>NC_060208.1:109452500-110652500 GCF_021130785.1 Homalodisca vitripennis
TCCTTCAACTTCATTGAAACACTGGATCATTCCTATCCACCAATTATTTTCATAGACACATGCTACAAAAGAATGAATATTAGGCTCTAGAATTTGGCAAAGTGTTTCTTGAATATGTTTTGTTTTAAACAGACATCAGTGTCTGAGCTTAGTCGCTTCGCTGTAATTACTTCACTAGTTGCTGGCTGAAAGAAGTGAAAACTTCTTGTTCCCTTAATAGTTTCACAAACATTCAAAACGGGTTTCAAGAGACTTTCTTTTGTTTTCAATATCGTTCTCTTTCAAAAAGAAAAAAACTAATTTTCGAGAACTGATTTGCACACAAAATAAGTACATTTCTTCAGCATTTATGATTTGGTCTAAATCTCTGGCACTTTGTAAGTTTTTCTTTGTTACAGTCCTCTTAACTGTTCCTCCGATCCCATCACAAACAGTTTTCCGTGACTTGTTGCATGGAATGACCAACTTGCTTCTAGCCCAAAATCTTCTTTATGGTAACACAAATTTTACCATTGACTTGTAATTTTTATATTGGGCACTGCAACCATCTGTTAGGTATTCAATTTTGGTTACGTTAGGAAAGTTTGGACTTAATGTACTCAACGGTTTTTTTTCTTGAACGGAATAGACGAATGGTACATCATGTTTCAAATCATCGGAAATAAACCACAAAGAGGATTCTTTTGTTGTTTCACCCTCGCTTCTTGAGTAAACAACAACAGGATGAATTGAACAACTTAAATGACTCCAATGATAGGATTGCACTTCATTTTGTAGGACAAAAATTGTAATTTTCAGCGAAGTCCATTAGGACCTAAGGCTACATCATATTGTAAATTCTCTTTCCTTTCCCTCATTTAGGTGTTTTGTGATTTAGTTATGAAAGAATGTGGAATGAGTGATTCAATTTTATCAATTACAAAGCCAATAAACTCTTGGCGTGGAAGAAGCATTGTCCTGCAGCTTCATGTGACCATCACTTATCCACTGTGAGAATTTGATTTCTTCCTCATCATCAAAATCTTCTAAAATATCCTCCAAGTATTGTCTTAATGGCTCGTTTGTTTTTGGACATTCATCACAACGTTTCAGCATACAATTTCTGGACTGTCTGTTGCAGACTAATTTTTCCATCATAATATGTATGGCTTCTTTATCATGCTGATTTATGGCATTAGCCAAAAAGCTCGACATTTTGATGGTATAGGCTTACACAAACGCAATGCGTGCCTGGAGAACCAGCCAGTACACACCATTTTGGCCTCAGAGAGCAAAATTTTGAAAATCCTATTTTTAAATTTGGATGTTTTTCTTTGAATGCAATAAACAGTTCTTCTAAATTACATAAAAGTAGTCTTTTTTGCATGTAGGTATTTTTTTGTACACTAACTCTGTCTTTCGCTCCTGGAAACATATAAGAAAATTCATCATCTTCATAGACTGTTTTACTGCTTCAATTGTCTCTTCAGGTAGTTTTCTACCTTCTTTTGGTTCTGGCATCGCCAAAATTGCCCTTTTCATTACAAAACAGTCCTAGCTTTTTCGTACTAAGTATTCTGAAACATTCAGTTTTTCAGCTACTTTTCTGCGGGGGACCATGACTTAGGAGCAATTGTTAGTAATTGTATTTTTTCCCTTCTGGTTATATTGGTCCTCAGCTTTTGCTTAATAGCATCCATTAAATAATCAAGATCTTCAGATTTTTTCTTTTCCTCATCATGATAATTTTTCTTCGCCATCACTCGAAAACTCATTTAAAGAATCATCATTTACTTGTAGGACAAAAGATAGTTTCTTCTTGACTTGTTAATTTTGCCTGCTTTAACTTTTTTCCTGGCATATTTTTTTTTTTTGAATGAGTAGATAAGGACTGGAGTTTCAGAGGTGTCACATCTAAACCTAACAGAGACTCATTTAGAACTTCTTTTTCCACTACTCTTTTGGCAGTCCGTAAGATCTTTGCCAATATCTTCATCACTCTCATGAAATGCAGTTTCATCATTATTTAAACCTATGTTTTCTACATTCAATAACTTTCTACAATTACTGCACAAAAGCTTTCCTGGGACTAAAATTATGTCTTTATGTTCTCTAACATCTTTCGCCTTCTTTTCTAAGGTAATTACTCTTAAATCTTTTTTCTTTGTCAAAGGTACAGCATGTTTTTAAAAAGGGTCACAACATGATTTTTGGCTTTTTTCAAAATATTTAAAAAAAGTAACAAAAATGATGAGAACAAATTGTGTCATTTTCACGATACTGATTATTTGTCCGCCAACTCAATGTTTCTACTTCTTCACTTGAAAGCTTTTGAAAAATTAAATGTACACTTTTATCTTTTGTCAGAGTAAAGTTTTCACAAGAAGAGTCTGAAAGTTTACCTACTGTACAAATTAAATTTGGTCTGACTTGACTTGGTCCAGCAATTTCTTCCATGATAAAAATAAACACTTCACAATTAATTACATATTTATAATAAATAAATAAATTCATTCATTTAAAATAGACAATTCACAAAAATATGTAGTACACAGCACCAATGTTAACTGAACCAACAGATCCTCACATACTGACATTAGCTTGCAGTGTGACTTACTGAGTCATGTTGAGACTTGTGTGTTTCATGTCTCCACAAGAGTAGGCTAAGTTTCTTTCATGTTGAGACTTGAATGAATGTTTCATGTCTCCACAAGAGTAATTTCAAACACTGGTTTGAACTGGTCTAGATGTCACCCATTGTGGTTTGTGTTTTATAAAATATTAGTAATTAGCATATAATGTAATATTGATGTTTGACCTTTAATAGTTAATAAAGTGTTGTTTTTTTTTTATTCAGAATGTTAAACTTTTAAATGTTGTATAAGTATTATTCTAATGCTTGTAAAGTTATAATTAGCCATGTTTTAGGTAAAAGTATTGTAGGCCAATTTAGTTAGGCCAATAATTATTTGTGTAAAATAATACTTTAATTCATTGACTTACTAAATTTTTTAAAGAAACTTAATTTTCTTTTTTATTTATACACACTTAAAAAATTAGAACACAATATTTTATTTTCACCTTCATATATTTTTCATATATTTTCAAACAAAATATAATACATTTTTACACCTTAGAATTTATTTTTTCTTCATCACATAAATATTTTGTATACAATCACATTTTAGTGTCTTAAAATTTAATTTTTGACTTTGATATATGATAAAAATGTTAATACTCAAAAACCCCACTCATATTATTATACCATTTGAAAGATGATTCTATCCTCTTTCCAGTGATATATACTTTTATAAGGGTAGGTGGAGAGAGATTTTTGCTACAACACTTTTTGTAACTTAATGTTCCGATTTCAGAAAAATCAAATTATTTGTGTTTATGAATTATTTTTATGGTGATAGAAGATAATAAATCCCATTTTAATAGTATTATATGATTCTGCAATTAAGTTTTGAACATATGAGTAAAATTTGAAGCCTCTAGCTTCATAATTGTCCATTCTACATGGAAAGACGAGAATACGTGTACGCTCACTTGGCGGCAAAATGGGCCTTGGAAACTGAATTAGCATAAAACTTCAAATGGCCGTATTCTCTGAAACCCTTTGTTAGAATAAGCTACAATTTTGGATTTCTTCTTATTTATATGTATATATTATCTATGTAAACTTTTATTGAAATCAGAGAACCTTGGGTGTCAATTCTACTTTTGGCTGGATGATTTGGCGTGGAATGGCCCTGTAGAGAAATTGAAAGCATAAATTAATTAAATGTATGGTTTTGCTGTCATAAAACAATGTTTGCATACATTTTATTACATTTAACAGACTATCAATCTACACCATTATATAAATTTTTTTTTAGTTTTATATTTACCTGAGTTTTTCCATGCACTTTATGATATTTTGATAGTTATTCTGCTAGTTAGGGTAGAGACGAACCCAACAAATCAAGAGACCATTCTAATCGGTACAGCCATTCTTGAGTTTTAAATGGTGTAAGTAACCCAACTTTGCTATATTTATAAAGATAAGTAAACTTTTTGTCACAGGTTTTCTTGTTTGTTTTTAATGCCAATTCCATAAACAGAAACAATGGAAAAGAACATGTAAATGGTCAAGGAAAAAAAATATAGTGTGGGCATTGGTACCAACAATACAAACCCATTTTTAATTCACTTGA
Source organism: Homalodisca vitripennis (assembly GCF_021130785.1). Taxonomy (NCBI): domain Eukaryota; kingdom Metazoa; phylum Arthropoda; class Insecta; order Hemiptera; family Cicadellidae; genus Homalodisca; species Homalodisca vitripennis. The sequence goes on from NC_060208.1 coordinate 109,456,679, forward strand.
CTTTGATTAGTAGGAACAGACTACTTCAATCAACAGATCTAGAGGCTGTCTTATGTATTTATTTAAATGAATGGCAATATACCTTTGTACAATATTTAGTTTCTTGATGACAGAAACAATATGAAGAAACTATGTAAATATAAAACCACATTTGTATGTGTCTTATTCCACATACTAAAGTTTACAAGGCTGCCCCAAAGACAAATTGTAATTCCCCTCATCAACTGAAATTTCAGCTTCAAATTCACCAAGAATTCAGTATTTACAGATGACCAGATCTGATGCTAAGTAATTATTGACATGTAAATGTTGATGTGGGCGCTAAGCTTACGCCATCTTAGTTTTCTTAATACATTGCCTCACTAACAGAATGCAAACTAGTCAACATAGACCACTAATACTGTATGCTTGTTTTATTTTATTAAATAGTATGTAGTCTTTATTCTTTATATTTTGAGCTCAAAACATTGTAGTATTCACTTTATATTTTAGTAAGTTCTAAAATGTATACAATTTTGTTAAATCGTTTGATAAAAAGTGGTTTTATAGTAAATTTCATCAGAAAATTAGGTTTTAGTATATACTATACAATTTATGTTCTTGTTTCTGGGTGTGCGCTGTGTCTATAGTTACAATTGCTTGGTTATAGAAATATAACAGATTTTCAAAATGTCTAATCAGATATTGGGTTTTTTTTGTTTTTTTTTTTTTTTTTGCTATGAAATTGTTAAATGGTTAATAAATTGTATTTTATCCATGAACATTATAAATACTATTATTGTAATTGAAAAGCTATCTGTTATACCTGTGATATACTCCTATTGTGATACTTGTTGTTTTATTAGATATTGTATCGTGCTCTAAAGTGTGGTCATGTTGTTTCATTTTTTTTGCTTGTTTGGATAAAGTGTATACTGCATCAATTGGTAGACATTTTGCGTACCACAACTGAAATAAAATTTGTTTAGTAACATGGTTTTTTATTTTTATTATCATTTTCTTTAGTTGTACTCACATACAAAAATAAATATATGTTAACATATTTTCTCTATAAAATTTTAATTGATTTAAAATTAGAAATAGTTTATTCCCTAGATAATAAACATAATTTTATTAATTAATCATAATTACTTTGTCAATGGTTGTAAAATATTAACATGACAATAACAAATTAAGTAATGCCCTGATAACATTTAATAATATCTGTATACTTATTATTATTATATAATAGTAAATGTAAGATCAAATAAATAATAAAATTAAAGATATAATGTTTTCTGAGATTACAAATTAATTTATAGAAAGGTCATAAAAACTACAAACTCCCTCCTAACTAAGCTATGTAACTCTTGATTTAGTAAAGAACAAATATTCATCTAAAATATATGTGGTCATGCAGATACAACTTTTTCCCCTAAATTTTAAGTTTTCGTTGTATGGAAACTTGGTGTAATGATTATCCTTGTAACTGTGCCTTTAAGAGCACTGTATAAAAGATGTAGATGTTGATCAATTTTTGTTGATGGCTATATTCTGGTCTCATATTACAGTAAATCTGAGCATATACATGAAGTTACTGCAATATTTTTATTCAATAATCTAATTGGGGAGGGGGGTAATTTAGGTCACTTCTGTTCTGAATTAGATTTTGAGTGCACTGTTGTGGCATTCAAAAGCAAAAAACTATTGGTCATTTGCATATATCGGTCTCCTAATGGTAAAACAAATGTATTTTTACACTCTTTTGAACGAATAAATACTTAATTGAAGGACCACGGGAAAAGGGGGATAGTCCATATTTGCAAATTTTTCAGGAACACCTGTTTTAGCTTAAAATATATTATATGATTTACCATACATCTACGAATTTAGTTTTACTAATATTATAAGATTCTATAAAATATATAGTACATGTCCAATACAAAATAATGTTGAAAAATAATGTCATTTCAAAATTAGGCTGTAAAGTTACGGCTCAGTTCCAGTTTTATAAGGAAAGAAGGGGAAGGGTCCAGTTTTACAAGGAAAGAAGGGGGAGGGTCCAGTTTTACAAGGAAAGAAGGGGGAGGGTCACAGGATACTCATTTTAATGAAACTGCATTGTTTAGTAAAAATTCCAATTAAACTTTATTTAGCCTTACTTAAAATATGAAATAGTATAAAATACAGTAAAATTGGTTGTTAAGTTCATTTCTTGTTTCCATGTTTTGGAGCCTTTTTTCTGTTTTCTTTTTCTGGCTCTTTTTTGTTTCTCCTGGTGCCATTTTAGGGATATTGCTGTAGAAAACATTGGCTTCTTCACCAGAAAACCTTTTTAGACCTTGAAGGCCACAGTACCTCTCATAGGTTACTGGTAACGGCCCTAAAAAGAAAATTTTTTATTGATTTTTATTATTTCCTAAAATTTGGCAGAGTACAGTAATGTATTAACGTAGTTTAATACAAAAAATAGTTATTTAATGTTCATTACCTTGGCAAACAGGATCTGGCAGTAAAAATCCTCCCTGAGGTAGCAAGTCTTCTTTCGAGGTACTGATCCTGATTTATTCACGACATCGCCATGCCAGTGTCCATGATTGATGCTGCATCAGACAAGGATGTTTTCTTTCTACGACGAATTCTTTGATTGGCCTTGATTTGAAAGGGCATTTCTTTGAATAAAGCTGCTCAAAGTGCTCAGTTCACTTACGTACTAAACTCTTGTCAACATCAATGACAATAAAGGGTGATGGTTTTGCTCTTGAGCTGATAAACCAGTCGCTTGGAAGTTCAATCCACTTATTTTGGTTAACATTTGCCATGTTTCAATCACACTCGAGGTATGAGTGTCTTCTAATAGGAAAGACCATATTGACTTTGACGAGTCTTTTGACATGATGTACCAAGTAATGTGCCATACGGAGGATTATCCAGTTTTTATTCTGACTGCACACGAGTCTCAAAAAATATCCAATTCTGTCACTGCAGGTTCAAGTTTGCACATTACGAAATCAAATAAAAAGGAAGCCACTTCATCTGCTCCTTTTCCGGCTACGGTTTCATTGTATCCATAAAAATAGGAATCACCCGAGGAATGCACATGGATGTTAAACATGATGACTGTTAGTTGGCGTTTATAATGAACATCATTCGTGGTTATATTGGGCATTGGAAGGTTTTTCTGAAAATCCATCGTAATTGACTTACACTCTTTTTTTCTGACTAGCTAACCTTGAGCTACGTTTACGCACTATAGGATGCTTCCTATATTATTTAATCATTTATAGGAATCTTTATATTTTTATTAAGAGAATTGTAAACTTATATAATAGTTGAATTGTAAGATTGTGAGCCTTCCAGCAGTGCTGAATTTCTTGTCAATTCGGGTTCAAGGAATGCTAGAAGCTTCCTTTTGTATGTAGGTATTGAGCACAGGTTACATGTCTGGGTTGGATAGGTACCATTCAACACAGACATTGTGTTGCTCAATTTTGATTGGCCAATGTTAGCTTGATTAGATGGTGGGAGGGACTTCTAGATCCTTCCGGTGGCTTCAACCACGTTTTCAGGAGATTCTTTGCTGTGTGCTCAGAGAGTGTAGACGTATTAAGGTTTAGCCTACTCTTGCCGTTTTGATTTTTCGGGAAGAAGGTTGAGTTTGTTGAGTTGTAAGATTAAAATTTATTTTCAAAATTTAAAGTCTCAAGTTTGAATTAATTAATCTATAATAGTCATTTTAGTTACTTGGAGAAGTCTTCAGCAGATGTGCGAGGTACTGTGAAAGTTAGAATTTAATATTGAAATAGAAAATTACTTGATGATCTTTTCCTGTTCAATTTGGTTTAATCAGGAATAATCTACTGCAAAAGAAAATTTATTTAATCTTCTGAGATTCTATATATATTTTAACAAGTTCCTAAATTTAACATTCAAAGCCAAGCGGATAATTCTAGATAATTCAATAATTTGTAAATTGGAAATTTACAGAAAATAAGTAGTTTGAAATTGATACAATTTTGACTTTAACTGGTTGGACATTGTCTTTGTTCATAAATTAAATATTAATATTATCTTAATTTGTTTGATTTTTATTTTGAGAAGAAGTCGTATTTTATTATTTGTTGTATTTTATATTATAAGAAGATTATTTTATTTTGAAGTTTAATGAAGATTTTTATTTTGAGTTTGTGTTGAAACATTAGCACTGAGAACTTGAAGGACACAATTATTGAATGATTGATTGATTGTTAGTTTTAAGACTGGACTTGTGAACTTTTGATGGGTTAAAAACATGAAATAATTGAGAATAAATTCTAAGTAAAAAAGATAGCTTGGCGTTGCTGTATTATTGATTTTAAATTTTATTAAAATTACTATTATTTTATACTGAGTTTAATTATTGAATTCCATTGGAACTTGTGCATTCTTAAAATAAAGGGTTATTAGTTCAGAACACAATTAATCGCTCTTATACTAAAACAAAAATAGTTGTGATTTGTTTATAGAAGATAACCTTACTATAGACACGTTACACGCACATAGAACGTATTAACCTTTAGTAGATAAATTTTGCTTTCATTGGAGAGTTTCTTGAGTTTCTGTTCCTTTCCTCTAACTTCTGTTGGCTGCCATCAGGAAACATTTTTAGGCTACTTTCCACTGCTCGGACTTCAGAGGTGTGAAGGGCACATGTGCTACAAGTGTCCTTTCGAGGGTATCCAAAAGTAATATTACGTTTTTCATCATTAAATATTGTAAATATTGTGCTGTACTTTTCATACGATACCACATGATTTGGAAACTTTTCCTTGTATAGGCTGTACAATTTATTAATATTTAGTTCAGGAGATAGGTGTCTTTTGTGAATCCTTAAGACTGTAATGGCTGTATTCTCCTTTATCTTTGAAGGTGGCTATATGTTTAACAATCAAATCAATTACCTCTTCAGACTTCTTGTGATTTCTATTGTTATGCTTACCGCGGAGATAATTTGTGGAACCACCATTTTTTAGGTATTTTTGAATGATTTCAACTTTTTTTTTTTGTTATGCCATGCAAAGAGACAAATGCCTTGAAACAAACAGGGACCTCTTCAATGGTATCTCCTTTCTTTACACGTACATGGTATGAATATGAACATTGGTTTATAACAGCAAACTCCTCAGCCTGCCTTAGCCTATGGCGTGCAACAGGCACTACAACTACTATGTACCGTTTTACTGGCACATGAGGGGTTAGCTTTGAAATTTAAAATAAATTTTTGTGAAGGTTTAAAAATAAAGTAAATCTTCTGAAATAAATAAAGTTAAACTAAAATAAAACTTCTTCTTAAAAATAATAACTGGAATTAAAATTAAAATAAAAACTTCTTGATGACTTTTAAATTCAAACTTGTAATATATTCTTCACTTCCAAAATGTACAAAGTTCTTACAGCTTGTCTTTTATTCAATTTTCAAAATTCAAACATTCACACTCTAATCTGATCTGGCAATTCTTCACTTTAATTTATCTTCAAAATTCAAATTTTATTTTGTTACTAATTTTTTTTACTTTACTTTAAAAAATTATTCTTCAGTGTTAGACACTTAAAATTTCTTCAGTGTTAGAGATTTAATAAATCAAAAAATTGCTGAAAGCATCTGTAACAACCACAAAACTCTTTTAATATTTTTACATACAATTGTATATACATGTGCTCACTGCACCAACAAGTTTTATATTGCACAGATCAAAAGGACAAGTTCCTAAATTCCCATTAAATTTAATTTTTACAATATTTCTTTCCAAAAATTATTCAAAAGAACTTAGAATGAATATTGACTGGACTCCAGTTAAAAGTTCACTTATCCGCAGGTTCGATGACGATTAGTAAAAAGATTTACTCTAAGCACTTTCCAAACTCTACTCATTGCAATAACTTCCGATGAACTGAGACGGGAGGTACCTCACCCCACCTCTCAATTTCGTTATCAAACACTGCCATCTGCGATGTGCGCCTCGCCGATAGCAGCCTCTTTTGTACAGTCCAGTCCTTATCATTCATCTGGGCCTACTCCTTCCACCGGTAATCCAGTTACCCCAGAATTATTATTTAATACAATCGGTACAACTAAACCAGCGAGATAACTGTTTTGTTCATTAACTGTCATTGTATTAAATTGTTCAATAACATACTTCCTGTCACATGCAGGTATTGCTTCAAAACACTTAAAACGTGCACACTTGCAGTCTGGTCCTATTTCATGGGATGATTCGAGAAGTTTCTTCCGAACATCACATTCTACCCAACACTTTTCGTTTATTTGAAGATTTTAAGTAAATCTTAGCCTCACCATCACCTGCAACTAGGTTTTCTTCCATTTTATTTCACTAACTACTAACACAACAAATGTGCAAACACACAAACATAACCTCAAAACAAGTGAGCAAAGCTGAGAAGTTAACTAAAACAATTGGATCAGCTGAGTCCGGTGCAATATGAACATGTGACTCTCTCCCTTCTTTCCTTGTCAAGCATGGACTCTCCTCCTTTTTCCCCTGTATAGGATATTTTAAATCATTAATATCTACTGGAATATCCCCGTTTTTACCCTGTAAATGGTATGACCAAAATCCTTCTACTTTATACTTGACTATGGCATTAAAACATAAAAAAAGTTTTTTGGACTCTCCCCCTTTTTCCCTGGACCCTTCAATTGTTGAATTTGCCAAGATAGCATATGGGGTGATTTTAATGCAGAGTTTGTTGTCACTAAAAAAAGAAAAGTTACTGACCTTATAAACCCTCTAAGCCAGAATGAGGTAATATTGTATTTCTGAATTAACATGTGCTAATGTCTGTCTTGAAACCATTTTCAAAACTCTTGAAAGAGGGAACATTGACTCAGAGATTGTTGAATTTCTATGTTCTGGCCATAGTGCTGCCCTCTGTTCCGTTACACTATATCATAAGCAGCAGCCAAAATAGCATTATACAAGAAACTTTTCTTTAATACTGTTTTGACTGCCATTTTTTTTCTCTTTCCGATTAGAAATTGCTGTTTGAACATTGTACAAATATGGAAAGTATCTTTAATGATTTGTTAATATTAGCTTTAAATATAAATAAACTAGAAATTTCAAAATTAAAAGCAACTAATATAACAATAAACTGTACTCACTAAAAAAAATAAAATAATGATCTGTCATGATATATTGAAAACAGGCTCTTTATATGTTAAAAGTTTGTTATCTAGTCTGAAGTTAAGTTATAAAAAAGCAACTACAATACGCCAAACACAATTAAAAGGCACTTGTAATTGAACAATTAAATAATGAACAAGACAGCATGGTCTTTGATAAAAACAAATATCATATAAATGCTATAATAATGTAATCTCCATTCTTTCACAAACTTTCAATTATTTTATAGATTCCATTAAGGATGTAAAGATAAGCCTAGATGAGTCCCCTAGCAGTGCCAAAAGATGGCCACCAGAATCCTTTTGAAATTTCAAATCCAAAATTCTTATAAGAATGCTTTAAGGGAACTTGGTTTCCTACTTTTGTCCAGTTTTTACTCGAGGTAGTTGTTTATAGCCACTTCAGATGTGGAATAACCTCGAGGAGAGATATCCATGGACATAACACTAGGGTTGAGGACAATTTTCGTGACTGACAGCATAAGATCTCTGCATTTGAACGCATTCTCTCTCAATGGTCTTATGCTGGACAATAAGCTCCAGGAAAGTGTCAAAAGAGGAAAATCCCAAATAATTAAAATCAAAATTAAAACTCCATTGTTTGTAATTCTTATCATACACAGCCTGCAACAAGACAGTTGTTAAGTATCACATGTGCTCGTTATTATAGTTAGTTACTAACACAATTAATTCTGAATATTATCACTTTGGAAAAAACATTTTATGCTTATATCAGATTATGTGCTTATGAACACAGTATTTGTGAACATTGTTAAAAATGAAGAAATAATAACAAAAACTGGTCAAGTAAAATATGTACTAGAACTACAAACTTTGATTAATCCATATAAAGAAACAATTTACACAAAACGAATTTTCGATTATTTAAATTTTATATAGAAAGTCTTTCTTTAATATGCCACATTATTTTCATCCATCTTTTGTAAGATATATGTCTGTATGTCATAGTTCATAATCTTCACAATGCCACTTCCTAAAAATATTACTATTATGCTAAGGTCTTTCTTGGTTCATTATCAAATACAGCCGGTTATTTATTCTTCACATAGATGAAAAGGTTCTTTCACAGTGCTGTTGGAAGTCAATGTGAAACCTATGCAAATCATCTTGAACAAATTAGTATTTGATTTCTCAGTAATGTGTTGAATCAAAGAAGGTACAATTTCTTTCAAAGAGCAAGATCCAATATTACTCAGAACATTCTAAATGTCAATTTCTTTTTAGATGAGTGTCTCCACTTTCAGACATTTCACACCGACATTTTGGTTCAGGATAACTGTTTAGTAAGGAACACACTATTTTCAACATTCAGGCACAAAAACTGTCCACAAAAAGTTGGTAGTTTCAAGCTAATTTAGGAAAATCTTTTTTTTCATTTCTGCTAACAAAATGACAAGAACTGGGTTATAAAACACCTCCAGATTGTAGCCTTAGCTGTTGCCCTTTCTCTACATCATCATGGCGTCTAACAGTGACAGTAATATTGTGACCAACAGGTGTGGTGACAGACAACCAACGTAGCCAAAATTCCCATATTTTCCAAAGAACCGAGAATAGTTGTTGATAAACTGTCAGAATCTTGTCAGAGCAAAACATCTTTGATGGCAACTAATCTGGCTTTGATCTGATTTAGTAAAAATATATCCAGACACAAAGCTGTTGAGGTTTAAGCAGTTTTACCCCATCAACTGAAAGAGTGTAAAACTAAGTATAATTTATTTTTGTATAATTTATCTTAGTACTTATTCAAAAATAACATGAACTATTTCAATATTTGAAGTATTTTTTTATATATAGCCTTGAAAGAAATTTTTTATATTTACAAAATAAACCACAAGGTTCTAAACAGTTTCATGTTTACAGATTCGTCATGGCCTCTCAAAGCAAACTCTTGATGGGATAAATATAATAAAATGTTAATTAGAGCAAATTCTTATTCATTTTTAGTAAAAGTTATTTTTTTTAGGTAATCGAAAACATTCTAGATGAAAAGCAAAAGAGAGGTTCTTCATTTACACAATATTCTAACCATGCTTTGCATAAATAAAATCTGTCATTGGGAACTGTGCCAAATAGGTCTACATGAGCCAGAAGCAAGATTACCTAGGTCACTTTTTCAAATGACAGGTCACATACATGATCCAGTTCCTCTGAAAAGTTATCACTTGGATATAAAGGTTCTGAGTTTGATGCTTGACTTGATGAAACTGGTGTATGAGGAGCACTTTAAAACATGAGCAGATTTTTCTCTTATCATGTATCACAAAGAAAGACCGTATGTGACAGCCATTACTCTGGCTGTACACATTTTTTACTAAAATTCATGTTCTTCTACTAATATTTAGTATTAAAACTAAAAAATGTACCCTATAAGAAAAGTATCTTTCAAAACATAGTAGTCTTTGTTTCCCTCTGCATTGAACTGACTGTATTGTTTCTTAGAAATTCATTGCAAACCTAGTAAGCAATCACAATAAATTTGAAAACAAAGAAAGAAGTGTACAGATTACAGTTATCTTTATTTTTAGTGTGGGATTTATTCATGACAAACTAAATTAAAGTAAAAGTAAAGTAAATTAATTTAATTTTAAGTTTTAAAAGAGGTAAAATAACTGTTTCCAAACAACATTTATTCATAAAAGTATGTTAAAACAACATTTTTTGTAAATAAATTTGGAGACAACCGTGACATTATTTTTAGCAACAAGACCAGTGAGGCTGTTTTTTTATTCCAGCCTTTCTTTCTATCCCAGTCCTACTTACAATCACTTGAGATTTTATTTGCTTGTTTAGTCTGAAACAATGGTTTAATAACTTTTATCTAACTTTCATTTAATCTCCAGTTCTATAAATGTTTTCTCTATTTTATGTTATTATGAACATTATTAATTTGGATCTATCAAGCATTAATTTTAATACTATATTTTTCACGAATAATCTGCAGGTTTTTTCAACGTTATTAGAAGGAAGTGGAATAACTAGAACTTTTTCAGTACTACCATCATTGTTTCAGAATCTTGGCTTACACCAAGTATTATGTCAAGAGATGTGTCTTTATCAGGATACATTCTTTTAAGGAATGATAGGATGGATGAGGTGGCAGCATACGTGACAGAGTAACCTCTATAGGTCATATCTATCTGGTCCGCTGCAGTGTGTGCAAGTTGGTGACGAAACATCAGATAGGGAATCAGTTACTTGTAGTGTACCCTAAGGCTCAATACTAGAACCTCTTTTGTTTATACTTTAAGTGAATGACAACATAAAGTATTGTTAATTGTAAATCACATGTATGCCGATGATCTTCAAATATACATTCACTTTAAGCCAAGTACAATAAACCAATGCATTCAAATCATTAATTCAGACATCTCAAATATAATGGAATGGACAAAAAATAATGGTAAATTTAAATAGTAGTAAGACTAAACCAATCATTATTACTCATTTCCGGCTACAATTCAATAATTTTGAAAACATTCAAAATATAAATGTAAATGGACAAGTTTTTCTGTACTGTACCAAAGTAAAGAGTCCTGGGGTAACTATCAACATAAGACTCTTGCAGGCATGTACTCGGTGAAAAGACTAAAACTTTTTACCAGCCGAGGTCAAACTAAGTCTGGTGAAATTACTAATATTCCCTTACTTCACTTACTGCAACTCTGTTTTAAATGACATGATTGTATCACTTGGTGAAAGACTGTAAAGGCTTTTGACGTACAAAGAGATGACCACATAACTATATCCGATCAAATATCTATAAAAATTCTTTCTTATACTCATTCTTTTATCCACATGAAATTGCCAAAATATTTCTCTGACGATTTTGTTTGTAACACTAAGGAGAGAGAGCAAGTGGGTCAAGATCTGGATCCTCAGTCCTGCATATTCCCCACCATAAAACTGTTATGTATCAGATCACCTCAATATCCAGCCACTCCCTGGTTTGTGGCGTCATTAAAACAGTATTTTATGGAGTGTATGATCACGGCTGGTGCGTCCTAGGTCTCGGACCTTGCTGGGGTGGTCAGAGGAACATGAAGGTCTATGAAGGAATTTAGATTTATTGACTAGTTACTATTGTTTAAGAATTTTGTTTGATTTTATCATTTGAAAATGTATTATTGTCTTTTTATTGACTTAGTTACTGTTGTTTAAGAATTTTGATTGATTTTAACATTTGAAAATATATTATTGCCTTTTCTTTATTTGATCCGCCTTTTTGTATAATGTAAAATTGCAAATTTCTATTCTATTCTATCAACAAGCGGAAGAGGAATTCTTTTAATGAACCCTGATGTAACATGAATGATTTGAGAAAGTTTTGTATTTACATGTCGCACTTAAAACCAAGGTGTTATTTAAAGATTATTGTTATATTGTGTGTGTGTGTGTGTGTGATGATATTATTCAGTGCAGGGTGAAACAAATATGTACTTTATAAAAAATTACTACTAAACATAAAATTACATCATTTGCTGAACATCAATAGATTTAGAGTCTCCAACTAATTTACGTTTTACGTGCATGGTTGGATTAAGTGAAACAAATAATCATCATATCTATGCAGAATACCATTACTAGGTGATTTCATTAATAACAAATCATTTTAAATTGTGTAGGTAATAGGGAAAATAATTCATTCCCAAATTTATTTTTATCAACCAGCACTGATAATGTCACAATTTAAGTGAGAGGAAATTCACACAAGAATTAGATATAAGTAACAGTTCATAACTTAATTTTATTCACAACATTACATACACAAACCAAAAAAATACAACAAAACTAAAGCATTCAAAATTGTATTGCTTTATTCTGTGTTTTGGAATGGAAAAAACAGAAACAAGGATAAACTAAAATATTAAAATTTCAGGCAATGATAATACCAAAAAGACACAACAAAAACATAGAAAATAATCTTTTTGTAATAACAATAAAATATTTTAAATAAATTATTATTTGAATTTGTGTAAATTCTGTCAGTCCTTAGTAAGATTTCAATAATAATCTTAAGTGTGTTCCTAAGCAGAAGCATAACAATCAATAATATAAAATTTCAACTTAAAAGTGGGTATAAAAGTTTTTTTTAACTTAATACTAATACTATCGGAATGATTGCTATAAAGTGAAAAATATCAATTTTAAAAAGAATTATGAATTAAATTATTAGTAGTGCAGCAACTAAGAATGGTTAAAAAAATTCCATAAGACAAATTTTAAAGAGATAATGTATATACAAGTAGAAAAATGAAATTTATATGATTCGAGTTCAAATTTTACCGTCCTAGAAAAAAAAAAACGCTGAAATCTATATAAGAACGTTTTATGTACATTTTTACACAATATTACTACATGGGTATAGAATACTAATCAACAATTTGACTTGAATAGCTGATATATCAATTGGAATGTTGCAGCATTCATTTAATGTTTTTACACGAATGATGAAATGCAAATGAAGACTGATTGCAACTGTTTATTGTGCGCAAGTCAGTGGTGATGGTTGGCAGTGATACAGAACTATCAGCTAATAACAGGAAAGCCGCGACCAACTGTGTGGCTGGTGGCGAACGCAAGGACTGCCAAGAAGTGACTACGGAGCTGAGGATTGACAAAGAACTGTAGGTGGGGCTCGTCAGGAGTCTCTAGGAGAGGAGAGGCAGGCGCTATAAGATTTGAGAGCTCCCCGACCAGAATGCGCTGACTCTCTCGCACATATTCCACTATCCTGCTCTGTGACAGCAGTTGGGCCTGGGAACAAAATGTTTGTGTGAATCCATTGAATTAGTTTATTTATTTCCAATGAATCACTCCTTTTCACATTAATTTGTTCTGAAAAAGGAAGAAACGATCTCAAGATAGTACCTACAATTATAAAAGTAAAAATAAAGAAATCAAAACAATAATAACAATTTAGACAGACACGGTCACAACAAGCTAACACAAAAACTATGTTGTAATGTTGAAAAAAAAAATAATAAAAAGTATTCAATAATATCAAAAATAAATAATACAAGAATAGAAAAAAATTCAAATATAAGACAATAATACAACAGTAACGTAATTATAAGTTTTTGTAACATGTGAATATATTGATAATAGATAATATTACAATAATATAATACAAATAACAGCAATAATTAAGACATAAACAATAGATTAACAAGAATAATAACACCAGTAGCAGTATAAAACAATAACAAGACAATAAAAAATAATTTCAGAATGTAACAATACATTTTTAGCAACAGACTCAGTGATTAACCAATCCTAAACAACTTATTTTTTCAATGTCCACCTCAATTTCTATGCCCACAGATTTAACAGTGGGAGACTTGTATATATTCACTCTATGTCAGGCTGTGACTGAAATGTTAATTTGACTGGATAATTCCATATTTCTTACAACACCATTCATTTCCTTTAATTTAGCTGAAGACCATTAAGAGTAATTTCAATGCCTGTTTTATAAGTTGGAGAAACTTATTTATTGTTCTATTTAAAAAAAACTAAGGCAATTGAGGAGCATAATTTGGCATAACTGAAGTTGCCAAGTTTCACTAGACCGAAAAACTTGCTGGGGAAATGGTTTACTATAATCAAACTTGGTGAGCATTACTGTCTTATGGACATTGGCTGGATAAGGATTAGTTTATATGTGATCCTACAAATGTTTTTTAAAGTGTTTTGGAGTATGTCACTACAAAGTGACTTGCAAGGGTCTTTTGACTTAAGGAAAGAGGTGTGGGTCTTCAGTTTAGCATGGAAGAAAGGAAACCTGTACTGCAGACTTGCGTGTTTTCTCTGTGTGGAGAATAATGGGATATAAACTCAAACATCATCTAGAACAAACTTTGCCGTTTAAAAAAAAAGGTTCTTAACCTTTCCAGCGTTATTGACGCGGATCCGCGGAGGGCCACTACAAGCTCAAAACGTTATTGCCGTGGATCCGCGTTTTTGCATTCTTTATTTTCTTACTGCTATGTTAGTTGAATATTTTGCTGTTAGATGGTTCTAGTCGTCATGCGACATACAGACGGGTTGCCCTGCCTCGAATTCTGTTACAATGGGAGTGGCAGTTGCTTCTAATTGGCCAAACACTGTCTAGCGGGCGTGGCCCCGCGCCTTTCACAAAGTCATTGACGGGAGCTCCCGTCAAGGCATCTAGCCAGTTGTTAGTGAGAAGCGTCCGGTACACGCATATGTATTTCGGTTATCGCTAATTTTCTGTTGTGTCTTATTCTTTTTAAAGTAAATTATTCATATTAAATACAGCAGTTTCCAGTATTTATTTAGTGTTTTTTACCATTATTCGTGTGAATGGTCTATCCAGACGATTCGGAATTTGAAGATTTGGTAATTCTGAGCAATTACTTGGTCAACCCCAAACTTTTTAATATTTTACTACGGTCATAAGGATGTTATCACAAAGCAAGAAACATAATTCAAGCCCTGCAAGGCTGTCCTACACGTTGCCGAGCGATAAGAAGGTTCAAAGTCCACGCGATAACAGTGGCTTGCGGGAGACGCGTGGAATGTCAGTTGTGACAGCCCGCCACTAAATAAACACTCTTTGTCTACTTTTGTATTTTTCTAATTTTATTGGTTTGTAATATAGTATACGTTTATCTATAAAACTGTGTTTCATTCCCATACTTACTGAATAAATTATAAAAATATTAGTGACAACTACACTGCTATTCTACGATATTCTCAAAAGTTAAAAATTATCCTAGGTAATCCAAAAAAGGCTAAACGAATTTTATTTACCGTTAAATAACTCTATTTTGACATACAGAAACGAAAATAAATTTAACTTTACACATTGGAAATTTAAAAAAATTGTAACTTTATCAAAGATCAGGTCTAATTTTTCATGACGCTTAAAGGGTTAAACATGAAAAAAATATACAAGTGCATGCTGCACATTTTCTTAGCAAATCTCCACAGTAACCAAGTAGTCAATGCTGTTTTGGAACATATAAGGTAGAAACAAACATGTACATTATAATCTTAAACAAACAGTACTGAGACAAGAAATCAAGGATGGTTTCAAAATGACCACAGAAATGCTGCCATCAACATATACCTTAAGAATAAAAGGCGGGGCTTGATTCGCGCATATGTCAGAAAAGAATACATTCTTAAGATAGTAACAAGAATAGGACTTGCCATAATTAACAAGAGTAGCATTTCCTTTGCAATGGCCCAGGATTACCCAGAAAATCTCAGATACAACAAAGGCATTTGGCACACAATATGTTAGATTAAAGAATAAGTGATGACTATTTTTCAAGTGAACACTGGTACTAATAACTTCAGTATCACTATCAGTTTATAGCTTGAATGGGGCTTAGTGAACTTTCAGGTGTCCACAAGTTCATCTTTCATGGGTTGCAGCAAAAGGAAACTAAATGAAGAAATGCTTTATGATTTACAAAAGTCAAGTTAGAATGCTGGACAGGGTAAGCACAGCTCAAGATCTTGTGGGAGCAACATGCAAATCCTGCAAAATCATATGTTGTTACTATGCTCATGAAGTTGAGACCAAAATCAAGAAACCAATGTACTATTTGAATGTATGGGTTTGCCAGGCTTTACAGAACATTTTCCCATCAACAGCATCCTGATCAAGATAAGGAAAGTAAACAAATTTTACAGCTAAATTTCACTAGGAATAAAGATGAGCAAGTGAAGAACTTAGTATGTAATAAATAAGACCAAGCACCTGAAATGGTAAAGAGCTGTGTTTTAATATTGATATTGAGTTCTAGGTTCTAGATACATCATCGTGATTTAAACGCTCAATCTCTTTTACGCTAATACGGATACAGAAAGGACTCTACTAAAAATGTATAATTGCTGTCTTGAATAGTGCGTTTTCTGAATATTTGGGTAAAACCGTGTGTAGTCCACATTATCAAAGGTACGAGGGTAAATGTGAACTATTTTTTTACAGTTACAAAGGATGCATATAACTTAAGTTTTTCTTAAGCTGAGATATGAGACTGCAATAGGCAGAGTTATAGATGTTACCTCATAGTAATCCAGAATAAGCTAACTCTTTAGCAGCCTTTTTTGTTTTAACCCCTGGAGCTCAGTTTCTAACCCATATGATTATTCCCTCAGCTCGGCAGACCCTTACAGGTGGCCATAGCAGTTCTTTATGTCAGAGTGGAGGATTATCTTGTGTCCATCACATCAGCAGGCTCGACTGAGTGTCCACCACTATGCCCAATATACTACACAATTTCTAAATACCTTATATTTACCAGGTGTTGCTGGAAAGTGCTGTATCTCTAGGCAAAAAAAAAGAAATAAATTGTATTTCACTATTTCAGAATATAATAATATAGCAAACATTGTTTATAGTTGTTTTTATATCAGAATCTCAATATAGCTTTTTTTTAAATTCTTCTTCTATGGGATGACCTATTGCCATGCATTTAAGCCTCAAGGGCCTTTTGCACACCCCGGAATTACACCATGAGGCAGACCTGTCTACGGTTTCAGCACTTCTACAAACCGCCGAAAACAGCCGATCAGGTTCTCCTGGGAGAATTCACCATCATTGTCCAGATGACCAAAGATGGTGTACCGCTCCCTTGTTATTGCAGAACAGTCAAAAAGCAGGTGTTCATCAGTTCCTTCCTGCTTGTCACACACTCTACAAAGTGGATTCTCCCAAAGATACCAACTCTATGAAGATGCTTCCTCAGTTGACCAGTCCCGTAATCAAGCCCATAACCCAAGATGACACTGATATACTTAGTGAGAGAAGGTCAAACGTCATCTTAGGGAAAGGTGACTGTAGAACCATTTTGCTCATTCTCAGACCCAGATGCAGCCTCTACTTCTCTCATGTTCAGCGTGAACCCATTTCTAAACAGTTCTGAAGGATTCACACCAAATTCAATGTAGCTACTATAGTGATTCCGTAACCATTTGCATCACTCTGAATTGGATTTAAATTAGCAATATCTTAACCCCAACCCTTGGAAATCACTGGGATTTAAATACAATCGTTGAACACATACTTACAGTGTTTACTAGGTTAGGTTAGGTTTATATTTTTTTCTCAATTGGTAATCTATTATTTTTTGTATAAGTACCATGGGATATGTAATTTAGATTATGGTTTTTGCCTACTTAAATATAAATATTGTTTGCAAAACAAAAATACAAGTAGCTTCAACTAGGTGACGGATATCATCAGAATACAGACACATTCATATGTAAACCTACCAAATGCATAAAAAAAATTATAGCATACACTATAGTAGCTATAGTGACATTAATATAAAAAAGACTGCAAACAATGTTTACTATGGTATGTGCTGCAAATAGTGAAATATCAATTTTATTCCTTATTTGGCTGAGAGATAAGAGTCCTTTCCACCCACACCTGGTTAAAACTATAAATATATCAAATGTTGTAACTGTGTAATACAATAGGACACATGCAGTGGCCTGAAGAGCTTTATTGAAAAATTACCAGAGCCACTCAGAGTGGATTTTCAATGAGAGAAATCGGATGTGATAATAATCCTCTGATCTGACAGAGATAAAAAAATCATGACCGCCCCTTATACTCAAGGTACAATCTGGGAAACACTGAGGTCTAAGGATTAATTCTTCAGAGATAACACTTTTGTAGATAATAAGTAATGGTTACCTTTTCCTTGGCGGGTTGTATCCGAAAGGCAACAAGAGTGGGGTCACTGCTATTGCAGTCAGCCTGCAGTTCGTTAAGTTTGACTGCCCGCACCACAATGTCAAGTTCAGAATTGACGACATACAGGGAGTTGTTGGTGATCAGGAGGGTGACAGCTTCAAAGCAGTCAGTGGTCGCCTCGGTTACTAGCAACAGGTGGTCTGAGGGGAACAGCAGCTTCCACTTGTATTTAAGTCGTGAATCAGTGCCCTGTACTGGCTGTGACACCGCTTCCTGTCGTACCTGTACACAACAAATCTTTTGTTTGTAGTTAATTTTGTATTGTTACAGACCCTACTTTTCAACTTGCAGGATTTGAATTAAATCGAACAATTTAAATGATTACATTACACCGAATAAAAGTAAGAACTACCACATATTGATGCATACTATGTCACTGAATGCTCTGACATTAATATTATAGTGGTAATTTCACCACTCCTCTGGAAATGGAAAATTTAGGTTACTTTCCAAATAGCCATAGTAAGTTACTCTCTGTCTCAACCATTGCTGCTTGAAAGAAGAAAAAGAGAACATTAAGTAATAAATACTGATTGTGTGTAAAAATAAACTTGATTTTCCATGATGTAACAAAGTACTTTCAATAGAGTTCCATATTCTAAACATGTACTAAAGGAAACCCAAAGGTTTTCTGTATTATGTCCTAGAATCAGAAATATTAGTTGTCACAAATAATACAGACATAAAACAAATTCTAACTATCTAATGGAAAAACAGGATATATGGTATTGATATTGAAATATAACAGATACACTATTACTATATTAGAGTTACTGTGACTCTATTTCAATGTTATATTAAAGAACATAATTAAAAAGGGCAATGTCAGGCAATGAGATAACATCCTTTTCTTTCAGAAGAATTAATTATGTGTTAATAATTTTAAACAGCTATCGTATGTGAAACCAAGAGCTAGAGGACTTAAGAAACCATTGGCAACTTTATGGAGTTTCTTGCTGCCACAATATTGGAACTATGGGCACATATAAGTTAGGTATTAGGAAAAATGCTTACAAATGTATAAATACCACTTACTAATGTATTACTATTCCTTGAAGTTTCCTAAAAACTATTAAAATTTAAACTTTTGTAAGAGACATCCACCACAAACTTGAATAAGAGGCCTAACAATGAAATAAAGCAATTAGGGCTATTGTTCGGCTCAAAGCAGTGGAATTAAGAAGTGGGCCCTATGGGAATTATAAAATAAAGACTGTGATCTAATCTAACTGCGTCTAATCTTCCTTCGAGTCCTCCTTACTTTCCAGAATTCTATTTAAGCCTATATATCACTTATCGTAATTCACTTATTGGCACAATTACAATACATACATGGCAGGGCTCAAACTACACACTGCATCCACAGATTTACTCTGACAGAAAAGGCACCTTCCTTAAATTTGAGCAAAGCTACACAACAACCTCCCAGATGACATCAAGGACTTAATTGGCAAGTCATTTAATCAGCCAAATACTTGAAAATTGTATAGAACCTACATAAGATGACTTTTAAAGTTGATAAGTAGTGTTTATAAACTAGAATTTGAACCGTTTGAAAAAAGTATACGTTAATATTAAAAATTTGATTTTTTGCCAACACAATACCTTTTACTATTCTAATTATGAAGGATAAAATAAAATAAGTGCAGCATAAGGGT
The DNA here is from genome assembly GCF_021130785.1 of Homalodisca vitripennis. Taxonomy (NCBI): domain Eukaryota; kingdom Metazoa; phylum Arthropoda; class Insecta; order Hemiptera; family Cicadellidae; genus Homalodisca; species Homalodisca vitripennis. The sequence continues at coordinate 109,476,261 of NC_060208.1, forward strand.
ACACAAAATTTAGTTACCTGAGGTGTGTTAGTCCATCCTACACCGCTGAGTAGCCCTTCGCCAGTGAGCGCTACGAGCTCTGCCACTCCACTGAGTGGCCGAGTGATGACCCCTACTAGCCCCAGTCCGATACTGTTCACCAAGCTGCGGTCGGGCTGGTCCGACATTACATACTGCAGTGGGTGGTGGGCAATGCTGCTGATGGCACCTACAAGACAGACATTTATGTTATCACATGAGCATAAATGTAATGCTGTCAAAAGTTGACTGATTCCTGAAAATGATTATTATGTACAAAGCGGTACTGGAGACTCCACAGAGAATAACACTCATTAGTGCAAGGAGAAATAAGCTCAAGAGGGCTAGTTAACTCCTGAGTCTCTGCTTTTAACATGAGGATTAAGTTTAAAACTGAGTTATAAATAGGAACTCGGCTTAAATCCATAAATGTTCCACTACAAATATTTAGAGTTTAGTGTGTTATCAAAGGCTTGTAATGTTTTACTGGTATACATAATAAATTGTGACTTTTCAAAAGTCATGGAGAACACAGAATGTCAGTGAATCTCTCAATTGTGTAATGTGGAATCACACTCTAAAAAAGGATCATCTCATACACTCAAGTTGGTAGTTTATGATGCAATTTTGTGGTATAATCAGGAAAATTTGAATAAATATCTGATCTTCAAACTCTTAGACTTTTTCCCTGGTTTGAACATGCCATTGCCATGAAGTCCCTGGATGATCGATGACTCTCAAGAGCTGAAAAACCTCTACTCGCCATAAAAAAGTGCCATTAAGCAAATACTTTGAAAAGAAGAATCAATTTCAAGAAGATGAAGATCCAGACAATCCTTCTTATGCTACTGGACATTATTAAAATATTCAGTTGTGATTTTATTAATCTAACCTAAGCAATTTTGTTTGTTTCATGTTTTCTGAAAAACATAGTTTTTTTACATGTAGGTATACTTTTCTCAAAAACTACTTGAGCTAGAACCTTGATATTTTAAAAATCTGTAGGAAATAGTAATGAACAATCACTCTAGTTGGTTTAAAAAAATACTTTATTTCCTTTTGTTTTATGATCTTTTGTGTATGATTTTGTAAGCGTTTCAGAACATATTCGAAAACAATTATAATTTCTTCTCTGATGAAGAAAGACTGAGTCCCATGGGACAAAGTCTTACAAATAAATATATTACTAAGTGTTAGAAATTTCAGATCTCTATCTGCAGTGGTTCCAGAGAAAAGTGTACCTAAGCTAACATGGGCGGTGAGAGGGGTGTGTGCTGCCCTTAACCTGTTAACATTGATCAAACATTTATTCAAATTTAAGGTTCTAAATCCGCTCATACTTTCAAAACTTATTGTTGACATATAAATAAAGTAAACTGGCGATGAATTATACTTAATTTTAATGTTTGCTGCTACGTAATAATAATTTAATACCGATTCTTCTCAATAATCAAGAAAACAATTTTATTTTGATTGAAAATTCATTAATTTTTAAGCTAACGACTTTTACCTGTGCTCAGTTTAAAGGTTTATTCAAGTACTTCAAAAATATAACATAAGTTTTTTTAAGAAAAAGCTTTCATATTTTTGCTAAATATCATTGAAAGTTTCAATTTAGCTATCTTGAAAATCGCCTTCAAATTTAAAGATCTATAATTTGGTATAAATAACATCTACAAAAATAAAACAAAAAGCAACCTCTTTGTTATTTAGTAATATTTATAATTACTTCTTACCAAGTTTTTCTAGAAAACTGTTACTTTTAAGATATTTGCAAACAGTTGCTAAAAAACGTGCATTTTTGGGCTAAAAACTACCACCTTTAGACACCAATATCTCAAAAAGTATTAACTGTACAAAACATTTGCATAGAACATTTCATGTACATATGAACATATATATGTGTGTGTGTGTGTGTGAACATTTGAATAAAGAAATTTAGATTTTTAACTAAATTAGACAAAAATAATACACATTAAATACTGACCAATAAGACTAATCCCAAACTCTGTAAGCCCTTGCACCACTCCCTGAGTGAGAGTTTGGGGCCTCAGTCTCCGCAGCTGCTCCGAGCGTTCCAAATCTCGATAGTCCAATGTCAGGCGGTCCAGTGTCCTTGCCCAACTTGCTGCCAACCGTGTCACTGACGTTATTGTACCTGATATCACAACATTACCTCTGACTTTATACACACCAATACAATTTAATTTACTCCTCAACTTTATCAAACTAAATTTAATTTGTTATGTATGATTAGTTGGTCCTTAGTTCTCAAAATGTGTTCAGAATATAATACACTTTGGCACTAAAGTAGTCAATTGGAGCATGCACACATACACAGATAAGGTGGCAAGTATAAGATGTCCTAGGCTGAAGAAAGCTGATTATTAACTATTGTACTAAATGTGTGTCATGTTTGTGTACTGTACATTGTGTTGAACAATGATATTGTATCAGATTTTGCCACAAATCTTGTGATTTTCAAGTTCAGGACATTTAATACCCCTTTAATATGAAACTACGAATGTTAACAGGCAAAGAAATGGTATAGAAATGTTAAAAATGACTGTCTTTAATGGACAGTAAATTTACACTCCGGTAAAACAGCAATGATTGAAATGATGAAGCTGTCAATGAAGTTGATGTTTTAGAGATTGAGATTTACTTATCACTGAATTAGCTATAGAGACAGGAATTCTGGTTTGTTTAATTCTATTTTGAATAAAGACTTAACATTAGGATAATACTTCAAAAAAGAATCATTAGATTATATTCAGGCTCACCTGATAATTAATCAATCTGATAGGGCAATGGGTATTCCTATGCATCAAAATAGTGCTTAATTATCTCGACTGAAGATCAGTAATAACAATATACACAATACATGGCTCAACCAAAATTCATTGTGATAAAATCTTTTAGGCCTGCAGAGTTCCAAAGTGGCAAGAGCACTGGACTAAGTGTATGGAGAGCCAAGGAGATTATGTTGAAGGATTCAGCTTGTTAAATAAAACATGTTAATGAATAAAAAGCTTTCATCATACAAAGGTTTGTGAAGACCTCATATTCGTAATCTTTTAAGCATATACACATAAAAAACAACCCAGTTTATAAATTTAAAGAATTATTTGAGACACTTTTTTTACAAATTAAGTTTTTGAATACATAATATTGCTGAAGAGGAGAACAGATTAATTACAAATATTAATCAATTTAGAATATAAATAATTATAATTTAAAGATTTTAAGAATTGGCATTTGCGTAAAATGGACTGATGTAGTCTGAAATATATGGTGGTAGGCACACTACTACACAATCTGACTAATTTTTATTGAAGTTATTAGCAATGTCTCCTGTAGAATCTATGTTGATATTTCATTACAATATCTAAGAGTACTTTTTTACAAGTATATCACAAACTGCAAAAAAAAAATGGATTGAACAAGAAAAACTAATGAATACCTGCTGCAAAATGTTGCATTAGTGAGGCCGAACCATGACCAATACCGATGAAAAATGCTCGAGGCCCCACCAAAATGCCCTGAAGAGGAAGGCTGATGAAGTCTCGGAGACCTAGTCCTAGACTGCGAGCTAGGCCTCCTGGAGCACCCAATAACTCCAGAGAACCAAGAGCCCATCCTAGAAAAATAGTAAAAAGCATAGTTTTAATCCTTTTACAAGTACATGTGTTTTCTACTAAATAGTATAATTGCTATTCTAAAACATTATATTCTCATCTGTGTGAAACTAGTTGTATTCTGGAAATCCATATTTTAATATCTTTATTAACAACATTTTTTTGTCCCTTCATTTTTTAATTTCAGTATGAGATAGATGTAGTAATAATAATTAAAGAAGCAAAACTGTATAATTATGATTTTGCATTTATAATGAATTAAAAGAGAGTGCACAGAAATGCAAAATGTTGTAGAGATTTTAGAAGCTGGCTATGAAAAGAAGCAGAAGCCAGCTGTTTCTAGCCTGTGACGACCAAATTCATCCAGTATAAAACCTGCATATAACCTTCAACAACTGAAGAACCTCATTGACAGTTCTTTAAATAATCACCAAATCTCTGAAGTCTTAAAACTACCAAATTCCAGCGCCAAATAGCTGAATTACGGCATGTAGAGAAAACAAATAAAAAAATTAGCAACACAATATAGTGAGCTGACTTAGAATGTGATGACCCAAAAATAAAACACTCATGAATTGGGTGTTTTATTAAACATATAATAAAAAAAAATAAAACATCTATAATAATTCCTTCTATTGTGGTACTGGGCTTACCTATCTTGTCACAAGCACTACAATGTAGTAGCTTTAACAAATATTAACATTACATCCTGAGTATTTTTATACATATCTTCATATGTAACCAATACTATAGAAAAAGGAAGTATCTTAACTAACAAAACTACGAATGAAATTTTAAGTTAATATACGAGTACATTTTTATAAACATAAAGATAAATTCAAATTTTATGAATAACTCATAATGTACGTTTAAAATACTTAAATCTATTTTATAATTTTGCACAAATAGAAAAATATACCTTAATCTCATGTCATATCTCTATAGATAAACACAGCAAATATTTACAACGTAAATAAAATGTTAATTTTGTAAAGAAAATAAACAATGTAAGCTAGAGTAAAATTTACCTGTTCCATAAATAGCACCAAAGAAGTAATGAAGTGTGAGAGAATGCCCTAGCCGGTAGGCAGTGGTAAAGAGTGATGATCGCTTGAATGCGGCCAACTGCAGTGGTGAGTGGTCTAGAGCTATGTAGAACCTTGTTGAGGTGTGGATGCTCACAAGCAAATCCAACTCAGAAATGCTGAGAGAACGAAGTCGCAAAGGACGAGCCAGATCTCTGGAAGCACTTAGAACTTCGTTGGGTACTGGAAAACCTAAACACTCTGAATCTTCCTGTGATTCTTGCTGTGGTACAGCTGAAGTATGTACAGTCCACAATGACTCCGGTTCATAAGCCGGTGTAGCAAGTCTCACTGAGACATCTGCATTATTTGTAGCCACTTCTTCTGGAGACTGATTCTCAACATCAGGTTCTGACACGTTGAACAAATCTTCCTCTTCTGCACCTTCACTGAGTTCTTTCTTGGAGCTGCTTTTGGTCAGACCGTTTCCAACCTCGCTTTCAACAGTTTTTTGCACATCTTTTGTTCTTGGCTTTGTCTCTGAATCACTCTTGGGAGGAGTGGAGTAGCTCGGCTTGGCTGGAGAGGATTTAGAGGAGACTTCACCGAACAGTGACATAGGCACCGTGTTCATCAAACATTCCTTCAAATGCAGAATGTACTTGTCTTCAATGTAAATTTGCATTGGAAGAAGTTTTACACTGACATCTTGGACCGCTGAAAAAATTCAAATTCACAATGAGATTAATCATTATGTGATTAATGAATGTGTTTATTTCGAATACTAGTTTTATTTTTACTACTAACAATATTTAATACAAATTAAACATGTCTCAAAATGTAATTTAATTGCTTCATATAATACTTTTGCACATGCTAATTCATAAAGGTGCTAACAATTGTAATTTAAATATTATTTAACTATAAATTTGTCCATAAAACTCAAAACTGATAACCAGATGGTTAAATATATTTTTAGATGTACTCAGGAAATACAAAGCCCTCATTACAAATTAAAACAATAAGAAATCAGTGATACCTAATGGGGAAATTAAAGACCACCTTTCCAAAGACATAATCTGATGAGGAATAAAGTCTTATTGTCTTCATAAATATGAAATAACAACTGATACTTTTAATTTATTGTAGTTTGTTTGTTAAGACAATAATGTAAATTAATAATATAAATTATAATTATAAAGCAATATAATATAAATTAATATTATAATGCTTTACATTAATTTATACAACACATATATACGTGTACATTGTTATTTTAACATATCAAAACACAACAGATTAATATTATCATATATTATTTTATTTATGAAGACAATAATATATCACAAGAATATAAACTTGTAACAAACAGTATGTTTCAATATCCAATTCATAAAAATTAATAAATTGAAACAATACCATTCAAAAACCAATATTTTGAATTATCATTACATTACATTACCATGTGGACTTAATAATAATAGGAAATTTCAATCATTAATATATTTTATATTCCTAACATGTGTTCCTACATTAAATAACACTATATTTGAAAAAACTTGTTAAATCTTAAGTAATAGAAACATTGTTTTGACATTGTTAAAACTCTTAAGACATTGTTAAGAAAATAACATCATTACTTAAAAATATTGTGGAATTAAACTTATTCAGATTTTATGTGTAAAAATTATTTTTTCCTCCTTCCAGGAATTACAGTTCGAGGACTTTAGCTGTGCGCGTGACCTGGAGTGTGTGGTGATGGGCGGGAGGGGTGGCGGGGTAGCATTATGCGCTGCGTCCCGAAAACATTTCCTTTGACTCATGGTTAAAACCCTCCTTTCAGGAATCGTATTGGCCCATGTAACTCATCGCACTCGCCACAATCAGTCTGTTTTGTGACAGTGCTGAGTGTAGCTTGTGCTTCGCTTTTACCGATACTGTCTGTTGAGTTAAAGTCAAAAGCCTATTCATAGTCAGGTGGGTATTAAAGAACCTGGAATTTACTTGGAGAAGGACGGCAAACAATAGGAAATTATTAATTGAAAAGCCAGAAATCCGAGAGAAGAGGATAACATACTTGAGAGCGTTGAAAAATTACAGGGAGCAAGGACGCCCCACAATTTATTTAGACGAATCTTATATACTATCGTCTCAAGTATCTAACCAAACTTGGTCAAATAGCTCAAATGAAGGGTTACACATGCCGATTTCCAAGGACGAGAGACTAATAATTATCCATGAAGTGGATAAAGGAAAAAGTGTTACCGAATTTCGAACCAAATTCAGTACTAGTATTCGATAACGTGCCCTGCCATAACATACAAATTGATAAAGCTCCTACTTCAAAAAGTAGGAAGCAAGATATGAAGTTGTGGCTTTAAAAAAATGGAATACCATTCTGCGACGATATCCTTTTATTCTGAACTCTACAAACTTGTGCAGCTATATAAACCAAGGCATGTCCGGTACGCCTTGGACGAAACTGTTCAACTACAGGGTCATGACATCTTGCGACTTCCGCCCTACCACCCAGACCTCAATCCCATTGAGTTAATTTGGGCCGAAGTCAACATCATGTGGTTATGAGAAATACATCTTTCACTATGTATCAAGCTAAAGCTCTATGCGAAGACAAGATATCATGTATGGGCGCAGAAGAGTGGTCAGTAAAGTGCAAGCACGTAGAGAAAATCGAAAGGGACTATGCAGCCGCAGAACCCCAGATTGACAATATTATAGAATCCCTTACTATATCAGTTGGTTCGGATACCGATAGCAGTGACAGTGACCCAGAAGAGGAGGACAACTTGAGTGGAATTGAAGAACTCCAATGAAAAAACAATCATTGTAAATAACATTTGTTATTAGAAAATTATATTCTAGCATTTAAATTAATTAAATATTATTGAAGTGATTGTAAATTAAATAATAATAGAATACTAAATAATAACAATAATAGGACTTATCCTTGTTTTTCAGTTGTTATATTGTTGTTTAACGTGTTTTTGAAAATAACGTATGTGTGAATAATAATCGGCAAATCGAAATCGTGAGTTTAAAGTCGTTAAGAGATTCTTGCGCCTTCATCTCAGCGGCTAGCACGTAAACACAACCTGCCACACAGATAGCGTTAGTTTTTTGAAAGGGTAGTATTAGGACTGCACAAGCACAGCTAAATTCCTCCAACTGTATTTAGGCCCGGCCTCCGAGACCATGGGCAACTAACATAGAGTGAAAGATAAAATACCAGATTATTATTTGTACCATTGAACTCGTAATAGAATCTAAACCAATTAAAAATTATATATCACGTGTTTATTAATATTTTAAAATACACCCATATCCAACATGGCGTGGATTCAAGTAGTCAAGTGTCAAAATTCAAAACTCTGATTTAATAGACACGCATTAAAAATTAATTAAACACGCAATTAAACCTCTGACCAGTCCATAACTAGACATTGAGCCACTTGGAAGTGAGAGTGTTAATTGACTATTAGGACTTTTCATATATTCCATACTTTATGGATACACTGTATGTTCATATTCAAAGAGATATAAGGTTTAAACATTTTCTCTCTTGGATTTAAAAACAAATATTTTAAAATTTAATATTCTTAAATTTTTAAGAAATATATAGGGTCTCTATTCAATCTAAAATATATTGGCTGGTAAAAATCAGGGACATATCAGACCACTAGCTTGTATTTTTCAAAGAGATTCAGGCCTGAATGTCTTTGGGTTAGGGTTAGGTACAAGATACACTAAGGTCTTGGGAAAGATTCAACAGGTTTCGATTGATAAGTCCGGAACTTTGGTTTGGTTGTCCCATACCTTACCCCTAGTTTTAAAAAGTAAATTGTTAAAAGACAGGAAAGGAAAGTTAATATTTCATTGTGGAAAAACATGGACTCACAAGTAAAACTGCTCACATACCGTTTTGGGAAAGACAATGTAATATGGTTTTGAGCCTACCATAAGAAAAATTGAGACTTTTTATTGATATATTTACAGACAATCCACCTCCTATCATCAAAAGTGTATTGAAAAGATCTTTCTAAGCCTTTAGATACAAGACCCTAGAAAGTTACAAGATGTGTGCATAATCCACAACTTAATGGAAACTAATAGTCAAGGAAGCATAAATAACCCTGCATCACAATGATATGGGCTACAAGGCATATCCCCTTCAGGAAAAACTCAATTATAAATGTACAAAAGACATTAACTTTGTACGAAGATATTTTACACTATACTAATAATACTTTGTAGTATATTAATTTTAGCTGGACACTTTCTCAATCTTAAATTTGTATTAAACCAAATAGAATGTTTCTGGTGAGCAAGATAAATACTTTGTATTAACCCTTTAGTGCCGAGGATAGATGTGAGCGACAATTCCTAATGATGCAAAATGTGACAGAGTCGCTGACATCAACATTATATGTTTATTACAGTTCTCTCTTTATTTTTTAGCACTCTATAAGAACTCAAATGCATGTTGTGTTTTTATTCCTTTGTTTCGCCACTAGCTGATACACATAGTTTTTTCAATCACAGATTTTGTAACATTTGATTGGATACAATTTCCAATCCAGGATCTCGCCAAATCTGCACCTGATTATTACAGTTTGAGAATTAATTGTGCAATAAATATTTCTTTATTATTTTCAAGTAGATACTAATTTTATTATAATATATGAGTAATTTTAGAGAATAGGGGTAAATCATTTCTAACTTAAAGGCAAAACGATTTGAAACATGTATAAAATTATCACTTATGTATCATTGCTACCAAGAAATAAAATGTAACGTTTTGTTTTTTCTTCTGGAATGAACTTTTTCAGCAAAAAAGTAATTAAATTAAAATATTTTTTAAGATTTGTTTTTTTTTTTTTATATTAGTAAACTTACTGAAAAAGTATTTGTAGGTACATTACCTACAGCCAAAAGTCACAACTTTTGGTTTTTTAAATTTTTTCATTAAATTTTCCAGATATTTTAAAAATAAACATACTTTACGTACATATTTTTAAGGCCCAGTTTATTTTTTACACCATGGTGAAAATTGGAAAAAGATATTTTAAACAACGCAGATGCAATGACACTTTTCTTAAAACTCTACATTTTTCAATATAATGGCAGACACTTTTCACACAGGAATTTATAGCACTAAAAATGCTAATGTATCAGTTAAAATAACAAGTCAAATTATAATAAGTTGCTATGATTGACACTTTGGGAGCAGGATTGCAATTTTTAACGGCATGCATCCTCGTAAAACTGACCAATACTAGAGTGGCTGTTGACATCAAAGACAACAGTGAGATCTGCGGCACAGCCTCCAGTTCGAGTTTTCTCCACAAGAGTGCGGGCATGGTGGCTGAGACCAAGGTTAAAGGGCTTGCGCAAAACCGCCCTCTGCATCACCATCACAACAGGGAAATCATAGCCTCCCAGTGAGAACTCCTGGTTGTCCAGTTGCATATCACCAACAGTCACATGTACCTTCATCTCCCGAACACTGGAATCCTGTGGAACATTACAGACTGAATACAGACAGCTTGTTAAAATATGAAAAACTATTAGTTTTAATGAGGGAATGACGAAAAGTACATTGTTCAAATTAAATCCATTGACAACAAATATTGTTATTGAATTGACCACACTTATTTTCACATTGAAAAAAAAAAACGTTTTTTGTGTACATTAATACAGGGGTTTCAGCTCTAAAAACCTGTTTGGTTATTAATAATTAGTTAATAAATCAGAAAAAGGACTGCACATCTTACCACAAGAAATAATGAATAAAACATGAGACAGATTAGAAATAAATTAGACATTTATATCAGTAATGGAGCAAAATTATATGGGGTGAATAAAATGATCAAGTAAACTAAAACGTTTAACTTATCCTAAATTAAGCACGTTTCACAAGTAATGTGACATAAGCGAACAGGTCTCACGCTACCCAGAATCTACAGCATATGCACCTAAACAGCATAATACGGGGTGTCTATAAAAGAACTCCGGGGTTTTAAGACAAAATATTTTAATAAAGTAAAAAACGTACATACATGTTTTATACATGATTAGAAAGCTTACATTTTCAAGATTTTTTAACAACTTAGTAAAGTTCAATGTGAGCTCCGTTAGTGGCACGGCACACGTCGAAACGGTATTCTACCTCTTCCCATGTCCTGGCAAGCATGTCTGGGGGAACGGACGCCACGCAATTCACTATTCGTTCCCTGAGATGGCGAACATTTCGAATTTTCTCCGCATAAACAAGATTCTTGATATGCCCCCAGAAGAAAAAGTCCAACGGAGTCATATCAGGGCTCCTTGGTGGCCATGGAATAGGTCCTTCCCTTCCAATCCACCTGTTACCGAAACGAGCGTCCAGTGACTTACGCACACGCAAACTGAAGTGTGGCGGCGCCCCATCTTGTTGGAAGTAAACTAAACCTTTCTCCGCCTCAATGTCATCCAACTGAGGATAAACATACTCCTCTAACATGTCACAATAGACATCACCATTGATATTCCTTTCGGCAAAAATGAAGGGACCTATGACTCTGTCATGCATAAGAGCACACCAAACATTCACTTTGGGCGTGTCACGTTCGTACTCAATAAACTCATGGGGCGGCTGTGAACCCCAAATTCTGCAATTATGCCTGTTTACAGTTCCGTTCACATAAAAAGTAGCTTCATCACTAAAAACCACACTTTAAAAAAAATCATTATCTTCATCAATTTTAGCCAGCATGGAAACAGAAAAGTCGAATCTCTTAACCTTGTCTGCCGGTTTGATATGGTGTAAAAGTTGAATCTTATAGGCAGTTAAACGAAGTCTTTTATGAATTACCTTATGGACTGTTGATCTTGGTAACCCCAATTCCAGACTGCGTCTTGTTACCGATTTCTTAGGGCTTCGAGTGCATGAAGCTCGGATTCTGTCTACATTCTCTTGAGACACACGCGGCCTAGCCGGCGACTTTTGCTTCAAAACACTTCCTGTTTCCTTGAACGCACTTAACCACTGACGAATTGTTTTGTCTGTAGGCGGGTCAACACCATAGCTACGTCGAAAGTTTCTTTGTACAGTAACAACAGAATTAGTTTCTATGAGCCAAATAACACACTGAGCCTTTTGTTGAGGGGTCGCCATAGCGCAGCAGTCCAGATGACACTGACTGCCTGCCGCAGCCGCTACGTCATTTCAAGGTCAACGCTCCGCAGTGCTGCCAACTGTTGAGAGAAACATTCCCAATTGGTATGAGTAAAACTCTTTGAGCTGCTTGTTTCAAAGGAATTGATCAAATGTTGCTATCTTTTATAGTTTTAAAAATATTAATTTTTTAAACCCCGGAGTTCTTTTATAGACACCCTGTAGGTACTCTAGAATTTGGTTGTGACTACACCCAAGAGCAGCATAGAAGATAGTTGGGGTCCGGCAAATAGTAGTGCATGCATCGTCACTGATGCTGTATTGCCCTACACCAGGCAAAATCATCTCCACATAATAGTGTTGGTTTATAATATTGGATTGAAAATTCCACTTAGCTTCTTTCAAAAAGCCTATGTTCCACTTATTTTTGAATCAGAGTATTTCATAATTCCAATAAACTATAAAAATATTTCAATATTTGTGGATTGATGTTGTATTATAAAATTTAATACAAATGTGGTTTGTGTAATATTTAATAATTTATTTCTCCTAAAAATACTTTCACACATTTTTCACTTTGTATGTGTATTAACATTAACATAATATAAAATTAACAATAGCCTACATCTAATAGAAATACCAAATCTTAAGAAATTTTAACTTATTTAAAATTTAAACTTTTGTTAATATTTATTAAAAAGGTAGGAAAAATATCATAAGGAACAGAAAGTATAAATAATTAGTAGTTTTTTAATATCTCTTAAGGTAAAGTATGCTATATTTCAAGGCTTCAGGACATAAACGTTGTAAATCTGACATATTTCTGCATCATGTTTGTATTAGAATGATATAAAATTGTAAATTTTATATCCAATATAAAAATTGTATTATACTTTCTTATACAACTCTGGTTTGTCAATACAAGACGGAAAATATTATAGAAAGAAAGTTGGTACATGTCTTTCATAAAAATTATAGTGTTAGTATAAAATAATCATATGACTATCTTTTGGGTGAATTTGAGAGAAATACTTTTTTACACAAATGTAGGCTTTTTCAGCCTTCATATTTTGTATAGTATCAACATATTCTAAATATAGTACGATAGCAGATATACCTAGTGAGGATGAGGATGAAGAGTGACCGTCACACTGTCCATGGTCAGTGCAGCCACTGCATGACTCTTGAAACCTTTATGGCTTTCACACATTAGTAAATGTATGACAGCAGACCTACTATAACTGGTGCGGATATGGGTGAAGAGTGACCGTCACACTGTCCATGGTCAGTGCAGCCACTGCATGACTCTTGAAACCTTTATGGCTTTCACACACTAGTGAATGTATGACAGTAGACCTACTATAACTGGTGCGGATGTGGGTGAAGAGTGACCGCCACACTGTCCATGGTCAGTGCAGCCACTGCATGACTCTTGAAACCTTTATGGTTTTCACACACTAGTGAATGTATGACAGCAGACCTACCTGGTGGGGATGTGGGTGAAGAGTGACCGCAACACAGTCCATAGTCAGTGCAGCCACTTCATGACTCTCGCAGCCTTGTTGGCTCTCACATAGTAGTGTACCCGTCAGTCCATGAACGTAGCAGCTGATGTCCAGGCCTTGCACCTCAACTGTACATCATATTTTTTTTGGTTTTTTTGTCTGATTTTGGTTGCAATTACATTACAGTTTATAATTCCATCATCCATCATTGTCAATTCTTCCTACTTGTTGCCATCATATTTTAATCCGGAAATCCCCCTCTTTGGATAAAAATGGTAATATTCCTCAACAAAAGAAATCCTCTCCTTATAACGTTACAGTAAATTGAATGTATCTATTCCCTTCATGATCTTATTAAAAACACCAAAACCGATGCATTCTTACCCTTTTTCTGTAAACGTATTTCACTGAATTTCCATTTAAAACCATTAAACAAATGGACTGAAAGTACAAAACACTATTAAGGGGACACGGAACTCAATATTTTGATTTTTTTTTTAGGTTTTTATTTTTTTGCAAATTATTATAGTTTGATTTGTTACAAAAAAAAATGATACCACTCCCACATTTTCTATGACAACTATAACCCTTATAGAAAAATTAAACAAAATATCTTGTCCCTTGCAATATTCAAACCGATCCGTGATGACAAGAGGTGTAAGATATCTGACTTACTTAGGGGACGGTGACTCTAAGGGTCATGCAGCTGTCAATGAATCAAAGCCTTATGGAGATATAAATATAGAAAAGGCTGAGTGTATAGGACATGTTTCCAAAAGGATGGGGTCGCGACTTCGAAAGCTGTGTAAGACAACGGGAACATTGAGTGATGGTAAAGCACTTGGTGGAAAAGGTAGGCTTACTGGCCCTGAAATAGATACCACTCAGTCCTACTATGGTAAGTCCATAAAAAACAACAGGGATGACTTACTTGAAATGAAAAAGGCCATATGGGCAATTTTCTACCATAAAATGTCAACAGATGCTAACCCTAAGCATACTTTATGCCCCGAAGGAGAACTTTCATGGTGCGGTTTTCAACCGAGCAAAAATAGCTAAAGAGCCATATTCCCACAAGCACTCTCTTCCTGAAGTACTTTTAAATGCCATCAAACCTGTCTTCAATGACTTATCAAACAACACTCTTCTAGTAAGTCGATGCACTTTAGGTCGTACCCAAAATCCAAACGAGTCATTGAATAGAGTTATAGGGAAGCGCCTGCCAAAAACTGTATTTGTAGGTAATGATAACCTTAAAAATAGGAGTACATGATGCAGTTATTAGTTTTTAACAAAGGTGCTTTAGGGAAACTAGATGTTTTACAAGCTCTTAAACTAAAATACAGTGATAATTGCAATCTGCGCCTTCAGAAAATTGATAGAAAAAGAGTGTATGAAGCTGAAAAGAAAGTTCAGGATTCACAAAAGAGGAAAAGGAAACAAAGGAGGATGGCCTAAAAGGAAGATTGATGAGAAAGATAAGTTCAAAGACTATGAATCAGGAGTGTTTTAATGCTGGTAAGTTTCAAAAATTTTAAATCTAGTATAATCACTTACTTTAAACTGCGTTTACCGAAAATTTCATTTTCGCACACTTATGCCCGGTTTTCTCAGAAACCGTTCAAGATAGAAGCTTCAAATTTTTGTCACATAATTATAATGCATATTTGTACAAATATACCTATTATTATCTTGGTATCTGTTTTTATTGGAAATATATTAATTAAACATGTTAAAAAATAAATCTTTAAAATGGTACTTAAAAAAATTTTTTTTGAAAGGTTTAAAGTTGAGATATTTATGTGAAAATAGGTCTGTTTGTAAATCAAAAGAGGTAGTACAAACTGTGAAAATTTCATAGGTCTATCTCCAATGGCCTCTGAAAAAAATGGGCATAAAAATAGCAAAATTAGCATTGTCGGTATAGGATGTACCATGTCCCCTTAATATTGTAATATCAAAACATAAGAATAATAAAATGACAAGTATCATTGAAAGCAAGGTTAGATTCCTTTGCAAATTTACATCCTCTCTCTTACAATACAAGTTCAAGTAATTACGATCAGCTGTGTTTCCGTATCAACAGCAATGTTATTGTTATGATATTTGATCACCTGTGTTTTGAGTCATTATTAACGAAACAGAATACAAAACATTGTTATCACATCTAGCATACATTAAAACTGTCCTTTATATTTAATATATCTGATTTAAATATTACCAAATTGTATAATATGAAACATAATACATTATCCTTTGATAATGTACTTCGAATCAGTCATTTCCTGACATTTAATTAACTTTTAAAAATATGAATTCTCTCTAAAATTCAATATTGAGAAAAATGGAATTTTCAATTTAACATTCTAACCTCACTCTTTTTTACTTATCCAGACTCATTGTGCCTTTTACAAGTGACATCATGTTGATTGTTCAATGATTTTATTGAGATTTCTAATTGGAGAACTGGTGGTTTATTTATATTTTCTTAAAAACCTTTCAGTGATACTAAACAACAATTTAATTCAAATCATAACAAAGCTAGTAGGTGCAATACGTCTAAAGGAAGATATGCTAAGAATCACATTGGAATGACCTTATTCATGGTATAACACAGTAAAAGTTAAAGAAAGAATTAAACAAAACATATAAATTAATTAAAATGTCATCTATATTATGGCTATCCCACCAGTCTGAATTCACTTAAATTCTTCCCTTTATTTTTTCAAAATCAACAAAATACCTGCTCCACTCTCTGAGGGAGGAAATGATGGTGGGGGCGAAGGTTCATTATCCATAGACGACTCTACTTCTTCGACTGAATGGTGACTTGTGTTGCTGATCCTCCTTTCATCTATAAGTACAAAATTGTCTTTTAGAGTTTTGAATAACTAGGAAGATGGCAAAAAGACACCATAAGAGGGAATGTTAGAAAACTGATGTCTGATTTCTGACATTAAGGAAAATAATAGGTTATTTAAATAAATACACACAAAATTAAACATAATAATGTAGTTTTTTTTTTTTAGTTTGTTTTTGACAGAAGGATAGTGAAGGTAACATAAGTTCCATAGTAACAGGTTTGCCATAGATACAAGAAATCAGGAACATTATGTTTCAAGGTTTCGCATCTCTTGTTTTGATGGATAACTAGTCAACCACATAACTAAAATCTAGGCTAAAATAAACAAATCATACCTTAGCATTGTTATACGCATCACAACATGCATGTTGTGTGTCAACTCTATTCTAAGAAACTATCGTTAAGAAATGCACTTAATAAATCGAACACTAATAAATTATTAAAAACTTAATACGGCTAGCTGTAATAGGTCTACGAGCAAAAGCCAACCACTGACGATAGTCATGGCAGATACAAGATTGCGGCAAATCAGTGATGTGCATTTTTTATCACTGAACAATAGCTAATCTCTAAAAATAATCATAAAGCAGACAAGGTAAAATTAAGAACAAAAGTTTCCAAACTATGACAAAATTTGAGTGTTTCCAATATGACTGAATATGCCAAATTCAGGAAAACAAAGAGATCAAGAATAGTGTTAGAAGATGCTTCTACAATTTACTGAAGTACACCTGGTATATAACATTTATGGTTAGAATATAAAATTAACAATATAGGATGACAGAATTGTTGGAAGTATTAAGAATAGAAGGTTTATTGTGTTGTAATATTAAATACATTACAATTCCAAGAGTCAAAAAACATTGTTCTGTATTGAGAAAAAATCTTATAAAGGAAATTGAAGTGTCTAAAAAGACAATGTGGGAGGAATTTAGGAACTCCAAGAATCACACTAATGTTTTGAAAACAGTTTTTAGGTTGTTTTTGATTCCTAAAAAGGTATTTATAGTTAGAAAAATTACAAACCTGTTGACCTGTCTTGTGTGTTTTTTTAAATATTAGAATCCAATACCGAATAAGTTTAGAAAATTAAAAAAAAACTTGTTTAGAAAGATTAGTAACATTTAAGCAACTAAGCAATATATTAAAGGACAGACTTAATAAAGGTTGTTGTGTTCATCACAAAGACCTTCAAGAGTTACTGAAAAGCTATCTCAATGGAGAAAATAAGAAATTAGTCTCAGAAATCAGAATATTCATAGCTATGAATAAGAGAAAGTTTAAATTTAGCAGCCTTGCAGTAATGTGTGATCTTCATCTTTATAAGCTTCCAGGTTTTATTCTAAATTATGATTGTTGAAATTTAATTTCTAATAAATGAGTTTACTCTTGCTAAACTAAATAGTTCTCATAAGATCCCACAGCTTCAGATTGAGGAGAAGAGAGTATTCAGCAATTCTAATTTTGTCTCATCAAACAAATGTTCAACAAAATAAAAAATGCTTTGGCAACATAAAAATATTTAAAACTTTTTATTATTGTAAAATATGAGAGTTTTTACAATTCAAAATGAAGAGGAGGTAATAGAGATAAAAATGTGTTTCAAATATAAGGAGAGCAAATGATTCTATCATTTTAAAAACAAAGGAAGGGGAATTTTTAAAATTATCGTATAGTATGGAGACATTCAACTCAATTGGAAACAAAGTGTTCTGAGTTTATAGGACAACTTTAGGTATGAATAGTTCAGAAAGTCCAAGTATCAGACGAGATGAAGACTTACTGAGTAATTGCCTTGTGAGTTGACCTCTAATGTCGACTGCAAGTATCTCTGTGTGGCTGGCTTGCATGAGAGTGACATGAGTAGTGAATCCTCTCTTGCAGACGGAGAGGCTCAAGTCAGGCAGTCCCAGCAATGTGAGCAGGCGACCAGTGCAGTGCGTCAGACTGATGGCATCAGACCACTTTGGTCCTGCTATAATCCAAGTATTAATCAGGAAAAATTATTAAGATAACATTCCAATGTGAGTGCTCAAAATTACCTTAATCAATTCACATTAAGACAAAAAATCCCTTTTCATCAATCCACAAGGTTAGTTACTCTTCTTTAACAGAAATTTGTTTTGTAGTCTATAGAAATAAAAATACAATTTTGAAACATGTATATGTGAAATCAGTAAGTACGGTGGAACCTCATTAATTCGACATGTACAAACAATACAATTTTTTTATTACTAATAAAACTTAAAGTACACATTACGATAAAGTATAATACAGTATATACAGTTTAATTTTTCTGAAAGAATTTTGTTAATTTCAGTTGGGTCAGCTTTGAATGCCGTTTCCGTGCCGTGCGGGCACGCATCCTTTTCAATATGAGAAGCTCTGCCGGTGTTGTATCTTCTTGTTGCTTGAAATAAACCATTACTCTCCCAAATGAGATGCTGCTTCTGCAAGGCTTATAACTGTGATACTTTTAGTGTTGTCTTTGTCAGTATCCTCCCTGTTATCGGCATCACTATCATAAAAAATCACAATACATTTAATTATTGATTTATACAACAAGTATACTGATAAAAAAACATTCGTCCCATGTTCGGCAGTTTGGGCCAATGACAAGAAGCTAATTTAAAATTTTCTTGATCTGATCCGGGTTACCCGGAGATCCAACATAAAGAAGTCCAACTCTCGTAATAAGGTTGCACTGTACTAATGTTTACCAGTAAGTGGGGACAACACTGCGATGGCGGCCGGAGGCAGAGTGTTTGGCAGACCGGGGTCTGGGGCTAGAGTTCCCACAGGGAAACTGTAGTAAGCAACAGTTCCAGGAGCCATCTCCAGCTGCCACCTGAGGTGCTCACAATCAGGTATATGCCCTCCAGCTAGAACAATGAAAGGCTGTTATATTCAGTGTAAGTTTTAATGGTTTATTTTTTATATAAAAATTAGGAGCTAGTTTAATACATTGACCGTCTACTCTCACCAGTAAGTATTTCATAAAATAGAGTTAGGACAATAAGAAACGGACAGTTTTAACAGTACTGATAAAAGCACACAGATTCTAAGACCAACTAGAAAGTTAGCTGGTTACTGCATACTTTAACTTAATTAAATATTTTTTTAATTTGCCAATAGATTTATTACATATTAAAATTATAAAATATGATAAAAAGTAAATAGAAGCATTAACCCTCCTAGTGATGAATATGTTTATTATGAATGATAGGTGCATTTGGAGTGTTTCGCTGGGGGTTTCTTAAAAATTAATAAAAATTATTAATTTTATTGAAAATACAACATATTATATACCAAAATATTCATAAAAACATAAAGAACGATTTTAAAATAAATAAAACTACTTACCTTTGTACATACCCTTAAATCTTGCTAAAAAATATAAAAAAACAGTTTTTTGGAAAAAAAAATTTTTTTACTACAAAAACCACATAGTATAAAACTTACTAGACAAAGATTTGAAGATAGCCAATTTTTTCTAAATTTCATGAAGATAAATAATATATACAGTTTTTGTACAATATTTTACTTGAAAAAACTGTTATGATGGAAATATATACAGTATGTACATGGAAGAAACCATTCCATTCACTCTTAGGCACTACTACTATCATGCTTTCTCTTCCTCCCTTGATACTTTGGTCTCCAAAAATGATCCAATTTATGGAAACACTCTCTATGAACACCAGAATTGCATCCTGGACACTAGAATCGTGATCTTCCCCTTTTTTTGTGTGGCCACATACAATACATAGCCGCTCTTGTCTTCCTGGTAAGCGTTGGAGGGAATGGCCTGCACCAGGATTTGAATTATAATCATCGGGAAAATTGTCTGCACTGATATCACTGTCACTCACATCACTCATTTGTTCTTCTAAAACATTTCTAATATCTTGTGAACGTAAATCATCCGCCATTTCGAAAGTATTACGATCGGAATAAACGAAATAACACCGATAAAAAACGCCGACACAACTCATAGGTTAGCGGCGCGGCGGTTAGCGGCCGCGAGTAAAACACAACGTCGTAACAAATACCAGCTATTTGTTAATTCTCTTAACAATTCATCTGGAGACAGATCTAGAGGAAATAGGAGACGTTTCTGTACACAATGCAGTAAGTAACGGCCGAATTTAACCGAAGATAGCCGAGCAGCGATGACGAATTCGATGGCATGTTTGAACGTCGACGCATCGACCTCTATCATTCATATTAAACAAATGAACGTCGCTAGAGCGGCTTCTATCACTAAGAGGGTTAAATAAATGTTATATACTATTTGGTTCATCTGGCATGAATAAATTTTGTAATTTTGTACCAATAAAGTAGAACAGTTTTCAAACTCCAGCTTCACGTAATAAATATTGATGATGTCAGTATTCCATGGTGTCAAAAATTAATTTATACAAATTAATGATATTTTACATAAAAAATTAATAAATCACAAGTAAATTTTAGTTTTCAATATAATAATAGGTATTGTAACAACAATAACAAACAAATAGAATATTTAATTTTAAATATAAACCATGAGTCTAGGTTAATACTGAGTTCAAAAATTCAACAATATTATTTTGAAAAATGTGGTTATTTAAGGTATGAAAAAAAACCTCTTAGTTTATTATACAATTTAATTTCATTTGACAAATGATTAATGTATTTTGGTACAACGTATTAAAAATATTCTCTAAAAATAGACTTATTTACTTTTGGAATTGTAAATATATTGTGCTGAGTGTTGCTAGTTTTATACTACAGGTTACGTTCCCCCAAGTTACCACTTCTAAAAATTATTGTAATACTTTGAACAAAAAAATATGTTGTATTGGAATTATTTTTAGATGGCAAAATATAATTTAATAATAATTTTAATCAATCAAAATCGCTATCAAAATGTTATGTTCATATTATTTTTGCAAACTAGTTTTGTAAGTTTAAAACACACTTCACAAGTTAAACAATAAAGTCAATGTTTAATAAATAATAATAATAATTAATACAAATAAAACTACCACAAAAACCAATACTCTAAACTTATTATTTTGTGTTTTTAACAATTCAAAAAAATAAATACAAAAGGTATATTAATTTATCTTGCATAACAGTTATAAATATGTAATTTTAACACTCTCAGCCCCACATTTTCATTGCGGGTTAGGATAGTTACAGTTGGTTAGCAACTGCAGATATGTAGCCTCTATCAAATCTTATGTACGAATAACATCTTGTATAAAGTTTTTTTTTGTTTGTCCATGGTATTTCTGATTATAATCGTCGTAAGTGTAAAGGTACCCCATACTTATGTAAACTCTGCTTCATAGACTTACCACCGTCTGTCCTGGCCTTGGCAAAGAGTACAGTATTGTTTGTGTTGTTGTGAACAGTGAGTTGAGGACAGGGCTGGTCCCACAGTAACACATGCATCTGTCCGTCTGTGTGCTGCAAAGTCAGTACCAGTGGTTCCTGCACCTTCTTCTCTGCCGCCGCTGGGAACCCCACTGTGGTACTATATCTCTCCTCAGTCTGAGACTGTGGCAGCCTTACAGGACAACTGGCCACCCCTCCCACCACTACCACCAGGTAGGGGATTAACTCCTCCTCTCCTTCTCCCAGCACCTTCCACTCTGTCAGTGGCTGACACCTGCAAGTAAACTATCAGTTAGGCCTGCACACTCCCTATAGGCTATATATCTGCTCATAAAACATCATGTAGAGTGAAAGTCTACAGTATGAGTTGGATAGTACCAACAACAAAATGCTTCTGTCTATTAATTTTGTCTTTTGCTTTATTTATTTATTAACCCGTTCTTTGCCCTTGCCTAACTAGCTATTGATATAAATAAATAAATGTTTGATTTACAATTATTATTGAGTTTATTTGTCACATGTATGATACAGGGTTTCGTGAATTATACTGCCATGGGCACATCAAAATAAATTATATCCAACATATAAAAGTTGTGGTGCATGTTAAATTTGAATTTATATAAAAATACGTTCGAATTCTGAAAGATTTGGAATCTTAAATTGGGTAGATCTTACTTGAGTTCAAATCCAGTTTTACTTTGTATGTTCCATTGACACTTATTCATCTTCCAATCATCCATGTTGGTTTAGTGTAGATTTAATACTGGTAGTAGTAATCCTTGCAGATCTAAGAGTTCTGGTTGCCATCCAATATTCATGTGTTCATCATCTAGTAAATGTCTTTTCTGTTCTTGAATTAAAAAATCGAGATTTACCAATTTTTTACCAATAATTTAATACAAAAAATAAAAAGTACGACTGTATTTAATAACTCAAATGTTCATTAACTTTGTGTTTTTTTTTAAATATATTTCTTTACAAAAAAAGGTTCTTCTTCTCATATTCAGTCATGATTTAAAAAAAATAAAATTCCATTATTGTAAAGTCACCAGGTGATCTAAATTCACTTTATAACTCCAGGTGTTGTAAGCTTACTTTGCTTAACAATCTCCTTGATATTAAGATTTAATGTATTCTGTGGTATTTGGTCTAAAGAAATTAATTAATTTTATCTGATGATTCAATTTTACAATAGATTATGTATTTCTATCTTATATGTATGATAATAATTTGTTTTATGTTAATTTTAACTCTAAAATAGGTTGCTAGTTTATCTTAACCCTTCCAACGCGGCTAACGCCTATAGACACGGAACTGTCGATGCTTTAAACGCGGATAACGTCTACAAACGCAAAAGCTTTACTTTTGAAATGGCGAAGAATTAGTTGTTAAAACTTCTGTAAGAGAGCAGGTCGATGTTCCTTTTGACTGTCGGGACTAGGCAAATCGCTTTGTCACGTTGGTGGACGTTGTAACAATATCTACTCGGGCTGAAAGCAATCGCCGCCATTTTTTGTATGGCCTGTGACGCTGCATACGCTTACAGACGCGTTCGTTTCATTCAGCTGTTTAACTACGTGTGTGTTGGTCATATGTGATTTTTCTTTTTTCTTTCATGTATTGATTGTGTAATAAGAAAAGTTTGAATTCATTCATTTTACGTGAACTGATTTTCCAACTTTTATCATTTTACAAGAACAACGTAGTTTGAGTGCATTTTTGGTATATTATGTGTAATATTTTTTTTCAATTATTTGTTTTGTATTTTATACAAGTTTCACCATACAAGTCCAGTTTATTTATTCTAAATAAATAAGGTTTATAAGTACAATATTTGTTTCATTTCCCTTGTAGGCTATCGTATAAATAAGTTTGTGTTGAATTTCATACTATTACATTTCAAAATCTTACACTGAACTTATATATTTTTATGTACTAATTATACAGAAACTTCAGTTACAATGTACTCATTATAAATAACCTGTATAAATGTAATGTAATCTGTCAAATAGTGTTCCTATGTACATTATCCTGCAATGCAATTTATTCCAAATTTCAAATGTTTTCGTGCGTATAAAATTCTCAAAAATATGTAATATTACATGTTTATTATTTTTTCTTATAAAGGTAATACCAAGGAATATGAAACAAAAATTAGCATTGGGAAATTTAAAAAAAATATTTTTTTATGTCTTAGCATTTGACAGTAATTTAAATTAGTGCTTAAAGGGTTAATTTTAAAATCTATTGACTTATATATGTTTATTGTAAGTTATCAAAATTGTATGGGTGTATGTTCTTCTTCTTGTATGGATTCCTGTGTGTGTGTACATAAGTGGTATAAACTCCTTTAGTTATTTATTAATCTTTTATAAACAAACATAAAATAATATGAACTATTAACTTTTCAAAACAAAACTGTAATATGTACAAGCAAAATTTGAACCCAATCTAATAAAAGGTGTCAGGCTAGGCTCGGAAAAGTTTGAGCTGTTCTGTATATTGTTATTTCCACGTAATTGTTAAGCCTAAAGTAGACTATCCAGACATTTATTGTTCAGCCATTACAGTGTATTATATAACATGTACTGATTCATAATGTAATTCTTCACCTGAACTTGGAGGACTGAGTCCGCAGCACCAGGGGCTGTCGCAGGACATCATCAGGCAGGATGTACTGAGATTGTGAGGCTCTTACTGCTAACGCCACGACAGACAGGTCTCGCCGACTCAGGCTGGCCACTACGACAGATGATCGAATGTGGATCAGACGCATGCAACTCACCTCAGATGATGTAACATTCATGAAACAGACCTGTAACACACAATTAGGTGAGAGCTGCGTTAACAGAAAAGAAAAATTATTAAGTATTTAAAATATTTGATTTGCATATTAAAAATAGTATGGAAGCAAAAAATAAAAATTGTTTTTTTGCTGTTCAGTCTTTATTGATGAATCTATTATAATTTACATAGTTAAAAACATGTAATGATAAAATCAAAAATTTAGTAAAAAACCAAAGAAATTGTTTACCGAATTATTTCCTCTAATAACTGTGTTGATAAATCCTGAAGGTGGAAGTAACCCCGGAATATGAGGCATCTCGAAGCCTGGTCCTCGCTTCAGTTGGATAGGATCTGACAATTCAACCGAATTCTCGAGTTCTATACCAATCTGAAATGTGCTCTGGAACAGCATGGGTTTACAGTTACTAATAACACATTCAAAGTCTGGTCTCACTTCAACTGGATGGTGGAATTTAAATGTATCATTAGCTACAAAACATGTTAAAAATTACGATAACTAGCACTAAAAAAAGAATTATGATACATTTTTAAAACTTATTTTGAAACATACTTAAGTGGGGTATTATACAGTTACATATGTTCTAAGGTTCAATCAGGAAGAAATGAGAAGATCAACCTGGAGTAGACCAAGAATAGAGAAATACAATTAAATAGGGCTGGTATTAATTATATCAATTAATATTTTTTAAGAAAATACTAAAAACTATATCAAATTTTTAATTCCAGGTCAAAAATAAAATGTTTAATTATTGCACTTTTACTGTAACTACAAACTATAATAGTTTAAGGGGAACTTAGCTAAATTGCTAGAGTAGACCTGCTGGTACACAGAAAACACACTGTAGCCAGTTATAGGGTTAATGTACAAACTCTAATTTATTATGAAAAGGTGAAAAATGTAATCCAAAGTTAAATAAGACTTGATAACATGAGAACAAGTTTTGTGTTTCATGTTTATTTCTTTAACACAAATTATGTTATTTATGTTATGTTACTGATAGTTATTTTGCAGTAATGAAGACAGATCAACTTGAATTGTTAATGTAAACATAGATATATTTATTTTCTTTGGTTAATATTTGTTTTCCATGAGGTATAAGTATGAAATAAGGTGGCTCTTAAAGTAATCAACATTCGAAATCTTAAAATGCCAACTAATTTTTAACTTTTAATATGTGTTGTTCTTATCCTGTGAAAATGGGATGATATTACACATTATACGTACAAAGGTAACATTTGCAACTGAGAGGAGGTACTAACCTCAAGAGGAGGAGGAGAGATGACAGCTCGGTGTGGCAGAGAGCACAATGTCCTCTCCCTCCCTTGCAGGTAGACGTGGGAGCCCAGGGTGTTGACCAAGAGAGCCCAGGGTTGTACCTCCACCAACAGTGTGTTGGAAGCCACACAATTGTCTGAGAACCGTACCTGGGACCAAACAGAGAATAGCATAACATTTATCAGTAGATATTAAATACAAAGATTAATTCTTTACTTTGGTTTTAACATAAGTGGTGCAAGGAGTTTTGTTTTCTGTCCCAACTTATGATATAATCTTACACTCCAACTAAGATATAATCTAATATTCTCTGGTTTCTGACAAGTCAGGGGTTTTAATTCAAATGTAGGTTTTAGTATTGAATTGAATTGAATCATAATTTATTTCCAAATATGGTACATGAAAACAGTGCAAAAACTAAAATTCAAACTCCTTAAAAATAAAATAAATGTAACAACAATCCAAGTTAAGTAGTAATTATAAGTTTAGATAATAACATACAATTATGGAATCAATTTATATGACTAGTTGTACATTCATTAATATTTGCAGATAAATTATTTTAAAAACTGAACTAATTAAGTATTAATAAAAATTATTAGTGACCTAGGGAATATGGTTATTTGGGCAGAAAGCCTGTGCATAGGCTCGAGTTGCTTCCATGAAATTGTGGACGGATTGTAATTTGTGGTTGTCATTATTAAATATAAAATAATGCGAACATGTGTGCACCACACACACACACACACACACACACACACACACACACACACACACACAAAATTCATTAACTATTGTACTAATGTCAGTCCAAACGAATAATTAAAAGTAATAAAATCTAAAGTGGTATATTTCCAGAATCAAGGAAAAAGAAACGACAAAGCATCATCTTATATACAGTGATTGCTTGCAGAGGATTAAAGTGAATGAAGTAAAGTGAAATAAATAAAATAATCAATAAAACCAAAATATTACCTTGATTTCTTGTTTAGAAAGTTCCAGGACCAATGCTCAAATAAGTAAATTGGAACCTCATTTATCCAGATCCCGGGTTATCTGTATCGGTTTTACAGAGTAAAAAGCGTGCAATTTATTAAGAACAAACTATTTCTGTTGAATTTCCCGTGTTATTTGTATTTCCATAAATCCATGTAAGGCATTCAGAATAGTGCATATAATATAATATAATAAGAAATTATCAATATTGTAGTATGCGTATTGTAAATTTGGAAGATGGAAATTAGTGACTTCAGAACAACAATAACATTGATGCGATGACCAACACAGAAATTTTCACCGTAGCTTGTTCCTCAACGATAACACAGGACAGTGAAAATGACTCTGATAATGAGGAGCCAGAAAATGTTAACCCATTCTGATACCAAAGCGCAGACATGCTGATGGTTTATTTGGAGTGACAGTATGACACTTTGTCAGAGTATATTATGACCTTGAAATGTCTGCATGATTTGTACTTACCAGAAACAATAAGAACACAAAAGAGAGTAAATGAGTTGTTTATGAAACAATAAATGTATTTTTTTAATTACTTTATTTGTTTACCCTATAATTAAATAATATATTGACTCTTTTTTATTGTTATATTTGTATTAAATCAATATTATTTATGAACTATTGCGTTTTTACTGCACTTCTGATTTATCCAGATCACTTCAGCCACACTAAACAAAAAAACTTTTTTTTAATAAATCTTCCAATTTTTATCAAATTATTTCCAAAAATAATAACTGTCATACCAATATTGGTTTTAACCCTTTGCGGTCGGTCGTCGACTATAGGTCGACCGCGGCAGTTTCGCTGAACGCTCGCATGTCGACAATAGGTCGACCGGATAATGTCACTGCTTGTTTGTCCATTTCTAACCTATTGCTGTTCGGTATTTGAGTTATTCGGTACTTTGGACTTCTATTTTGGTAACGTGAATGCTACGTCGATCTTTATTCACGATATAGGAGGCATTGGAAGTGAAAATAGAAGACCAATACAACTGACGTCTGCACTTGCGCCGTGTTTACAAATATGGCTGGTCCAAGTACAAGTTTTACTGACGATGACGAAATATTAGATGAATTAGATGATTGTGATAGTATTTTCAGTGAAATTAGTATCCAAAATGAAAAACAGATTATTAAAGAAGACCGTGATAGTGATTGTTAGTTGAATCATAGTGAAAATTCTTCTGAAAACATTGTGGTAAATGACGGTAACCTAGTCGCCGGTAACCTAGACGACGAAAGTGATGTGTTTAGATTGGAAACTTTAGGTAATGATGGGGAAGAATTTGATCAATTCGTGGATAATGTGATAGAAGTAGGACAAGGATATGCAAATAATAGAGTTAGGCCTAGGCTACAAACTAGTAGACTAAGAGGAAGAGCTAGACATGTTACCCAAAGTAGGCCTAGGGCTGGACTAAGGCAAAATTATAATATATATATATATATATATATATATATATATATATATATAATGTATTATATATAATATTATATAATGAATAACATGTATCTGAAGAGATCCTAGTGCCTTTTCACCTGTATTCATGTAATTTTGGTTTATTACATATGTATAAAAAAATAAAAATTATGTTTTTATATTTTTATGCTTCTTTTTTATATTTTTTTAAATGTTACTTAAAGTTATAAAAAAATACTATAAAATAATGTAAACATTCTTTTTAGGTTATTTACATTGATATATAAAGAGAAAAAAATAAAAAAGTTGCAAAAAAAGGGATTTAAAACTTGCATTTGTGTATTGTCAAAGAACTGTAAACTAACAGAAATTAAATACGACGTGAGGACAGTCGAAGCAATTTTTATTGAGACCTCAAAGGGTTAAACACTTGACATCCAGCCAAATTGATTTTCAATTGTTGTCACTGCTACTAATTGGTCCATTATAAACCAGGTCTAAAAGAAAGAATATGTATTTTTAGTGTGAATTTATATAAAATATGCATTAAAATACTACATTTTTACATGCTAGATGTTTACATTTTACATGGTGTTCAAACATCAATTTACCCACACATTCTGAAATGGTTTAATAATATTTTTAATTTAAATTAGTTTTATTCTCAAATTCATCTTTGACTTTCAGCTTCATTGCAATAAACGTAAGAGTTGTCAATATTATTTAGATTTTCATCAATAATATCAATAATTTATAAAAGAAGGGAAACATTTTTTTAAATCTTGAAAACAATTTTAGGTATTCATATCAATATATCTTGTACACTCCTTAAATAAGTGCAAGTACTTCCTAAACAGAATAACACGTCTGCTGTATAAGGTGTGGTTTAATCTGGAGTTTTTAATTTGAAATTTATTTAGCTATAAAACAATGGAACTACTTATATTTTTACTTCAAGCGGATCACTCTATTTTAATTATTTACCAACAGTATGTTTAATTAACTCACATCTGCCTGTATAATATTGCATCTCTAAAGACTAAAGACAACACACCATACCGAGGTTTCCTGTAAGGGTTACATTAATTGTACCTTGACATGTGTAACTGTGTCAGGCTGGGTGGTGACAATCCAGTCCACAGTGGCCCAGTCAGGACCCAGGTAAGGCCACTCATCCATTGGGGGCTGCTGCTGTAGGCAGTTCACCAGAGTGTCCACATCTGCCTCCACAGGCTCAGGGGCCGGGCTGCCATCCATGATGTGGTAGTGAAGAGACACTGGAGGGCTGGAGGCTGGGACCTTACCACTGAAACCAAGGAACTTGGTTGAGGTTTATATACTCTGGAATGTTGTTGTTCTGTCGGACAAGAAGATGGAACATTCCTCGCACCTAAACATGGAAGCTCATGATGGCTAATAGGACATAAACATGCCCCCTGATGAAATCCTACAGAAAAGAGAACACATGGGGATTGTGTTTGATATCATCCACTAATCATGGAAAAAAGATGAGCAAAGCATTGTTTAAGCCTCTATCAATCGAAGCGTCAATGTTGAGTTGGCCTTGTTGCCACAAGAAAATCTGTCAAAATTCTATATTATGTCCATTGTAATTTACTCCGGTCTTAGTATTTGTTTGTACCATAGTTGATTTTGCCTTGTTTCTGAATACTTAATATTTGCTCAAATGTTAAAGTACTGAATATGTTTACTACAATTTTTAATTTTAACTCAACTATTATAATCATCATCCTCCACAGTGAACTAAACCTATTGATCACAGTTAGCCTACACCGCAGTATCTCAAAATTCGTGCTTAACGAAATGCTATACATAGACTGGGTTGCCCAGATGGGAGTAGTAACATCAGTTATATTTATGGTCAATTTAATTTAGTCCGGTCTTAATATTTTTTGTTTCAAAGCTGATGTTGCATCTCTCTCCATCAAGAAAATATATAGACATACACTGTTTGAGACGCCTACTTTTGGCAAAAGACAACTTAGGTAGGTTTAATGTATATTGTTAGGTGTAATGTGTATTTAAATGTATATTAATAGTTAGACTAAATAATAATAAAACACACACACACAGTGGGACTACATTCTTATATCTGCACTACTAGAAGTTACCCGCCACTTTGCATGCAATTTAGTAGACGTTACAAGTGTATGACTACTGCTGGTTCGAGTGAATTGTATTTCTGACACCAATGTTGAGTTTGCCTTGTTGCCACAATCAAGAAAATATGACAAAAGTTTATAATTATAGCCATTATAATTTACCATTATAATTCATAGTATGTTATGTTCCATAACTGATTTTGTTTTGTTTCCTAATCAAGAAAATATACATCAGAGAAGCCTACTTCTGTCAAAAAAGAACTAAGATCGGTTTTATCTCAGTCTTTAAATTTATAGTAAAAGTTTTGTAATATTGTGACACATTTATATCTAGAATTGGTACATTAGTTCAAAAGAAAAGTCCAGTGAAATATTATCTAGCATATTTCTTGTCTAGTGCTTCAAAGGGAGTTTTCAGAGTGAAATTCTGACCATCAAATGTTCTAATACCTTTTCTAAGGTAGATTGGTACTTACATAATAGCTGAAATCTAACACTGTGTCGAAATGTATGACTACTCTTTAAACAATTTACTCACTATAAATATAAAAAAACTGAAAATAATAAACAATGTTTACAGAGAACAGTTGATTATTAATAGGCTCATTAAATTAATATTACACAACTTTAGAGACCAAGATAGGATTTTACACTACTTTAAAGACCAAAAGTGCGTAGTCTAGAACGAAATAAAAAAAATAAGGATACACCTATATTCATCCTAGGAACCATAAGAAAGTTCATCTAAGATTTCAGTATAATCGGTTGAGTAGTTTACATGTGAAAACAAAACAGACAAACAAAGGCACTTTCACATTTATAATATTATTAGGATAACAACAGTTGAGATAAACCCCCTCATCTGGATAAAGACAGTCGTCTGTGTTATATTGACCACAAACGAAAAAGTAAATTTGGTGCCTGAACTGAATGCAAGTTATATCTCCCAAACCTTAGGCGTTTACTAAAATGCTAATATGCAAAATGAAAGTATTCATTCAGTATATTTACACTTTAGTAGTAAAATCAAAAATAATCAGACTGTTAGCTAATAATCAGGGATCCAAGTGCTTACTCAAGCTGGAAGGTGAGATTGTGAGTCTCGTCACTCAGCCCGGGAGTGTCCAAGTGTTGTACTGCTCCTCGACCACTGATAGGTATTATCTGGCTAGAGGAGAGAGTGGGGGTCTCCACTAGCACATTGGCCTTGCAGGGGAGCATTGACTTTATGGAGTATAACGGACTTATTACCACCTGCAAACGAAAAAGGGCTGCATTATGAACTAATTTCATACCTTTTATTTGATTATGACCAGTAAACATGTAATAAATGTACAAACTTAGTGCAAATATGTAGACTGGTTGATCTGAAGCAGAGGCATTATTTTACTCAAATTATAACCGTGAAGAACCAAAATAGGAGTCTGAAGGACTACTCTGATTTGATATTAGTATTCATATGTAATTTTAATTATTCCTGTTTCAACAGGAAATTTAATTTCATTGGATTAAGAAATTAAGTAAATACACATTGAATAAATGGAATGGAAAGTGCTAAACAATTTAATCTCCTTATCTGTACTTTACACCAAACATGATAGGAAATCAGTTTAAACTTAACCAAACAGAAACCTACCACCATCTGATGAATATTGTCTACTGTTTCCCACACAACGTGACACCAAACGCTGCGAAACTGTCCTCGGTCTTTCAAAGGAACTGTAAAATAAAACATAATGAGTTTCTTAGTTTTTTTTTTTTAGTTACAGTGTGAGTTAAAAAAAATATGATAAGTATGGATACACACTGTTTAGTTTATGATGGATAAAGATGGAGGGATGGAACTCGGAACACTTTTCTAGGAAACAGAAGTGAACTTTTTAGTCACTGTTACAACTTTGCCCATTTACCCAAAATGGGATTTTGGGCGGAGGCTTAAAATTTTTTAATTTAAAGACCCGTTAAGTGGGTTATCAAGACCCTCATTGGAAAGGACTTGATAAAAGAAGAACAGTGAGCTTTCTATTTCAACCCAGTACAAAATAGCAGCTCATTGAAATTAATTAAAAATTTATTGACGCAAAACATGAACATCCACATTTAGAAGGTAAAATAACTTCAATAGACAAACACCTTACCTTATAAACTCAAACCTGTTTTACATTTATTACCTGCTGCAGGGCAGGCTTCCCTTATCTTATCAGTTTTGAGAAAATTCAGTATCACATTCAATTTCTGGTTGGAATTAACAATGTTAAGAGATGTTTCGTGATACTTTACATTGAAATGGAGTGTTTAAGTGAACAAGAGCGTATTATGATGCTGATGATGCAAAGCTATGAAGGGTGAGATCTTACAATGAATTAAAGAAATTATTTAATGACACTTATCCCAATTGAAATCTATTGTATCTATATCAGGAGTTTTCTAAACAATCCAACGTTTCTGATTCCCTTTCAAAATTCTATCCAGTTTTGGGGGGGATTAGCGAATTCTTAGGATTTTGACCTGATAAATTGAACCAGGGAAATCAACTAGTTTTTTGAGAAAATCAGTGTCAAATGCAAAAATTGGAGTGAAAAAACACATTTTTTCATCGTTGGGCACCAATAACTTTGATATTTCACCAAGAAACCGATCAAAATGTTTAATACAAACTTATAGAAAATTTTATTGTTAACAAAACAGTGTAAATAAAGTACACAGAAAGTGAATATATGTTTGATTAAATGAATTTTTATCATAACAGTACAACATACCTTTTACATTTTACTGACAATAACTTTATTAATTACCCATTTAACTACAAAGTAGAATAATGTATTGGTTCATCAACTGTTTTATTTTATCATAAAAAAGTTGACAATAGAATAAAATATATTAAATATACAAAAATATATTTGTTCATCTCTTTGAACAAAGATGCAAACTATTCTGAAGCATGCTTAGAACTGACAGACCACACGTACGCTTCACTTCCCACTGTTTGGTGAATCTGCTGGTGCTCGCACACCTGAGTGGAATCTCGCCGGACCACAGCGGAGAGAGCGAGCTGAGCCGCAGCTTGAGCGAAACAGGGTAGCGAGGGTCCAGGGCTATCGTGGGGGGAGAGTTGCCATTCTGTACCACCAAACTACACTGGTCCCCGCTATCCGGCACAATCCGTATTTCCAGAGGTACAGCCAAGCTGTTGTGTAATGCCAGCTGGCCATTCACCACCACCTGTGATAACATGATTAGATAAAAAAAATAATAAATCTGTTCTGACATTAGATATTACCAGATATTACCATTAGTAATACCAGAAACTAAGACAAAATATGGCTAGCGATAATTGAAAAATTATTAATCAAGAAACTCAGAGAAATTGTACGAGGTGGTATCTGAAAGTTCCTGTACTGTATTCACCATTTCTTTGGATGCGAAAGTACAAGTCGGCGCACCAGTTGCCTTTGCCGCAATAGCTGCTGAGTCATTGTGCTGAGTTTCATTGTTGTGAGTGGTTAGATTATGTCTACAAGTTGTGCTTTGTTGTTGTGTGTTATCATTACGTAGCGATTTTTGTGATGGCTGATAAATTCGAACATCAGGCTTGCATCAAGTTTTGCTTTAAACTTAAGAAACCACCAACGGAAACTTTAGTAATACGTCAAGAAGCTGTTGAAGAGAATCCACTGAGCAGAATACAGGTTTTTGAGTGATACGCTCGTTTCAAGGCTGGCAGAACTTAAATTGAAGATAATCATTGTTCAGGACGGCCTTCCACGAGCAAAACAATAAATGACTTAATGTAGTGGAAGCTGTCAAGAAATTTTAACCGAAAATCTAGGCATGGATTAAGTTGCTAGAAAATTTTTACCTCGGCTTTTGCCTGTCAATCAGAAACAGCAAGGTGTTTATGTATGCAGTAACTCAAAGAGACATCTGAAAGTAACCCTACATTTACATTCAGGATTATAACTGGTGATGAAAGTTGGTTTATGGTTATGATCAAACAAAACAGCAGTCATCAGTGTGGAAAAGTCCACAATCACCAAGACCAAAAAAAGCAAGTCAATTAAGAAATACAAAAAAACAATGCTCTTTTTTACATTAAAGGCATTGCCCATTGTGAGTTCGTGCCAGCTGGTGTTACAGTGAACTTTGAGTTTTATTGTGATGTTTTGAAACATTTTAGTGAAAATGTGCATTGAAAAAGGTCTGGTTTGTGAAAAGATAAAAACTGGCTGTTGCATCACAAAGTAAGTGAGGTATTTCAAATGATGACAAAAGAAGTAACACAAACAATAATGGCAGCAGAGATGTCACAATTTGTATCATTAACAGTACTGTTGGCTAAGTAACATTGAAGCTTATAGGTTAAGTATGAGTTAAATTAAGAAGTGAAATAAAAAAAAAAAAACTGGACATACAGTACTGATATTATTGTTAAGTACAATATTAACTGTTAAAAGACACGAATTCAGTAATTAATTGTCTTTTATCACAGTGAAGAAAGTATGGATGACACATAGTTTCACCGTATTGTCATAAACATGACATCGGCAGGTGTAGCAGTAGCCTTTGCTTTATGTATCGTAGTGCGAGGTCAAGCGCTGCTGCACAGTCTGATTGTGGCACCAACTCTCTTTATCACACAAATTATTTTCATCATTACTTCCTCCTCACGCTCCATCGATTCTTGAGTGACTGCTAAAACTATGTTGTGATATGTTAGGAATTTGGAGCTCGCACAATCTGCTGCCCATTCATTGATATCTGTTTCAACTACTTTCTTGCAAACAGGAACTGCTTGAACTAGCAGTAACAGATTGTCTCTGTCATTTTCTGCTTGGTTGTCTTTGAACCACAAGGGTAGGTCATAGTTTTGTTCAAGGCTGTGGAGAATAATTTCCTTCCAATATCAAAGTTTCAAATGTATTTACCTATTCCCTTGCTGCATCGTGGTTAGAAGAAAGTTGTTCTCGTATAATTGTCAACTGTCGTATCCCATGGTGCTTCTTCTATCGAACTAGCCACCTAATACTAGCATGAAAAAATTCACCGCTGTTCATTGATTTGTTCAGATTGAATCACCTTTTCTTGAACAATAAGCCCACTTAAAGGAGTTCTTCTCTCTAATTCCTGTGAAAACCAAACAAAAAGTGGTTCATTTACTTTATCATACTGGGCTTGCTTAGCTGTTTGTTTATTTTCAAGAGTGTGGCCAGAATAAATAGCACATTATTGTTCAAGTTTTGCACAGGTTTTCCTCCAATCACAAATTTTAGCTTTGCTAACATTAAACTCTGTGGCCAATTTTGTCACACTTTCACCTTTATCTAAACTGAAAGTGAACTACTGTGTACTATCAGGGTGGCCACTCAAAACCTCTTTTCAAATTCCTGGTTTTTTCCAGGTTTTCTCAGACGAAAATTTCCGATTCTCTAGTATATTTTCAAACCAAATAAACAACTGTAATACTGTATTTAACCCTTATGCCGAGTTCAACGGTGACGGTTTATTGTCACAAGCTGTATTTGCAAGAAATAATACAAAGCTTTGGTGCTCTAGAAATTTGTCGCTAGTGATATGCGATAAATTCTGTGACAATTTATTACTATCACTTATTTCAAGCTCCTTAGCTCCAGGAGACAATGGCTTTTATATGAAAATAAAAAAAGCAACATTACATTTATAGTATATTTTTTATATAATAACATTATTGTACAGTTTGTACTCACACAATGAAAATATACAACCCAGTTAGAAAATTAATACAGCTACCAAAGATGCAAAATATATTCACCTTTTTATACACATCCATATGAATCTAACATTAGCTTTATTCTTCTAGAATGGATAGTTTTGTATAGCCAAATTTACTTTTGAGAATAATTTTAGAAGTTTCTTTTATTGAAGTAAATAATTGCACAAAATTGTTAAATTTTAAAGTTACAAGTTCATAACATTAAATTTTTGATTGCAAATTAGAATTTTACAACCTGTGAAATTATAGCATCTCTCCTTAATCATAGAAGCCCACCAATGAAGAAGAAAGTGGTTTAGGACTGGAAACCTGGCATGGAGGATTAAAGCACTTTTATATGGCCACAACTCTTCCTCACTGAAACCAATGGCTAAGGCTTCTGTCCCACAAACGTAAAGCCTCTAATGAGCTATAGAGATGTACCTGAGAAATTGATTTTTATGCTTCCTTCTCAATTCCAACACTTTCAGGAAATAATTTATGGACTTTGCTGGAAGATTTCTCAGCGTACTTCCACGGCATAAAAGTGATACTCTGATCATTTTGTTGACACAGTGTTAAATACCTGATTGACTGTGGATGAGAGACGTTTGACAGACACAATGAGAGCATATTGTCGTCCCGCAGTCATTAGCTTGACCACAGTGTTGGTGCCTGCTTGCAGCACTAGTCCCTTGCTCCATTCATTATCTCTGTTCAGACAAAGAACAGTCACCAATAAGAATAAGAATATCTAGATTCATAAACATCAAGCTTAGAAAGAGTAAATGAAATAGTAAAAACTTAGTAAACTATTACATTTCAACATTTAATTTAGTGGCTAATTTTTCTTGTTACTTCCACAAAGTGTTCATTAGTAATGAAGATTTTAGTAAAACTCAGTGTGATTATTAGGATAATTTTATTTTCATTTAGTATTATGACAGAACCTCTGTAAATATCTTGCAAATACTTAGCTTGGTTTGTTCTATGTTAAATTATCAATTCTACTGTGAGTTAAAGCTTATGTGTAGACCAATTAATTTTTAAGCTTAATTGGTTTGATTTTTAAGTTTATTATTAAAAAATTAATAATTACTATGTACTATATTTTTACTAAATATTAAAATGTAATACCAATTTTAGTGTCCATCCAGTAATCCATTTCACTGACCTGAAATTTTTACATCTTAACAAGCTTTAAGATAACATATCATAATGCCAAACATTTATTTAAATAAAAATTATTTTTACTAATGTAAATAATCCACAAATGTGCCGCAGTAGGACAATATCAACATTTTGTTTACTTACCATAACTGCAATCAGCTGACAGAATCCTAATGAATTTTGACAATATTTATCAAAATAAAACATCCAGAATGAAACAAAAATACAAACACAAGATAAAACCATAGAACCATAATGAGGTCGTTAAACAGTGCATCCATATGATAAGTAAATAAACAAATTAATAGAAAATTAATCATCTCCTCCTGACACTTGCCATCCTGTCCTTTTAGGTCCAGGCCCTTTGGCTTTGGGATACTATAGAACCCTTAGCCTGGCTTTAGTCTTCTATAGGGAAATACAGGTAATATTATAGGGTTTTTCCTGTTTAGTCTCAAGTTTCTCGCTATGCCACATGCCACATCTGTACTTCTCCTGATTTGAAGCAGAATGTCAGATATATGTTTAAGGTTTAGAATAACAACTTTTTTTGTTAAATTTGACTTTTCTGTGTTCATTACCTAATTGTTTACTCTTTTCCTTGCTCGAACTTGTTTTAAGATTTGTGAATTTGTGATTTTTGATTTGTGATCAAATTAGTGTTCTAAAAACACTGTCTTTTTATTATACCAGATAATACACAAATGTCCATAATTCTGTTACACTTTTAGAGCAAGTTTGTATTTGTAATATAACCAAAATTTATATAGAACAGTCTCAGACAAAAAATAAGAATTATCTACAATGCAGAACATCCCAGGCCAAAACATATGCATTAAGAAGTCTCTAACCAATATTGATAAAAAAAAAACGGAAAAGTCTGAATGGGTATGAGACATGAGATGTAAAGTAACTCGCCATTACAACACAAACATCAGCATGCATGAGCAAAAAGAAAATCTAAAAGAGTTGTTACACAAAGTGCAGTTGGAAAAGTAAGCTCAACTGTTATTGAACAACTGGTAAATAGGAAATAAGATACTATGAGGTGTGTTAGAAAAGCATCCAACCTCCATTTGCTTGTTGATTACTATGCAACCGACTAGGACAAGATATGAAGATGGAGGGGGTACACTTCAGATACACCACCAGGAATTCGCTATGTCAGTCAGAAATCAAAGCACTTATATTTTGTGATATTACATGTACTTGCATCGCATTTCACCATGACAGTCTTGAGCAGAGTTTGTAGAAACATGGCCATTCTGCTTCAAATATAATCTCTATGATACACAAAACTTCTTTTGATGAGTGTATGGGTGACACTCAGATAAAATATTGGTTTAGACTATTCAAGATATCAAATATCGATGGCTGCATTTGAGTGAAGAAACCAGTGATCGGACAGGTCTGTAATGGTCAGAAATCCAGAAAGAAAATTTACTTTCAAAACTTCATGTAAAACTTCACCAACTGCAGATTTTGATGCCATGATCTTAATTAAATTATTGTACAGTCAATCTACAGTTTTTGTTTATTACCACACAAACAAATTTAAGGTTGTAGTATTTTATTTCCAATAATTTGTAATTAAAAACAATAAAAAATTTTAAAAAAATTTAACTTAATATGATTTAATTGACACATTTGGCAAATTCAATACTAATGTTATTACTAAAGAGATGGCTAGACAGCCTGATCTTTCCTTGTCTGTAGGTAAGCTCAATTCTCACTGGATTACATTACATTACAACGTTAGTTTGTAAGTCTAAAGTTTGAGATTGAGTACAAATGCCAAACTCATTAATAATTAAATCTTGTCCAAACACCAATTCTTATTCCATAGCTGAGAACTTATTCTGGTTCTCGGTGGAAAATTTTCAGCTCTAGTGGTAACATGTAGTTATCGAAGTGTAGAAGTGGTATTAGAAGCACTGAAGGGTGATGTACTAATCAGAACCGGATTGTCTGAATGTTCACATGTGCAATCAATTCTTCTGGCTACTCTAATACTTATTCTGGTTCCAAGAGGGCAAACTCCAGTTCTAGTCACCGTTTTGTAGTTCTCCAGGAGTAAAGGTAGCACTAAAAGGCAAGTCAGTCATTATAACCTGATTGTCTAAGTGTCCATATGTAAAACCAATCCATCTGGCTACTCTGATACTTACTCTGGTTCCAAGAGGCCAAACTCCAATTCTAGTGGCCGTTTTGTGGTTCTCCATGAGTAGAGGTGGCACTGGAAGCATTGAAGGGCGATGTATTCATCAGAACCGGATTGTCTGAACCTTTACACACGCAACAAATCTTTAAAATAGATTCAAATATTCTAAATTTAAAATTTAATAAAAATTACATAAAGTTTATTCTTGATTACTTATTGTACGAGTAAATCTGCATTATACGTGTTAGAAAAGAAACAAAAAGATGGTGATGACAGTACCTGATGGGCAGACAGGTGTTGTTGCACACGACATATGGTGTGAGGACTACGTAGTGAGTGGGCTGCGATCCCCAGGAGGCTAGGGATGAAGCAAGGGTGTGGCTGAGTGCAGGACCAAGACGGGCGTGAACATGTCCGGTAACCAGACTCCACTGTTGACAATCACTTGTAGTGTACCCGGTGGTCACAAGAGGCACTGGAGGCACGCAGCTCTGATAGCTCAGCGTATTGTAGTTAAGTACATCTGCCCGCAGTCGTCCCTTCACAGTAAGCTGCCTGCTCACTGCACATAGCGAGACTAATCAATGGTTCAGTGAAAAAACATTAAATATTGTCTATTACTATGTCCATTAAAAAATTATCCCAATCTTATCTGCTCTTATAAGCATTGAAGGGACAATGAAACTTGACAGCATTGAATTTTTCAGTCTACCTCACTTACTTACAAGGTTTGGTGGCGGTGTTTATTAGTTCCATAACAGTAACAGTTTGTTAACAGGTGTACTGAAGTCTTCATCACATTTTGAAAAGGAAAAAAATCAATCAATATATCTGTATTATAATAGTGATGACTGTAAGAGTGGTATGCAAGTTTATGGGTGGTTTAAACATGTATTTATCTACAGTTTTTTCTGAAATTGCTTTCACCTCAGTAAAAAGAAGTTCCGTGTTCGGCTTCTCAAAATCTCATTCACTGCTCTGAAAATGAAACCTTTTTTTAAACTATCATTACTGGTGACCAAAAATGCTTTTGGGGATACAACCTATAAATATAAAATCCTTCTTTTTTAATAACACAAATCACGAAATTTTTTGAGTGGACCTCGCACACCTTACTACATTATTAGCTGTACTACTTGAACAGAAATATACAGAGAAATAGGATGGAAATTGGAGAGAAAAATAATGAGAAGGTTGCTGTATTAACAGTACTGACCCTGGTAGCCCAGGTGACTGAGATGATATAACCATATTCCATATCAAGTGACTGTGGAATACCAATTAATGATAATCCAATTAGACTAAATATTGCACTTTTGAGATACAGAATGTGTTCTTGTCCTGATATCAGAATGACTCTTATTGCATGCAAACCACTGAATGCAGGAACTCTATAACATATCTCGATGTCAATGAAACTGAAACAAGTCACATGTTCTTCTTACCATATATTCCTTCATTAGATATTACTGTCATAGTTCTTGTGCAATGTGTTTGCTACAGCCACTGTTTCGCATCCAGAATGCTGATGGACCCCTGTTCCACAACTTTATAAAGCCACATCAGACTGAGCGAATAGAATAGGATCAACATTTTTGACAATAAAAATATGCTCATTATGGGAAGAGATAACTCTTTTTATTTATATTTAATTTAGAAAATATTAAAATACCTCTAGGCCACATTGAAAACACTACATTTGCCTGCTCGAGGACAGCAGAAAAGAAGTCGTGCTCTTCGGGAAACCTCCTGTCCAAGGAGTAACGATCCAGTGGTTCTGGAAGAGGCAGATGGTTATCTGCGTAAGTCCACAGGGTCACCTGAACATTATGATATCATATATACAATACATATGTAAATATTTAAGAGTAGGTAAAATTTTAAATAAGTATAAGGTATAAGCATCAGTCTTGGATGGAGATTACAGGTTAATATTCTAACTGTGATCAGAGCACTTTTGTACTAAACATTCTACCTCATTCTCTATTACCTCTCCATCTTACTGTATTTGACATGATCACAGGCAGTGCGAGAGGCAGAATGTGGCTAAAAACACTGATGAGATACCATCAAGATTAACATGAATTGAGAACTGGAAATATTACACATAATATGTCATAATTTAGTATTATCAATGAATATATACTCAATAAATTATATCCTGTTCAAATGTTACACAAGTAGTTGATACTAACTGTTGCAAATGTAAAAAAATATGTTGTTTGTGAAAATGTTAACTAATTATGAGAATGCAAGCTGGAAGGAGGGAGAACTGGATCAGGTGGAGTTTTTTGCCTAAGGGAGGAAATGAACCAACCATTTTTGAGGTAAAACCGTTGTCATACTTTGGTTATGTTGTTTACTTTTATGGAGGGTTCAAAAGTTAGGCTTATGTATTTAACATGGTAAAGTTTCCACTGTAATTTAAAAATTAAATGCTGGAGTCAAAGTTATGATTACCATGTATATTGTATTCAAGAGATATGTGGGAATGGTGAATTTAGAAGCTAGTTAATAAATAGAGCTTGTTTTCGAGCAGGGTTTCTTAACCCTTTGCATGCCAACGTACCTATATTACGGCCGTTGGCTACTCAACTGAAAATTGCCAACGGCCGTAATATAGGGACATCATGTTTTTCGCCTGTAATTTTCTTATAGTTCATCTGATTGCAGTGAAATTTTGACTAATCGATAGTCGATTAGTTGCTTTGAGACCACAAAGTAGTTTATTACTCTATGGACTGTTTGTTTGGTCGTATTTGAGCTTCGCAACTGTTGGATTGTTTGGTCGAGAGTGAGGTTACGTTCGTGTTGCTGTGCGTTCTTTACGTTTGTATTTCTCTCATTACTTTTGTTGTTAGGGCATTTTTATTATTTATGTGTACTGAAAATTTAGTAAAATGAATAAGAGAAAGAGAGAGCAGTCACCAGTGAGTGAAAATACACTGTTAGGTGCATTACATGACACAGGAGTGCACGTATTGGATGATGAACTAAGTGACGATTTTATCGACAATATTTCACAATCAGATGACTCCAATATTGATTCAGATTCTTGTAATGAATTATTTTGTTTTGTGTTTCTGTAAGATTTATTTTAGCATAGTGTCAAATATCGATTTGTGAATATAGTGTAACATTACATACAACGTCCATGCAACTTACAAAAACTGTGCCCATGTCACATTTAGTGAAAAAAATCACAACTGGACTTCTATATAAGGTAGGCTTTTGAAATTTTGTAATTAGGTTAAGGGGTAGATATAGTTTACTAGGATATAACAGGAAATCAGCATACATTTTTACATTTTACATTTTTTGAAAATTTTAATTTTTTTTTCTTAATTTTTAATTTTTTTACAAGTTTAAATTACATTTATGCAACTACAATTTACCAACTGAACAAGGGAATTTCATAAGCAAAATAATGGTAAAAAAATCATCAATATCTGTTAAAAAATAAAAAAGTTATGATACATTTTGTGAGAGCTTGCAAAACTGCTGAAAATGCCCTTGGCGTTTCTGGGTAGTACTTTTGGAAAATAGGCTGGCGTGCAAAGGGTTAATGACAGGAGTGACACCCATGTGGTGGTTTTCAGGTAGAACAGGGGACATGAGATGGATCTGCTTTAGCAGAAATTGATGACTTGGGTTTTCAGGTGGAACATATGGTGTGATATGAACCAGGTTCAGCAGAGGTTTGTGGCTTGGTTCTCCTATACAAAAAAGGTGTTCAGATGTTTCATCTTTGGAAGAGATTTATAACTTGGTTCTTACGTGGAATGATGGATGACATTAGTTTTGAATTATGAGGTAAAAATAATAAATTTGATAAATAAATCAATAAAAACATTGAATATTGCTAATTTCATGTAAAATACAATGTGAGAAAACATAAAATTATAGAGTTTTGAAGTTTAACCCATTGCGGATCACTGACGAGCTGGGCTCGTCACGCAGCGGCCGCGCCTAACGGCACGGTGACGAGCTGAGGTCGCAAAAGCGGTCTGCTTTTAAATTTCCCTCCAAATAGTTCTGTTAATGTCTGATAGATCGGGCGATCGTCTTCACTTGTCTACTAAGAGTGTTTAACAACGGTCTAGGATTAGAATTTTCAAAAGTTTTATAAATATCCTACAGATCGCAATTGTATGTCGAAGTTGAAAAATCATTCATATGAGTTTACTCTCTGCTTTTTAGCGCTTCTGATTGGGTGTTTTTCTCATTTGTTATTATAATACTTTTGAGGTTAGTAACACAACTAAACGACGCAGACGTACATGTTGGTGGGTTTAGTATAGACAATGGCCCGGATGTTGCAATCGATTCGCCCGATCTGCTTTATTTAGACTATGATTCAGACATCATCCCTGCCACGCCGTAACCTTGCTCGCGTGTTATCGTTCCTACATCACGGAAACCCCAGCAGGCCCATGTTCCATCTGAACGAATACCTTCGCAGCTGAATTTTCTAGTATACAATAGCGAGCGATACGATGTGTCGCACCATTGCTGTTCGTGCGGCTGCTGACCGTGAATTAATTCACGCCCGCTGGTGCCCGCACACCAAAACAATACGATCCGCAATGGGTTAAATAGATTTAATAGGTATAAGAAAATTAATTGTTTCAAACCTATTACAAACAGAAAAGATGAATA
Organism: Homalodisca vitripennis; assembly: GCF_021130785.1. Lineage (NCBI taxonomy): Eukaryota > Metazoa > Arthropoda > Insecta > Hemiptera > Cicadellidae > Homalodisca > Homalodisca vitripennis. Next base: position 109,520,227 of record NC_060208.1, read on the forward strand.
TGCTAGTATGTAGATTAGCACCAATACAGCAAAGAACAAACACATGCTCTGTGTTAACCAACACTTGACTGACCTGAACAGCAGTGAGCCCTACGGCCAGCTGGAGGGAGGGGATGAGTGCAGGAGAGAAGAACGAGTCAACCCGGCAGGCGGCAGCTAGTGCCTTGACAGGGGTGGCAAGGGCTGCAGCAGAGCTGAGTACCACCCGCCAGGTGGTTGCTACAACTCGTGGGGGACCTCCAGGCAATTCCACCATCTGAGTCTCATTCTCGGATAGTGAGAATTGTGCATAATCCTGATATCCGGCCTGACTATCACTGTAGTACTGCAGCGTGCACACCAGCTCAGCCTGTGGCTCATCCTCCAACTCCTGTGTGGTCAAGAAAGACACTAGTATTATGTACTATTTGATTACCTAAAGACTATCCAATAATAAATTAACTTTACATTGCTATAACTTATTCAATATTTTAAAATCACTATATTTTCTTAATTCTAGATGCTAACAAAAATAATAATTTGAAATCCACACAAAATTGTTGTCAATTTTAAAGATTTTCTATTTTTTTTTTATTTAAGATTAATTTTTATAATACCATATTTTTAGTTTACAGAAAGTCATTTTTTAAAACCTCTAATTTAGGTCGTACAAGGCTTTGCACTCTGTCTGTTACTGATTTTGTTCAAAACTTTGAGACATAAAGATCATTGTTAATTCATCTGCAATTTTTAATCCTGTTTATTAAGATACAGCATAATTTTTTTAGAATTGAGTCAAAGTATACTTTACTAAATTTAAATACTGTTCCAAATTGCTTTAATACTCACAATATAAAACTTTCAATTAAAATTTTACACTGATCTAAATCTTAATTTGTTGTTTTGATTCCTCTTTAATTTTCAAGATAGATTTGTTATTGCTAATAAACATGTAGACTATAAGAAATTCAAAACTTTCATTATCAATATCGCATTAATATAAAGTTTTGATTTCACAATAATCTCAATGTAAGGATAACATTTTTAATATTATGTTTAATCTATAACACACTTAGATGTATAGTAGGTTTTATTTACCACAGAAACACTTAGCTGAAAGTATGGAATACCACATACCCTGAATGGTATTGGGAGCACACAGAACTTGGTGAGTGCACGAGGCTGGGGGTAACGCCAGGCCATGGCAGGAGTAGGGGAGGACCAGAAGACCACCTGGTAGGTGAGAGGAGGATCATCTTTACTCCCGCCAGACTCTACCAACTGGAATACTCCGGCCTGGAGATCATCATGGTACTGCTGCTCCTCTGTGCTGGAGTCTCCTGAACTGCCTGTGGAATTAATGAATCTTTCATTGATCTTTTCCATTGTGGGCAGATCAGTTTAACAAAATAAAGATCAAGTTAAGAGGTTATTCAGTTAACACTAGATATAGTTAAATTAAACACACATTAGAACAAACAGGTTTTTCGAAAAGAGTGAAAGAAGAGCACAGAAATGTAGGGCTGCATCTAATATAAGATCACAAATTGGATATGTATTCACTAAAGTGATATGGTTTTCAAAAGATTTTGAGTTTAAATTATGCATGTTAACAGCTTTTTGATATGACACAATGACATTATACAACTTATATTCCTTGACAGTAGTAATGTGCAAGTATTATAAATTTTAAGTTGAATGTAAATAGTAAATTATGACTACATTATTTTTATTTCAACATGTCTTAAGTTATTTCTTTTCCTTAAGGAGTCTTGAAATGAAGGATTATATAGATTGACAAGACGTTGATGAACTGTTTAACTCGATGATTAGCATTTTAGATTTCAGCGATTAAGTAAGTACTAATCTACCTTAGAATATGCCCTAAAACATAAAAGGTCAGAATTTAACTGCAAAGACTCCCATCGAAGCAGTTGCCAAGAACTGTGCTAGATGAAAATTCACTGGACTGTTCTTTTGAACTAATGTACCAATTCCAGTTCTAAAATTTCTAAAATATTTAAAAGTTTACTATCAATATAAAGACTGATATAAATAAAACCTGTCTTAGTTTTCGTTTAACAGAAGTAGGCTTCTCTTCTCTGTGTTATATATTTTCTTGATTGGAAAATAAATAAAATAAACAATGGAACAAAACATACCAAAAAGGAAGTATGTGAAAACCTAGATTGTGAAAGCAACGCCTACTAAATTGCATGCAAAGCAGCAAGTAACTACTAGCAGTGCTTATATAAGAGAGAACATGTTTAACTTTTACTATAAATCAGTTATGAAACCTATCTAAACTGCTCATGACAAATTACTAATACTGGAGTAATTAAAATGACCATAAATATATATTTTAACACATTTTCTTGATCATGGGAAGAGGGCAAACTTAACATTGGCGTTGGAAATATAATTTACTCGAACCAGAAGTGCTCATACAGGTGTAAAACCTGGGAAATTGCATGTGAAGCAGCAGGTAACTGTTAATAATACTAATATTGTAATAGCAGTATTAAAATACATATATACTTGACATACGACTAAATGTATCTTACTTCATCATAGAGCAACTCACTCGAAATTGAAGGCAACCCTACAGCATCCTACACAATTATCAGCAGCAGATTTTGAAAATCAAAAAGGGAAACTGATGGAAAAAAACACAGACGGTTGTTTGATCGACCCATATACAATATAAAAGGATCATATGACTTATAAAGCTATAGATGATTTCAATAAGTAATTCTAGTTAGAATACATTATCCTTGTAATCTTATTTTGTTCAGACACCATTATTATTGTTACTAAAGAATATGCAATTGATTGAAAACCCAAACTTAGCTAGACTCACTCTCTCTGGACAGTGCAGGTTTGTCAGGTGAGTGGGTGGCAGGCTGAAGGTAGCTGGAGTAATCTCGCCAAACAGCACCCAGACAATGTAGCTGTTCCGGGGACAGTTGTATTGACAGGATGTCAGAGTCTACAGATATGTTAACCAGTGGAGGGTCCGCAGTAGAGAGCCAGCTGTCCCAACTCAGACTGGTCTGTACTGTCAGTTGCCAGGGGTTCAGGAGAAGTCGTGCTCGTGGCGATGTCACCTGTCAAGACACATGTTAATTACTGATATTGTAAATATAATAATGATGGACTTCATTATTCTATATTAAAATATTCATGCTACTTTGATCAAAATCTTATATTTCCAACTGGTGCTATAGTACTATTGTTCTGCCCAGAACATGGCTATTCCAAATCTTCCAAATTTTCTGGTTCACACAGGTTCTATGCATACATTTCTGCATAGAACTTAAGAGCTCAGAACACAAAAGAGTATAGGTGAATTATAAGTCATTTTATATTTAATCTTTTAATTTTAAAAACTAAATTTTACAATTGTGTAGCTGGAATGTATAACACTTTATAACGATTTATGATATATAAGCCAGAGGTGAACCCATCTGGGGATAATAATTACTGTTGTTAAAGAGATGTGAATGGATAATTTAAAAACAATGCGTTGAAGAGTTAAAACTGTGTGGCTGCTTATTGCATTCATAATAGTATAACAATGAGTAAAAACACAGTTAACATTGTACAAGGTGAGGTAATTGGCTTTGATTGTCTCAAACCAGCAGATGTCCACTTGTGGGCCAACACAGATCATAAATTAAAATAACGTCATACTTGTCTACAATAACCCAGTGGTAAAAAAGATAGTGATGACACTTTCTATTTATAACCTGAAGCACCAGAAATCGTATTTTGTGATAACTATTTTTTACTTTTAACGTGGTATAACATTGTCCTTTCATTCATAAGGGTCTTACTTTTTTCAACAAAGAGTTTGGAATACCTACTTTAAAAATGTAAAGAATGCCTCAAATACAAAAACAAAACAACAAAAAGCACTTAAATTAATATTTAAAATATTAATTATAACATTTCTGCATTAATACAATTACAAATTGTGTTACAAGCATCATTGTTATATGTTTATAACCAAACCATCCACAAATACACTTAAACACATTCAGGCATTCATTTTGTTAACAGTCCCATTCCATACCACCATTCACACTCCTAACACCAGAATATGAACACTAACACATGAACCGAAGAGGTAAAAACCGGGTTGCTGAAATTAAGCATAAAGAATCTTGCCATGAAGAAAGTCGTCGAATGTGAAGCTGAAATTCAAATATCAACCTCAACATTACATAGTGGAGTAAAACCGACAACTATGCTCATTCCAAATGAAATCTACAAACAAGTGGCAGAAGAAGTAACTGCCAGTCAACAAGTTCCCCCAGTTTCTTCAAACTCCAACAACAACAGGAACACCATTGAAACTGCCTCTGAGCTTTCTTCTAGAACTACCATCTTGGCCGAACTGGAAACATCATCCTCAACTTTAGAGTCAACACTATCACCAGAGACAAATATTAATGGTGCTTGTAGTATTAGTTCTAATTTTTTGTCCAAGACAAATCAGTTAAAAAAGCAGGTGTAAAAGTTAAGAATATTTCTCCCACCTTAAAACAATCTGAGTGCCATATAAAATTCTTATATTTAAATGTGCAAGGTTTGAATAACAAAATACAAGTCCTGGACAGTTTTATCAATGACAGTAATGATAAAAGTAATGAAATTTCATTTATTTGCTTATCTGAACATTGGCTCAAGGAAGGCTTGACTAATGCAGCATGCCCAAAAAATTTCTATTGTGCAGCAGATTTCTGCAGGAAAGATACTATTAGAAGTGGAACCTCTGTTCTCATTAACAAAAAAATAAACTCCAAAAAAATTGATATGTCTCGTTTTTGTTCAGAAGTAAACTTTGAAGCATCTGTGGCGGTTGTGGATAGTCTTAAAGTTATAGCAGTTTCAATTTATCACTCCCCTGCAGGTGACCCTAAGAACTTCTTGGAAGCCCTAGATGATATATTAACTTTCATTTCCTCTTACCGTGGATATTCAGTCGTAATTGGGGGTGACATGAATGCCAACTTTGACATAACAACGTGCAGGAAAACGTCAAGCGAATTTTTAAATATTTTAAGGCAACATAATTATTTCTGTGTCAATGACAAACCTACACGGGGAAATCATTGTCTTGATAATATTTTTTTAAGTTGTCCAGACAAATTTATCTCATGTAACATCTTTAATTTTCCTTTCTCAGACCATAATGGCCTTATTTTAAACATACAAAATTATACACCCTCAAAAACTTTCTGAAATTTAAATGAAAACAACCAACAAATAATGCCTTTCATAATCAGTTTCCCACAGTCATCTACTGATGAACTGATCAATAGCCTATTGTCACACGATTGGAGTATCTTACTTTATAATAAAAAAGTATTGTGCGCACAAACCTTTTTTCAAGTGTTTTTTTCAGTCATAATTAATAAAATGGAATTTTTTTCCAAATTAAAGAAACAAAATTTCTTGGAGACCAAGATGAAAAAAATAATAATGAATGGTATACAAAGGAACTGGCGCAAATGAAAGAGAGGCTTTTGTACCTGCACAAATTAGTAAAAAATTCTGCCTGTGATAGGCTTCACACACACTACGCTGATCTCAAAGGAATTTATAAAAAGTCAATAGAGGATGCAAAATTGGCACATAATGCAGCGAAAATAGAAAATAGTAAAAACAAATGTAAGACTGCTTGGAACTTAATAAAAAAAAAATACAAACAACTCTCCATCTCAACCAGACATAAATATCACCCCAGATCAGTTCAACAACTTTTTTATTAGTTCAGTTAAGCAAATAAAGGATAGTACTGAAAGGCCTAATATTGATAGTATGAGCTTTATTATAAATCACCATATTGAAAGAAAAGATTTTACTTTTACAGAAGTCTCAACTGAAGATGTCACTAAAGCTGTCAAAAGACTTAAAAACTCAGAAAGCAAAGATATTTTTAATTTGTCTAATAATTTGTTTAAGAAAATTTGTCATACATTTTTGAAGCCTTTAACTGTATGTATTAATAAATGTTTGAATGAAGGGATTGAAACTGATGTTCCCTAAGGAATTGAAACTGTCAAGATTGTGTCCAATTTTTAAGAAAGGGCCTAGAGATCTACCTGAAAGCTATCGCCCTATATCAATTGTACCGGTACCGTCAAAAATTATAGAAATCTTAGTACATGATCAACTTGTTGCCTATCTAGAAAATAATAACTATCTTAATTCATCACAGTTTGGCTTTAGGAGAAATTAATGTACCATTGATGTTGTTGACACATTAATTAGAGAAGTCCTTGATGTTTTTGAGGATGGATCCTTTGCTCAAGTCACTCTCTGTGACTTGAGCAAGGCATTTGACTGTGTTGAACATAATGAACTAATATTGAAACTTAACTATTATGGCATTACTGGTATTTCTGCTAAGTTTTTTCAAGAATACTTAACAAATCAGAGACAAAAAGTTCTTATTAATGGAAGCTGGTCCAATGAGTTAGTGGTTGAGAGTGGAGTGCCCCAGGGTTCAGTCTTGGGCCCCCTTTTATTCCTACTACACATAAATGATCTTCCTACTGCTGTTAAGGCCAAATCTCTGTTATATGCAGATGACACAACCTTCTTAAATAGTCATACAGACTTTGCAGCATTAAAAGACCTTGTGAATGAAACAGTCGAAGAAGCTTCATTGTGATTCAGGTCAAATGGCTTTTTATTAAATGAATTAAAAACCCAAAATATTTTATTCACCTTAAGACAAACTCCAGTTAGGCAGTTAGGGTAATAGCACAAGCACAACCATTGGACCATTGCAAACCACTTTTCATAAAACTAGAATTGCAAACTGTTATTAACCTATATATTATATTTGACTCAGTATTATACATTATGGAATATATTCAATCTCAAACTTTTAGCAGAGATCTACATAGCCATAATACCAGAAATAAAAATAATATTGTAATGCAACATTGTAGGCTAAGCAAAACCCAACAAAGTCATATTTTAATTTCCCAAAAGATTTACAACAAATTAATAGGTCTAGTTAATAAGTATTCTGTAAATATTTCTAAAACTAAGCATATAAATGGTTAATACAGAACCCATTTTATGAACTTTCAGAGTTTTTTAGTATTAATGATATATATTTCTAGATTGTCCAATTGCATATTCCAATTTGTTAATCTAGTGGTTTAAAGCTTTCATCTGTATACTGGAATTATGTTTTATTTAACATCAAACCTAAAATATATGTACAGTATTTTTATATATTAGAGTAATATCTCTTTTGACTATGCCACTTAGGTGTATTTATGACTTTGTCAATGCATTTTGTAAAATGACAATAAACATTATTCTATTCTATGGGGGTGGGGGTTAGTTACTGATTATCCCAGCAGCATTGGAAAAACTCCTCTAACTGTGTAAAATACACTTGACAACAAAAGGTGTTTTAACTCTACAACTGGCAATGGTGTCACTCTGTACTGGTGGCTCTATTTGAACAGCCACACAGAGGTTTTTTATAATGTATAATAATCCCATTTCAAAACTGTCAGTCAAAATGTAAAAATATATATCAATTTATTTGTATAAATTCTTGTTAGTTTCCCTGTAAATAATTTTTTAACAAAGTTGTTCAAAAAATATTTTGTTACAATTATTGTTGTAAATATTCCTTTGTGTAATTGCTTAACAATAAGTTTTACATTAAAACTGTAAATGTATAACTTATTCTAAATTTTGTGCCAATTCCAAAAAATATAGTTATCCTAACTTTTACCTCAAAACTTTTTTTATATGGCTTTGTATGAAAAAGCATACGCAGTTACTGGTTTTTTAAATATTTTTTTTTGGTTGATCTCTAACAAAATAATATCTTTCATGGATAAACATAATCAAATGAATGCATTTATACTTATATAAGTATGTTAGTTAAGATAAAAATAAAATGAAATACTAAATTTGAATCCTACCATATTTACATATGTACAATATACATAAAGTTTCATCTTTCACTAAGAGTTACTGAATTCCACTCTGCGTTTGTGGCCTCCCTAAGAAACTGGCCTGGCATATTGTTTGAGCTGATGGTAGGACTTACGGTGAACTCCACAATTACATCCAAGGCAAAAGAAATTGGTTTTCTCTTTCGACATTTTCCTCACATACGGCACACAAGCGTCAGTTTGAGTTGGGGAGTTTCACGAGTTCATGAGCAGAACACGCAACTGTGAGAGAACACTTACTAGGATATCTCATCTGCTACACAATCTGTTAGGTTTACCTCAATGTCAGAATAAACTTTGTCATCACTAGAAGTAGGATGATCCAAAACAAGCTCTCTAAGATCACATGATTGGTCTCTGAAGCTTTCACCCATAACAAAACAACTGAAACCATAACCTAAGAAAGCTAAACGATAGAAATAACAAAACTAAAACACTATAAAATATATTTTTCCACAAATACTACTGGATCCGTAACTCCAAACACAAAATCCGGTACTTTACAGTTTTAAAACAAAAAAATAGATGGTGCAACAACATTCGTTGAGAAGGATTTCCAATGTTGTACAATAATTGAAATAAGGACAATAAATCTTTACTATACTTACTTAAAAGCTTACATAGTTAATGCTCTGCCAGAACATATAAAATAAAAATCATTTATATGACCTTTAATAAATAAAATTTAAATAACTGTACATGTCTACTTTGGTGACGAATATTCATCGTTGCTAATTCAGACGGACCTTTGGCAACAAAAATTCTCTTCATGCCAGCTGTAGGGCTAAACAAGTTTTGAAAAGGTTCTAATTTTAGTTTTTTATGCAATCCGGGAGGACAATTCATTACTTTGACACTAACTTGTAAAGGGAGTCTTTTGAAGACTGCACTTCTATGTTGAGTTCTATAGTTGTCCCTGCCTCTAATTTCATAAGACTGAACATCCCTGCCTTGAGTCAAAGCACACTTTGACCTGCAGTACAGAGCAACCTCAAAAATATAGAAGCAAGGTAAAGCCAATAACATAAGCTCCCTGAATGTTTTTCTACACGATTTTCAATTTCAATTTCAATATAGTTCAGACAGTTCTTTTTTTAAGTCTAAATACCCTTTCCAGCTTGTATTTAGAACAGCTACCTCAAAGTCTTATGCCAAACTCCAGATGAGTATAAACCTAGACAAAATAGGCTATTTTTAAGACTTCCATGGAGCAGAATAATTGTGCTTGGTTACGCAAAGCATAAATGCCTGAGTTAAACTCTAGAGCAAACGCTGTCAATGTGATCGTTCCAAGACAACCCTCCATCGAGGTGTATTCCAAGAAACTTTGTGAAATTTTTTTCCTCTATGAGTTTATCACCCATAATCACATTTACTTTTTTTGTTCATTACATTGCAGAAGGTAAAATTTGATTAAGTCTGATTTTGAATTGTTTGCTTGCAACCTTGTTGTATTGAAATGTTGGATGCATTCATTTAAATCAACAAATGATTTGATTTCTAATTCAGTTTGCTGATTTGTTCTTTACACAAATAGTCATGTCATCAGCGTAATGAATTACTTTACCATGCTGGATAGATAACTACAGTCCGTTGAGCCAAGAATCTATCCCTGGGGGACACCTTGGGATACATATATTTTGCCAGACAAGACATTCTCGATTTGTACACACTGAACCCTGTTTTTAAGACATGAAGAGATTCATTTGTGCAACAGACCGCAAATGTTAAATTTCTCTAACTGGTGCAATAATGTTGCTGGGCACGCAGTCAAAGGCTTTAGAGAGGTCACGAAATATGCTAAGCACGTGTTCTCTCTTATCCAACCCATCGACCACAAGTTCCACTAGGATTGAGACTGCATTGACTGCTGATTTGTTTATTCTAAATCCATATTGTTCTGCATCTAAGATTGAATTATTACTTACCTCTACGAACAACTGAACATGGTGAATTATATCCTTATGTAACATTACTTACAACTTTTCAAAGTTTGAATTATCTTCTACAAAAATAAGGAAGAGTAAAATCTAAAAAACATGTTTCATCACAGACTAAATTTACCAATTGTTTTGTAAAATAGGAGCAAGTTTCCTATTCTGTCTCTGAATCAATCCTGATACTACTGACCATGATTATTTATTCTAATGTAATATTTATGAATAAAACATTAAAAAGCAAAATGTTGTGCAATGTAACACACAGTATTGTAAAATTTATAAATTTTTACTCAAATAAATTAAATATTAACCCTTTAAGCGTCTTGAAAAATTGGACCTGATCCTTGATTAAGTTACAATTTTTTTAAATTTCCAATGTGTAAAGTTAAATTTATTTTCGTTTCTGTATGTCAAAATAGAGTTATTTAACGGTAAATAAAATTTGTTTAGCCCTTTTTGGATTTCCTAGGCTAATTTTTAACTTTTGAGAATATCATAGAATAGCATTGTAGTTGTCACTAATTTTTTTATCATTTATTCAGTAAATAGGGGAATGAAACACAGTTTTACAGATAAACATATACTATATTACAAACTAATAAAATTAGAAAAATACAAAAGTAGACAAAGAGTGTTTATTTGGTGGCGGGCTGTCACAACTGGCATTCCGCGCGTCTCCCGCAAGCCACTGTTATCGCGTGGACTTTGAACCTTCTTATCGCTCGGCAACCTGTAGGACGGCCTTGCGGGGCTTGAATTATGTTTCTTGCTTTCTGATAACATCCTTATGACCATAGTAAAATATGAAAAAGTTTGGGGTTGACCAAGTAATTGCTCAGAATTACCAAATCTTCAAATTCCGAATCGTCTGGACTCGCCATTCACACGAATAATGGTAAAAAAAACATTAAATGAACACTGGACACTGCTGTATATAATATGAATAATTTACTTTAAAAAGAATAGGACACAACAGAAAATTAGCGATAACCGAAATACATGTGCGTGTACCGACGCTTCTCACTAACTAACTGGCTATTTGCCTTGACGGGAGCTCCTGTCAATGACTTTGTGAAAGGCGCGGGCCACGCCCGCTAGACAGTGTTTGGCCAATTAGAAGCCACTGCCACTCCCATTGTAATAGAATTCGAGGCAGGGCAACCCGTCTGTATGTCGCATGACTACTAGAACCATCTAGCAGCAAAATATTCAACTAACATAGCAGTAAGAAAATAAAGAATGCAAAAACGCGGATCCACGGCAATAACGTTTTGAGCTTGTAGTGGCCCACCGTGGATCCGCGTCAATAACGCTGGAAAGGTTAAGTCATTAGTTATCATATCGAATTATACACAGGATGCTAATCTCTATTAGCTAATTGAGAACCATGACTACAAAGGTACCTTGCGTGTGGAGACAGTTATTGTGTCCAGAGTGAGAACCCCAGTGAAAGCTTGCTGCAAGGAGAGAGTACTGGAAACTTGACCAGTACAACTGCCAATACTCAAGCATAGCTCAGCATCACCTGAAGCATAGCTTCACTTAAACACAAGTAGCCAGTTACAATAAAAGGTTGGTCCCAGTTCTTGGTCCAACATTCTTTTCTGATTAATTTTACTTTTTCCTTCAGACATGCAGCATGCATGAGAAAGTACTGTAGTGATTTAAAAAAGTGAATTTTATTTTAGTGATAATATAGGTCAGTGTCCCCTCATGATAAAAGTATTTCTTTGAAAATTCTGTACATATACATAAGCATTAACTTTAGTTTTATGAATATGTTCATTCTTATTACCTATTAGTACTGGTAAAACAGAGTTATGTGCTTTCTCTAACTCAGATCCAAATTCGGCCATAATAGATCAACACTTGGCCATTGGCACTCCCATTATATATATATTGTATTATTAAAAATTTGTTTATAATTCCATCATGTTTTGAAATAAAGTTATTGTGAAATATAAATGTGATATAGCCATTTAGGGTGAACTAGTTTTAGGAAAATACTTCATATATATATATATATATATATATATATATATATATATATATATATATATATATACATGAATTTGTACCAAAGTTACAAAACAAAATAGATTACAAACATAAATAATTAAAATAGTGTGAATTTGTATGAATTTGGTTTGATAGTTTTACTAATATAATTCTACATGAATATATATCATATATCTTATTTTCTTTCTTAGAATGAAATAAAAACTATAGTAGCACTAAAATAAATGTAATAATTCATTTTTGGAAAGTGATATGGGTGACAATAGATCTCAGAATACTTTTGAAAAGTTATATAGCAGATGTGGTATTGGAACAGAGTTAATCAAACCTCTGTTTACTACTTTTTCTACCTCTATGTTAATCTGATTCACTTATTGACTAATCAAGAAATTTTTATTGTCTTTAAGCACTTACGACAATGCAATGGACAACGTTACTTTTTCTTTTAACTAAATGGCCTACTCCTATCAGTGTAATGATTAGAAATATACCAAATAAGTAAAAGTAAATTGTATATATACATGGTAAATGTGAATAATGCCACAATTTGCTCATTAAAAAGTAAATACAGGGTGTCAATTAAGTCTGGAACCTCTTTTTTAATTTTTGAACCACAATAGAAAGAAATACCAAAGTTTACACATGCTTACTGGTGATAGTAACGCACACATCTGCCCAATTACCGACCGGATAATCCCTTTGGGGGACGGTCCACAAGGAGTCAGACAAAATTCTTAAATAGCAGCATAGGTCAAGTTTGGTATCAAAAGTCTTACTTAGCAGAGTACAATGCCGCAAACCGGACTTCAAAAGGTGGATTCATTCAGTAGTTATAGCTATTTGAATTTTAAAACAATTGAACAATGTAAATTATTAAGTATTACAAGTAAACACCAATTTTTAAGTACCTGTGATCAAAGTAAGTGTTCAAAATGTTCCCCTCCCATCATCGGACAATGTAGTAATTGAAGCCAGGAATCAATAATTATTACCAATAACACAACTACTGTTAGAATGTGAAAGTGGCAGATAGAGTCATACACAGTATCCACAGAAACTTAACGTTTGGGCAGGTATTACAGGAAATCAAATTATGGGCCCATTATTTATCAATGGTAATATAAATGGTGACTCGTATCTAGCAATGCTTCAAAATGAGATAATTCCTACACTACAAGCTGCTCTTGGTCGACAGTTTCAAAGAATTTATTTCCAACAAGATGACGCGCCACCACACTTTGCTCTCCTTGTTAGAGAATACTTGTCTACAATATTTCGTCACAGATGGATTGGAAGGCATGGTGCAGTAGAGTGGCCTGCTCGTTCCCCTGATTTATCTCCGCTGGATTTTTTTTTCTTTGGGGATACCTTAAAGATAAAGTTTATCGTACTAAGCCTCGAGATTTGGCGCACCTAAGAAATCTCATAGTCCAAGAAGCTCAAGATATTCCTCGTGACTACCTTCAAAATGCAGTGGATGGCTTTTACAACCGCCTAGGACATTGCCAGACGATGGGAGGCGAACATTTTAAACACTTACTTTGATCACAGGTACTTAAAAATTGGTGTTTACTTGTAATACTTAATAATTTACATTGTTCAATTGTTTTAAAATTCAAATAGCTATAACTACTGAATGAATCCACCTTTTGAAGTCCGATTTGCAGCATTGTACTCTGCTAAGTAAGACCTTTAATTTGATACCAAACTTGACCTATGCTGCTATTTAAGAATTTTGTCTGACTCCTTGTGGACCGTCCCCCAAAGGGATTATCCGGTTGGTAATTGGGCAGATGTATGCGTTACTATCACCAGTAAGCACGTGTGAACTTTGGTATTTTTTTATATTGTGGTTTAAAAATTAAAAAAGAGGTTCCAGACTTAATTGACACCCTGTATAGTGTTAGCAGCATTTAGTTAAATTTATATAACATATCTAAAACATTATAAACAATATAAATTAAATAGTAAATGAATAACAATAAATAGATAACAATATAACAAATAAAAAGTGACAATAAATGCTGTAATGCACTTAGGATTAGGATTTACAACTTGTTTGCAAAGGTAATCCATCTTTTATACATATATTTTACTACAATTATTTCCTCCTTATACACATCTACTTATAAACACTGTCTCCTGCCATGTCCTGCGTATTGTAGCCATGACATGTGCTTCATTCACGAACAATTTCAGATTAGCAAAATAAATTTTTTTTAATGTTTTAAGTGAAATGAAAAATGTTAACAGTCTTAGGTGTCTTCCTCAGGCTTGCCAATACTGCTTAGACTTATGTCCCTGTTAAGAGGTAAATGGCAGAGAAGACATTTAAACCTTTTTTAACTTTACTGCTTTAATAAGCATATTTTTTATTTCATTTCATCTGTATGAAAATGCTTGCTCAAAAGAATTCTCTTTGTGCCATTCAATATAAAAAAATGTAATGTTAAGAACATATTACAATGAACAAGAACTTACTCTGAACAGATGCACTGACTACCAGGACCAACTGTTGAGTGCTCAGTGTAAATTTACTGAATTTTTTCAGCATCTTGCGCAAATGATGATCTTTTTCTTCTTCATCCAAAGAAGATTCTTTCACCTTTACAAACTTCTCTTCTGAATGTCTGCAATGAAAATGTATATTGAATGTTCATATTTAGTATAAACTTTACTCTCACAAACATAAGAACATGAAAATGATGGATGGAGAACTGTAACTTTTCAAATTTACAATGAAAGTATCTACTTTCCAAAAAAATTATATTATTATACAATAAAGTTTTATATTTACAACTCATTTTACCTGTTAAACGGAACAAAGAATGATGAATAAACCAGTGATCGCAACCTCTGCAAGTACTGAACTTCTTCTAGATTACAAATAATCCTTATTGGTCGACCCATGTCTATATCAATCTGGAAACGAAGAATTATGATTAAAACAGTAACCACAAATTTTACAATTACTCAATTTCTCTTACATTACAAATAACCCTTCTTGGTCAACCCATATTGACTTTTTTCTTCTTTTAAAAAAGGAGAGGTCTATAATCTTTTAAGCCTGATTCTGTCCATCCTCATGGACAACTGGTATTTCTAGCTCAGTTTCAATGTCTGATGTCTTAGACCGTTAGACCATCACCACTTCAATCTCGAAACAAAAAATTATGATTGAACCAGTGACAAAAAATTCTGCAAGTACTCACTTCTTTCATATTACATATAACTCTTGTTTTTTTCTGTTCTCTTTGGACAGGAAGCTGAGAAATTACACTTAGTCCTAAAAGGACCTTTGCACTGCTTCTGGACTGACAGAATATTCTGGAGGTTAGGGTTGGGGGTAGAGTTCGCCTCCTGTCTAGATCCACGAAGAAGTATTTTGGGCAATAATCTCAGTCATGTTTCCTTGGAAGAAGGTGGGGCTAGCTCTGTACCAACCTCTCCAGTCAAAGCAGGCAGTGTGGCATGTCCTTAAGTCTAGGCTAGCAACTATCTTTAACAAACAAGTTTTCAACAAACTAAATATTTTTTTTATTTTATTGCTGCACCGCATATGCAAAAATGTTAAATATTTTTAACATTTATATGTTCAGGTTATATTTTTTATCGGACAACATTTTAACATACAAGTGAGTTGTATACAACAATAAAATAATATTGTATCTTTTAAAATTCCATATAAAGTCTATTATTTTAGTAATATTACAATTACAATACAATTATATTAATGTATAAAAAGACACGTTTTTCTAAACTAATGCAGGGGTCTAAGTTTCAAATTGTTCATTGTGCGTGTGGTCACTCAATAAATAAACATCAAAATGTTCTCATATCCTGGAAAAGTATTTATACCAAATCCAGTTTTCGAATGTTGTGTCACCTTGGGAGGCTTGTCGTTATCCCAGACTGCCTTGGCAGTGAATACTGCTGGAGGTATGCCAGTGGTGGGGTGAGGGTCCCCAGTCCTGGTCTCCACCACAGGTTGAGGGAACCCCCTGACAGTCACCTGCTTGGCAGTCGTGTGTCCCTGAACGCCACAGCTTACTCCCAGATCAAACACAGACACCTGATAATCAACACCACATGAATGAAAACATGACAATGCTAAACTGTTTGGTAACAATAACAATTATTAACATGATTGCAAGGATTTGGAATTGGTGGTATTTTAATATTTTGTTGTATTTTATTGTAGTGTTAAAAACTGGAATGGGTGTTTTTACAGAAAACAAAATATATTGATAAATAATAAGTAAATTAAAATGTTAGTTATCTAGATTTAATGCTGACAATGTGTTCCTATGTGAGGCTAAATATTCTGTAGCCACAAGTAATACAATCTTTTAACAAAAACAAAATTTTAAAGCATAATAACAAGCTATAATTAAGAAAAAATAATAATTTTGGTAAAGTAGATAGTTTTTTTATAGCATTAGATTGTGGTTTTACTTCCTAAATAAATGTTTCAAAACAGTTTTTAAAACCTGTCAAAATTCACTAAAATATACTGAACTTTGGAAATAATACAGCAAAATAGTTATAGGATACAAAACAAGACAACAAATGAAGTTAACTATAACTTAATATTTTCCTAACAGTCAGAATTGTTTATTTTTTATAAATTTTCATAGTTTTTTCTACAGTAAAATAAAATGTAGAAAACTTTATAAACATTTTGTACTTACATGACATGAAAGATGATGTCATAAGGAATAAATAAACAAAAGATTATAATTATAGCTAAAAGCATATGGAGTTAAAAGCATATCAGTAAAGCTATGCCAATAAAAATGCCTAAAATGAGCCCAGTTTTTTTACTATTATATCTAATTTGTAGGTGGTTTCTAAAGGGTGTAAGGTTGTGGCTTGATTCTACTATGCATAGTTTGATTGGGGGTTCACCAAGTAAGATTTGGCTGTGAATTAAAATATATTTCAAGCTAGGGCCATTGTGAGAGGATTTAATTATAGTAGGTTTGATCGACAATACAACACATTCAAATGAACCAGCTCATATTTTATTTCTAGCAAAATCCAATTATTTTGAGTTGATTTTAAATAACAACAAAGATCAGTAATACAGATTTAGCACATAACATTTTTAATACTAAACATGAATAAAATTTGATTCTATATTACAAGTTATATTTCGTTGATTTAATAGCAAATTTTATAGTTAAACATCACACCCAAAATTATTTTCATCACTTTATTTTCATTCACGATGTAATATACTACTACTATACACTTTAAATAAATGGTTAAACTTAATTTGTATTCTGATGATTATAGCTAGAAATAATAAATAACTCAGTATGATACAAATGTGAACTTTAATGATGATAAATTAATTCACATACAAGTTTGAATTTTGAAACAAGATGGAGGATACAATAATGGTAAATTTCTTTTAAATACAGTTCCTGGCAGGGTGGTCGTGCTGGCTTAATGAAATAGAAATATTAGGTATTGTTTTTAATAAAAGATATTGTAATTTGAAAAATAATTTTGTTAAATTTTAATTATATTAATTTTGAATTGTTAGCCAAATCGAATGTTCCTGGGTTTTATGTTCTTCCAATGGATCACTGTTAAACTTAAAAGGAATTTTCTCACCCAATGTCTGTCTTCTGCTTCTCTGTACTTCAGTGATAATATGAATTTAATAAATTAACCTTTCTTTTGAATCAAATACTGCTGAATAAAATGTAACCAGTTTATTTATTTAATATAATAATCTTGCTTCACTTCTTCTATATCCCTCTCTCCTCTCAACTTTTAAACCTCTGCTCTCTTCACTCTTCAACAATCATCCCTGCACACTGTATCACTGACTTTAGTTTACTTTATAACTTTTGAGTTTTATATGTAATAAGGTGAATTTTGATATATTTAATTTTGTATTTATTATTGTTTGTATTAAAATTTGAGACAATTTATAAATAATTATTCCTTAATTATTATTACTAATAAATTTCTAAATTAAATTAAGTATTCATATGAATGTGAGATGGGTGTATGAAATGAGTCATTACAATGAGCAAGGCATGGGGAAATCTTTCTTTTAAAATATTTAAACATTTACATAAATTTTACGTAAGTAAAATGAATGAATTACTTCTCAAAATTAAGAACATTTACATAAAATATACAAAATTAATAAATACGTATTTCAATAGCAAACTATTAATTTGATCTCTACATATGATCATTTAATTAATCACTTTACGGACAGGTACCTTGGAAAATGAAATAAAACATATTAAGACAATTAATGGAACTCTAATACCAATGTTATATTCCTAAAACTAAATACAACATTTTTTAACTTACATTTTATTTTCACTTGACACTATATCACCTAAAATAATTTAATTCCGCATTTAAACACTCTCACTCATACTCCCGATTTCTTCCTTTCGCCATTGAATCTTCCAGAAGAATCCCGATAATACCCTTGTTCTCTAAGATCTTTCGATGTAGCCTCCGCCAGCTCGCCTGCCAAATCTTTCGATGGTAATTGGTGAGTACCAATATTTTTGACATCATCACCATGGCTGCCTGTCCTTGAACTTTTTGAACTTGTTATTTCTGGCGTTACTGTCTGTGTCAATGGTTTCTGTATAATTGTTGAAAACGATGTGGGAGCATTTCCTGTTTGTTTAGTAGCGGTATCTGGGCAGATGTGGATATCCACTTCTATCTGGAGGATATTTGTTTCAATTTGTAATGCGAGACTTCCTTTCCTATAATGATCTGTTCTTGAGTCATGATTTTTGTATACTAAAAATTACATGTCCCTTACAAGTGTTAAAAATGTTTAATCAATACGTCATTATAAAGTTTAAACAAGTTTTGTCAGATCATATTTATTTAGACGACGCTGTCTGTAGCACCAGTGAAAAATGTTCCGAACAAAATGTAACTACTGAGTTCTAATACTATGATAGCATTTGCAAGATCATTAAAATGAATTTCCACTTTTATTTTATTAACAATTTTAGAATTTAAATGTTATTTTATTCTATTCCATTTGTTGAGGACTTTTTTGGAATAAAATTAGATAGTGATATGCTGAAAATTAGTAGGATAAGCCATTACAAATACTGAGAATGATAGTTACTTAAATAAACAAAAGTACAGTACCTGGCAAGACACGATGTTGTCAGTGTTACGACAGAGGAAGGCGTGAGGTTGGGAAACATGAGTGTGTAGTAATGGCTCATAAGTTGGCGGCTCCCCATACTCCACTCCAAATATTGAGAACGACAGAGCACTGCCTGTGATCAGCAACTCATATGGAACTACAGACCTAGAAATATTTGAATAGTTTTCAATATCTACAATATTTAACAACATAATGATGCTAACTTCCTCCTTTTATATAGTAAACTAACATTTATCTGTAGTTTTGTACACAATTTTGTAGATTTTGCACCTGTATAAGCACTTCTGGTTTGAGTGAATTATATTTCCGACACCAATGTTGAGTATACCTTCTTGTCATGATGAAGAAAATATGTTAAAAAGTGTATATTTATGGCCATTCTAATTTACTCTGGGGTCTTGGTATTTTTTTTTTCATAGTTGATTTTGCCATTTTTCTGATCAAGAAAACACACACACACACACATGTATATAAATATGTATGTATACAGCTTTGAGTAACCTACTTTTGTCAAAAGACAACTAAGGTATGATTCATACGAGTCTTTAAATTTATAGTAAAAGTAAGACTACTTTGTGTTTTATATCTGCTCTGCTAGCACTTACCCACTGCTTTGCATGCAATTTAGTAGGCATTGCACATGTATGAGCACTGCTGGTTTGTGTGAATTGTATTTCCAATGCCAATGTTGAGATGCCTTCTTGCTACGATCAAGAAAATACATCATAAAGTAAATGTATATGGCCCTATTGTAATTTACTTCATTCTTTGTATTTTTTGTTCCATAGTTGATTGTGTCTTGTTTCCCGATCAAGAAAATATATATCGAGATCAGAAAAGCCTACTTTTGTCAAAAGACAACTAAGATATGTTTTATAACAGTTTTTATATTTTAGTAAAAGTTAGATAGTAACTTTTACTAAAAATATGAAGTACTAAGATTTATATACCTAATAATTCATATTTGCTAAATATGTGCAGTTAAAATTACATTAACAGTGACACTATTTGTGTTTGTTTCTTTATAAACTGAACAATATTTTTATTATTTTATATAATTTAGAGTTGGAATTTGTACTTTAGTTCAAAAGAACAATCCAGTTAACTTTCATCCAGCATAGTTACTGCTGACTGCTTCAAAGGGACTCTTCAGAGTCAAACTCTAAACATTCTATAAAGTAGATGAATACTTACTTATTCAATGAGTGGATAGTGGGATGAGATAAAATGAAAATGGTGGCTAGTGGTAAAATGCATAAGTGTGGTACATGCGGAAAGAATGTTTCTAAAAATAGTTCAGCTCTTCGCTGTGACAGAGAGTGTAATTTATGGCATCATAGTATATGTGTGGGAATCAGTAATGATCATTACGATCTTTTCCGTGAATTAGAAGGACAAGCGTTGTTGAAGTGCAACAAGTGCAGGGTAACCTCAAAACCAGTTATGATAAGTGTAGCTGTTCAAACTGGAAGTGAAATCGATCGTGATGAATTAAGTTGTTCGGAAAAATGAGAATTTTGACTGAACAAATAATTACTTTGTCAAAAAACTATAAGGATCTAAGTAAGCAATTAGGTGTTTTGCGGGGGAACATTGTGAATTTGAACTCAGCTGTGAGCAGCCAGACTGAAGGTATTAGCGGTATTTTATCAAGTGACAATGGCAAACCGTATGCCAGCAAATCGAAATTTAAGAAGAATACACTTGTTGCCCCTACTAATAGACTTCAAACTAAAATAAATGAAATCTAAAAACAGCATGAAAAGTAATGGTAAATCCTTAGAGAATTTACACACTATAAATGTAAATAAATAGTGATTAAGTTAATTAACATGTTCATGATGACGTGTATTCCATCAGGTACATGCGATCTCTCACAACTACTGTCATTGTGCACCCAATCAGGTACATACCAGATTTTTGAAAAACGCTTTGTGCGCCCGATTGAGTCATTTTTAGGGTAAATTAATTTTTTAGGTACCACTTGGGATACATGAAGAAACATTAAAAAATACTAAAATAATGCTTTTTGTACAAAATTATGAAGTTTATATACTTTTTTGATTATACTTAAATATTTAATGTAAAAATCTATTACGGTTTTTGCTATTATTATTAAAAAATTTGACGGGAAATAAAAAGATGTGGAAATAAGCTGTTGTTGTGAACGTGTTAAACAAATAGTTCTGCTGTCATAAAACAATGTTTGCACAGAACAGTTGATTACATTGAACAAGCTAAATGTCATAACTTTAGACACCAAGATGGGATTTTTCGTACTTTAAAGACCAGTGGGGCGTAGCTTGGAGGGATATTCGAAATAAGAATAAGCCCTATAGGGACTGTATGAATTTCCACATAAAATTTCAGTACAATCGGTTGAGTAGTTTACTAATCGGTTGAAAGCAAAACACACTTAAAAAGGCACTTTCGCATTTATAATATTATTAGGATATTTTCACACTGTTAGTGAGTTCTGCAAAATATACATTGGGGTATTGTATTGATCCATTGCATTTTTATTGAAATTAAAACTGTTTAAACTGATTAGTCTCCGCTAACCTACCGTATGTAAGCCATAAGTTATTGTGGCTAGTATATATTTATAAGGCCTTGATACTTGTATGCGACACACCCTGACGTACTAACGATGAGCACTAAATTATTAGTAAGATAGTAGAAACCCAAACTGTACTATTTCAGCTGATGAAATGATGAGACAATTGTTTGTCATGAAACATGGAGCAATTTATTACTACAGTTACAGGGGAAAAAAGAAACATTCAGTTGTTTTAGTAGAGATCGCAACTCTCTCCACTCCATTCTCCTCTGGTTCAACTTTTTGGCCAGTTTGAACTTTACAGGTAACATTCAGGCTCTGTTTGTCAGAGTGGAGTTGCTTGAAACGTAACACAAGAATACTGATTGTTTTTCTCCAATAGAGCAACGTACAGCCTAGTTCCACGCTTGTCTCAACTGAGTAATTGTGATGTATGTTGATATGTGTGATGTGTGACGTAATAAAGATAACAGGTTGGCTTGCATTACTAAATGAGTATCGACCTGACTTGTTTCCTTCATTATCTTTGAGGATAATGTGGTGGCATGTCAGTTTGAAATAGAAATAATCATAAAGTCTATTGAAATTCTGAAAAATATTTAATGTGCTCATTTGTAACACTGTGTCCATACTACATTTTAATCACTGAAAAACTATGAAATTATATTTGTCACATTTTAAAATATTGTTGATGTTTTCAACATAATCATATCACATTAGCAACAGATTGAAATATAAACTTCAAACAAAGAAGCAACATATTGATGGAGTTTGCTCACGCTATGACGCCTGAATAGATTTTAGAAACACAATTTATTGCTAGAATCTGCATTATTTTTACACCGTTGTTTTATTTTCTATATACTTTCAGCTAGCAATTTCATTTTAGTTCGCTCAGCTACTGTAAATGCAAGAAATATATAAACTAGTAAACTGTAGTGGTGCTGTTGATTGTTGAATTAGTGCCATATAAGCAAGAGTGAACCGGGAATAATTTTGCTGAGTGACAAGTGCCACACTGTTAACAGTTGTTATGTACAACATATTTTAAGTATGTGTATATTCCTTTGTTTAACATTCCAATGTTCATTGATGTTGTTTCTTTTGAAATAATGTTGCAAAGCTTACAAAAGTGACTGAACTATGATCAGTTCTATAGTAAATCACTGGAAACTTAAAGTAAGACCTGTTTAATACAAATTCTTTGTTTTCCTACAAAATTACTCAAACTTTTTTCATACTCGAATACGAATACAATTCAATCATTTTTGTGTCCAAATAAAATTATAGCTTCATTCTAATTGTGCTATTTGTTACCTAACAAGCAATTGAGCCAATACATTTTCCCCCTCTGGTCTTTTCCACCTATGTATTTTTTCCCATCTAGTCCATATTTATACTTTTTTGCTAAATTGTTGTCGGATTTGCTTAATTATTTGTGTTTTATATCAAATCCTTTTTTTAACTATAATGTGTTAGCCGAAAATTACAACAGATTTTAGATTTGTTTTACATATATCTCATACCTACTACAACATTTCTTATTTAACCAGACTTTTAAGGGAATTATAACAATAATGAGATACTACTGTCAATCAAATCTACTAAAAAGCAATTTTAACTACTTAACAAAATAATATTCAGTTTAGGCCTAACTAATTTATTATTTCTTACAGTAACACAGCTCACAGTCTGTTACAAGAGTCTCAAGAGTAGTCACTTCCCTGCTCAGTATTTACTATGTATTTTTCACAACTACTGTAATAATGCATTTACCTTTTACTGGGCCAAACTAAAGGTGTGGGGTAAATAGTGGAGGGCAAGGAAGAGTGGACAAACCCGCTGATCTGAGAGAAACCAGACGAAGACACAGCATGAACTGCAGGAATGTTGGGATCCACTTGAAAAAACAAAATACATATTAATTTAACACATCTCCAACCACTACTGGTTTCAAATTCCCTACTCACAGTGGTAAAAATCAGTAAAGATAAAGTAAACAATCCCATAACAAGTAAATTAATAATATGTCAGTTGTCACCAAACATACTTATTTCATCCAACTGAGCCAGAAAGACTATTTTTCATGGTTAAAAAAGTATTACAGATAGTGTTATAAATGGCATTAAAAAATCAAAAATGTAATCAGTCTTATCAGTCATTAACTTGACTACTCTGAACAGTTATTTTGATTGTCTTTTTATTTAATTTGTTTGTAACTCAATATTGTAAATTAACTATCAGCACTAGCATTAATAAAGCACAATAATACCTCACACAACATTTAAAGTATTCTAGATCAGTCTAAGAACTCTCCTACCTTGTTTGACATGTGAGGACACGCTGTCTGTAGACTCGATGCCACTGTCATGCTCGAGCAGAGTATGAGGGGGCAAGGGATGAAGGAGGGAGGGAGAAGTGCCGTTTCCACAGCCAGAGCCCTGCCTGCGAGATGTAGACTGCAGCACACGCAGCAATTCCGCAGCCAACACCCCACACAAAGTCAACTGGTCAAGGGTCACACTCACCACTAAGTCTGACACTGCGTTTATCTGTAGCACCAGATTACATTGGTATCTCTTGGTAATTTAGTAGAGAAATTATAACAGATTGAAACCAAATCCATGTTGCTATATCACTTATCTATGTGGAGCTAAATTTCTAAGATGTAATAAAATAGTACCTATGTTATTTTCAGCAACATATTATGTCATAGAATCATTGATGTAACAAAATATGATGTAGTATTACTTTTGAGTGTTTTACAGAGGCCACATAGAGAATTTAATTATTTTAACATGTACAGTTGGCCAGAGAACTAAGAAACAAAAATACACCTTTCAATAATACTATACTTCTCCACAATAAGTTAAATACAATAAAAACTAAGCACATGAGTACCAGGTGAGTAGGCTGAACTTATTTTTTTTAATTCAATACATAAATGCGATTATTTACAAATGCAACACTGAATTATTATCAAAGTGAGTTTCAAAATATTTGGTGACTAACATTATCTACATATTTCTAAATACAACAATTCCTTCACAATAACAAAAATAAAGTTAGAGAAAATTTAAAAAAATTTTACAGATACATAAAGAAAATGCTAATTGTAGCAAATATAAGACAGCGTTCTAATGACAGAAAATGTAGCATATGCTAGAAACAATAATCATGTATAAAACTGATATGTAATAAATATTATACAGTTGAATTACCTTTGATCTCTATAGACTCCAAACGAATGACAATATTTCTGCTACACATAAAATTAATAGTCATTGAAAGTAGCATTAAAAACTACATGGTAGCATTATGTTCCATATGCATTTGTTCCAATTGCTATGTAAATATTTGTTAAAGTAAATAAGCTTAATGGAATTCTTTGATAAAATAAACAATTTTGCTATTGTAACCTCGGTATTGCTACAGTATATTGTAAATTTTGATATAGGCAACTTGCTTCAACATTATAATTTATGTTATGGGTACTTATAACTGAGTACATAAAGTAGTATTTAATAATGTACATCCCACCTCACATGCATGACCGCAGACCACATCTTTGTTAAGGTAGAACATGGCTGGTGCAACGACAATGCTGAGGTTGAAAGCGTTCACTAGAGAGTGCATCAGTTGATGGGCCGGCACTTGAAACATGGGGTTCCGCCCCTCGTTCCAGTCCAAGGCTGGGTTCTGTTGTGATGACACTGTTACTTCTCGCACGAATATCTCCTCCAGCTGATGCCACAAGCCTGTATACATCTTTGTTCTTTACTTACAACAGACTTCATCTTTCTTTTCTTAGACAATACTATACCAGAAATATTATCATTAGAATCAAGGAACTGAATCTTGGAATCAAATTATGGTGGACAAAATTATGAGATAAATGATTACTTTGTAATGAATGAGCACATGAAAGTAAAAGTTTACGAAGGTGTACATAAAAAATGCAAATAAACATATTTCCACAACCCTTTTACTCATTACTGGTTAGTATTATTTAACTCTGATATTTTTGGAACTAAATTCTTGGTAGGATAATAATCCAATTGGCACATGTAGTAATTTTTTCTCCCTTGAACTTTGTAGCCGATCACCAACTCACTAGTTATGATCTCACGCACCTTGTTCGTTTGCAAAAATTGACATTTTTCCTATTATAAATTAGCGCTTTCATGCAAGACATCTATTTTGAATGTAATATAAAATAAATATGTAAATAGTCAAGTAAATTATCTCTCATGAGTTTTATTTTCCACATTGAAATGGATATAAGTTGTGGTATCATTCTTCTGATGAAACCACATACATGTAAGTTGTCTTGATAAATGGCTAATCAAATTGCAATTTTGTTTTAGGCGAGTTTGAGTCCTACTTTAACCTCTTTATGTTCTTTTATCATAGAACATTAATCTTCTAATCTTCCTTTTTGCAACTATAGCTCCAATGTAAAGCCAAAATGCTGACATTGTGCATGTGGGTCAACATAAATTTTAAAGTTTTTTAAAATGATTAAGTCCATATGCAAAATTACAAAAAATGTTCAAACCACTAGACCCATCCCCACACTTTCCCAATTCATTTAGTTCATTATTACTCTATTTTGGCAGCAACGTGGCAAAGTCATATTTTTTTATTTAACATCTAGGAGTGGTGTTTGTAAATTTATTTACCACAATTAAACTTTGGGATATTAAATATTTATTACTACAACCACAGAGATCTCCACCACATATGTTTCGTTCATTTGATACACAATTAATTTCTACATACCTTAAACACAATTTACAATCAATTTCCACTGGTTGCAGTTTCTTAGGGGAAAAAAATAAAATGACACTGCATACTTCACAATTGTGGGAAAGTTGATTGTGGTGGTCCTTTTGAACACTAGTACAGAGTGCTTGTAATGGCATAGCATCCTTCACTATTGCACAGCCAGTAGCAACACAGCACCACTTAGATTGCATCCACCCATTCAGCTATCAGATCACTCTGCTACATCTTTCTAACACCAAGAGATAACATAAAGAGATAATCTGCCTTGAACATTTCCATATATAAGTCTTTCATCAGTACCTAAATTGGATGATATTTGGACAATGTCATTTCGACAAAAACACCTAAAGACAGATGTTTTAACAAAAATTATGCACAAAAGTATTCTCAAAAAATTTAAGCTTTCAGTTTGTGTAGTAGAATGCTGTAACAGAATAATCATTTACTGATTTAGGACAGTCATAACTAGGATTATCAGAAGAACTTTTAATGACTCCAGTAGGTAGAACCACTAGGATAGCAATGTCCTTCCCATAATAAATTCTACTTCTCCCTAAAACCACTTTTCCCATTACAGCAATGCAAATGATCAGAAATGTGACTTATGTTAGTTAAAACATGATGACACATTCAAACAAAATTTTATGATAACCTGTTTGAACTTTCAAGTTGTTCAAATTAAACTGGTACTGGCGATCCTCTAGTTCAGATCCAGGAACATTCAAGATCCTCTGTTTCTCTCCTTTGTGGTAGATATCAGGCCTCAGTGGAGTACGGCATATTGGGTTCTCAGGATGAGGATTGGCTGTCATTCCATCAAACTAGAATAAATATTACTAATAGAACATTGAATAAGAAAAAATATACTTTATACAATATGATAAAATGTTAATGGAACCTTAGAAAGCTTATGTATGAGGTATACTCAGTAATTGTACTAAGGCTCTCACAGCTGAAGATTTTTGTTTTGACATGCTGGCCACACTGCCGTGTAGCCTGATTCATCTTCTCCGCAATAAGACCGGTTCAAGGTCAGTTCATTGAGAATTGTCAATGCTACAATAAGTTTTGTGAGAAAAAGATTTGGTTGAGGTTTATATTAAGGTGAAAACTGCATATGGTGATAAAGCTATCAATCGTACGAGTGTGTTGAAGCAATATCACCAGTCTAACAATGGTCATACGTCTGTGCATGATAATACCTTCAATTTTGACTGAGGAAATTCTTGAAAAAATTTAAAATATGCTCTATAACAATTTCAAATTGACTGTGGATGAACTTCTGCTACATTTCCGCAAATATCCATATCTCTGCTACGAGATCACAGAACCCTTCGGATATCGGAAACCGTCCATGACCAATAATTCTTTTAATTACATTGCATAAATGATTTTTTTTTTCATTTTACACAACTACTATATACAGTAGTGATTTGACATTTGTCATTGGAACACGGCTTTGCTACATCACATATAATAATCTTTACTAAATCACAACTCGTTTCTTCTTCAGTTCTTCAGCAGGGGTTGACCTCTGGGAAAAAAACTAAAACTAAATGGATTAATGAACTTTACTTATCTAGGACAATATGGTACTTTATTCAACTTTAAGTCCAACCTGACAGTGGACCAAATGTAGTCTTAGAGGAAAAAAACCACAAATAACTTTTTGTGGACTAATACTCCTAGCAGAATTAATTTTCTTTAATTAGCTTACAAATATGGGCGGTCAAAATAGCATATGATAGTAAAAGTTGGCTGTAGAACATGCAATGATAAATAATAAATTTCTTTACAAATAAAATACATACTTTTATTACTTTATGTTATATAACATTACTACAATAACAAATATTTAAAAACCAATTTCAATGAAAATATCACTATTTAATACTACAATGATAACATTGAGAGTGATACTGATATGGATGTATTACTAGTGTTAGAGTTACAGATTAAAAATTAATATGTTATATTGCATGTTTATTAATTAAAATCACAGTTTTCTAAATAATTTTATTTGTAAAAGACATTGTTTTTAACCCTTTGCGTGCCACGGCGACGATACATCGTCGCCAAAAACCCTTGCGAAAAGTGCCACGGCGACGATGGATCGTCGCCGACTTACTGTGCGAAAAGTGCCAGGCGACGATCCGTCGTCGCCGTCTGTTATCGTAATTTTTAACGCTTTATTTTTCATGAATTCTTTTCACAACCAATATTGTTTTATTTGTTAACTATCCTGCAATAGATAAATAATAGTTCACATGGTACTTTATATTAGTGAAGTTAAAAAAAATCACAGAATAATAGAAGCAACAACAGCTGGCGGTGATCAACCGGGCGCGTAACATCGTTGGCGCGTAAACAACTCGCTACGTATAGTATGCGTAATATCTAAAATAATACGTTCGGTCACATGGTTGTGTTTACATCGTTTTGAGGTTAGGATCTCTAAAATGATTTTGTTAAATTGGTATCTCCCGTGCGTGCGTGCTTGCGTGCGCGTGCGTGTGTGCGTGATTGCGTGCGCGCGCTTGTGTGTGTGTGTGTGTGTGTGTGTACATATTTTTTGGGAAAATATGAAGAACATATATTAGATATACTTTAGAACCAAAGGATAAATGTAAGTAATGCATTAATTATTTTTGTTTTAGTGTTGTGTTACCGGTACTGAAAAATGATTTTTTCATTATGTACATAATTTCAAGCATTGTTATGTAACTATAGTAATTATATAAAAAAGTTAACCATTATTTTTTTTCACATTAACAATGTTATAAAGAATATTTAAAAAATTCTTCCCATAGTAAAATTGTTTCTTATTAATTTGTAAAAAAAAATAAAAACTAAAAAATAAAAATTGCTTTATACATTTTTTGGTTTTGACATGCCAAAACTAATATTATTTTATGTTGTTTCATTTGTTTTGTAACATTTTATTGTAATACAATTTTCTACAAACATTTTAATACCTGTTTCATAAAAATAGTATGAAAAATAAAAAAAATATATTGTTTTTTCCGGAAGCCCGGTAATACTTCTTATTATTCCCTGGCATTTTTCGCATATGACTTGCAATATAGTTGCTAGTGCATTTCTTTTGTACTAAATTTTTTGCCTTGTGGCATTCAAAGGGTTAAAAACAAAATAATATTATTGTCTTAGGTTTCTCGCACATTTTAGACAAATCGTATTATGTTAAAATGGATAAACAAGTTATGGTCAAGAACCTGGAACTGACACATTACTACTTAAATTTCTCTCGTTTTCCACCAGAACAGTTTCTGTCAATTCTATATTAGCATTCTGTATGATAACGGACCAAATATCCAATATTTTGAAATATTAGCTGAAAGTAAATAATTTAATAATATAAAACAAAGATGTTTCACAATAAAATATAAATGTGTAATCAAGTGTGCAACGCTACCTGAATGATGAGGACATCAGGATGATGATCTCCCACTTTTTTATGAGAGGTGGGCAGTACCACTCGTATAGTCATGAGGTCCAGATACAGTAAGGGTAGCACACCGCTGTACCCATGGCTGGGAGGTGGTGGATGCTTCTGTACTCCCCCACCAACCCCCACCTGACGCAGGCTCGTCAGGGGCTCCAGGACTTGTACAAACATGACAAGTGTTGTCGGGGACAATACAAAGTCTAAGGGCTGCATTTTCACCTCCACCTCTGTTATGAACTTGTCGCTCTTCAGTGCCTTCTGCAACACAATAACTCATTTAAGAACTGACTATAGAGAAAAGACACTCAGAAAACAAAAAAACCTAAACCATTTTAAATTATTATGTTTAGCCAGGAGTTATGGAATATATTTCATTATAAAGAAATAATATTTATACATATCAAAAGGTGTTTTCAATTTTTCTTGCTTGTAGTAAATGGATGTGACTAATCAACAATAATTATTTATTAACAACATTTGTTCAATTTTACGAAATGTAACTTACAAAGATGAGAAAACTAACTTATAGTCTCGAAGCTCAGAGCCGATTTGCACTGTATAAGCACACAACCTGGTTTTCCTTGAAATTTATAGAGGAATTTCTTTAAATATAGAAACTTATCGTCAACCGCACTAAGTCAGATAGAGGTCGAAATGGGAGGTTACTGAAAGGGTTCAAAATATGAAATGTCAATTTTTTCTCAAATTATAATTTTTTCTAGCTTGATACACAGCGTCCATTACTCAGCGGAAAACAAACACATTTTTCCTAATTTTTTTTACCTTATAATTTGCTTTCTTGCATAAATACGCCCTCTATAAGAATATATCATATCTTAAAATTTTTATATCATGGTTAACCCTAGAAGTGGCAGGCGCCGGATATACGGCACGGTCGGCCGTCATCTAAGTGGCAGCTCCAGAATTCCGGCCCGATTACATTGCGTCTCATTACGTTATTTTTGAAGGAGTAAATATAATCTGATTGTGATAAAAATCATATATTTGGAAAGATGAAGAATTATACTTTACAATAATAACATATTTTATTATTATACTATTTATAAATATCCTCTATGGATATATATATATATATATATAAACAGTTGTGCAACAGACATCTGGCCCGCTCGCACATTTGTTTACTTTCTTGTGTTGTTCCAAGTCCATAGTTTGGAGTTTATTTCAGCTAGTTATTACTCATGAGCTAAATAATAGTATATTATACATGTTTTTGAAAATAATTTGTGATAAAATGAGTGAAATCTTTAGAGATAGATTAAGTGACTTGAGAGAACTGCTATTCTGAACTGCTTGAGGAGCTGAATTCTACACTTGTATATATTGTAAATATAGGTATATAACATCAATGCGTTTATATTTATTTTTTAGTTGATTTATAACCAAAATGATTTATAAAAATGGTTTTAGGGTATTGAATACATTATATGTCAACATGTATATATCGGCTTAATGTCTTACCCCTGTGCATAAAAAATAAGTGGGTTAGTAAATTTCCGTAATAAAACATAAAAAGTGTAAATATGGATTTTAAAAGTCATATAAACTATATATTTCTGATATCACCAATAAATTCTAGATAAAATGTATATATCAGAATTGTTTTTTTTATATGCTTGAAGTCAAGTACAAAACAGAATCCAAGGATAAAACTTATTTTTTTTTACTTTTTTAAATTGTTTTACCCAACAAAAATTTATGACAAGAAAAAAAATTGTTTTTCTGTAGAACATGTTTTTCTGTGTTCTCTTATAAAAAAAAAATTGTGTATAATATGTTAAGTTTGGAGCATTAGTTGAGGTACCCGTAGTAATATATATTAGAAAAATACATGAACAATTGGCCTAAAACACCGTGCCACTACAGAGAATTTACAATGCCACCTCTAGGGTTAAAGGCGGGTTTGAATGGCTGGCCGCTATCAGAGGCCAGATTTGCTTTAGTGATAACAAAATGAAACCACTTAGTGTGTTATATTTTAAGTTAGAAATAACACAGGAATCTGTAATTAATTTGGAATCGAGACCACAATTTTGGTATTGCATCGTTGTTGGAAATGCTTTTTTTGCTACCAGCTCGAGAGGCTGTCATCTGGGCTTATCTACCCATCCTTACTTTGATCAGAGCGGAATGCTTGGATGGACTACCGAGCCTGGAATGGTAGTTGTTGCATTTTGCCCTGGTGACTGTGGCGATGAGGAACCCAGCAGGGGCCTGACTGTCCTCAGCGGAATGTTTCATCGTAAACCCATCAGGATCATAGCCACGCATCACCAATCCTTGAAATTCCCCTTTCTTCCACTCCTCTTTGGCTGACATCCTTCAAAAAAACATATCCTAATTGAGTTATAGAAGATGTAGCTCGCTTCTCCAAAAATATATATAAAAAATAAATCTTACCTATACTAAAAATAAAAAAGCCAAACCTGGTATCAGTTATCATAGGATTAAAACAAACCCTCCAAACAAGGCAATTTCAACTTATATTCTTTTAAGAAGTGAATGCTATTGTATTCAGAGAATTTACTAAATAACAAAAGAGCTAATCCATTTTAATCAAAGAAAAAAAGAAATTTGTCAATAGTGAGAAAAAGAAAAGTAAACTCAACTGCACGGCAAAGAACATTATAATAGATTGACTATGTGGCCAATATCTGCATGCTACACCATGCATCACCAGATGAAATGACAGAGAATAGCACTGGTTATTGATTTATTTTCAGTGTGACACACATTTCAGTTTACTTCTAGGTGGTCGTAAATCAATAAATTTACTAATTCCCACACATACACAGCACTTCGTGGATTACAATGTACATAATAAACAAAAAAAGACAGTACAGATAATTAATTCTGTGTGCTATAAGAGCTGGCTATACTGACAGCGATCTTGATTTTAGTTTCATAATAACAATGTTAAACTTTATTAATCACAACAACAGCTTAATTTTTAAAAGAAGAATAAATGGGGAGGGAGATTTATTTTTAAGGTATAATTAATACACATCTAATCATATTTTTTGTTTATATGTTTATTAGTTATTCAGAAAAACAATCTTAAGCCTTTTGTACTTTATTATTTGAGTATACAAAAGAATACATTTAATAGGCAAAATTGATAAGCATTTGGATATGTATTAACCATATATTAGACATTTCCCTATTTCTAGATAATGGGGACTAGCGTGTAAGAGTGTTTGAAGTTAAACTTTGTAAAACACAAAGTTTAACTTCAAAAGTGTATTGGGTAAAACACAAAGTTGTTTCACTACTAACCTTGAATAATTACAGGTTAATTATTATATGGGACTTTTAAAATTATGACCATTTTACTAAATTATAGGTATACAAGTTGTTCTAGACACATTGGAATGTTATAAATGTATTAATGTTTAATATTGTAATACTATGGTCAATTTATGACCATGTGTTCATTACGAATCTTGAAACTTATTGTCACTTGGTTGCAACTGAAACATAGGTGGGGGTAGCTTTTTTATGACATATGTGTCATTGTCACAATTGTTTTACCATTCCAGTTCTCATTCTACTACAATGGAAAGCACTGTTGTACATTGTCACTGCTGTTCCTAACAAAAATGTTAACTTTAAGATTAAAAAAACTCTGTTTCGGAACTATGTGGAGCATTGCAATTAAACAGAGTTCAGTAGTTCAGAGTTTCCTATTTTTAATTTTAGTAAGATTTTGAAAACTATTTCAAAGTCAAATAATTAAGAACTTGAATAGCCTAATATCCTAAAATTACTGCCTGAAATTTGTGAATGGGATATGAATTAATTAGAAAGCCCAACCCACTCACTTTCAATATCTTTCCCCACCAATAGAAAACACTGTGTAATATAAGCCAAACAATTCACAGCAGCTAAGGAATCTAAACTTTAGGCCAGGTCAGCTTTGCTCATGTTTTCTCAGTCATAGGTTCAGTCTGACTTTTGTGTCAGTTCAGAACATTTTGGCCAGTGTCATGTTTCAAGTGATTATACACTTTACAGTAAACAAGAGTGCACACCATATTTTACATATTGTAGTCCAGGCTTTAATTAATTGTAATGATACAAAGTGATTTAACACAATCACCTTATTAGAAGGCAAAAGCCTATAACTATGACAATAAGCTTTAAAAGTATTGGCCAAATTAATCAATTGTCAGCCTAATTTGTATGCAATATCAACTGTAATCGACAAAATAATGCATCTTTTAATACCTTAACAGTTACTATAAACTATCACTGAGAAAAAAAAAATCCACATAGATGTGTTTTATCTGATTAAGAAAATGGTGACAGGGATAATGTAAGTAAAGGACTGAAGTGTAAAGTGAAGAATTTTTTTAACACAGATGACTCTGCACTGCTGACTTGGCAGTCAAGTTTTCACGATAAAAAACATTGTGTGCTCTTACCATTTATTTCATGTATATGAAAGACAGTATTAAAAGTATAAAAGATACTTAAAGCACAATTATTTGTTAAGAAAAGGAACATGCATGAGTGGAGGCATAGTTGTATTGTAGTGTTGCATATGGAATCCATATTAAGTTGTGTATGTTTTCTAATGGTTAAAAAATAAAAATAAAAAGATTTTATTTTCCTACTGAATTTTATAACATTTAATTAGTTGTAATATAATATTATATGATGTATAATATTTAATTAATATAATATAAAAATTATAGAAAACACATTTAATTATACTGAGCAAATTACCATGAACAAAGTAATAAAGTAGGATGTATCACAAACATACCAGCAAAAATTATGATACATCCAAGGCTCTAGGTAAAACATAATTGAAGTAACGACTCTTCAGTCTTATTTATCTTTAATCCAAAACATACATTACATACATTTTAAAACTACTTTAGAATAGATACTGGACAGTAAATGTCACTTATAGAAACCTTATCCCGACAAGAGGATTTACTGTTTAGTGGTCTCACTCTACTATTTTTAGAATATGTGTGATGAACATAACACTCGCATTACATTTTTATTTTCAAGAAGGACGCCAGATAGTTATAAAATACCCACCTGATGTAATGGCAGACTGAGGCAGTGGCAACTTTGAACTTGACTTTGTGGTACACCCTCTCAGCATCCAGGGACAGGATTACATCCTCCACATCAAGGGTTAGCTTGAGCTCGTTTGGAGAGGTTCGAGATGGCCGGTTGTACATGGAGAGGGTGGTACGAGCTAGGGTCCACTGCAGCCAGCCTGTCAACTTCACCTTGACTGGCCCACCACCTTGACGAGTTTTAAACATAGGAATACAAATATGTTACATGGATTATATGTAATAAGAGATATTAACATATAAATGGACAATCACACTATCAATTTTCATTTTATAATTAGAGTTCTTTTCTTATGTCATAAATAACATGAAATTATTAAAATTCAATAGGTAATATGAATCCAAACAAATAATATTTTAGTAGAATTCCAAAACACAACTAGGTCATTGAGTGAGGTGTGTGAGGCGGTGGTACCATGCCATTCTTTGCCAAAAACCGGTTAGAAAATGTGTGCATACAGAAAGGTTTTAAACAATATTATGAAATATATTTTTACTACCAAAAACAAAAATAACTAGTTTATTATCTACCATAGATTGGGGTTTTTTATAATAAAAACCATAGCATAATCTTCATAGAACTTTTGAATGAAAAGCATGATTAATGGCATGGCCTG
This sequence comes from Homalodisca vitripennis, assembly GCF_021130785.1. Classification (NCBI taxonomy): domain Eukaryota; kingdom Metazoa; phylum Arthropoda; class Insecta; order Hemiptera; family Cicadellidae; genus Homalodisca; species Homalodisca vitripennis. The sequence goes on from NC_060208.1 coordinate 109,555,884, forward strand.
GTGGAACAAACTCAAAATGGACTACTCCTTTACATAAAAAAAGCATTGTCTTGATGTCCAGAAGTCAGAGGTCAGCGTGTTTTATTCATGAACAATAAGTACAGCATTTGGGTAATTAATTAATGACAAAACAATTTATGCTGTTAACAACAACTGTAATAAACTGGTAAACAATGTCTCTTCTAAAATTTTAAAATTCTTATAATTGTCTTCATCAATAAAACTTAAAGTTAAGAAGTAAAATGAGTTATCAAGAAGCCAGTTCTTTAGCATATGATGAAACCTTTGCATGCTTGCCATCTTAAAATCCAAAGGAAGAACATTCCACATTATGGCACCTGCAAAGCTGGATTTTTCTCTGTCATTGTGCGGTTCTTATGGTACTTGATGACTTCATATGTAGAAATGTGATAACTTCCATGACGTAAAGATTAATCATAGGATTTTAAGGTCTTTCTATTTGCTTCTGAAAGTTTATCTTCATTGGAGATTTCCAAGTATTCTTACAGCAATTTTTTGGAACAGAAGCACTTGTTTCAAATCACATTTGTAGTTACCCCCCTATACTGTAATGCCATGGTATAAATGGGACTCCAACAGGTTATAATAGGTGATACTGGCTGTATCCAAGTCATAGAGATTCTTAATCCTGCAAATTACATATAGGCAGGTACTTAGCTTGTTGCAGAGGAGATCGAGTTGGGTGGTCCAAGTGAGGTTCTCTCAGTTGTTATGTCCAGGTATTTGGCAACAATAGCTTCTTCAATGCAAGCTAGCTTCCTTACAGCCTAAGATTAGTTGCTTAGTTTTGGTCCCATTCACAACAAGGTAATTCCTATGATAATGCTGTAACATTGAGATATCCTACCTATGACATATATTGCCCATCATCAGTTATTTATCAATGGTAATACGAATAATAGGCGCTGCTCGTCACGGTAATTTTATAATTTTGTAGTCTAAAATATTCATGAATTAGATTATTTTGGCATCCGTCTTTACTATCATACCGATGGTCAATCTGATAAAACATAACATGTTTGGTTTTGGAGCTGGTCGACTCTCTTGAAATAAATTGTTGATTACCGTTTCATATGTTGATTGTTTGTTTTCATCAGTTGCTGTTTGAACTTGCATTGCAGCAAGGTTACATTCCGTCTTCTGAGAATTTTAGAAACTTTGTGGAAAATACACTCAATAAAAGTGAAAATAAAGTGAGTGATGATAGCTTTGATGATTCAAGAAAAAATTCAAGAAAATTATATGACAAGACCTGACCTTCAAACTTGAGAGTGGACTTGCAAGTTATCCAAATAATTTTATTTATAGTGGTAGATCTGGTATAAATCCACTTGTTGCTAGACAGCTAAATACTGATTCCACAAAATTGCATGTTCTGTGTTAATTTCTGGATAATACTTTTTGGACACAAGTTACCAATGAAACAAATAATTATGCTAATGATAGTTTGGACATAGACCTAGCTGCTGGAGATAACCATGATGTGACTTGGCTGTTTGTCTTTATGGATGAAATGAAAATGTTATTTGCTCTTATAATATTGATGGCACAAAACCCAAAACCGAAACTATCAGATTGTTCGTTTTTGGAATCATTAAAATGAATATTTACACCAGGACAGTTCATATGCATTAAAAAAGCCTAATGGCTTTAAGAGGTAGGCTAGCCTATATCAAATTCAAGTCTTTCAAGAGAGCTGGATTCAGAGCCAAGGCTTATAAAGTTTGTGATTCAGCAACTGGGTATTGTCACACATTCAAGATTTATACTGGCAAAGAGACAATTAAGACAGATATGCTTTCAGTAAGTGAACAGGTAGTACTAAATTTGTGTGAAAGTTGATGGGGTGAATTTTGTTCATGGATAATTGGTATAGCTCTCCCAAACTTTTTCTTGAGCTTACACATAGAACAACTTATGCCATCGGTACACTAGGAATCAACAGGAAAAATGTCCCTGACAAATTGAAATCTTCTAAGGTGAAAAAATTTGAATTAACCTTTTAGTCTAGTATAAAATTCTTTGTGTGAAATGGAAAAAATAGAACAAATGTATCAATGCTTTCAACCTATCATGAAGGGTCAGATTCTGAAAAATAGTTTCACAAAGAGAAAGAAGAAAAATCCAAAGAGTACATTGAAACCTTATGTTGTATACAGTAAAATAACTCAATGGAGGTGTACACAGACAGGAAAAAACTGTCATCTTTACCTGTAATGCAGCGCAGTATAAAGAGGTCTACAAAATGGTTTTTTTTTATTTCTTTGGTGTTGCTTTACTTGGCGCTATTATAGTTTACAAGCTAGTCACTAATAACAAACAACACACAGAATTCAGATTGAATATTGTAGAGAAAATTTTGACAACTGTTGTGTTGCCAGAAAAATCAAGCAGAGGTCGACCATCAGGCTGTAGTGATGCTCCTCTGAGACTACAGAGTAGAAACTGGGGCCATTTTATTAATAAAATACCTCCTGCAACTAAAGAGAAGCCTTTCCAATGCTGCAAAGTGTGCACAGCTAATGGAAAAATATCACAGACAGTTTTGAAGTGCAAAAATGGAAAGTGCCTTTGTATCTGGAACTATTTTTTAATCTTACCACACAAAAACTAACAACTAACTGACATGTATAGTCAACAAAATACACATATTGTAAATAAATTAAAGTGTGTGAGTGAACATAAAATATAAGGTAGTAAAATACAATTTTAGTATGTTATATAGTGGTTTAATACTTTTAATTAACCCTAAGCACCCACAACAATTTCCATTGAAAATTTAAAATTAACATGGTACTGAGAGCAAAAATATTTTGAGTTTGATTGGTAGTCAATGGGTTAAAAGAAAAAACTGGTTCCAATAAAAAGTAAGTATATATACAATTTTATTATCTGCATTTGTAGTCTATAATTCTTCTATTGACACTCATTCAAGTTTTGTTGCATATTTAATTGAGTATTTTCAAACTTAATCTTCCACACAATTAACTTACTGGTTACATCAATACTTGTGACTTTGTTCACACTTATATACACTATTAATTAACATTCCTAAACTTATCCAGACAGATAACAAAGTATGACATACTTCTAGCAATGTCAGTGGATTGTGAGAAGTTGGATGACTCGTCACTGCTGAGCAACTTGAGAGATGAGGAATCAGCATTTGAGGTGGCATCAGCAGCTGGTATCAGCACATTGAGTACTCTCAGTTGAGCCACCAGAAGGTTTACAATTAAGGACACCTTAAAAATGCAGACAAGTTTTGAATTTCATTATATCACTTTGAGTTATAACTTGACAGTTAAAACCATTTATGAAATAGTGTTATAGTGAAAAGATGTCTGAGCACTCATATTTGAAATCCTGTAGAGTAAAATATGTCTATATATGAGTATTTAGTTTCAGATCCTGATTCAGGACTTAGCAAAGAATTTCTTTAAAAAAGTCTTTATATAATTTTAGTATTTCTTCTAAATATGTACTTTTTCACTAAAAAGAAGGGAAAGCTGTTGTTCTGGAATGTTCAATTCTGATGCCAGATTGAACAATATTTCTCCAGCAGAAGTTAGCTTTTTACTGTACAGCTAAGGTGGTTTAGGTTGTACGACAAATTATGAAGAATATCTTGTGTTATGGTAGTGAATTTCTTCATATTTTGGTTGTTAAGTATGGACTGTGTGAATGATGGTAACAATTTCTGTATAGCATACTCCTTAGTACCTGTGAGGCATGTAACAGCTTTTTTGCATGAATGAACTTTTTCCGTCTGTAAAAGATATCAAATTTTTAATTAGATCTAAGTTAATGTAAAGTATGTACTTCTTGTACTTGTCTTGGATCTGAGATGTATTTGCTTGAGTCTATGTTTGATAAAGAATCCAGAATAAAGTGTCCTGTACAATTAACCAACATGCAGCTTCCATGATAACACCGGAAAGTGTAATGACAGCATCATTTGCATACATAAGTTAGTAAAAAAGGGTAGTACACAAGGGTGTGCTCGGAAGATTTCTTGTGGTTGCTGATATTAATTTAAGCTCTTGTGTATGATATAGTTAAAACTGAAAATTCTTGTAAAACAATTTCACTAAAAAGAAAGAATGTTGTTTTTAAACACAAATAGCTTACATGTCATGTGAAAAAGTGACAATATTCCTAAACCAAATGCTGAGCATCATGAAGGCAACCTTGTATTATTTAATGTAAAATACATCTTTATAAATAGAAATGGTTGTACCTGATCGCCAGATATTTTGATACTGACAGGTGTTGTATCCAAGTGCACACAAAGAGCCAACGAAGACAAAACCTGACGGTCAGACATCTTGGGTGCTGTACCCATAGTGCAGTTGAATGAAACTGGTTTCAGGAGAGGCAACCGATTTGAACCGTGCAGAGTGTAGCAATGGAGGTCTGACACTGTCAGAGTCCATGGGAAATTGTCTTTTTCTGAAAATATAAAGTAAATTATAACAGAAAATAATGTTTACAAAAAAAACCTTGGAAATATTGTTATTGTATAAACTCTCAATAGATTACAATTCAAACTAGTAGTTGTTTTCAGTTGAATATCTACATTTAAATCATAAATCATAATGTTCTATCACACAAGCTGATATTTTTAAATTTAAAAAAAAACTAGTCATTTTTCTAATTAGATAAATATGCAAATATGTACAAATAACCTTGTGTGTAATTAAATTTTTGAGCAAAAGTTAATTTCCAACAATAAACTAATATATATTCTTTAAATTTACATCTTAATTTAAACAAACCTGGGAGTACTTTTGTACTAGAAAAAGAGTAGGTTCTGGAGAACTTAGGTAAAAAAAGTAAATCATAATATTTAGCAATTAAAATACCTAATTTGTGTTTTATATTTCCAAATTTGAAATGTGATTAAACATTCACATCATTTTACATAACAAAACTTGAAAATATTTATAGTTAACATCTGTGTTCAAGTTCACATTGCATCTAAACATTACTTACACAGTTCACACTATAACTTATTTGTTGAAGTAAGTTTCTATCTTTATTGTCTCTAAGGTTTCTCATATTATATTTGTATTACAATAGAGCATTTTTGCAAGTACTTTTGTTTTGTTGAATTTTATTTCATGTTTAGTTTGGTAACTGTGTTCCAATATAACCGATATTTCATGTGCATAGTATGCTCACTAAATTGTGTAGATATTAAATATTCTTTTCCCCAATGTAGATAAAATCACAAACAACATGGAATTTCAGAACTCTCGTAATCTGTTTTTAAAGGTTTCATTAACTAATCTGTGTTACATTCTACCCACTCTGCTGCAATGCCTTCTACACAAACTTAACAGATAAAAAATGGAGACCACAAATATATATCTAGATCATTGAAGCTAATTTTTTGCATGAAAATATCTTATGGGAGCAGCATCTACCACCATTTTTAGTTTTATAGATATTCAAGATTAATTTGATACATTAAACAAATTCAAAAGTCTTGTATATAAACTACCGGTAAAGAATACTTAGTGTGCCAAGTAATCTTAATATCCAATAGACACAGTATCATATCAGTGTGAGGGGTTAAAAATGGTAAATGTGTGATTTGCCATAAATTTACAAAGTGTGCTGTTGGTTTGACTGTAAACGTTATTGTTCAAGTAGACCTTTTTAATTCTTTGAATATATCAAATTGGAATCTGACAAATTAAAAAGATATTCAACCATTAGCAAAATGAACAATTTTTGCAATAACACATTGGGAAACAATGATTTACTTTTTTTCTAAAAATGTCTGTTCGTAACAATCACCACGTATGATTGTTTGATGGTCAAGCAAACCTATTTCTGAAATTTCATAATAGTTTTTTATAGTATTGCAATTTATTTTGTGGCACAATTAAAAAAAAATAATGTACTATGCAAGGACTGAGAAGAAACTTTTTTGCGATATTGTAATTTTATGTTATACATTTGCATTGTGTAATTTGGGCCTTTATTTGATTTCATTTCAAATGTTCCCTTCAGATGGTACATTGCAAAAAATATTACATTATATGACTACAAAGTAAATAAACATGAGGAATGATGTGATTCAGGTCACAAATTGTTTGAAAGTTTGTAGTCAGTCTGAAACACCATGATGTCATGTGACATAAAGTGACATACCAGTGATCAACTTCAATATTCACTAGTCAACCTTAGACTAACCGGTATCAGAAACAACTTGAAAAGCATTCATAGCACCAAATACATAGCTGTAATCATGCATTACTGATGCAGTCAGTTAACAATTCAATGATGACATCATCCAAATGTCACTGATCTTCATTTTAAGTTTAAAGGAACACAGGTTGAAAATTACAATGGGATTAGGTTGATCAGTTCCTGATTCAAACAGCTATTCAAATTATTTTCTTGTTAAGTTAGTTCTTCTTCCCTTTATAATTATGTTTGTAACTTTCCTGGTTCTACAATAAAATTTTCAAATTTTTTCCAGTTTTTTCTATATGCTATATTAACATGGTTTATTTCCAATTTGGTGACATCCAGGTACAACAAAAATCACTATACAAGCAGCACTTGTATACGTGACTAGGGTTCAGTGTGTCAGTTACTGAAGAAACAATTCGACACACAGGACATTTTCACTCGTTTCATACATTATTTACTCATAATCATTCACAAGTGTGTAATGACTCATTTCATACGCCCATCTCACATTCATTTCAATACTTAGGCCTAATTTAATTTGGAAATTTGTTAGTAATAATAATTAAGGAATAATTATTTATAAATTGTCTCAAATTTTAATACAAACAATAATAAATACAAAATTAAATATATCAAAATTAATCAAAATTCACCTTATTACATGTAAAATTCAAAAGTTATAAAGTGAACTAAAGTCAGTGATACAGTGTGCAGGGATGATTGTTGAAGAGTGAAGAGAGCAGAAATTTGAAAGGTGGAGAGGAGAGAGGGATCTGGAAGAAGTGAAAATAGATTATTATTATAAAGAAACTGGTTACATTTATTCAGCAGTATTTGAAAGGTTACTTTATTAAATTCTTATTATCACTGAAGTACAAAGAAGCAGAAGACAGACATTGGGTGAGAAAATTCCTTTTAAGTTTAATAGTGATTCATTGGAAGAACATAAAACCCAAGAACATTCGATTTGGCTAATAATTCAAAATTAATATGATTAAAATTTAACAACAATTATTTTTCAAAATTACAATATCTTCTATTAAAAAAAAAACCCCAATATTTCTATTTCATTAAGCCAGCACGACCACCCTGCCCTAAAATTTAAGAACTGTATTTAAAAATTTACCATTATTGTATCCTCCATCTTGTTTCAAAATTCAAACTTGTATGTCAATTAATTTATCATCATTGAAGTTCACATTTATATCATACTGAGTTATTTGTTATTTCTAACTATAATCATCAGAATACAAATTAAGTTTAACCATTTATATAAAGTAATAATAGTAGTAGGATATTACAAGTGATACACCCTAATCATTAGGATCTCTTGAGAAATTGTGAGAGAAACAGAGGTACTGACCTGTGTTCCACATGGCAGGAGGCAGTCGGATTGGCAATGGTTCATTAAATAATTGACCAGCCTGCTTGTGGTTATCACACCTGAGGATGACAGAAGGCAGACGGACCACAGCCACCTGAAGAGGGGGTGACAATTGGCGTAGTCCTGCCCGAAGCCCTTCCTCCATGCTATGTGGAGTAGAGGCTGCCAGGCTACTGTGCGGCAGATAAACTGCCACTTGATTCACTTCACCCCATACAATCATAGTGCGCCAAACAGGATAGTAATTGGCAACCCGGTCTGCCAAGGGCTGCCAACCACAGAACATTGAATAAGATACCTTACTACTAACAGTAATGAACAGAGCCTCCCAAACTGCTGAGGGAAGTAAAAAAAAACCAAAATGTAAACATTTGATATATACACATTTTCAGCAGGAACCTTTCCATGTAAAGTTAAAGTAAAATTTCTCATGTATATAATACAGTAGAGCAGTTCATAAATTGTGCATAATACACATAGTGTCAATTTATATTTGTACATGACTTTAACAGCTTTGAAAGCATACACAAATTATTTATAAAATTTAAAGAATTAAAGGTTTTGTAGTAAAACACTTAAAATTTTGGTTCAGTGGAACTGCCATTGGTGAGGCGATAAGAAATATCTCAGAAGTCACTTTTTCACTGCATTCATCTTAGCAAATCAGAAGTAATTTCTTCAATGGCAGCATAGATTCTATTCTAAGGTCCTGCGTGTTTGGTAGAAGTGGAACATTCACTTCAGTGTTAATGAAACCTCAATGGAAGTAATTCATAGGTACCAGGTCAGAGGCGAGATGGCCATGTAACTGTGGTGTTGTGGTGGTGTGTCATCTTTCTGATATTAGAAAGACACACTTTGTTGTTCATATTTATAAAACCAATGAATCAACAGAAGTTTTCCAGTATGTTGAGATACATAAATTGTGGCACAAAACACATTTATATTGAGCTGTCATAGACACATTCTAGGATTTTGCTTTGCCACACAATTTATTAATAACTTGATACGGCATAAACGATCACACAATATAGACCAAGTTTACAAGGTTCTCCAATTGATATACCACAATCAATCACAGTATATAGACCAACAATTGGCAGATAAAAACTATTGTAGGTTAGATTTGATATTAAACAAACAACTGACTCTTAATAACACAACCTCCCTTTGACAATTGCCAACTTAATAGTACCAACATTTTCCAAGTCCTTTTATCCAAAAAAAGTGATGAAACTGAGAATCAAGAATTTAAAAACTGATAAATCACTATTGGGTTGTCAATAAAGAGTAATACATTTTGAAGGACCAAAATATTGGTTTTTTGGAACAAAAATTTGGAATAGAATAGAATAGATTAATCTCTGTATTTGTATTTTCTTCTGGAAAAAAAGCAATGACATTATATTACATTCCTTCATTAACAATTCAACGCCCAGATGCTCACCACAACAGGCACAGTCTGCACACCATCAAGCAGAGGCTGAGAGGAGGGATGGCCTGAGGGGGTGGTCTCCCTCTCAGACGAGCTGTGGCCACTCTCATGGGTTGTGGGGTTCAGGCGCACGTAACTGCTAAGGCTGCTCTCCGATACCTTGCGAGACTTCAGGGAGCTGGAACATCATGTGTGATTGATTATTGTGTCACTTTCATTGGTTGTGAGGTTCAGACGCACCTCTTATATCAATATCTTATGAGATATGAACAAATATTAAAAGTGAAAAGTATTTAGCAAATGTTTTAAGAAAAGAAGCATTTTTATGAAATGTTACATCTCAGATAAATTAATCTAAAGATGTTTAAACTAATTTAACACACATCTTGAAATTAGTCACTAAATTGAAAAGCTCACCAACCAATACTGATAACTTTTTATTCTATGAGTCCTTTCAATAACTAATAATTTTCTATAGCTGTTGAAAGGCCTCAAAAAATAAAATTTTTCAGTATTGGTCAGCGTGTTTATCAATTTAGTGACAGAATTAAGAATAGCCAATATAAGTGCCATCTTCAACACTTCCTAAATACTAAAAGATATGCTATAGATACCATACAATTTAAATAATAAATATTTAAATAACTAAGTATGTCATTACTTATTATGATCAGCCTTATTTTTAGTATAGATTTTTTGACAAAAACAATCTAATAGGCCTAATAAATTGTTATGTCTTGATAATTCTATCTTTTAACATTTTCCTGGACAAATTTTCATTGTAATAAAAATTAAAAGTGAAGTCAAAATTCATGTGTGACTTTTTGGTAGCACGAGAATAACTTTGAATTCATCAATTTTTGCAAGAGGTAGGAACTTATTTCTGGAAATATTCAACTAGCATACACTCTACTTGTATAATTCTAGACAAAAATTGTTGAATTGTATTACATAAAAGAATGCTGTAACTTACTCTGTAGACTTGTGGGACATGAGCACAGTGGGGTGAGAGGGGAAGGCAGAAGTGGGAGTGTAGAGTAGCCAGGAGTACAGCAACGGGTCTGCGCTGAACCGGATCTCTCGCACTCTGAATATCAGCAGTGGAGGGAACACATTCGGTGAGATGGGCTGTTGGTAAAGAACTGCAAAAATAGAAAAGTACTAAACATATAAAATACAAACACATGGATATATTATTCTTATAATGTATTCAATTATATAAAGTGTGTGGCAATTTAACTTTCTTTTTGGAAATGTAAACAATTCAGACTGTGGAGTTTTGTAGTAAGGTGGGAGAGGTCTCATTCAATGAGTATGGCTCTAAATTTTTCATTCCTATTCCGATCATACACTGGAAAATCAAGGAACATGCGTTTACCACTTTGTTAATTTACCTTTCTTGTGTTCAGCTTAGAAATTTTCATTAAAGCTCGATTCATAGTTCTTCTCAGAGATGAATGCCCCTCATATAAAATCATATTATTACAATATGATGCATTACCAATCTCCAAGATTTAGTAAATAAAGAAACTGTGTTGTTTGCCCATTTTACTGTGCCATTGTTGAGTGCGTGGACCAGTATAAATATTTAGGTGTTGTTATCGATAAAAAATTTACATGGGTTCCATACATATGTTCAATACATTAAATATCACTTAAGAAAACTTATATATACTTTTTCACAGCTCAGTCGGGTGCTGACTGTGAATCATTTTAAGATTGTGTACTTCGCATACGTGCAGTCCTTGCTGCAGTATGGGATCCTTGCCTGGGGTGGAGCCTCTGCAAATGTATTAGAGCCACTATGTGTTGCGCAAAGAAGTATAATTAAAGCCATATTAAAAAGGGACAACAGATACCCTACATATTTACTCTTTTCAGAATTTCCAGTCATGAATATTCGCCAACAGTACATCCAAAGCCTCTTAATTTTTATTTGTGGCAACAGTCATGAAATATTTCATATACGCCACTTCATATACGTGGAAATAAAAAAAGAAAATGAGAAACTTCAGGAAACGAATGGTATTCTGACAAAACAAGTAAAGGACCTCCAAATAAGAATGAGAAATATGGAACAATATTCCAGAAAATCGAACATTGAAATATCTGGGATCCCACAGACTCCAGGAGAAAATATCCAGTCAGTAGTAGAGGACGTGGGCAAGGCAATCGACGTGGAGGTGAAGCGTGGAGACATCGCGGCGGTTCACCGCGTCCCATCCTTCAGGAAGGAGCGGCCCCCGCAGATTGTGGTGCAGTTCCATTCAAGGGTGCTGAAGACTACGTGGTTGGAGAAATACAGGGCAGCGAGGAAGAACAACAATGGACTTACCGCAAAACATGTAAACAATATATTTCCTAGTACTAACCTATACATAAATGAGCATTTAACCCCAGAAAATAAAATGTTGCTGTAAAAAGCAAAGGAAAAATGTAAACTATAAGTACACATGGTGTAAAGAAGGGAAAATTTTGGTAAGAAAGGCTAATGGTAATAGTTGCATCAGAATTGTTGATGAAGACGATTTGGCCAAAATCGTTTAAAGGGTGTGAACGAGTATACATATTGTTTCAATGTAAATAAATGAGTGATCAATGTTGCGTGACATGTAATAAGCCGATTATTGAATTATTTCAAAATATATTTTTACGTTAGTTTATGTTACCAGCTTTTGAACCAGGTAAAACATGGCCAATATATCACGATTTTGAATGCCCATTTTTTGCACCTAATGATAAAAAAAGCTTTAGCTTAATTCATTGGAATGTAAGAAGTATTAGGAATAAATTTAATATGTTAGAGGCAAAATTAAAAAAGAAATTAACAGTATTATATTTACCGAAGTTTGGATAAAGAGTGAAGAGACTCCTTTTTATCACCTACCAGGCTATAAAATGTATAGTAAATGTAATGACGAGTGTGCGGCAGGAGGTGTGATCGTTTACATAGATAATAAGTTAAGTGCTAAGTTTATTGACTGCAATATGACCACTGCTGACTGTGTCATTGTGGACGTTAAAATAAGTAACATTCCATTTTCAATAGCCGCTATTTATCGACTGCACGAATACACACAAAAAGATTTTTTAGTTGAATTAGAAGATAAATTAAAACTCTTAAAAGCAAACTCGGTAGTAATAGGAGATTTTAATATAAATATATTATCAGATAAGCCAGACGTGCAAAAATACATATCTATTATGAGCAACAACTGTTTTGTACCCATGATAAAACAAATTACGAGAATAGGACATAACTCGCAGTCATGTCTTGATCACATATTTATTAGACACAAATCTGTAAATATATTTGATATAGCTATTTTTCAGTTAGGAATATCAGATCATTTTTTATTAGCTCTAAGTTTCGAATATGGTAAAAATACGTCACACGTAAATAGGGATGTACTAATAAATAAAACTTTTGTTAATTATAACAACATATGTAATGATATACTTAGGAGTAACTGGGCGGATGTATATAATAGTATTAATGTTGATTTAAGTGTTGAAAGTTTTTATGTGATTTTAAAGACATGTATAGAAAATAACACGTATGTAATGGAAGTACCGAATAATTTAGCTAGAGCCAAAGTGAAAAGTCTGTGGATAAACAAACACATTTTAGATCCAGTTAAGTAAAGGAATACTTTATATAAAGCCACATTGAATAGGCCTTATGATATTAATCTTAAGATATATTATGAAAATTACCTTGAAAGATTAAAACAAAAAATAGATTTAACTAAGAATTCGTATTATACTAACTTGTTAAATAAATACAGTGGTAATAGTAAAGAGCAATGGAAAATTATAAATCAAATTACAGGAAATAGGAGTAAAGGCGAGTTGAGTCAAATAGAACTAGAGAGAACATTGTAATTGATAATCCAACTCTTATCAGTATAGAAGTAAACAAATATTTCGCCAGTACGGCTAATCAGCTGACAGCTAACCTTCCCAGTGCCGGCGCTTGGGACAGCAGCGATACAACCTCAACTCTTGAATCTTCTTTTATCTATAGAACTGACCAGGAAGAAATCCTGGATATAATTAAACATTTTAAAAACAAAAAATCACGAGGTGTGGATAACATTTCTGTTGATATACTAAAGCAAATCAGTCATAGTATTGCACAGGCACTTGAGCATATTTTTAATTTAAGTTTTAAGTCAGGCCATTTTCCAACTTATTTTAAAAAGAGTATTGTGGTTCCTTTACTGAAGAAACCTAATTCAATAAAATTAGACAACTTGAGACCTATTAGTCTTCTACCGATAACTTTTAAAATAATAGAGAAAATTATGAAAAAACGGCTTCTTAGCTTCCTAAACAGTAAACACTTTTTTAGCGAAAATCAGTTTGGGTTCACGAAGGGAAAATCAACGGAAGATGCACTTTCAGTTTTCGTTGAATGTTTATATAATAACATCAATTTTGGCAAAAAGGCATCTGCATTATTTATCGATTATAAAAAGGCATTTGACCTGGTGGACCAAACTATTTTACTTTCTAAATTAGAACATGCAGGAATAAGAGGAGTGGCGCTCAGCTGGTTTAATACATACCTTTCAAACAGAGAACAAATTGTAAAATTTAAAGACTGTTATAGTAATCCAGAAATAGTTGAAAAAGGTGTGCCAGGGCTCTGTGCTCTCGAGTACATTATTCTTGATTTATATTAATGATTTGCTGAAAAAAACATTCAAAGGGCAAATTTATGCGTTTGCCGATGATTTGGTTCTATTATATGTTAATGAAAGTGAAGAGGAGATATGGCAATGTATAATACAAGACTTAAACATTTTGAAGTTGTGGTGTGTTCAAAATAAAATGATTGTAAATGTATCTAAAACTAAAGTAGTTAATTTTAATTTAAGAGATTTTAAGTTTATTAATGATATAACTTTTCATGAATTTGATTGTAAGCAAACAAACATATGTAAATGCGAGAAAATTGAGATAGTTAAGCATTTTATATATCTAGGAGTATTTCTAGATAGTAAATTGTTATGGGAAAAACATATTGAATATATACAAAATTCTTTAAAGCGTGAAATTAGGAAATTTTATTATATAAGGAATAAATGTAACGCAGATCTATTACGGACTTTGTATTTTGCTCTTATACATTCTAGGTTGCAATATGGTATTCACTGCTGGGGAGGAGCTTTTAAAAATTCAATAGGAAAACTTAGAGCAACCCAAAACCATTCTTTGTGTATAATTTTATATAAAAACAAGAGAGAATCATCTTTTCCTCTTTATCAAAGGCTGAATATTTTACCACTCCAACATTTATTTATTTATAAAGTATTACACATTTTTTTCAAAAGAAGCGGAAACAATAGAACAGAACATTTATATAAGCATATGTACATGACGCGGAACGTAAAAAGCAAAGCAGTTTTAAGACCAAAAGTTAAAAAATCTTTTTTTTTTTAAATCGTTTGTTTTTTTAGGCCCAAACTGTTTTAATATGTTACCAATTGATATAAAGAAGTGTAAATCTAATAAAACATTTAAAGTTCACCTAAAAAAATGGCTGATGAACTCTGAGGAAACCAAACAATTAACAGATATAATTGAATAAAACATTTCTGAATGTATATGCGAGTGCTGAAAAGGTTGTATATGGAGTATAGGGAAAATTTAGATTTCATGGGTTAAAATAAAATAAATAAACTACGAAAGTAGCAGTAATTTGATAGGTGTGTATAATTGTTCCAGTAATTATGTTTTGGTTGCTTAATTTTATATTATAGGTAAGGTTTAAGATTGTCCACATTAGTTTGTAAACAAATACAGTGATAACACTACAGAGGCCGAATGCCAATTCTCAGTGTCATAAAAGTAGTAACTGATAATAGTGTATATTGTTTGATTGCCGGCCATCAAAACTGTGTAGGATGGTTGAGTATATTCCTACCATTATAAGATGCATGAAGTGTAATATTGCAGAAGGAATAAAGATATTTTCATTTCATTTCATTTCGATATTTTCATTTCATCATTTTCATTTCATTTCATATTCTCTAATATTCCTCATCAATATCACATGCGAGCCAGAGAACATTTTAATATTCATTTACCTAGACTAAGTTGCAATTTAGAAAGCTTAAGTTCATTTTACATTACGCATCAGGTGTACCACAGATTGCCTGTAGCAATAATTGAAGTGGTGAATGACAGCGTTGCTATGTACAGACAGAGGGTCCGTGAGTGGATGTTGTGTATCTGTGCTGCTGCTGCAGAGATGCTAACACAATCTATACAATCAATATTAAATTTTTTATTTATTTTTTAAACATTTCTCAATAAATTTTTTTCTTTTATTATAATTTTTCTGTTTTTTTTTCTTTTGTTTTTTGGGTTAAACAATTTATATCTTTATATAAATACAAACCTTATATTTATATAAAGGTTACACCTGTATAGCTGTACACCTTTATAGTTTATCCATTCCAACTAATTAACATGTTTATTATTATTATTTTTTTGTTTGTAATTTTTTAACAAAACTGTTAACATTGATTTGCTCATAGTGTTAACTTCTTTTGCAGTTGTTAACCAATATTTAATAGTTAGTTTACAGTTTATCTGTATATAATATCATTTCATCTAATGATATATTTTTAATTATAAAAAAACAATACTTCAGCGAAGCTTAAAATAAGTTAGCTAAAATAATTTTGTATATGAACTCCTGTCTGTACGTACACAGGTTTATGCAGTGAGTAATTCCTTAAGTCATTGTGTAATTCATAATGTAAATTTCAATGGAGAATAAATGTGTTTGATTTGATTTGTGTATCGTCTAGAGAAAGTGAATAAGTTTTTCCAGTTCATATTACATACTGTGACATGGCAGTTAAGTATATAGAAACAAACACTTTATTAAGTAGATGATGAGGACATATGATGGTAGATAATCTGTTTTGTTTAATACAGTTTCTGATTAATCAAATCCTATTACCCATGTCTTGAGATTTTAGTCCACACTTTTCAAATATTAAATTGTTCTACAGGCTTCCTAGAAATATGAATTTATATATATATTTCTATATATATAAATAATATTAATATAAATAATTTCTTATATATTAATAATATATTTTGAATTTTTACTTCCAACTCAAGTCCTGGGTATGCCACTACCTCAGTATAAATAACAAACTATTTTAACACTTTGAATTACGGAACTAACTCCAAAGTAAAACTATTCCAAATTGACAGGAAATTCCAAACAATACATTACCTTCTAGGAGTGGAGAGTCTAGAGGTGTGTCAGTGTCAGGAGCTGCTACTATCATAGTCTCACACTCATCCCCTCTGTCCAGCAGCCGTACCACGAACAGCTGACATGCTGACACACTCACATTTGTTGTCTCACTCACACCTGTCAGCACACGTCGTGCTGCCAGCTGTTCCACGCTCAGCTTTAGGTATATAGTATCTGTCACAGTTATAGTTAAGTAAGAATATTGTTCTCTATGATATGTTAGCAAGAACTGTGAAGTCTTCTACCTCAACCTGGAGAGTAAGACCATCAACATGAGTTTCCAAGTGCCTTCTCTCAGAGCTTCAGGCATCCAAAGCCTACAAAATTGTTCAATTACGCAATTACAACATCGTATAGTAGAGTCACAGGAATATACAAAATAGACATTTTTTGGTTAAATTTGAATATTTTGTTTATTAACTAATTCTGCATTTCATTGAAGGTAAAACTTTAATCTTCAATTAATTTTTTCAGATTATTCCTGGATTTGACTAAAAATAATTACATAACTTACAATACTATTTAATGTTGTAATTCACATTACATAAAATATTTATCCTTAAAATCACTGAAGAAAATTTGGGCTGGATTTAGAGATTTTAAAACATTGTTTTTGTCAGTTTGATTTATTTAATATTTCTTGAAAAAATAAATAATAAACAAAATCATATTTTTTTGGAATAGCACTCACATTCTACATACAATGATTACAGTATCGACATTATAAGTATGCTGCACTTTAAAGGCTGTTAACACTATTGAAAAAAAATTATTCACGAAATCGAGACAAATTATAAAAAATACAGCTGGTTAAAGTTGATGTGGTTTGGCTAAATTATTTTAAGTCCATTTACAGAAGTGGCTTGATTAATTACTATTGAATTTCAATGTATTAGTTTAAATTACATACTCCAGTTTAAATAATTAGTTTAATTTAATTGCATGAAACAGTAAATAAAACTAAGAATAATTCAAATATTAAATTAAATTGAAGTAATTACTGAAAGTACAAAGTATAACATTAATTACCAGTGGTGGAAGCTGCGTCATGAAGGAGAGAGGTGTTGTAGATAGTCTTGTGAGCCGCCATGTACCTCTGTCGATTGTTAGTTGCAATCAGTGAACCCAAAATCTCGTATAGCAGCACCAGTTTGGCCTTGGAAGAAGTTATCGTTACATTCTCTGGACAGAAACATACATTATGTTACTCATGATATAAACTATTACCAATGTTTGATTGCTTTACCTGTAAGCATTCAATACATGTTTTCATAAATTAGTTTTAAAATGGTATATTACAAAATATACATAAATTTCATTTTATTTTGATGAAATGTACTAACCTAATGTAATAATGGCCTATATTATTGACATGTAATATTTATACCACTTAAATAGATACAAGCAATATTTAGGTAAAACAAAATAAACCATAACAGTTGAAACAAATTTCAAATTCAATTTGAAAACAACTTACAGATCTAGGATATGAAATCAGAAAATATCATCTAAACAGATCATTAATGACTCTGTAAGATCAACACACACATTACATCACTAATCTCTCACCTTCTGTAGAGCAGATGAGACAACCATGTGCAACGGTAGTCTAAAAAGGGGATGGAAGAATAAAAAGTACTTAATATTTCAAATAAACTGTATTTATTTTTCAATATAGTTGCTTCTTTCCTACATGCTTAATTCAATGCTACTTCCATTTTGTTACCCCTATGAACAGGGTGTCCAGTAATGACCAAATCTAAAAATTCAAGCACATTTCAAGGTTTTCAAGGCTCAAAATTATAAAATTCAAGGCTATAGTCGCGGTTTACTTTTGGCTCTTTATCGGTAACTAACAATTTTACAAGCCAAAATCAAGTCACGAAATAGTGTTTTACTTTCCATGTAACAATAAAGATTTCTCAAATATTTTAAGGCCTCTGTTTAAATTACTAATGTCCTTATACATTATTAACAACATTTTATAATTGTTGTTGAAAAATTTACATTAAATGAGGTTTTTTTCAGAACCTATAACTCATAATTGAACTTCCTTGTGTTCAAAAACTTTGAACTGTAATCGTACCTATAAAATATGTTAAAAATTTAATTATTTAAACAATACTATGCTTAATGTGGCATTTAATTTAGTTTAAAATGAATTTCAGTGTAATGTTACTATTACAAAAAATAGTAAAAAAACGTTATAGGCCTATACAAAATTATGATAAAGTACCAAAGCCTAATTTAATGTTTATATTGTAACAGTTTGTTACAAATACATTTTAATATCCAAATAGGTAAATGATTTCGATTTTTTTATTTGAAATCTGAAAACAAACCCTCAAAAACACAGGATAGTAAAGAAACAGTTTTACTTTTAAGTTAAAGAAGTTTTACTTACACTTTCAACATCAAACCCAATACTATTCTAAACCAGTGAGGGTTAGGTTAGTTTTAGGTGAATTTAGTTTCATAAAAAGAAAATAACTGTTAAAATACATAAAAATATATTAATATTCATTTTGTAAAAAAGGATTAAACTCAAAAAGTCCAAAACATGGGTTATTAAAATGTTGAACCCTTTTTACAATTTATTTTGTGTTAAAAAATAAATTTGTCACAGAAAAAGTGTTACTCTCTTTAGAAAAACATGTGTGAAAGTTATAAAACTTTTTTAAACAATTGAATTACTAATGATGTAATTGCACCTTTACTCATTGCACAAATTAATTTAAACAAATAAGGCTATTGACAATAAGTTAAATGATAACAACCATTAATAGTACAGCAAAGGTAAATAAACACCTAGATTACTAAAAAAGTGTTTGTATTAATTATATATCCTCAAAATAAATTTAAAATAAATCCTATAGGCATCCCAATTGTACACCATAATTGATCACATGATCACGTTTTTTTCGATTACCTTAAATTGAAACATTTAATATTCATCACTATGTTTCAAAGAATTGGTAACCTCTTCAACATGCGAATATTATAAATACAATGTATAGTCGCGTAGGTTATTTAGCCACTCTTCAAATTACTTTAACATCAAGCATATATAAATGCCATCTCTCGTCAAACCTACTACAACACCATTTTTGGCGACTGCAACGAGAGCGAGTTACTTCCAAATTTCCTTTGTATCCTGTCAATTTTCACATCGATGTGAACATAATGAAACTGTTGCTTCAATATCTTCATTTTGTGTTGAGCACGGCGTCCACTGCGACCGGCCCGGTCCAGCCCAGCCCGGACTTTTATACTCTGTCAAAATGCATACGATCAAATGAAAACCCGCCCACTGCGACCGGTCCGGGCTGGGCTGGACCGGGCCGGTCGCAGGTGGTGGGTGTCCATTTGATTGCGTGTATTTCGACTTCACAAAAAGGCCGGGCCGGGTTCATTCCAGCCTAGCACCGCACCCACTGCGGCCGGCTCGGCCTATGCAGCCTCGGTTGGCTCTTCGGGTGCCGTGTGGGCCGAGTCTTTCCGGGCTGTGCCGGGCCGGTCGCAGTTGGTGGGTGTCCATTTGATTGCGTGTATTTTCGAACTTCACAAAAAGGCCGGGCCGGGCCGCCCGCAGTGTGCGGGTGTCCATTTGATTGCGTGTATTCCGACTTTCACAAAAAGGCCGGGCCGGGCCGCCCGCAGTTGGGCGGCTGTCCATTTGATTGCGTGTATTTCGATTTCACAAAAAGGTCGGGCCGGGCCGCCCGCAGTTGGGCGGGTGTCCATTTGATTGCGTGTATTTCTACTTCACAAAAATGTCGGGCCGGGCCGCCCGCAGTGTGCAGGTGTCCATTTGATTGCGTGTATTTCGACTTCACAAAAAGGCCGGGCCCGCGTTCACTCCACCTAGTACCGCCCACTGCGGCCGGCCCGGCCTTTTTGTGAAGTCGAAATACACGCAATCAAATGGACAACCCACCAACTGCGACTGGCCCGGCCTATCCAGCCTCGGTTGGCTCTTCGGGTGCCGTGTGGGCCGAGTCTTTCCGGGCTGTGCCGGGCCGGCCGCAGTGGGCGGGTGTCCATTTGATTGCGTGTATTTCTACTTCACAAAAATGTCGGGCCGGGCCCCGCCCGCAGTGTGCGGGTGTCCCATTTCATTGCGTGTATTTCGACTTCACAAAAAGGCCGGGCCGCGTTCACTCCAGCCTAGCACCGCCCCACTGCGGCCGGCCCGGCCTTTTTGTGAAGTCGAAATACACGCAATCAAATGGACACCCACCAACTGCGACTGGCCCGGCCTATCCAGCCTCGGTTGGCTCTTCGGGTGCCGTTTTGGGCCGAGTCTTTCCGGGCTGTGCCGGCCGGCCGCAGTGGGCGGTGTCCATTTGATTGCGTGTATTTCGACTTCACAAAAAGGCCGGGCCGGGCCGCCCGCAGTTGGGCGGGTGTCCATTTGATTGCGTGTATTTCGACTTCACAAAAAGGTCGGGCCGGGCCGCCCGCAGTGTGCGGATGTCCATTTCATTGCGTGTATTTCGACTTCACAAAAAGGCCGGGCCGGGTTTCACCTCCAGCCTAGCACCGCCCACTGCGGCCGGCTCGGCCTATCCAGCCTCGGTTTTGCTCTTCGGGTGCCGTGTGGGCCGAGTCTTTCCGGGCTGTGCCGGGCCGGTTGCAGTTGGTGGGTGTCCATTTGATTGCGTGTATTTCGACTTCACAAAAAGGCCGGGCCGGGTTCACTCCAGCCTAGCACCGCCCACTGCGACTGGCCCGGCCTATCCAGCCTCGGTTGGCTCTTCGGGTGCCGTGTGGGCCGTCTTTCCCGGGCTGTGCCGGGCCGGCCGCAGTGGGCGGGTGTCCATTTGATTGCGTGTATTCCGACTTCACAAAAAGGCCGGGCCGGGCCGCCCGCAGTTGGGCGGGTGTCCATTCGATTGCGTGTATTTCAACTTCACAAAAAAGGTCGGGCCGGGCGCCCCGCAGTTGGCGCGTGTCCATTTGATTAATAATAATAATAATAATAATAATAATAATGTTTTATTCGTTCAAATTGCAATACAATTGAACACATCAAAGTAAGAATAAATATATAACAAGGAAAATACAGTTTACATGTCTTGTATAAAGTCCTTCTTATAAAAGCCTTTTGTTACAAAGTACTCTCTTAAAAGTCTTTTAAAAGTATAAGCACCTGTTTCTTTTTTTATGTTTGATGGCAGCCTGTTATATACTACAGTACATATGTACTGTGGCCCTTTTTTGAAAAATGCAGTCGAATGTTGCCGCACTGTCAGTCGCTGCTGCGCCCCTCGTTGAATACGAGTAGTGCAAGCCGTGCCAGCAGTAAACAGAGTGGGATTATTTCTAACAAACATGCAGCACTCATACCCCACCAGACCAGCCAACGTCATTATGTTTAATTCTCTAAACACCAACTGACAAGACTCCCTTCTGGTCATTTTCAACATTGCTCTTATACACCATTTTTGAATTTTGAAAACTCTTTGAAAATTTTTGTTACTTGACATACCCCAAAAAATAATTCCATACCTTAAAAATAGATTCAACATAGGAGAAATATACAGCGAGAAGGACTCGGATGCTGCATACCTGAGCAAGGCGGCCGAGAGCATAGCAGACTGGGCGGAGCCTTTTGCAGATGGCATCTACATGAGATTCCCAGTTGAGATGGGCGTCCAAATGCAACCCAAGAAATTTTGTGACAGAAAAAAATGTTGCAATGAGTTGTTGTTGTAGGTGAGTCCACTGCCTGGGAATATGTGACTATTGGGTGCTTTAAGTATTGTGAAACGTATAAAGCCTGTCTTGATTGGATTGAGAACAAGCCCATTTTTTGAAAAACCATTCAGAAGCTTGAGCGAGGCTATTGTTGGCAGCATCAACTGCTGCTGACGCAGTAGACTCTGATGTTTGTAAAGTGCAGTCGTCGGCGTACATGATAATCTTACTATGGTTGATGTTTTTTGGGAAGATCATTTATGTAGATGACAAACAGTATTGGTCCCAAAATAGAGCCCTGTGGTACGCCGCACTTAATGACTCCCTCATTTGAATGGTGAATACCTGTATTTGTGGATATTTCTACGACTTGTTTTCTGTCTTTTAAATAGGAGTGCAAATAATTGAAGCGCAACACCTCGAATGCCATATGCCTCAAGTTTACTCAGCAGAACGTCATGCCTGACACAGTCAAACGCCCTGCTGAGATCGCAGAAGATGCCTATCGAGTACAGCTTGTGGTCAAGAGAAGTTGTAATGGAATTAATGAAATTAAAAATTGCAGAAGACGTAGATTTACCTTTGAGGAAACCGTGTTGGTGCGGACTAAACATATTTTGTTGCTGAAAGAATTGGATAAGTTTATTACACATAATAGTTTTCAATGATTTTTGAAAATGCCGATAGGATACTGATTGGTCTGTAATTTTCTATCTGATATTTAGAGCCTGATTTAAATATCGGTATGAGTTTGCTTATTTTATATACAGATGGAAAAAATGCCATGGGTTAAGCTGGAGTTTACCAAATGAGTGAAAACAATAGAAATGAACGGAAAACACCTTTTTATAATACCAACACGGATACCATCCATCCCAGTTGAACGCGTGCTCCTCAGCCGCCTCACAACATCCCACACCTCAGAGACTGACACCTCACTGATGAACATGCCTGCCAACCGGGCTGGGGGTACAAAGCACCGCAGGCTCGGATGGGTGTGGAATGCTGGTCACCATGTCCCGCGGCTTACTACTGAAAAATAACTATTAAAAGTGCTCGCTAACAAGCTGCCATCAATTATTTTCGATCCATTTACAAAAAGTTCATATTTAAATTTATTTTTTGCTTTACATCTCATAGGTACTGTGTCATTAACAACATTCCACATAGCTTTTAGACTTGTTTGTCTGAGGTCATAATTTGTTCATCGTAAAACTTAGCTTTTGTAATTCTTTACAAGACCATTATACTTACTCCTAGCATCCTCAAACAACATTCTCAGGTACTAAATTCCTAGGAAGTGACTTAAGATAGTTAAGATTAAGATTAGCCTCTCTTACTTCTCTAGTTATCCAGTTCAAGCTAGTTTTTTCCTAAGATTAACCTTTTTACTAACCACTGGAAAGGCTAAGTTATAGAAATAATTAAATGTATTAGTAAACATTTCAAATTTTTTCGTTCGTTAAACTACAGTTAATATACATCATTCCAAGTTTCTGAGTTTAAAAGTGTTTCAAAATATTTCCAGTTGTTGTCAGAAAAATATCGCTTACTTATTGTTGCGGTTTCGGGTACTAATTTTTTACTGGAGTTAAACAAAAATGTATAACTTGAGCATCATGGTCAGAAAAAACTGTCCTTATAACATGTGACTTAATAATATTTTGTACTGGCAAGTCGGTAATTATAATTGTCAATTAGTGTAGCACTATGAGAAGTTATTCTAGTGGGTTTCCTTTATAAACAGTGTTATAATAGTTTAAATCTAGTAAGTCAACTAAGTTTTGTCTTTTGTTACAAGTCTTATCTAAAAAATTTATATTGAAGTCCCCACATATTGTGGTGTGGTACGATGTCCCTTATGAGCGAAAGAAAAAATATCATTTAGAATGGTTAAGAAGACATCAAAAAATTTCCATTAGGTGGCCTGTAAATTACTATTAAATTCATTTTTAATTTTCGAAATGGAGATTCCTGTACACTCAATGTCCATTTCAGATGAGAGCTCATTTATTTTTGTAGTGTTTTTGTGTCGTAAAAATTCTTAGAAAATATCGCAACACCACCATGTATATGGGACTTCCGAGTAGTTTGCAGATGATTGAGAATAGCCATTAAAATAAACACAATGACTATTGAGTTCATTTTGCCAAGTTTTCAGATATGCAAAAGAAATCAGGTTGATGTTGGTTTAAAAATACATTAATGATGTCAACTTTGTTTATTAACACTTTGAGCATTGAGATGGATGATTTGTATATCATCAGTCAAATTGTTGGAAGTAGCAGTCTGACATATGGAGTTATCATCACCTTTACTACTATATACAGTTGCCTAAATTTGTATCAACGTCATATTTTACAAGCAGATATCGCTTCTTTGTCGTTAACCTTTAGTTTAAATGTGAGACACTAAGTTTAGAGACATTATTGTAATACCCTGTAGGCTGAGGCGTGGGTGTAATCTGTAAAAATTGCGTGTATTTCGACTTCACAAAAAGGCCGGGCCGCCCGCAGTGGGCTGGTGTCCATTTGATTGCGTGTATTTTGACAAAAAGGCCGGGACGGTCATAGTGGGCGTCTTGCATTAGAAACGGCAGCGGTATAAAAAAAATCAAAACTCCCGATTTTCTACAAATTCAAGCATAATTCCCGCCCTTTTCAAGGCAGGTAAAATTCAAGCATAATTCCCGCTCTTCCCGATTTTCAAGGCTGCTGGACACCCTGTATGAAGCAATGACATTTATTAAAGCTCACGAAATAGGCTTCTACAATTTCAATAACTTTTGGACAAAATCTCTTACTGATCGACTAAATTGCTATATTGGAGAAGTGGGGTCAAATTATTACATTAATACAAGGTAGCAAACTCTGTGGAGTATAGGAAATGTGAATCCAGTTAGAACTCTGCTGCGATCAATACTGTGGCCATGAATTTACAGAAAAATGAGCTGGTACATTTTTGTAATGGAAAATACAAGATTCTGGACCAGTTGTGAACATTTTTTTTTTAATATTGCATTATTAATTCAACAATAAAGCATACATAGCATACAGTGTAAGACAAGAACTGTTACTATTTTACCCTATCCAATCAATTAAAGAATATTGGTACAAAGATGGGACTTATTTACACAGTTGAATACTCCTAAAAGCACTCTCTATAACCTTCTCCATATCAGTTTTGACTTTTTTGCACACTATTCTCAACCAACTCAATCTTTTTTTTACTATTAACATTTCTTTAGCTACAGGCGTGTAATACTGAATTCACATTTTATCCTCAGGGCTTGCAAGCTCTCTGTATTCCAATCAGCTACTAAACATCACAAGATGCATTTCCATTAAATCACTGTATGAGGTTTGCCTAATAACTTGTGCAAGCTAGCGACCATGACGCCGACTATAGTTCTGCCCACTGGCGGCGCTAGTTGCCTGTGGCCCAATGAGCCATCAATGCTTGACGGATCATCGAACTGTGCATATTGTGTTAGTTATGTTAGTTTATATTGTCCTGGTTACTACAGTTTGTCAAAAATGGAATTTGATGAAATCACAGAGCAATGAATATTAAGTTTTTGATGAAGTTCAGTAAAAGTTATCAAGAAGTTATTGAAATGTTGACAGCTGTTTACGGTAATAATGCTCTGAACAAAACATTCATTTTCAAGTGGATTAAGCATTTTAAAGATGATAAACAAGACGTCAGGGATGATGCAATGCCAGAACAACCTTCAACCACCTGTATTGAAGACAACATTGATCATGTGCAGTCACTTGACCTTACTGATCGTCGAAAATCTGTCCGAATAATACTTGATGAAATGAATCTAAAAAAAATCAACAGTGCACACTATTTTAACTGAACATTTTTGTTAAAAATAAATGTGTGACAAAATCTGCCCAAGCTGTTGATCCCAGATCAAGAGTTGAAAAGAGTTGAATGTGTTACCGACTGGAAAAATTCAGCTGTAAATGATGCTTGATTTCTCACTAGTGACGAATCGTGGTTTTGCGAGTATGACATTGAACTAAAATCGTAAAGCAAGGAGTGGAAAGCAAAAGATTAACCTAGAAAAAATCAATGAAAAGCCTACTGAAAATCAAAGTTGTGCTTCAAGGTTTTTTTATGTCAAAGGTGTTGTTACTGATTGTTACTTATTTTGTTATGCACAATTCACTTATTTTTCAAAAGAATTAAAAAGGAGCTTGTTATTGTTAAAAAAAAAAAACTTAAGTTAATTTCTTTCCAAAATTTGTTTCAGTAAAAATAATCTCTAGCAATTTAACTACACTTTAATTTAACTAACAATTTAATTTTAACTCTTTTAAAATTTAGTTTGTTGTTAAATATTAGGTTATTAAACATGATTTTAGATTGCTTTTAAATGCTCTTTATTATGAAAGTATTGACATTTCAAAATAAATTTTTTTATAATAGTCATTTCACCTCAAACTGTATTTTTATTTTATTTAGGTGGAAATGTTGCTGTCTGAAGTGTTTTTTATTTTTAAATTATATACAAACCTGAATTTTATATATTTCTTATATATCATTCATTTACCTTTAAAATAAATCAAAAATAAATTTTAGGTACATTTTTTACTAAAACCTTGCGTTTTGTCCTCAAACTGGATTTTTATTTTGTTTCTGTGGAAATGATGCTGTCTGAAGTAAGTTTTTTTATTTAAAAATTATATAAAAATCTGAATGTGACATAGTTTTTTATAGTTCATTTATCTAAGAAATTTAAAATAAAATTCAAGTAAATTTTTTTCTAAAACCCTGCGTTTTTGTCCAAAACCCTCTGGCATTTTTCGCATAGTCACACAAAAAATAAATCAGCATTTTTCAACATGGATTTTTTTCACCACTGGTACTAAAAGAGTTAACACTGAACACTCACTCTACTAGCCTACAACAGTACATTGTGGACTTTTACTTGCCAATGTTCACAGTGATGTCCGAGCTCACACTGTCCTCTAAGGGTGTGAGGAGAGCATGCCATGTTTGCTCACTAGATACACTTGACATCTCCACCACCTTCATGGCCTGGAGAAACGGTAGCCTCACACTGCTTGACACACCAACAGCCTAGAGATTCACCATCAAATGTACTGATACAATTATCAGAATTTCCATTGGAAAACAAATAAAGATTCTCCAATACTTTAGATTTTTTCATACATCACTGATACTCACCTACATGAGTGTTTAATTTTGAAATTTCTAAACAAACCTTTTACTTGATGGTATTTCTGACACACTCATACAACAATTTATTTTTTAGTTAAACTGTAAACTCTACAACCAGTATTATACTTATTTCTATATGCATTGTATTTTTGTTATAATTTCAGCTTATTTTTGATTAATCCATAAATTTGAATACATCACAAAAACCATTTTATATGATTTCGTACAGAAAATTATCTACAACGTTTTGAAACCATACAAAAATATAAGAACATTGAATATGTAAATATTAGGGGTTTCAAAGTAACAAATCTTTAAATTTTTTTAGTAAATTCAAAACTAAGATGGAATGTTTATATGTTTATTTCAAACTAAAAGCAAATTTTAGGAAATGTTTCTAAAACATTTATGATGCATAAACAATTTAAAATATAAATTAGTATTTTATAGTTACAAATGATGAGCATAAAATAATTTAATAGAATTTACCCAAACTATTCTTTAAAACAACTTCGGATCTATGATAAAGCATAAAAATACTTTCCTTGAACCCAGTAAGTACAAAAACACTGAGCCATCTAAGTTATATTTCTAATTCTACACATCAGCACTAAAAGATTTAAGCCTAAGAATAAACATTTCATGTTAAAGTATTTATTTTTATGACAGTATTTAGAAATTATTACTCAATGTACCTTGAATGCTAGCCTGGTAAGTGAAGTGTTGATGATCTCCAGTGGCAATTTGTCCCGGTGGAACTTTGATGCCATGAGCAGTATCTTGTCAGGGTAAAGGGGTCGTGTGAGAGTTGCATACACACACTTCCACTCTACTGTGACACAGGGAGGTGGTGATCCGGGAGTCCCCAGGATCCTGCGCTGAGTCCGTGACAGCTTCTGTGACAACAGGAAACAGATTATAACTATCTGGAGGTTACAGATATGGAGTAATTTTGACAATATAACTTTATGAAAAAAACCTTAATAAAGATAATAGTTATACTCATTCAGAAATTGAAATTTCAGTTCCAACTGTATATCTTATCAGTAGAAAGGTTTTTGTTAATTTTTATATCCCATTAATCTATGTGACATGTACAATAATTTTATTTTAAAATGGATTGTTTACAAGTAAAAAGGACTTGATAGAAGGACTACAGGATTTTTGCTGGAGTGCTTTATACAGTGGAAATGATGATGGAATAAGTGCATTGCAACAAATGAAAAGTACTTTGAAAGTAAAATAACCAATGTACACTAAATTTTGCAAAATTTACTAGACAAATCTCATATTTGCCTAATTTGAATAGATTCTAAACATCTTACTAAGTTTACATGGACTGCATTCATACACTGGGTGAATGTATTCAGCACATGATATTTGTTATTGATAATGGATAGAGGATAGTAGGATTTATGTCATTCATTAAATAAATAATATATATATATATATATATATATATATATATATATATAATTTCAATAAACATTGAATCACAAAAAGTACTTGCTCCGCCGGGAGTCGAACCCGGATCTCTCACTTGCCGGGTGAATGTGCTACCATTACACCACAGAGCGCTTACTTTTTCCGATTCAATTATTTTGTATTTCGCCGTATCTGTCACATATGCGTTTAAATAAGCAAACTAACATATGATCGGAAGACCAAACACCTGTCAAACGACTTTTATTTACGTTAAATTGTATAAATGGCAATAGCCTTATTTAATTTCAATAAACATTGAATCACAAAAAGTACTTGCTCCGCCGGGAGTCGAACCCGGATCTCTCACTTGCCGGGTGAATGTGCTACCATTACACCACAGATTATACACGTTATATGTATATATATATATATATATACATATAACGAAAATGTCAAATATCCTGACCTAATTTGCTCAACTTTAACCCTCAGTGCTAATTCCAATAGTAGTAGAACGTTTCAATGTTTTCCAGGTTCTTATATGACTGCACTTTACACCTTAAGTTAATAGTTTTGGACATAAACCTTGAAATTTTGTTTGACATATCAATTTAACAATAAACAGACCTATATTCTAAATGTGTAAAGTGAATCAGTACCATTACCCTTAATATTTTTAATCATATTCTCTACGTTTTATAAGCATACAATTAACTCTACCAAAAATTATAATTATTAACCTAAATTAATGTTATTAAAATAAGATAGTAAAATATAATTGGTTAAGAACAAAACTACTTCAAATGTCTTAAGCATGTGTATAACATTTACTTTAAATTATTGTGCACCTGAATATTATGCTTGAGATTCTTCATACTAAACAAATTAAATAATCTTAATCAAAACGGGTCTTGGAAGTTTTAACTACCTACAAATAACAGCTATAAGGTCAAACAAAATTGATATAACCAAAATGTGCTCTTCAATAAATTATCATTGACTCACTCTGCCTAGGCTAGAAAAGTGAACGGGCATATGATTAGCTGGGTAGAGCTCGACGACAGTGTTGAATGCAGTAAACTGTGCTGTGTGTACTGGCAAGTAGCGGCTGTACAGATCTTCATTCATTTCTATACTTTTCTCTGACAGCCGGTGAACCAGATCAAGAACTTGGTTATCTGTTTGACAAACATAATAATTGATACATGTATGTCTTATAAATTTAATTTATATCCTGCTAATATAATACAAACTTAAATATAATGTTGACGACTTTTGAGCCCTACCTTGAACAACAGGCGAAATAATGTTAGAACTGTATGGGACGTAATCGTAGCTAGAACACGCTTTCATCATCATCTGTATCCTGTGGATAAGTCCTGAGCAGACCCTTATCACTACAGGCCCAGCAACATACCTTATTACCACTTTTTCTTTGGCTGGCAATCTGGAACAATCAACAGAACTTTTTAAACCAACATCAACAAGTTTATTGTTATAAATTCAAAAAAATTAATTAAATACGTGGAATAAACTACCTAGCTAGACATCGCATTTTCTCAATTTTCCATTATTGGAGAGTCTAGAAACACTAACTATGGGAAATTGTCTGGAGTCCATGGTTTAAATTATACTTTTCTGCAAAGTCAAAATTAAATATTTTAGGTGATTTTTATAACTAGATGTACTATATAACATTTTTACAATTTAATTATCTATAAATGGAGAATATATTTTTTATAATAATAAGAGCATATTTAAAAATAATGAATTTCCAACCAAAAGCATAACTTCTACTTCTAAACAAAAAATAATGATTTATTAGATTTTGACAATTTCAAAAATAAAAAGAGCTTGATAATTATTTTAATATTGTTAAATTAATTATCCTTACATAATAGGCATTTTCTTAAAAATCAGATCATTCATGTTACTTTACCACAGTTTCCACTGAATTTTACCCAGAATTAAAATTTTAACGTTCATAAGTTTTGAATGATATTCACAGGACTATAGTTTATACCATATTCTGTTAAGCATTAATCAACCCATTGGCCTAACTTGACAAGACCATCTCGCTGTTAGCATTATACACTATGAAATACTTTGATGAGACCATCTCATCACCAAGTAGTTCGCCGTTTTCTCACAAGATAATCAATCTTAATTTCGTTTCTGTGTTCTATAGAATAAGGGAAATGGAATAATTTTATTTTATAGACAAGCAACACTGCATTTGAGGGTTTTAATGATGTCAAGGAAGAGTTTGAATGTGACTGTGATTTAGAATTTAGTGATAAAGGATCAGTCAATGAGAATGCCCACTCCGATAGGCATTTTTTAACAGCTAATACTAATTTATTGGATTTACTGTGCAGTTCAGAGGCTATATAAACTAGTAGGCCAATTGGTTAATAAGCTGTAAGTATTAGTAGTTATCACCTTTTTTTAAAACAATTTTAGTATTTTTACCTAAACATGTTTTTTATTAAAAAACAAAAACTGAGATTAGATTTCAAAATGCAAAAAGATATCTGAATATTGAACAACTAAACCAGTATGCCAAATTGGTCTATTCCTTTGACCACAGCTGATTCTAATATACAAGATCTGTTTCCACGGGTGTAGCGTTATGTTGTACATATGTCTGGCGTATGCCAACAATCTTGGTTATTTTGAATGTTCAGTTAAATGTTGACAGGTGATTTGCTTGCACGTGTAGTGGTTCATCTACGATTTGTGCCTATTCTAAAAAATGGATCAAAGAATCTGTATCAAATTTTGTGTTAAACACTAAATTAAATGCGCAGACCCAATCCGAATGTTGACTGTGGCTTATGAAGAAGCTACCTTGTACTGAAGCAATGTTTATCAGTGTTACATAACGTTCTCAGAGTGCCGAGAAGATGGAAACGTCGAACAGCGCGCCAGATGCCTGAGCACATCAAGAACAGACAAAAACATTGATGAAGTAAAGAAAAAAATTCTTGCCAAAGGGTAGAACTGTCAGTAAAGAATATTATCTGAAAGTTATGCGCAGTTTGTGTGGAGCAATCAACCAGAAATGCACAGATTTATGGAAGAACAAAAATTGGTTATTGCACCATGATAATACTGCTGCTCACACATTGTTACTTGTGCGCTATTTTTTGGTCAAAACAAACACACTAATGATACCGCAGCCACTGTATTCCCAAGATCTGGTCCGCTGTAACTTTTTCTTGTTCCTTAAACTGAAAAGGCCCATAAAGGATGACGTTACACTGCAACTGACGGACTAAAGACGGCATAGAAGGAACAAGATCACAATAAAAACGACTTTTTGAAGTGCTTCGAGGATTGGAAGAATCATTGGCACAAATATATAATATCTAATATGGATTACTTTGAAGGGGACACAATAATTGAGATTGATGAATAAATCAATCATTTTTGGAAAAAAAAACAAAAAACAAAAGTTACGATAATTTTTTGAACAGACCTTGTACACATGCAGATGTGCAATACTCAAAAAAACAACTTTTTTATACATCACAATACTTTTTCCTATACTGTACTACATATGGGGGAAAACTAAGAACTAATAGAAATTTTAACCTTTCATTATCTTCATCATCAGAATCTTCTTCATCCATTTTGTCTTGGACACAAGACAAGTAGTCCACAGCAAGTGCTGGAGTCCTCTCCAACATTATTGTCTCTAAAAACAAATAAAATAGTGAAATATGCGAAATATATGTTTACGAATTTTAAAAACTAAGTATTGATCGCTCTATTTTTATTTACCTGAAACTGCTTCAAGATGGTATTTCCATGAGTGTCCAATACGATCTTCCAATTGGGAAGGAACTGTGTCAAAAAGTGAACCAGATAGAAACTCCTCTTGCATTGAACCACTCGACAGGTACACCAACTGGAACATTAAACAGGAACTGCAGGAATGTATAACAAAAGATGATTACAGTCTTTTTTCCTCTCATACTGGCAACTGAGTAGATTTAACAAGGCACCAGCATTCTTGTATTTTTCAATTCAGTCTATACTTTTTCTAAGTCGATTGGCTAAATCAACTATAACTAAACTTTATAATAGTTGTTTGATACAACATGTGTATAACATTATCAACTACTGTACTAAACATAAAAAAGCTTTAATCCTTACAAAGAGCATGCCAAGCTCTGTATCAATCTCTCCAGTCATAGCAGGCAAGAGTAGCATGCCCTTATGCCTAGACTAGCAACTGCCTTTAACACTTATGGAACCCCACCAAATTCAACAGACATCCTCTGCGGTAGACTAGACCTATGGAATACCATTACACCCCAATATCTCAACATTTGTGGTTGGTGGTGTGCCACTCCTGGCATCTATAGGATTCTCCAGATGTACGTGACACATTAGTTTTGTGCTGTACCCAGTGTAGATTCAACTGTAAGGTAATAAACCAGCCTGATGTGAGCTGTCCTGGACTTGATAAAGAGTTAATATACACTAAAAATAGTATGAATTTTAGTAGTATATTTTAAAGGAGAGAAGACTCGGATTACAATATCACACAGAGAGCCTGTTATCATTACCTGAGTGGGTTCAGAGAGACCACAACAACAGTCTCCGTCTGGTTTGACAGAGGCCTGGCTAATGCCCATCTGCACGTTGGTCCAGATGGAGTTGTGAGAGAGAAGATCCATTCTGCAGCCCTTCAACAGGACTTGCAGGAATGCTTCGGGCTGGGTCTTGACTCCTCCACTGCCGTCAGGCTCACATAGCTGGACAGAATACACTCCTCACTTTGTTGAACTATTCAACAGGCTTCCATAGATTTACAATTAATGTTTTCATTATTTTTAGTAGAATAAAACTGAATGAGAGGCTCTCCTCATAATAGAGCAGAGTTACTGTTAAACCAGCACAATATTGTTTTAAAAAATAAACCCACTCTGGTATAGCCAAGACAATGACTCACACTCGGTCTCTTAGGTACACGTGATCTTTCACAACTGCCATCATGTACCCGATCAGGTACATACCAGACTTTTGTAAAACGCATTGTACGCCTGTTGGGATACACATTGCTATATATTTCCTTATTGCAGCCTGTCTTGGTGGTTTGTTAAATTTGATGCCGCAGTTAAATAAAATACCTCAGCCTATTGTGTACTTCGTCGGCCGCACAACTGCTAAATATATATGGTAAATAAACCTTTTAGGTAAAAAAAATTGTAAAATTTGTAAAATTGACAAAATTAGTTAGGTATTCTTGGAGTACACAGAGAAACATTGAAGAAAAACTCATT
Organism: Homalodisca vitripennis; assembly: GCF_021130785.1. Taxonomy (NCBI): domain Eukaryota; kingdom Metazoa; phylum Arthropoda; class Insecta; order Hemiptera; family Cicadellidae; genus Homalodisca; species Homalodisca vitripennis. The sequence goes on from NC_060208.1 coordinate 109,589,831, forward strand.
GAAATATTTTTTTGTGCAAAATTGTGAAGCCAACATACTTTTCTCATTACAATTGGATGTTTAATGTAAAACAGATTAACTTTTTTGACATTATTATTGAAAAATTCAATTGCAAATCAAAAATTTGGAAATAAGCTGTTGTTGTGAACGTGTTAAATTTTGTGGGTTTTGTCAATCCAATGTAATTCTTTACCTTGTTGGTACACATGTTTCTGATATATGTTAAGATTTGCAGCAGTTTTGAATATTACTTCTTTGGTTACAGTTAAAAATACTACACTTGTTTTGGTGTGCTTGGTTAATTGTTACTTTCAAAGAGTTTGGTTGATTATGCAAATTATTTATTCAGATGCTTTGGGCAACAGCAATGTTCATTCCAAACAATTGAATTTCAAGAGAGAATAACATAGCATAGATATTGTCCAGGAATTGCTGAATAAGATCAGCAGTGATACAGAAATATTAAAAGGTCATGATAGATAGCAAAACATGATTATATGGGAATGACATGAAAACTAAGCACCAATCATGAAAATGAAAGCTGCCTGATGAGCAAGGATAAACCAATTTATAATTAAGCAGATATTAAGGTTCTTCTGACTTTTCTAGCATGTATTTCTTTCATCATGAATTTCTGCAATATGCTTAAACAATCAATAAGGAAAACTACAGGAATTTATGTACCATTTTCATGAAGCAATCTAATGAAAACAACCAGAATTGTGACTAATCCATCTGTACAGATTACATCACAATAATACTTTCAACCACTCTTTATTGCTTGATTGTAACTTTTGTGCAACCAACAACACTGTTATGTTACTCAGCCACCATGTGTGTTGGTTATGGTCTCCTGATAATTCTTTATATTTCTAAAGCTGAAGAGCCATAATAAGATGCTTTGCCATTAATGATGAGATAAAATCAGAAATACTGAAGGTTCGGAAAGCTATATTGGAAATTGAATTCCAGAAATACGAGGGTCGTCCACAAAGTAACCTCCGTTTTTTAAATTAATAGTAAACCAGTTGAGATACAAAAAGTTTATTATATAAATGTTAAAACTACAGCTTTTCTCTACTTTTTTACATATTCACCATACAAATTCGAGCACTTATCATATCTTTTAACAGTTTTTGAAATTCCATCTTTAAAAAAATCTGCCGCCTGAGAACGTAGCCAACCTGTCACAGCGTTTTGAAGCTCTTCATCACTCGCAAACCTCTGAGATGCAAGCACCGCTTCATGTACGGGAAAAGATGGAAATCACTGGGAGCCAAGTCCGGGCTGTAGGGGGGGGGGTGGTCAAAAACGTCCCATTTGAACTTTTCCAAAAGTTCTGTTGTTCTTTGAGCTGTATGAGGACGGGCGTTGTCATGGACAAACACAACACCAGATGTCAGAAGACCACGACGCTTGTTTTGAATCGCTCGTCGTAGCCGTTTTAAGGTTTCACAGTAAGCTGCAGCTGTAATGGTCGTACCACGCTCCATAAATTCAACGAGCAAGATGCCCTTAGCACCAATGCCTTTTCACCAAGTCATCACTGACGAGAGATGGCCTACCACTCTGGTCTTCATCGTGAACGTTCGTTCTTCCATTTTTTAAAAACGAACCCATTGACGACTACACCTTCGCTCATAATGTTTGGGTCATACACCTCACTCAATTCACGATGAATTTCAGCTGCTGTGTAACTTTTCAACCACAGAAATCTTATTACACCACGAACTTCACATTTGGCGGGATTTTCTATCACGGCGCTCATGTTTTTACGTCGTAACAAAAGAACGCGCGATCGCACGATGCTCTCCCTTCAACAGCTAGAAGCGTACTGAACTGCTGCACACGCAGATGTGTGAATGGCGGCGCTACCCCCACTACTTATCGCGCCACGCCCAAACGGCGGTTACTTTACGGACGACCCTCGTACTTTAAAGATTGGAAAAAGCACTGGCATAAGTAAGGGAGATAAACTTAAAGAAGACAAATTTGGTGATTCTTTAAGTAAAGATTCTTTAAGAAAAATTTAATTCCCATATTTTTAAGAGATTTTGTGTATTGTATAATTGTCAAGCTCATTTTAACTGATTTGCAAAGAGTAAAAAAGTGTCATACAATAAATATGCTTTTATCTCAACACCATAAATAAACACATAATATATAAATGATTGATTCCTTCCAGTTCATACAATATACAGTTTATAAACCCAGGGGTATAAATCTGATAGTATTACAAGTAGTTTAATCAGCTTCAGGCCAGTGCCAAACACTGACATACATAAAAAATATACACATGTTACATTTTTCTTTGTCAAAGTAAGTACAATTTGAATAAAATTTCTACAAAATAATCTCTGGAACAAGATCATCATTATATTCATTGAATCCCAACTTCTTACTACAGGAACATCACCTTCAATTTTATAAACAATTTCATCTATACTGTAACTAAAAACCTATAGCCTAGATTTTGGAACTCTTTTTGTGCAAAGTCTATTTCAAATTCAATGTCTGAGTCTTCTGAACTGTTATAGTCTGTAATCCTGTCAACTTTACTGCCTCTAATATTACTTGTTCCAGCCATAATTGTGGAACAAAGTACAATAATTATGTTTAGCTTATTTCAGAGAAACAATAAACAAACAAACATAATTTGAATGCCTGTGTAAACACACTGAATTCTGTACACACACTCCAAACTCTGCATTAGACATCTAAAAATAATTACCATATAATTTAATGATAATTGCCATGTAACTGAAATAATTACAATTGTAATAACTTAAAGTGTTCAAAATAAACTAAAATCAATGCAATGATACTGCAAACACAACCGGCATAATTCAATAACCGGGCCAGCTGACTCAAAAGCAACAACATAGCCATCTACAAGCTGGAATAATTTGTATAAGATTCAAATTACTTAGAAAATGTACTTGTTGCTATTGATTGTTATGAAAATTACTGAGTACTTAAAAATGCACACAAAGCAGAAAGTTGTGGATATTGGGTACACCACAACTCATTAAAGGGTAAATGAAATGCATAATACAGTAAAATATTTTCTAACCCAAAATAAATAGTATAATAACGTAACACAACATGTAATACAGTAAAATTGTTGTAATTAGTAATATAAACAGTACATCAACTCATTTCTTGTCTTAATAAAATTACTCATTGATGCACAGCATTCATTAAAATGTTTGTGAAAATATGTTATTCTCTGAGTAAGCTATTGAGCCTTATATTGTCAACATGGATATTGATAAGTAGGACATAAGTAGGATAAAGTTTGAGTGTTTACTAGGACATCATTTGACATTGTAGTCTAGTATAAGTATTAACACTAATAATGTGATTACATCGCTGTATTACCAGTGAAAATGCTTTAGAATAAATGAAAGATTGGTCAACTAATAAGCATGAGAATCACACCATAAAGCAAAATCTTCCTGGAAGATTAGCAAACATACTTTGAGAGCCAGAGTAAATGTGTCAATGTAGAATCCTAGATTGATGATGGTATTGGACATTGATGGTGGGTTCAGATACATATCGTAGTCTGGATCTTCAGTCAGCGGAATCAAAGTTGGCATCCAACTGAAAGCCCAGCTAGACCAGGACTCGTTGGGGTCTCCAGCTTGGCCAGCTGAAATTCATGAAATAAAATAAAAATCTTTTTAACATGAGAATACATTTTGATGAAAATTTACAATTTACAATTTACATTTTATAAAATATTTATTGCTCAACAATGCCATTCAATAATGAACGTAATACATTTTTCTTTTAGTTTTTAACCTGTGATGTGTAATATACAACATATACTCAAAAAGATTTTGAAACCGTTACCTACATTTAAAAAGCAATTAGTTATGTGTCAAATCTTAAGTTAGTAAAAATAAATTAAATTTATAAAAAAGAAATGATTTTGAAAGCAGTATTATATTGTAAAATCAGAACTGCCTATACAATAAAACGCAGTAAGGAAATGGGGTGGCAACACCCTGTTGCTCATAATTGAATGATCTTTTCAACATTTTGCGTACACAAGTGAGTCATCATGACACAATCGCCTCCATATATGCAAAGACTAAGTGGTAGTTTCTCATGGGAACTGGCACCATAGAAGTTTTCAGAGACAAGGGGAAAAATATATATATCTCTCTAGCTCTCTCTAGCTTTTTGTGGTTTTGTGATTAGTCCAATTGAAATTGAACAGAAATAACTTTTATTAATGTGGTGACAACAGTACATTTTAGAAAGAGCTGAAGTTTTACACTGTATTTTACTGTCCACATGTCCATACATGCAGCAAAGGTACTTTTGTATGCAAAATTTCTCTTTAGAACACTCAAGCCCGGTCACTGATTGAAGAGAGGCGTTTTATTTTATTAGATGATTCCAATTTTTATCTTTATTAAACTGACAACACACATGTAGTGAAGTACGTTGTAGGATGGAGGTATGTATGAGTAAAACATTAAAACATTACTAAATTATTAAGTGTTACTGAACGATACAGACAAATAGTGAAAATAAAAACAAGTGTGTTAAACAATTAGTGTGTTAGTATATCCCAACATGTAATTCTAACATATCGTTAGTAGAATATGTGATAAGATAAAATTAATTAATTAATATTTTAATAAATACTTAGTGAACTGTGTGGAATAAATACAAAAGATAAGCGCCATCAACTGGTTTGGTACACTCATGGCTCTGTCATGAATGACAATTCAGATTTGGGTGTAGTCAGTCCAGGGACTGACATATCGAACGTCATGGCCGTCACTGCACTATATTTTAGGCAGAGGTCTGTGCTACCTCTGCCTGTCCTTTACTAGGATTTAGGAGGGACTACTACAATAAGCAGTGAACTTTTCAGGTGATGTCTCATCTCCACTCTAGGAAGAAGAATTATTCCTTCACAAACCATTGCTAAAATGTAGCTGTCAATTCTGGAACCTTTTATACTTTACCTCATAAGTTATTGTAAACCTCTGTTAATGTTACAAACACATTAATTTTCAGATGCATCATAAAAAGCACTTCTATTATCAAAGACAACAAAATCATTTTATTGGATTCCTTAGCTAGATAATCATGAAAAACAAATAAAATAGAAATTCACAATAAAACTGTTGCCAAACCAATCACTTTCACCATATAACATAAATCTAGGACAAAAAGAGGTATACAAATATACTTAAACTGACCTACGATATCTTCCTCACTCTTTTCAGTAGATGAATCATCAGAAGAAATCGGAAGATTGGTCTGGGACAGTTCCTTCCTATGTAGTGCCAGACACAGCGCCATCAAGCGTAGCAACATTGGTACCTGAGGCTCACTCACAGTAAAGGCCATGCGCTCGCAGAGAATGTCCATACGAGTGGAGGCTGCCCGCTTTGCACTCACTGCAGGATAGCGCTGCCACAGCCGGACAGTCATGAAGCACCGGTATAGCAGTGGCTCCTAGAAAAGGAAAGGCTTCAATATTCCCAAACTACCTCTGTGTTGGGAGTAACAGCAGGAAACGAAGGATATAATAAGAAGTTAGAAGGTGAAAGACCATAGGATGCCAGTGACGAGAATGGGAGGAAGGAGAAGAAACCCTAGAATACTTATAGTAAAAGTATATCGAAAAGAGAAAAAAACTATCTGAAGGTGATATATTAGAATAGGTAGGAGTTGAGAAGTCTTTGCTAAAAACGACTAACAATGAAAGACGGATGTTGATAAAAAGTCTTTGATAATTATATTTACTTCCTGAATAATATATTGTATTGTATATAGTATATAATATATAGTATCATGAATTGGAGTACACTATTTTCTATTATTCTTCAAGCATGACATAAACCACTTGCATTCCTTTCCCTTTGCTACGGTCCCCACGTTTGTGTGCCATTGGCTGTACGATTTTGCTACGTTCCAGGCCCCCGTTTGTTGTCCCAATTTTCTCACAACCGGTATTCAAAGTGTGCTGCCCCTCATTGGTTGTGCGACTTGCTTCGTGTTGGCTAACTCATATTGTTCCAAGTTGATATTTAAATAACGATCAAACTTCAATGTCTGTGGTGTTGTTGAAGGTGTAGTTTGTATTAATGAAAGTAGGCTACACGTTATATATCACTAGCACTGGGTCTATATTATCTCAGGTTTTTTAAGTAGGTTGAATAATGGTTCAAACTTAATACTACTCTTTTGAAAGTTCTGATCAATATGATTGTTTATATCATAATAAAGTTCACAAAATATTCACTGTTCTTACCAATCACTTTGAATCAAATAAGTTTTGAAAGTAATATTCTTTAATTTAAAGCTTATTATCTTACTTACCACATTTCTTTGTAGATGGGATACTCAATGAAAGACAAAGCAAATTACTTTGACGTCAATTTATTTTATATTATACTGTCTAATTCTACTCACTTTGCTTTGATTTTTGTTCACTAACACAACATCCCATCCCTAATTACAACTTCAATGCACTAATGTACAGTTTCAAATTTCATCTATACGAGTAGACGTCCTTACTGCTTCAAGTCCAGACAAAGAAGAAGGATTCTCCGTATAAAAACTACGCATACCGGTTCACACAATGTTCATCCCCTCTCCCGTTCAAATCAGCGTCTTCATGATTAAATATAATTTGATTCTTTTCTTATAATTGTCGAAATTTATCACGGTCACTATAATTGATCAATTTAAGTCTTTCTATTTTCTTTTATTATTTTTCTAAAGCTTTTTTATTTAAATTTTTAGCAACATGTGCTTTCTGACGTCATCAATAAGCAAGTCATTTTATCCCACAATTGGCTTTTCTGCGTAATTTTATTTAGTACTTTTGTAAAACACGAATTTTGGTTATGTATAACTCATTTTAATTAATTAAATTTGTTCCCGTATAAAGTTTAATATATTTCTCCGTTATTAATTAAATAAATCTCAATTCCGACAACATGTGATTCACTGACGTCACAGTCTGCCGATTCACTGACGTCACAGTCTGCCGATTCACTGACGTCACAGTCTGCCAATTCCTCGTGAATATTCAAATGTCGTAATTTGACCTGTCACACCTTTATATTCTAACCAATTAGCTCACCAACCAACCCATTATGTGACATGCCGTCAAATGGTTTGATAAGGTCTACTAAACTTTCAATACCTCTTTCATTTCTGTCGATTGAGTCTATTATCAATTCAATAAATTTTACACATGCTGCAACAGTGGATGTGCATGTTTGAAAGCCATTTTGCTATCAAGTAACTGATTTGTTACCAAACAAATGATTAATTATTATTTACTAGTAGTCATTATTATACACTACTTTTCAAACATATTTGAGAATACAGATAATAGTCTGAAGCTTGAAGGGCCATTTTTATTTCTTTTTTATAAGGAGGAATTACCTTAGCCTGTTTTTAAATTACACACCAGGGAAATCCTGAATCAATGATGAGTTAATAACGTGCGAGAGTAGCTTGGAGATGAACGGGAATGATTGTTTTCTTCCAAAGCCATTAGTATATTATAGTCGGTGCTTCGATAATTTTTTTACAAACTGCCAGAGGGTGCTAGACTAATTAGTTTCAGGAATTTTAACATTGAAATATATGATTGGCCAGTTAAAATCTATTTTATGAAATAAATGAGTTCTTGATAAGCAGGTTGATGTCAAACATTTATGAACTGATCTTTTTATAGATTTGTTACTGTATGCAATATATACTTATTTAATAGTATGTCAATAATGCATAAAGAAAAAAACAATCAACCACTCTAACACATTGCTTGACAACATGCACACCACATACATCACCCCCAAGGTCCCATAGTAGCAAGTCCCTAACCTTTCTAATACTCCTGTCATTAGGAGAGTGTTCCACAAACAAGTACTCCTTCAGAACGGTCTCACACAAGTAGATATATGGTCTCAAGCTAACTCAATGACTCTCAACCTTGACAAGTCCAGCTGCATCACTTTCAACCGCAATAAGTCTCCAGTCTTCCACACCTACTCAATCAGAGGTCATGCACTTCATAGAAGCTTATCTGTCAAGGATCTTGGTGTGACTTTATCATCTAATCTATCTTGGGAACTTCACATCAGGAATATATGCAATAAGGCTGCTCGCAACTTGGGCTTGATACTGAGACTCACCAAGCCCTTTAACGACATTCACTCATTAAAGATTTTGTACTATGCACATGTCAGACCCCATCTCAAGTACTGCAGCGTCGTTTGGTCACCGCACCAGCACTACCTTGTGGATGATATTGAGAAGATACAGAGACGTTTCTTGCAACTTGTTAGGGTTCGTCTTGGTTATAGATACACAGAGGTCCCCATACAAGATATTGCTACTTTTCTGAACATACCATCACTCAGTTCTAGACGCTGTATTCAGGATGTGATGTTTCTCTACCGTTTAATCAATGCTGAGTTGGACTGCCCTGACCTTCTAGAAAAAATCAACTTCAAGGCATCGTTTGGAACCAGAGCCATGAATTCTTTCACCAAGGTCGCAGCTTCCTCCTCTTATGCAGCAAATGGCCCAATGCTGAGGATTCAGCGGCTAGGGAACAACATTCCATCCACCCTCGACATCTTTATCGCATCCAAATCTGCAATCAAAAGCCGGCTTGCATCACTGTAGCTATTATTATTATTGGCTCGTCTCTACACCTACCCTGCCTGTGTTGTGTCTCAGTCTTTTATTTTATTATCACAGTTAACTTGTTTGTCAAAACTGTTACCTACGTCATAGTTCATTTCTTGTTTTGCATCGTTCTTGTTAAGCATCTTTCTTTGTTATTGTTATATATTTATCTATTTATTGTTACACATTACTTGTAATCTATTTATACTTTCTTGTTATGCATCTTACAATTCATATCTATTTGTTTCATTATGTATCTATTGTTTTGTTTACTGGTTGCATATTCTATTGTTTTTGTTTTTGTCTACTAATTAGTTTATTTGGTCAATTGTTATGCATGTAGATAAAATTGAAACTTACTTGTTGAAATGGTTATGCCATTGAAATAATAAAAATAAAAATAAAAAAAATAAATAAAAAATAAACAAGCCTGAGCAGTAAGCGACGTATTAAAATATCATAAAATTTGTACTACATTTAAGTTGTAATCATATAAGTTACAAAAATACATTACCAAATATGATTCAATCCGTCCTGAAGCATTCCTTTTGTCAAGACAAATCGTTACATCTGAGAGTGAGATCAATTTCCGCAGCTCCAACTGTGTTGGGCTAAGTTCTGCAGAACAAAATAAATTCCATATAAATCTCTAACACAACCACAAACTTTATGAATATTAACCAAATTACAATTTACTTTGAATAAAATTACCTATGAATGCAGGATTCCAGTTATGGTTGACTGTGCCGAAACTGAGGGTCTTGATGTTCATTGATAGGACAATATCTTCCTCAACGTATTTGAGTATAAGATTGTTACAAGTGACAGACAAGTTACAGATGATCTTGTTGACTAGTGAAGACATAAGTGAGGACTGACTCTGGGGGTCGTCCAAGGCTCGGGGACTTTTCCTAGAAAATAAAATATGAGCTATAAAAATAAAATTTTTTACCTCATTGATGTAAGGTACCAAAACAGACAACTAAATGAACAAACTTGAAGAGTAAAACAGTACATTGAAACATTTAAAATGTCACAAAAACTACATAGTGAACTTTTTAATTTTGTAAGGCCTGTTTTCATTAATCAGTCCTGATGTAAATAAGCCTTAAAAATAAAATCTTGATATATAAATATATTTTGTGTGCATGTGTATGTCACTGAATTCTTCCTAAACGAGTGGACCGATTTTGACGAATTTTTTTATGTGTGTTGAAGGGGATTCGAGAATGGTTTAGATTTACAACTCTGTCCAATTTAAATTGTTTATTTAATTAATGTTTTATTTTTAAATTTTTTTTTTATTTTGGAATGTTTTACCTTTGATCCGGCAGACTTTGCTATGACACGTAATGCAAAGTGAACTGATACTTAACAGCAGTTAATACTTTCAGCTGAAGTTCATCAAAGAGGCAGCATTTGCTTACATTTAAAATTTGAAAAATTGTTATTGTTAAGTGCTTGATTAGTAGTGTAATGCAGATTGCATAGAAGAAGTTATTGCCTAATTTTAAATTTAGATTGCACGAATGATCAATAAACTATCTAATGCAATGAAAATACTATTAATACTATTAAACGCTGTTATAAAAACCATCTCATTGTACAAAGCCGTGAATGTTTGCACATAAGGTAATCAAATTTGGTTAGATCGAAGGTAAATGAAAAGAGCCAAAAGAAGATGCTTTATGATCGAAATTGGTTTTCGTTGATACATTTTCTTGATCGGAGCACAAGGCAAACTCCACAATAATAAACAAAAAATTGATTTTAACAGACCGAATTTGATTCTTTATAATCTAATTAGTTTATTGAGATTCATCCATATACATTAATTGTACTGAATCACTTATCAACACCAAGCAAAAACAACAAAAGATAGAGGCAGGAAATATGGTATATACTTTTATAATGTGCCCAAAAGGCTCACGAAGGAACGGCTATTAATTATCTCAGGAATGTTTTGAATGTGATAGAAAAAAAATACATGAATATAGTGTACTGTTTTTCAACAAGAAATTGCGTGCGAAGCCGCTGGCAACTACTGGTATTGTATAAATATTAATTTAAGTGATTTCAATTTAGTGGTGTACAATACAATAAGTAAGTAAACAATATAAGCTTCAACGATGCAATACTCTTCAATATTTAAACCAGTATTTCAAATATCTAACCTTGTAGATTTTGCTGTGGTCTGGTGACTCCCAGCAGGTTTCAGTTTCATAACACATTCTGAAACAAACAAATAATCTCAACTTCCCAAAAGTCAATTGAAAATTACAAAAACTGATCTACAAAAGTGATGAGGATTTAAAACGTTTTTTAGAGTTTGAATTTTGAATATTTTAAGATATAGTGCAGTATTATTTTTAAAAACATGTATAAAAGTCTGAATTAATTTTTATTATAATATCTATATTGTTTATATCTATTAAAATTCATAATTTCAAATTTTTTCATCAGTAATACTAGTTAACACTACACACTGTAAATATCAGCTCACTTTTTGCCGTTTGGGGCACTGTCAAACTCCACCTCTACTATCTCTAAATCCAAACTGAAAATGGTAAATATCAATTCATTGGGATTCCCTCTCAGTGCCACGATGTTGTCCTAGGGACGAACGCAAAACCTCCCACACTGATCCTAAGTCTGGCATGCTTTTAACCTTGTTAATTTAGTTAATTATATAAAAATAGCAACAATGTGGACAATATTATTATCATTTCTTTGAAGCGAAATGGTTTTATGCATACCAGACAATGGCATCTTTGAGGTAGATTAATTTTTAAATTATTGGACAAATGTGCGTTTATTTTACTACAAAAGTATTATGCAAGACTAACTACAAATGAGACAAAAATTGTAATTTCCATTAACATTCAAAGAATATAGCAGGGCTATTCTGTCTAGAAAAATCTATAAGGAATTTAAATGATAAAAATTAATTTGTTTATAAATATTAATATTCCGTTTGATATTTTATTTAAGACATTAGAATTTTATGGAATTCAAGATGATTCTATGAAAATAATTGATCTTATTTAAATAACAGAAGACAGCTGATATGTTTATTGTTTATAAGGCAGAATCTCGAGCTCTTCATTGCAAATTGCTATAGCCATGATTATAATACAAGAAATAGAGATAGTATGTTGCATTATCCAATTCTCCAATTCATAGACTTTGTTTGTTTGACATTCACCACAGCATCTTGGAAGAAAAGTGTACCATAAGTTGCCTACTAGATTTAAATCACTCCAGAAAGACGGTGAATTTAAAACCAAAGTTTCAGTTATGTTAAAAGAAAAAATTACTACTCTACTGAAAAATATCTATGTGATAAAATAATTTAATAACATTACTAATATAAATGCATAAGTACTTTATTTTTATGACATTTTTAATAATTTAATAACATAATAATATAATTTAACATATTTAATGCATACATTTTACTTTGATGATGTTTCATAACTAACTCTAATATTACTTTCTATTTTATACCTTGACAATGTCACGTGTTCTCCGAGCTATGCTGGATTAGAAGAATGTATACTATGTAAATTGTGGCAAAAAAGAATTTGAAATAGAATAGCAAATGGAAATAGAATTTTTAGAAAGCTATCTAAGAGAACTAATATTTTTAAATGCCTGTGACCTGTGTGGAGAAATTACACAATGATATTGTTAGGTCAGCTTACTTTGGAATATTTCAAACAATTCTTTGGTTTTAGCACAGCTTGACTGGTGCTAAAATGATTTTCATTCAATATAAAGTTACTCAATAAATATCAAGAGTTTGTAACAAAAATAAAAATGTAAGGTTTTTCAATTTCTTAATATTATACCTTGTTTTATTTTTTTCTAGATGAAGACAGTTGGAAAAGCTACACATGTAAGTTACATAAACACTGAGATTTGACAGTTAGTAAGGCTGTTTGTCGCAAGTGAGACAAGAGAGTCAGTTGTCCGAAATTATGTATATTCGAACACAGTAAATTCAGTTTAAGTTATATTTTTTTAGTATATTTACATGATTCCAAATTTCTAAAAGAAATTTGAACAAAGGCAAATTAATAATATAAGTCAATCATAATAAATAAAATCTATGATTATTTGACAATTTGCTGTCAATTTGCAATATCTGATTTTTATCATTGATATTATTCCATAACATTTCAGTGAATTTTTTAAGTTGTTCAAATACCTTGCAAATATTTTAGTAACTAATATGTTTTGCTTTCAAACACAAACTGTTAATGTTTTTAATATTTTCAAAATTAATGTAAACAAAAAAATAACTTTTTGAAGCAAAGAATATTTTAATTAGTTTAGAAGATACAACTTTTCTCATAAACTATAACAATTTTGATAAAAACTTAGATGGTTTTGTAGCATGGAAGATCTAAAAATCCAAGTCATAAAATTGTTATAGTAAGAAAAACAGAATAAAATTATTATTATTTTTAAACCTAATAAAGGCAACAACTTGATACCATCCAGTTTTGCCTACAGTCTAAGAGCCACTTTGGCACTAAAAATTGTAATATTTCTTAACCCTTTGAGTGCCGGAGCATCGCTCAACTTAACTTTTGATGAAGGTTTTGTTTCATCTGGTTAGATTCTGATTTTTATGGCAGTTGTAAAGAAAGCGTGTTAGTGGAGTTTAAAATGGACAGCTACACGGACGAGCCATCACATGTTTTGTTTGCGCTAGTGTTTATTTCACAAATGATTGTAAATATTGAAAGTTTTTAAGTGTAAATGGGTTTGTAGTGTTAGTATCTTTATATTATTTCGTTTGTGTATGTTGTTCTAGTCTGTGTGTAAGTAGAACAATGACTTGATCGTGAGTTACAGTGATCGTAAACAGCTACGATGTACTTTACTAAATATATTTGTATAGTTTTTATGTTTTTTGTGTTTGTTCAGTGATATTTATAAGCAATGAGTCGTAAAAACATTACTTACAATGAAGACCTAGTATTGCAGGCATTTGATATAAGCATTAGCAGTGTAGACAATACACAGAGTGTTAGGTTACGTTGGAACATTTCTAGTTTTGTAGCGGTTCATATTTTCATATCTATTTTCCAAACTTTATTTATAAGTATAAAAAAAGTTTGTATAAGTCTTTTTGTAAAGAATTAAATGGAGTATAAGATAGAATCACTAAAAGTGAAAAAATAAAATATTTCAATAACACTAAGTTGTGTCAAAATAAAAATCAAAATGTTTTTGCTCATAAAGTTTTTGTTAATTTTTTTATTGGTATAAAAACGTTAAATAAGTAATCAATGTATTATATTTATAAAGAAAATATATTTATCTACAAAAAAAAAAAACAAAACCTAGGACATTATACCAATAAATAATTTTTTATGAATTTTTAACCAGGCCCTTGCAAAATCAGGCATATTCATTAGGCATTTTATGCATACCATATAGCAAAACCCCGTGGCACTCAAAGGGTTAAGGGACAATTAATTAGGTATCCTTACTTCTGTCAAATCTACAAAACTACCAGTGAGGTGTTGTCACAAGTTACATATTTTGTAGATAATACTACATCAACAGACTACAGCACAAAATTGAATTTGCCAAATAGCTTCTTTTTTAAGTTAAAATCACATAACAAATCCAACACAATAAACACTCATTCACTAAGACAGTAGTACACTATAGGAAAGGTGACATAATTTTAAAGGAAAAGTTAATCTTCCATTCCAAAATAAAATTTTTAATGCCATCCTCAGCCAAAATAAATCTGGCTCAACTGTTCTTATTGTCACCACTGATAACGCTAAATAGGGTGCATGGGTGAGAATTACGTAAGCTGTCGTTTAGCGTCCAACTATTTATGTCACGTTTTACTGTTGTGCTGTGCAGATGTAGGCCTAAAAAGATTTAATGCAACTTTGTGAACTGAGAGTTTGATTGTTTGTTGCGTTTTACATTATTTTAACTATAAAAACAAAGCCATTCTGAGGGAGTGTTATTTGCAAAACATGTAAAAAATGACAATACCTCACCGTTTGTTTTTGGAGACCTAATGAATTGTCAATTAATTCTAAAAGAGGTATAAGCAATGATTTTTTAAGAGAATTAAATATTTTTAATGGCACTTAATCCTACATTAACTTAAAGTACTTATAATGATCAATAGATTTTACTCATAATTCACCCTTTTCCAATTGTTTGAATAGGACTCATGATTTAAAAAAAGTCTTAACTGAAATGTTTACTACCCAAAAATGAACAATGGATACAACACCTCATTTTGTCTCTTTTTAATGTTCTGTTTTAATGTCTTGAGGTAATAATGAAAGCGTCTTGAACAGACCCACATGTACCTATAGTGTTGATGGTGATCTGGACAGGTTCGGAGGTGAGACGAGTCCATGGCACGTGGATCAGCAGTTCGTGGATGTGTCCAGAGACAAAACTAAATGGAAGGTTCAGTTCTTGTTCCAACACATCCAGATCCAAGTTTAGGTTTTGAAACGAGCCATCCCCTTCCCACAGGGAAACCTAGAAACAACACAAACAGAACAAATCACTGCAAATGAGTTTGCTCCATCTCACAGTTCATGCAGGTTTCTAGTGGACTCAAAGTTTAGTGGGAGATTTCTATCTTCCTCTAATTCTCTCCTGTATCAATGTTCTGCAGTTATTTAGAAAGATTATTTAGAATTTGTTCGTTTTCAAATTGTACTGTAAGTCCAAGAAATTAATAGTACAAACGCAGTGGTCTATTTTATTTACATGCAGAGTGTAACATCTCTCATTTGAATTACCTATACATCAACCAGGAAATAAATTACATGTATATTATATTCATACATTAATATTTAAATACCTAACAGTAAATTCATTAAATGTTATGTTATCTAAAAAGAAGTTATTTCACAGGAAACATAATTTACATTTGTTCACAATTTCTATAGGAAATCATGTGTAACCATTACAAAACATTGGTGTTTCACCATATTTATTTAGAACTGGAATTTATACTATTTTATAGAAGTATCAAACTTAGCGAGTTTTTACAATAAAGTTCAGTAATAAAAGTACAAGGCCTATATCTTAACAATCTACATAATCCATGTTACCAATTCCTTAGTACACCTGCAAGGGAAGGAGGGGTTAATATCTTTAATGCAACTCTTACCAGCAAGTGACCTTAGGTATACTTACTCTGCCTCTGACCTGTAAGGTGTCTGCCACAGTGAACATATTAAAAATATAAATTTTATTATATTAGGTTACATGACTTTACATTTTGTTACCTTCTCCCGTCTCCTCAGATGTGATTGATTTGTTTTATTTGGAAGGGCTTTTATTACTGTGAAACAATATTACTTTTATTGATTTGTTATTATTATGTTACTTGTGGAACAGTTATTGAAGGAAGTGGTGGCACTGTGATTGGGTAAGCGTTGGACGACAGGTTAATTTTTGTATTTGTTTGTTACAATCTGCCAGTGGTCATTCATGCAGGTGTGTAGACTATTGGATGTCAGGCCTAAGTATGTTATGTACACCAGAATATACAAAACTGGGTCAATTCTAATAATTGATAGAAGCAACACAAATAAATCGAGTTAAAAAAAATGTTTAATGCAGTCCAATATTTAATCAAGAAATGAGCAACACACTATTATGTTATGATGAAATAAAATATGTATTGTTTAACATCCAAAGAATGTAACTATTTTGTGTTTGCTAACATCAATTAAACTTTTACTAAACACAGTATATTTTTAAAATTTGGTGAAACTCTCAGTTTAAAATCTGTAGACTAAAAAAACTAAAGCTAAATATTTCCAGAATTTAATTTAAATTAGTAGCAATTTTTTGATGCAGTGTGAAACGAGAAACTTAAGACATTAATTACAATGCCAGCTGTCTAAGCCTCATTAATTAAGATTCAAAATTTAGTTAAAAACTATAAATTTCTATACAGTATGTACAGATTACATCCTAGTTTGAGCTACGATAATAAAGTGTTATACATTATCAATTAATTGCTAAAGTCAATATAGTTAAAGGCACAGATTATGAAAGACTACCACCTAAATTTATTGATTTCATCTTGGTAAAAGTAGGATAGTCCTGTATGTATATTGTTATTGGGCTGTATGTATGTATATTCTACTAACCTGTGCATCTTGCTGCCTAAAATTCTTGATATATCGATCAGCATAGCTCAGGATTATCGAAGTGATGTAAGATTCAATTCTAAACATTCTTCATCACACCTAAAACATTTGAATTTAGTACGTGTTTTGTAATCTCAGTATTATCAATAAAACACATGGTGACTCTAAGCTGTGGAGTTCTAAACATTTCATAGAACTAAGACTTTTTTTAATGTTAGGAGAATATTCCTTTACCCTTGCATAAATGCTATGTCAAAGCCCGTGGAACCTCCCTTTTGGAGAGAAGAGTTCTTAATAACCTTTTTAGTCCTTTAGGACTGTCAACTATGAAGTATTTTCTAAGAATATGAAATTGACAAGAGTTTGTCGCTCTTGTTTTATTAATGATTTAAAATATGTAATTGTTTTATAGTAAAAAAGGTACAAAACAACTAAAAATAAATAAATGCAACCTGAGGACAATAAGTATGTTTTAATGTGATCTCCAAAGTTTATAAAGGTAAACATATCCTAGATGACAAATAAAGGTAAACATTGAACTACCACTCCGATTTGATTACATCATCAATGGATTTTATGAAAACTTTAACATTGTGTTTTTTTTTCTGGCTTACAAAATATATTGTAGTATATCATTTATTATGTAGGCTTGTTTTTCTTTGTAATAATACAGACGATATTACCCTGGGGTAGCTTTACATACATAAATATTTTTGTTGTATTTCATCCACAAGTTAGCAGACCACATAGACAATGTCTTCAATTAGGAACTAAGAGAGCACAAAATCTTTTTTGAAATGTTTGATATCCGTCAAATACCTTCTAACTCGTGGTTCATCGTTTCCAGATTTTTAAATTACATTTTTCAAAACTAAATATTATGTTCATTAGTTTTTAACTACAGATGTATTCAGATATTGTCAATATCACAAGTCAACAGATCACACCGACTCTCTCAGATGAGGAATAGCAGAAGAACAGGAAACATCAAACATTGCAAAAGAACTCGTACACATGATTATTTATTTATCAATGGCTTACACCAATAAATAGTTCACAGCTTAATGAAGGTTTTATCATGGTGAACGATATTCACAGTATTGAGGCATTTTTTAATGTATCATTTGTCAACAATCCAAGATCATTAAAATTTTTACTGACGTTAAAGAAGGTTGTGTCATGTGCATATAAAATGGTTTTCGAATTAACAGACAAAGGCAAATCACTTATATAGATTAAGAAAAGTGGGGGACCTAAAATGGAGCCTTGTGGAAAACTTCACTGCACGGTAGTTTCCTCTGACCACTTACCAATTGACATTTACCAATTGTCTACGATTAATGAGATATAATTCAAAACAATTTTGATTCGACCCAGAAAATCCATAAAATTTTAATTTAGTGATGACAATTTTACCATCGACACACTCAAAGGCCTTGCTCAAGTCACAGAATGTAGCTTCAAAAGATGAGTGTACCTGTCTAACAAGCTGATCTAAAGCATTAAAAGTTCATTTGTCCTTTCTAAAACCATATGTAAGGGATTTAAAAGGTTAAAATTTTCCAAAAAAGATGTAATTTGTTTGTAAACCAATATTTCAATTAGTTTACCTAAAACAGGAATTACAGAAACTGGCCTGTAACTTTGAGGTTGGTCCTTAGGACCACTTTTAAAAATTGGACATACCCTTGAAATGTTTAGTTGTTCGAGTAAAATACAATCCTGAAGCAGATAATTTATGGACACTGCCAAAGGTTCAGCCACACCAACAATAATACTTTTCAGTAAATTGTTGGACATACTATATACATCAAGACTATCAGAATTACTTATTCCCTTGACAGCATTTATAATATCATTTGGTGTTACTATTGTCCATTTAAAATTAACTGCATTAATAATAGTAGTTTTATCCATAAAGTCAAGAAAATTCAAACCTGAGCTGGGATTATCAACCTTCTTTTTTTATATCTTTGACAGATTCGAGAAAACATGTTTTAAATATATCAGGTTCAATACTACAAATCTCTTGTTTGTTATTTGATACGTTATGTTTTATCAAATCCCAGGCAGCTTTACATTTATTTTTACTATTTTTTATATAATCATATTTTTTAGCACATTTAGCCTGAGTTACAGCATTTTTGTATTCACATTTCAATGTACTAAACATAATTTTTAAATCTGTATTATTTTTACTACTTGTACATTTAATTACTCCATCCAAGAACAGCTGTCTTTCTTTCTTCATGGCTAGTTCCGCAGTATACTAATTCTGGTTGCATCTGTTTTTATTTCCTGCTCTTTTTTTTTATTTTAATTTGCAACAACCTTGAAATGATTTAAACTATTTAATATGACATAAAAATCTTAGCAAACAGTGTTACAGAACTTTTATTGCTACACTCGCTTAACAAGGATGACCAATCGTACGAAGCCAACAATAAGGAAAGAGGTTAAAAAATTTTTTTAGGCAATATCAGTTTGTTCTAATTACACCAAGACTCATATCTTGAAGTCAACACAGGTACTTTTTAAGAATGTCTTGACCAACGTCCCATCATGATCCGAGTAGGGGAAAGTTGTTACCAAAGAAACATTCAAACAATGATTCAAAATATACACATTATCCAAACCATTTTTACCTCTAGTTGCATTTTTGTTCAGGGGAAAATATTAACTCTCTTAAAATATTTAAAAAATCTTTTGCTGTTTTAATATTCTTTGTAATATCAAATTTACTATTAAAATTCCCCCCAATGATAATATTGTGAAATTTCCAATTCATAATGAATGCCAAAAAGTTTTCCAGCACACACAAAAATTGCTGTGGATTACCATTAGGAGAATGATAAAATGAAACCACAACAGTTCTACATTCATCCGAAATTATAGTTGCTGCTTCAAAGTTCATTTCTTTGTAAAGTTTTGATATATCGCAATCTCTAGATTTTTATTTATTGTTAATGAATATACAGGTTCCACCTCTTATTCGGTTCACTTTAGAAAAATCAGCAGCACAGTAAAACCCATTGGGATATGAACAACTGATCTCATCTCCCAAAAACAATGTTCAGTTAGGCAGACCACTGACAGATTTAAATTTGCCAGGAAACTTTTCAAAACAAAAACCTTATTTTTTAGCCCCTGAATATTCAAAAACATCACATTAAAGCTATCGTACAATTGGTTTACAGAGCCTGACACATCTGTATATTGAAACAATTCACAATACATTGGTCCAATACATTCCTGTGTTGGACCAAGAGTCAGACATGAATCAGCTTTACTAATGTTAATGTAATTCACAGCAGCCTGCACTCACTTTATCATGAACTACTCGTACACCACCACCAACCTCATCAAGAACTGTGCAAGACAAACCAGCTCTTATATTTTCAGCCATCCTGTCATTTTCGTTTCCATTTTGAGGTGGAAAACTTGTTCCTGGCATAGGTGTCAATGTTAATGGAGACTGTGAGGAAAGGTCAGTCAGTGCCCTCACTGGTGTCCCCCGTGTGGATGAGCCCTTAACCTGGCTTTCTAATGACCCTTGCAGATTCCGATATTGTAGAGAGATTGACAGTTCTAACTGTTTTAAAAACTCAGGATATAGTATACGATTTCTTAAATCTCTTGATACTTCTTCGTCAACAGATATGACCTTAAATGTTGCTCCAGTACGGTGTTCAAAATCTACAAGTCTTTTAACAAAATGTTCAATTGGGACATTGTCCTGCACACAACCCATTGGTGAGCAAATGAGATATTTGAGATTTTTTTATTTGAAATCTTGTAGAAATTGTTCAAAGCTTGCATCATAGTCCACCAAGTTAGGCTTTTGGTAGTACTTGTCTTTGGTCACAAGACCATAGAACACACTTTAGAACTGTTGTTGCAGACACATTTTCCAGGCGGACTCTCGTTTTCAAATGAGGATTTCTATTCTTTAGCGGGAAATAAGATCCAGTTGTGAGGTTTAAAAATCCAAACAACAATCAAAAAGAATCTTTACAGCAGAAAGGATGAAATGGGCAATAACATCCTTCAAGCTTCTTAAATCACCAAGAGCACATAGTCTTTTGATTGAGTAGCATATCAATCCACGGAGGCAGCACTGGAGCACTGGTTTGATGTTCCTCCAGACACTGTCGTGGATAGTAGGCCTCCTAAAAGCAGACGAGTAACAGCAAAATGTGCAGATGAATCGGCTAAAATCACGGCGCGGAATGGATAACCCCAGGGAGGGGTTCTGTCTCCCCTTTTGTGGACGATATCGGTTGACGACCTCTTAATCAAAACAGAAGGCGAATAAGTCTATAATGCTATGTTGATTAGTGCTCAAAGTCAAGGGGAAAAAAATAAACACACACTTGACTCACTTGAGAAGATGGGGAAAGTCTACAGGTTAACCCATTAAAAACAAGTATGATGAACTTTACCAGAAAAAGAAAATTCCAGCTTGCACAACATATTCTGGAAGGTATTAGAATAAAACATTGCAATGTAGTCAGATATCTATGAGAAGTCCTAGATAAAAGGCTAACATGGAATATACATTTATTGTACATATAAAAGTATAGCTTCACTATAATACGATTGTAAAGCCTAAAACTTAATTCAGTTCGACATTATCACTCAAAATTAGTTCAAAGTAAAATTGTGTTTGGAAATAAATTAAAAATTAAAATCATTTGTTTAGTTATTGACTAATGGCGGCAAGAACAATGATGTACGTGTCTTCTTTGTTTCACAAGCAGTCACGTTTATCCTTGAAAATACATAAAGTAAGTAAATGTTATATTTTGTTGTAGTTATATATTATATTATATTATAATTTGTAAATTGTATTAATATTTATACATTAATTTCTAAGATTGAAAACTAGCAAAACCATATTGTTCTTTGAAATATCTATTACGGGTACGTTATTTGTTCTGACATTTTGCTTTCAGTCTTTTGGATGGTCATGAATATTGATTATTCAAATCATTTGATAATCATAATCCGAATGTGTTGGTGGCCGCTTATTATACTGCAGCCACACATCCAAGGTCATAAAGCAGTTTCATAGTTGCAGTTCAAAAAAGTCAATTATTGGAAGAGGAAAGATATCACAATTAAGGTTAATTTATAACATTAATCTACAAAAGATATTATTAATGCAAATAGGTGTAAATAAAAACGAGATACTCCAAAAATAAGTATTTATACAAAAATCTTTAAAAGACCATATACTTCAAACAATAGCAACAGTTGTATGTTAAATATAATTGGTGCAGTAAGAACTGCAATAAATAAGATTGTAAATGTACCCTTACCTATATAAAATGTGATGTAATTCACAAGCTTAATTAATAAGATAAGAAATTATTTTTATTTT
Organism: Homalodisca vitripennis; assembly: GCF_021130785.1. NCBI lineage: Eukaryota > Metazoa > Arthropoda > Insecta > Hemiptera > Cicadellidae > Homalodisca > Homalodisca vitripennis. The sequence continues at coordinate 109,612,058 of NC_060208.1, forward strand.
TATTAGTTGCTAATGTACACATAACCTCACCCGGTAATTTTGACGTTTGCAGTTTGAGTTTACGTTTACACATTCACTACTCCATTCATGAACAGACGGAAGAGAGCATATGATTGCAGATGACATGTCACGATGACTAAGTCAATGAACTAGAGACAGTACACATTCAAATTGTATTTTCTTTATATTTAAACATGAGATTTTTTACGCATATTTAAATAAATGAGCAGTGTCGTGATATATAATTGGAGTCCAAAAATCTAGAACTAAAAAAAAACACCAATTAATTAGTATACAATTGAATTTACAAGACAATTAAAATTATGATTTGATCTCAAACATAAACTGTTTTAAGGTAAAAAAATATAGAGAACAATCTTTTCAGGTCACAAACAACCTAAAGGCGACTACCCTGAGGCTGATTTTTTGTAACTATGGATTGTTGTACTCCCTCAATTTTCACAAACACTTATCTGGAGTTAATTATTAATAATGTGCAATTAAGTTACAGGGATTTACGAAGGAAGTCTTCATTACGAACACAAGCTATTGCCAAAATATCATGAGTCTTTGACATCGAGAACTGATATCTACCCTATACGTCAGATGTGCAATCTCATAACATATTAAAGAGATCTGTTAAGCACGCGAAAGAAATAACGATTCAAGCAATGGCGATCACAATTGCCATTGGTCAGCAGTGGGTCTGAAAACCACCATGTTAAGTAGAATGCGTTAAATGAACACACAATAAAGACTGATGAACTTTTGGAACACCCATATTGATGAGAGGGTGACGGGAAAACTGATCTACATATCAACCCACTATTCTACCCTATCGTTTCATGTAACATACAGCACTACGATTGACCTCCCTAATCACCTCCCAATCCAGGTTGCTAAATTTTATGACATTAACCATTACACTTTGTGGATTAAATAAGTAATCGTGAGAATAGGAAATGTATTATTACCAATTAAGTATTATAAAAAGTTAACACTACAGAGATTCCATTATTGCATGCACTTGACAAAACATTTCTTAGTTATGCTTGTGTTACCAGCTTGACATGTCTAAACATTTAATAGAAACTTACTAACTTTTGAATGTATAGTAGTTATATTATATTTTATTTATTTATGTATTCTTCTTAGTAGAACGATTCTACATGTTGCTACCTATATTTTGTATGTCGAAACAATTAAATTGTAGTTTTAATGCCAATACATTGGATTAGAACTTATGTTGATTATTATAATAATTTTTTACATTTTCCACCATATATAATCAACATATATAATCTTTAATTAGCTGAGCATATTTATTTTTTTAGTGTATTTCAGATGCTTTTTAGTTTAATCAGCTGCTGAATGAATATGAAATCTTACTAGTCTATATATAGTGAGAAACTAGAAAAAATCAAACATAACCTCTGTTTGACATAAACAGTAAACACAGATGGCATACATAGGCTGTAATAGGCTTAGTGCAGGCTGTGGGACTATTATTCTAAAAAGTAATTAGTATGGTGAAGTGCTTGAAGAAATTTTTCCATAAATCTGCATAGAGAACTGGCTATAGGAATCAATTTATAATTAAAATATCACAATGTTTAAATCCATTCGTATTTACAGCGGATTGGTTTTAGCTGGTGTTAAGGAATTAAAACTTTACAATTATGATTTATATAACATTAGATTTGTTAGAAATGTTCATGCCATGAACACCAAAACAGACAGAACAAACAGCTATTATAAATTTTATTTAGAAACACCAAAAAGTTTGTGTCAATGTCCATTTAGAATAAGGTTTCAATCAACTGCTTCTCGTTTGGATAACGATAAACTTTACCAATTCCTAAAAAACATAAATGCTGATGTCTTAAATTCAAAATTTAGTGTTAATAAAAATTCATCGATTTTTAATTTAATGGCAGAAAAGGATAAACTTGAAGATACATTGAAACAGCTTGAGTCAATGAAGGAAAGTGGAGGTAATATTGTAGTACAAAATGGTATCTGTGAAATTAAGGGTTGGAGTTGCCAATCATTCATAATTTTGATATTATCAATTTATTATGCTTGACTTCCTGAACAAAAACATATATATGGTTTTAGGGGATGGAAGTCACAAATAACTATGCTTTTTAATATTAAACATGAAAATGTAATTTTGTGGTTATATTTATGTACTGTGCTTCTCTTGTTATCTATGTTTATTAGCGTTATCACTACCCAATAACCTATTTCAGTGTTCTGTGGCCAGAACAGTTTAGTAGAGCACAAAAAACCGTCCCATGTAATAGCCTTCACGGCCTTTTGTATAACCATGGCATCCATTACCCAACTACCATTAACTACATTTACATACTGTCATTTGGTTTTAACACATATTTGTGTGTAGAGTTAAAATATATTTTTTTTTAAAAGTATTTTTTAATTGGTCATCGTGTTTTTTCAGAGTGAAAGTGTATGTTCGCTGTGTCAACATGTTATTAAATTTCAGGAAACTGATAGCCAGAAGTTACAAGGTTGTTTTGTAATTAGATTGTACACATACAAACTAAATAATTATGGTTGTATTAGTTTTGCCAATTATGAAATTCATGTTTTTTTACATTATTTATTCATTTGCAGAAGTTTTGGTTACATTTTTTTGTATACACCTGTAACAAGATCCGTGTTGTTAACGTATGATAAGTACTATTTTCTAAGATAGTAGGAATTTATGGCTAGGTGAATATACAATATTTCTTTGCTCTGTCAAGTTATGTTTTCTAGCTCAAATTAATGGATGGAGGCATGATATTAACTGTTATTCTCAAAATGTTTAAATTAATAAAAATGTCGTTTGAGTAAAAATGTACCTGATATTAATATTATTGTTATTCGACATATCCAAAAATGGCACAATGGCTGATATTGTGAACCAATACGAGGTTGACTCACAATTACAAGATCACGTCTCGCCCCATACAAATTTACAGCATGGAAATATTGCTTTGCATGAAAAAATTAGTTCACTTTTAATATTCTACATCTTAATATTTTTTTATTTGCACCCCATGAAATCTTATATTGTTTTGTGTAGGAGGATGATAGCAATAGTCTAATAATCCGAGACCTGTATGTTGCCACTCCTGCCATTAATTTTACATTTACCTACAAATTATGTACTTGTGAAGATGTCCTTATGGCAATAAAGGGTAGGGTACGATAAGCGGACCCGGTTTTTATATCGAAATTGGCAATTGATATTACTTAATCATAACCATCAATATAATCAATTGACACTGATTAATTATTTTGAATAATTAACTTAAATCATTTATATCAACAGCTGGAAACACTTTCAAATAATACACGTAAGGTAATATTTCAATTACACATAAGTAACATTTGATTATGAAAAATTGCAGTCAATTTTAGAGAACTACACGACATTGCTTTGAAAGAAACAACTGTAACTATGAGAGCAGCAAATATGGTTGTCTTCAGTTTTCCTAATTTTGGTTATAATAATTTGTTAGATCACTGTAAATATTAAATTCATATTTTAATTGAAAACATATGATTGTTAAATTGAGAACTATAGATACTTTTATACCAATTGATAGTCTAGGATCTGAGATGTGAATATTAGGTATCGATGATTACATTCTTCGATATAAAAAACCGGGTCCGCCTATCGTACCCTACCCGCAATAAAAAATAACACGCTCTTAGTTGATTTTTGTTTTAAGTAATTTAGCCCTTCCCAAGTGTCATCCCAATAAATCCTTGAACAATATTTCCATAGCGAGCAGCATACAGACATATCCTTTACTTAAAATTGAAACTAACAAGCTTTGGATGATTATACCCACTAAAACTCATAAACTTACAAATAATCTAGTGGGAACAGTTGATTCAACGTGAATGTTGAGTATAGGCTAGCTCCAGTTTGCCTTCTTCGTAATGCAGTATCTGAAATCAGACTGTCACTGACTTTACTCGTGGAATCTTGTGTCTTGTTTATCTGAAGAGATCCTTAAAAATTCGGCAACGAAGAAGCTCAAAATTAACGCTTAACATCGCTTCGACATCAGAGACGCCCAGACTACAAAGTATAGTGTAATCTGGGTTCTTCACTGGGTATTCTCATTGTCTTATCAGGTGTACAATTAAGTGTACAACATTGTTTTAAACTTTACATGAGTTTTACATAACATTTAATTTTAGAATAATTGGCCTGTGTTTACTGTCAGATCTAGTATTATCAGTGTTTAATTTTGAATGTAGATCATTCTTATCCACCAAATAAACTAAAAGAATTATTGAAGTATTTCTGGTGATTAAATCATACAATTAACAAAACTTTTGAGTAAATGAAGTTTTTTTAGTTTAAGTTCTTTATTATCTTTTAGAAATAAGAGATCTATACAATACTGCTAAGATTACATGGAAGAAGTTGGTATCAATAACTAAAATGCTTTTCAGGAAAAGATGAAAAGGAGATGTTGGATTTAATTGAAGACGATTTAATACAATATAAAAATGAATTAAACCAAGTTTACAAACAAGTAAGTTGAATATTATTTTTTCCAGTTTTCCAGTTATGGCACTTTAAAGCTTTTATGTTTTTCAACTCCCGTACTCTGGATAGCGCCAAACAAAACATGACAGAACAGAAAATAATTTTTCATTTCATTTGACACTCAATCTTTATCAAATTTTCAAGGCAGGTTCCTTGAGTACTAAGGAATTTGAAGTAGTTTCTAGTAACGCAACTGTTTATTTAAAAAGTAGGATTGTAAGTTCTAATATATGAGGGCTATCCAGAAAATAGATTACAGTTTGATATATACAAAAAAAACAATGTACAAGAAAAAAATTGTATTATATACATTTGAAAGTGACACTAAAATACTATTTTTCAACATAGTCACACTACAAATTTAGGTACTTGTCATAGCTTTGAACCAGTTTTGAAATGCCAGCATTATAACATTCTGCCACTAAGACTTCAACCAGGTAATCATACCCTCCTGCAGTTCCATGTCATCATTAAAGCGCTACATCAAAAGCTGGAAACAGGTACAAGGTCCGGTCTGTAAGGCGGATGTGGAAACACCTCCCACTTTAAAGAACCCTGGACTTCTATAGTCCGATTTACCGTGTGTGGTAGAGCGTTGTCATGCAAAAACAAAATTTCTATCTTAACTTTCCTCTGCGCTTGTTTTGTATTTTTCTTCTTAACTTTTGTAAGGTTTCACAATACTTCACAGAATTTATGGTTATGCCACGTTCTAAGAAATCAATAAGAAGAACTCCTTTCCTGTCCCAGAAACAGTTGCAATAATCTTTCATATTGACAATTTTTGCATGCATTTTCCTGGTTTTTTGGGGAATTCACATGTTTTACTCGTCTTGTCTCCTGTAATGATTCAATTGAGCAGTGAGTCACCATCTTTTTCGTAAGTGTCTAAAATGTTAATGAAGCAGTCATACACTGATTTTTATGGGTTTTTATTAAGATTTACCGTACCCATCTTGCACAAAATGTATGGTTACCCAATTTCTGCGTAGTGGCTTCAGAGTGAAACGTAATCTACTTTCTGGAAAGCCTTTGTATTTGATATTGCTGTAATGGATTGGAAAAATGGTTTATAAAATTCAATGTCTTAAACATCTAGAATGTCAAAAATTACTCAACATGTTCTCTTCAATGTCAAACTGAAATAATATAATGATAGTTTATGTGTAAATAAGTAGTTGTTGACTTTTTCTGCAGCCACCTGAGAATTGGAATATTTTATTTGTTTGACAGATACTTGACTGTCTCATGCCAAAAGAGAACTTTGAAGACTGCAATGACATAGTGATGGAAATATCACCTGGGGTCGGAGGCTCAGAAGCGATGCTGTTTGCGAGTGAGCTGCGTGACATGTACTGTGGCTTCTTAGATTACAAAGGATGGCAATACTTCATAGCAGAGAATGATGAATCAGATCTAGGTACTTGTAAAATAATTATAAATTTACTTTAGATAAACTATTTTGTGTTTACATTAGATACACAATAATCTTTTATGAAAGTTTAATGCTAAATTTGTTTCAACAATCAATGATTAAACACACCCAACCAGCTGGCTTAATTTATTAAATCTAGACTTGTTTATTGAATTTTGATCAATACCAATCACATATTGAATTAACCCTCCATGTGTTAACTATATCATGTCAAAAGAGCTGGGCCATTTTAAAGCATATGATATGGTTTTTTTTATGAAATTATGTTTTAAATAGAAAGAACGCATTCACTTATTATGTATATTGCATATAATTTTTTTTTTTTTTCAGAAAAACATGCTCTATAAGGTAAAAAAGCCAATTACTTACCATTTTGCATTTAGAAAGATGGCCTTAACTGGCAAAGTAAAACAAATGTGCTTTAATTGGTGAGGTATAAATGTTGTTCGAAATATAAAACAAATTTAGAAATATACATATTGTTACAAATTTTCTTCTAAATGAGATAAGTGTTCCACTAAAGCATTTAGAAAACATTATATAGAACAATTATAAAGACAATAATCATGTTGTATTGATCAAAATTCACAAATAATGTTAGCTACTTAATAAGTACTTATACAATGGATATTTCTTCAGTATAAACAGTGACATTGTTTATACATGGGAGCACTTAAAACCAAAATGTTAGATGAAATGTAAAAAACAATAACACAATATAAATAGATATGTATACCAATAAACTTGGTATATACCAGTACCAACGCAGATCCAACAAAATAAAGTGCACCAACTGAATCTGGTGACTTTTATTCCTCACAATTTTCTTAATTAGTATTTCAAGTTTTGTAAGTGCATAGAAGAATCTTTCCAATGTTCTACTTAAAGAAGAGCACAAATATTGAATAAACTGTTGTCCATAACACAATGAAAGGAAAGAAATAAGACGCTATCATTTTAACCCTTTAAATGCTGAGCTTTCAATGGTGCTGTCACGTGGTACTGCCAGGTTTATTTACCACGCACAGAGCTGCTCTATAGTCAGCATACATGTAGCATATTTCTTGCCCACTATGATCAACTTAAGCAAGATCTTCATTTACCAAACTGGCGCCAGAATCTCCTGATTGTCATGTCAGAATGCAGTTAATAAATTGAGTCCACATCCTGATCGCCATCAATCTGTGTTCACCGAGATGGTGTATAACAGATGGTGTGAAATACCGGGATTGTGTTTCATAATTTCCCTAAGGTGTCATCCTATTAAAGAAGACTGATCTAGACCGAGAAGCGTACTAGAGCAAATGTTCACACTGCCAGAAATGGAGAGAACCCTATTTATTAAAAGAAGTATATTTCAATATTGCTTGATGTAATACTTAATTAAACTAATATTGTTTATCATTATTCATTATTCTTGTTGGCCGAGTGTCAGCAAAGTCTATCTATCACTCAAGGGGCTGGCAAAATTTAATTTCTGTCTGTATGTGTACACAATACCTTGAAAAACTTACTTTTAGACTTGAAATTTTGCATGAAGCAACAAGTTTTGGCAATATTGAGTTCAATGAGAGTGCATGTCATTCTGTGGGATTTGGATGGGTATTATGGAAGACTTTTACAATGATAAACTAACTACAATCATACAACATTTTAATACATGATATAGTAACATGTGTAGATAGATTTGAAATGTTTCTTGTAGCCTTAGCAAAGTCTGTTACATGACACATGACATGACATATTCCTACCTTGTTTTGAAATTCATTAATTGTGTAGAACTTATTCCATTTCCTATGTCACTATATTTTTTTTAGAGGTTAAATGTAAGAAAGGATCATCTGGTCCTAATTTCACCTCAATAAAGAATTGTTTCTATTCTTTTCTATATCTGTTGGATATTTAACAGAGTTTGGCACACCTGTGTAGGAGGAGTGAGACACTGCAGCCTGCTAGTATCTGGGCCAGAAGCATACAATGTGTTGCAGCATGAAGCGGGTGTACACAGAGTACAGAGAGTTCCTGTGACAGAGCGCGGAGGCAGAGTACACACCAGCACCGTCAGTGTGGCAGTGCTACCACAACCCTCCGATGTCAGTCAGCATACAGTTCTTTAATCTCTTTATTAACAACATTCTCTTTCACAAATATCCATAAAATATGCGAGAAAATACATGTCTGTTTTACCTTTTATGTAAAGAAATATAATTAAAACTTAAAATAAGAATTTTTAATTTTCAAAAGTGATGGTTATATTGAAGAAAAATGATAATCTATTGGATTTGAAACACAATAACATCGTAAGCAAAACCAACGTATGAGCTATGTATTTGTGGCCCAAATCTGTATTTGCCAGTAAGCTCTGTTGTCTTCTTGTTTACTTCTTTATCACTTTCTCTGTTTCTGGCTTCAAGGTTAGTTATTTTCCAGTTAATAATTTCTTAAAATTTAATTTTCCATATTAGTAATATTTCCTGTACTTTAAATTATTTACATTATGTGGTTTTACGATGCAGTAACTTGTGAAAAAATCCAGCTTTTAATATTTTATAAAACAATAGCTTTTTTAACCCTTTCAGTGTCAACGTCCGGGTAACCGGAAGTTTTAAAAATATGTATAAATTGCCACCGTTCAGTTTGCCTGGCGTTTTTAAGAAAATATATTAAAAATATAATACATTACATTTTTACATATCAATTTGCATTAAAAATAAACCTACTTTCTGTTAAGCATGTTACATTCACAAACACAGCTGATCAATCAGTAACAATGACGAAAGTGTACAATCAAGTTGGCCCATTGTTAATGACATCAAAGCTGAGACGCTTTGTTTTCATTGTTGTCAGTCAATTGTGTTTCGGTATTAGAATGTTTTGGTTATTTGTTTATAATTATAATATAACCAAATATAATTGTGGATACAGTCTGTAAAATTCAATTAAACTAATACATTCCAAAAGAAAACATTTGTCTGTTATTTATTTTTTGAAATTTTCTTTAGATAGAAGTGAATTTGAAAGAAACTGATTTGAAAATTGAGACCAAACGAGCAAGTGGAGCTGGTGGGCAACATGTAAATACAACTGACAGTGCAGTTCGAATTACTCACATACCAACAGGTAAATGTTAATACATGCACTAACTTTACTTACATCCGATCTCATATATTCAGGTTTTCCAATCTTATTATTTGATGTGTAATATCCTGAGTATTACTAGAGAAAGAAAAACTATCTAGTTTAGTTTAATCAGATTCAGCTCTGCGTCCTGTCTAGCAATTCAGAAGTACTGACATGATTGGAATGAATTCTCAGACATTGAATCTAAGCCATATTGGGTCCCTAGTATTGTGGGTGGTGCGGAGGCAATGTTCAAAGTTTTATATGAAATTATAAAATAATTCTTAATAGATACACCCACAGTATATTACAAGAAAGGCTTTTCAACATGAATAGTTTCCAAAATTTTCAAGTTTTCTAAGTAAATCCTCCAAATCACTCTTCCCATTGTTAAATTTGTCTGATGAAATTATCTAAAGTATTTAAGAAAAGAGGAAATCTCTGGATACTAATAGAAAAATTTGGCCTATAAAGTGTTTATATACATACGTATTCATGTGTGTGATTTACAATGGAAATAGATGTTCCCATATCATTTCCAAAGATTTTTTTCTGTATTTGAACATAATTACATAACTCTGTAATAATAAAAAAAATTCAGCACTAAATTTTTAATAGTTATTTTAGTTTTACTTTTACATATTTATATTATTACAAGTATTATAATATTTTACACAATTTATTTTTTTATTTTCATAAGATAAAAATACTGAATTATTTAAAACCATTTAAATTTTGTTTTATAATTTGCAACTAATTTAAAATCTGTATCTTTCTTATATAGTGACTATTAAAAAATGTATGTACAAACTTTTTTAATAATTCTAAGTTTAATAATACAAAGTTCTAAAATAATTATAATTTTTACAAAATATGGTTCTGTGGAAGTAATTTAAATAGTTGTTTGCTAAACATTAAAACTTTCACAAATTTTTCTTGGTAAGATTGATTTTACATTTTCAGAGTGTATGGAAGTAGACATAAAGATTAAGGTTTTTATACCTCTCGTTACTGATTTGTTAATGAATTCATCAGGGATTGTAGTTGAGTGCCAGTCGTGTCGGTCCCAGATCCAGAACAAAACTACAGCTCTAAAGCGGCTTCAGGCTAAAATCTATGAAAGAGAACTCAATCAAATGGATTCAGATATTCGTAAAAAAAGAAAAATACAGGTGAGGCTGCTGTTTTATCTATTTTTAAGTTTTCCACTTCATATTGCATCACATTCTTACCATTGTAATAATATTTTTGCCTCACTGTGAGAGTTGTTTCAGCTTAAAATAACTTGATTGAAGATGGCTCTCCATTGTGAGACAAAAAAAATATCTGAAGATTATAATTGAGTCAACAATTTTTTTATGCAGTGTAAACGAAAAAAGTTAGGGATATAGATCAAGAAATTTATTTTTTGTTGGAATTAAAAATAAATTGTTTCTGGTGTTATTCGTGATTGTTGGGTTTTGTAGGTCTGGTGCATATTTATATATTTCCTCGATCTGTGGTAAGGTTAGAATGTCTTATGTAACGGACATGAAGATAACATTGGTTGTTTGGGTCCATTATTACTGTCTTCTTTTACAAGTGTATCAGACCATAAACAATATTCAAGTTTTTTATTGCACAGTTATAATATCACTATTCTAATTTAAAAAAATAAAATTTAACTATTGACATTTATTTTTAGGCTCACAATAAATTTTGTCAGTGTTACTAGATAAAAAAATTAATATGACCTGTGTTACAGATCGGCACTAGTGCAAGATCAGAAAAGATAAGAACCTACAATTTCAGAGACGATAGGATATCGGATCATAGAATTACTACTAATCTCCACAACCTGAGACAGTTTCTGCAGGGAGGAGAGGCTCTCGATGGTCTTCTCTGTGAACTTAGGACATGGAGGCACAATCTTAGAATCCAACAGTTTATCAGTAGTTTACCACCATAGTAATGTTCTAATAAATATATTAGAATCTCTTGTTATTTTATTTGTTATAAAATTATACTCTATGATATCCTGAAGTTTGTGGAACAGTACTGTGCTGGGTAAATGTTAAGTAATATGTACAAGGGTGAGTAAAATATTAAACATACTTTTCTTATCAAGACTCCATAGATGAAGATGGTGGTATTACGTTTTATCAATGTTGGTTGAGGATGTCAAGAGAAGGGAGTAGTGCGACTCACCAGACCCAATGGGTTATTAGTAACATTATGCCTAAGCAAGAGGTACATGAGATCCAAGTTACTGGCATAAACAATTTTTCAATAGCCGAGAGTTAATGCAAAATAAGAGCCAAGCATACCAACCTCGGAGCCAAGACCAAAGTAATATGTACTACTACTTAATGATTTTCTCTATTTTCGCTGCACAATATATGCAGCGTATTACTGCCAACTGCTTAATGCCGTAAAATTGGACTATCTGTAAAACTGGCAAGATATGCCTTTGCAAAGAGCATTTATGTTCCATGTCAACGCTTGACTAAACAAAGCCAAATCTCAATAAAAATTGGACTCATTCATTTAGAAACATTTAAACATGAGTCCTACAGCCCATCGCCGTGTGACATCCGCATGTTTTCGGCACTAAGAATTCCAATTTCAGAGAGCAGAGATGAAATTGGATGTCAGTGTATTAGCAGTTAATGCAGCTCATAGGAGGTATATAAAAAGTACATATTAACATTATAATGAAAATAATTCTTTAGGTTTGAAGGATGTTGGTCATTTTTATATAGAACCAGAGAACTTGATTTTTTAAGAATGGGGTAGAGTTCTGAAGATATGTGTGTTTAACACTTTCAGTGCCAACATCCAGATAACCGGACGTTTTTAAGAAAATGTATAAAAATAAACATACTTTCTTTTAAATATGTGGATCAATCAGTAACAAAGATGAAAGTTTATGATGAAGTTGGCTGGTCTGCAGTGACGTCATAGCCGAGACGTTTTGATAGTTGTCTGATATTAGGTATAATTAAACACAGTTAAGCTAGGCCCTAATATAAAACAAACATATAGTTACAATTTCATAAAAGTATTAAAAAAAAGAAAACTGTTCATTTAGAGAATAGACATACGATTACAAAATAATATGTGGTCTCTAACATTCTCCCCATTTTTAGTTTAAGTTATAATCTGAGAGATAGGCAAGACGTCAGATACCAACTGTACAGTTTCCCACACAATCCCTTTATAGGTCTACCTGCCCATTGGCTTGAGGGTTGTAAGTAGTGGTGCAACTGGTGGCAACCCGTTTGCTAAATAAGTACTCCTTTATTTCTTGCGACATAAATGAGGTTCCTTGATCAGAATGAATGAATGCAGGTGTGACGAATATAGTAAATAGTTGTTTTAATTTTGATATTACAGTTTCTGATCAAAGATCTGGGTAAGGAAAAGCAAATGGGAATGTTGAATTCTTGCCTACAATAGCAAGAATGTAGCGGTTTCTTGAAGATGTTGGCAAGGATCCTTTAAAATCAACATTAAGTTGTTCAAATGAAGTTGTGATTTGATGAGTTTTCCTTCATTTCTGTAAAATCTAGGTATTCTGCACAAATTCTACAAAGAAGATGTTAATTTCCTGATTTCATCTCGGGGGTACGGTAAAGTCTTACTCCTGACCCAGTGGTACATTCAAGTTTCACCTGGATGGCATAGTAAATTTTGGAAATTTCTAAGTTTTTCATTAATAGAACTACGGTATAAATTTTGGCACATGTTAAGGTGTCAGCAGCAACATTTTCTCCGTCTAACCTATAAATGATGTCATAGCTGTAACATAAGAGTTCAAGTCGCCATCTCATGATGTTCTTATTCTTTATTTTACTAGACAATTTTGAATGGAATATAAAGGAAACAGATTTCTGATCTGTAACCCACTTAAAGTGCCTCCCGACTAAATAGTGTCCAATTCCAAACAACCTCTATTATCATAGGCTTCTTTTTCCACAGAACTATGCTCCAATTCACTTGAATTGAGACCTCTTGAAAAGAAATCCACTGGACGTCCATCTTGATTGCGGGTTGCAGCTATAGTAGTATCAGAAGCATTTGGTCACAGCTTACATAAATCTGTCCAGATTTATATTGTGGTCTTCCTGAGTCTTGCCACATATCATAACGTCATCTAGATAAGCAAATGTATCATTAAGATTTTCAAGCTGAATATTTCGTCTATGACATGCTGGAATGCAGCAACACCGTTAGTGACATAAAGTGGAATTCTTTTGAATTGATATAGTCGGCCACATACTTCAAAAGCCGTATAATGGTTATCTTCTTCTCTGATTGGTATCTGATGATATGCATTTTTTAAGTCAATTGTACTAAATATACAATTCTTAGCTACTTTGTTTACTATGTCTCCAATCTTTGGGAGCGGATAAGCATCAAGAAGAGTGAACTTATTTATACTAAGAGAGTAATCAAGGACCATTCAACGTTATGATTACTGGACAATGTGACAAGCTTGTGCTCGCCACAGTGATATACTTGGTTCAATTACACCCTCCTTTAATAGATTATATATTTCCGTGGGGATAAATCTAGAATCTAATTCAGAGTAAGAACATGATTTAATGGATATCGGCCTACAGTCTGAGACAAGTTGTACAAACAGTAAAGCAGGTTTAACTTTGGCTGCAGCCATACAACTAACAGCAAGAGGATTATCAGATCCACCTAGGTACATTACTAGTTTTCAGTGCCGAGCAAGTCATGCCCAATTATTACATCTGTACATAAATTTGGAAGAATAGAGAGAGATACATCATTATAAACATTATCTAGTAGTTTAATTCTCATGGAACAGACACCTATTGTCTGAGAACTGGGAGAGTTAGACGCCATTGTAACTTCTCCAATAGTAGGAGGGTCAGTTTTTAATTTCAATTTTTTACTAATGAATCGCTAATAAAGCTAGACAAACTCCCAGTGTCAATCAAAGTGGAAGCATGAATTTATAAACATTTTTACAAATTTGTGTTTTTGATCTTGAAATCCATGCATCTTGTCCTACTTTCAGTTTTTGCGCTAAAATTAATATATATACACGAAAACTCGTACAAAACTATACATTTTCTGAAACTTGACTAAATTTGTGATCTTAAAGCTATCAGTGAATTTGAAATGTATGCACTTAACTTTATTTCCAGGCACACCCACCCCCTTTTTTACATGTAAAAAACAAACAAAATTCTCACTCACCATAAAAAATTCAAATGAAAATTTTTGCTCTAATGAGTTATTATCATTGTATTATACTTTTCATTGTGAACAAATTTATACCAAATACAGTTAGGGTTTCAGTAAAAAACAATTTTTTACAGATTTTAGAAAGGAAGCTTGCAAAACTGGGAAAAACGGCTTGGCAATTAAGGAAAATACTAAGGGTAGTTGGAGGGTTAATTGATTTGATATAGATATAACAGAAAGAGTTAACCTGAAATTAAATTTATTTAACACAATTGTGCTAGGCCCTAATATAAAAAAATAATATTGTTGAGTTGCAACAATTTCATAAAAATATTCAAATAAACAAAACTGTTCATTTAGTGAGCTTGACTTATTGAGTATGAGCATTTATTTGGAAACTTATGTATCAAAACTGAAAATTAAAAAAAGAAAAAGCAAGGTAAGATTTTATTGTTCTTATCTTTTATCTTTCTTGTCGTATACAAAGTTTTTGAGTATATTTAGTGTTATTATTTTTTCGTTTTTGTACAAAACAAAAAATTAGAAAAATTGGCCAATAAATAACAAAGTTATGTTATTTTATAATAACTGTATGCAAACTGAAAAATAATCTCAGGTTCTGTGAAGTATCATAAGTAAACAGACAAATATGGCCAACACTTATCCTGAGGGGCAATAAACAGTAAAGCCAGAATGTGCCCAAGAACTAAACCAACAGGTTTACCTGTAACCTGTTACTTACATTAAAACATAAAACCAATATTTAACCCTTTGCACGCCAAGTAATAACGTATATGTTTTGCCCTAGCGCCAAATTACTGAATATTTTAATTTTTTGAAAACTGTAAAGCCATTTTTTTATTTGTTTAAGTAATTGGTTTAAAGAATAAAAAACCATGAAATGCTTTTTATGGGCATTTTTTTTAAACGAAATATAGATATTTTTCTATTTTAAGGACCAGTAGGTATGAAATGAATGAAAACATTATTTTGATAAAACTATATAATTTTTACAAACTTATACCGGTACATGAAGTAGATTATGATGTGTGATAATAAATAAATACACATTTTGGAAAAACAGTAAAAAGATATCTTTCAAACTGGTTTCTGTTTTTTTTTTTTACGAATAATCGTCCAAAGTAT
Organism: Homalodisca vitripennis; assembly: GCF_021130785.1. NCBI lineage: Eukaryota > Metazoa > Arthropoda > Insecta > Hemiptera > Cicadellidae > Homalodisca > Homalodisca vitripennis. Next base: position 109,627,537 of record NC_060208.1, read on the forward strand.
GAAACGCCTCAAAACAAACTTCTGGGGTGTAACGCATGGATTGTCTGTACATGTCTTGCACGAGTATACAGTTTCTTTTCTCAAGCCCTTTTTGAGACAAACTACACATCTTGCTGTTCCTTTTGGTCTCTTCTGAATAAAATGTGGTTTCTTGTTCAAACTTCAGGGGGTGGTGTTCCTTGACCTTGAGTGGGTCGGCCGCGGCGGCCCCCCGTCTGCTCATTGGTTGCCGCCAGTTTGCCTGCAACGAGATCCTTCACTAAACTTTTTCTAAATTGGGCGTGTGTCATCGGCTTCTTCAAGTTTTGTTTCTGTTAACGTCTTTGTACAATATGTAGGAATTTACAATTCCTACCTCAAACAGCCAAAAAAATGTTTTTTCTGTACCACTTTCGTGACCGTCTCAAAAAATTGTAGGATGAAATAAAGTGGTCACTCCGGTCCACTGCTCCCATATGCCTGGTGTAGTCTAAGACTACATTTGGTTTGGCTGTTGGAGGTTTGTTCGGCCACTTACTGGGTACATCAATCATGTCTGTCTTGCTGCCTTTATTATTGGTGCTCAGCAAGTGAACTACTCTTTTGTCACACCAAGAAACAACTAATATATTATTATATTCTCTGTGATATAATATCACCCTTTTTCATTTTTTTTTTATTCGTTTTTAGATTTGGAGGCATGCCTACTCTAGTTGGCATAAACAGTGCCTGTGAGAAAACAATTTGATTTTAGTACTCCCTGGCTAGCTCTGGGCTAGTATAATACCTGTCGGTATAAACATGTAAAGCCACTTACAGGATGAGCTGGATCTTTCAAAATTACTGACTCACAAAGAGTTTTTACTATCTGTGTAGTTTTTAGAAGATTTGAGTTTGGTATAAGTTCCCGCTTTCCAAAATAAGGGATAAAATCATATATGTAGCCGTTTGAACAATCAGATAACACAAATACTTTCATTCCAAATTTGGTTGGTTTTTGAGGATTGTAAACCCGAAAGCTTACTGTACCTTTGAACGAGATGGTGCTCTCGTCCACAGCGACTGCACTACTCGGAGTGTAAAATAATTTTACACATCTTGCTCATATGATCAATTAGAGGTTGTATGAGGAAGCCTATTGGTTTGACACCACCTCGATCGTGATTAAAGTGAATTTGCCAAAAAAATGTTGAGAAATTCGTTTTTGGAAAAGATATCACTACAAAAAACTTCATATGCGATTCCCATTTAGTACTAAAGTATTCTTCAATGGAGGTCATTGGAATCAGGCCCATATTTATGATTACGCCTAAGAAAGCTTTCAAATCACATGCTGTTATGTTCATTCCATCTTTTCAGTCTTGAGTTAGGTGAATATTTGTGCTGATTTTTTTGTTTGCATTTAGATTAGTTTCAAATACAATATAATCAATTATTTCGTCGTTGAAAAATAAATCAAAATATTCAATTGGTTTTGAATCGGAATCAAAAGAAATAGGCAAGTTAGCTCCATGATTTACACTGTAAATTGGTATTGAATGGCTAGGACCTGTATCATAGTTAGTTACCTCAGTCCATGGAAGATTTCTTGTAGGCCTATTTGAGGTATGATGCTTGAGTGTCATCTTCAGAGTCAGATTCACTTTCACTCAAATTATGCAAAATAATGTCCTGTTGCTCAACATCCTCGACTTCGTCAACTACACTTGAAAACGTGGCGTTCATAACCCAAGAACGAAATCGTCAAAGTCCGGATCGTCTGCGTTAGCCATAATTATGGCAATAATATATTCACAAGTTACGTCAAAAATAATAAATAATAGTTATTACTATAGTAATAGTTTTAATAGTTCACAAGCACTAAACGTAATATAAACTAATATAACTTTAAAAACGTAAACTGTCAGTGAGCAGGAACACTAAAGATAGAACTTCACGGAATGGCGGCGCTTCACAGAATGGCGGCGAGTGTACTCGCTTTGGGCGTTTCGAGAAGTACCGGAAACAAACATGAATATAAAGAAACAGCTGTTACTGATCGATACTCCTCAACGTTCAGTTTGGCACGTTGGCTATTTGCACTAGCCAGCAAAAGTGACTTTCTCTGCCATCTAGCGGCCAATTCTACAACTATTAAACTATCTAATGTTGTAAAAATATAGTTTCGCGATATAACTCGCTATGGGCGCTGGACGGAACTTTTATCCATGCGAATTAACTCGCTTATGGCGTGCAAAGGGTTAATACTTTTATTTTTTACACACACTTTTGTGATGAGTCTGAAGAAGATATCCTTGATATCGAAAAGCCTCACAAAAAAATAAAAGTATTAAATATTGGTTTTATGTTTTAATGTAAGTAAGTTATCAGTAACCAATATAAGCTCCATCTACAACAGGTTTGCCTGTCTCCACTGATTCTAGAAAAGGCTTAACCAAAGATGAATGAATATTTAGATTGATGTTTAAAATAACAACATATAGAACATGATGAGTAACATAACATACAGAAATAGCCTCAATGTGAATATTGAGTCCTTTGATCGATATTAAGTCAGAATATTTCGGTGCAAGCAAAGAATCGCTTATGTATCAACTAATCAATGTATTTTCATATGCTTTCAAAATGTCCAAGTTTTGACATGATTATAGTTTAAAAGAGACTCATATTGTATAAACTAAGTTTTATTTAGAAACGGAACCAATGTTGCCCTAGTTTAAGGTTATTACATAAGCAAGTTCTAGATACAACAAATCTCATTTAAGTTAAATTATTCATATGTGCTTTTTGGTTTTTTTTATTTGTTATGCTATATTAAATATGGAAATTCAATTTAATAAATTTGAAAACAAACACTCCAATAATATACTTTTTATTTTTGTTAAGCCTTATGTGTTCAAGGAACACACCATCAGATGCATATAACTGAATAAAAGTTTTTACAATAATGTGGATGTTTGGAACTTGTTTTCAAATTTATTAGGAATTCCAATGAGAAAAGATCTTCTAGAATGTATTGAAAATCAACTTATTATTATTTTCAGGCTCATAAATTTGGACTTTTCTGATGCTATACTTAATGAAAGGAGTAACTAAATTGTAATCCATAATTTATTTCAATTTGTACTTAAAACTTTTCACTGTGTTTTGTTAGATATTGTTCCAGACGAAAGGAACTGAAGCTCTAGTAAATATATAATTGTTAGAATACATATTTCCAGTATCACAAGGAGCAAACTGGACCACTCTGCTTGAAATTAATCTCTGCAAATATATATAAGAAATATGATGTCATTATCATCTGTACTAACACTCCTAAGTCAATTTTTGTGATAAGACAAGATGAGCACTGTCAGTTGTGATGTAAAATAGTTGAAGGAAATGGTAAGAATGTATATTTAAAAATAAATAAAAACTCATTTGAGAGAAAGGCACAACCAATATTTTTATTTATGAAACATAAAAACAAATATACAGAATGTGTATAATACAATGCAAACAATTTACAAAGCTTGACGATCGATCATATTTCAAGAGGCAGTCTTAAGATATTAATATTTTACATGGAAGGTAACACTCTTAATTTTAAAACACTAAATAAAACATTAAAACACAACAATGGTAGAATAACTCTTGTAAACACAATGATACTGATGGTTAGACCACTCAAGTAGGTAATTATCTTAAGCACCAAGTATGTGATTTTGGTTATATTAACTATTTATATTTAATTATTTTAAACAATTTACTAGTAATTAAAGCGTACAAAAAACTAAACATTGCAGTTCAATTGCATTTAACTGGTCAATCTATGTCCTACTCAACATAAAATGGGTAACATTATATTGAAAATATATTTAATTTGAAATGACAAAATCTATGAGCTATAATTTTTTATTTTAGCAAAATATTTTTCATGCAATAAATAAAATATATCCTACATAATTCTTACAGAGTATGCTGTACTTTAGAATTGAAGTTGATATCAAATACATTATGCTCATTACCTACAGGTAATAACAAGAATAATGAATAAAATAATCAACACAGGAATGTTTGACATTTTTTATAAGAATGATTTATTGGAATGATACCACTAGGTAGCACTTGTAGCCAAAGGTTTTACAAACATACATTTTAAAAGAAGTAGTTATTCCGTTATATAACAATTGCAACTTTTTGTAATTGTAAATAAGTTAAATGTTAACTGAACCTAATACGTACTGTGAGTTTGCTAGGGTTGCTTGAGTCAGTTATCTGGTTAGTAGTGATTATTAGACTGAAGTGAAGGGGGTAACCTTGTGGTTTTGGGAGATTGTAGTATATGAAAATAAAATGAATGTACAGTCGCACCTCATTAATTTAAGTTTGACTACACATGGAATGTTGTATTTCTCCTAAACTTACATGACCTCAATGTGTTATTTACCCCTGTAATATGAGGGAAAATTCTCAATATCAGAAATTTAATTAAATTTTTGGGGAAGTTGAGACAATTAGGTAAATAATGAGGATTTAAGTTACAGAACATAAACAAATGGATAGCAGAATAACTTGACTCGTGTTGTTAACTTACAAATATCTTATCTGCTCCCTTAACTTTACCAGAGAATAGACCTCATGTCCATATGAAAATTGTATGGCAGAAATTAGTGCATAGCACTTCTTAGTAATAGCACTTCTGTGTGGTGAATTTTAGATAGCTCTAAAGTGCTAAATCTGTTGCTTAGAGGTCAGTTTTGAAATGTAACCAGGGCTCGTTTTTTATTTCTTTCACAAATCAGCAACACTTTTTATTACTTACTCTCAGCAACAAAACAATTTAGTGATTGTTTTTTGTTTCAATTAGTGAGGTTTTTCCAGTGGCTATAACTTGTGCAAAACAATTATGAGCAAACAATTAATAGACATTTAAAAACGAGCAGTAAAAGAAAGTAACATGGTGCAGCACAGCTCAATACTGCCCACTTTTCTTTTAGTAACTTTAAAAGCCAATGACGAAGTACATAGTTTAGCTGAGAAAACATCTAAGAGAATAAAGAAGAGTTACAAGAATTAACTTGATATTTATTTGTTGAATGTTTTTGTTATATTTTTATGTGAATTGTGTTTCATTTGTTTTATCACATTTATTATGGTTACATATATTATAAATACTAAACAATTTTGTAATACAGACAAATGCTTTAAATTTAGTTAACCTTCCATCTGGCACTCATTTGCTTCTTGTCGGGAGGTTATTCCTAAAGGTAGTGTAAGAGTATTGTGAAAAAGAGGTATAATATTATACACCACAGATTTAGAAAAGAAACAAAGATACTGTTTGGCCAAAAAGATTTATTTAATAATTTTTATATTGGTTGTTTATTTCTACAAATTTCCGAACCGGGAATTTTTGAACAACTTCACTTTGCAAATGGAGTTTAATGTATTAAAACAATGTAAAACCCCATAAATATGCCATTTATAACCCAAATTGTTAAATGTTTGTAAATATTTTAAACCACACAACTTTAAATCACCTTCTCCTGATTGAATTACTGTGATGTGCTTCTGACACTACTGGTCCATAATTGATTTGGTTTCTCTGTCACGAGAGAACACTTCCATATTTTTATTGTATATTAAAACAGCAATTGCAAAACTTTTAATTTTGAAAAAATAAACCTTTAGTTAGCCATTAGGAAGTAAATTTGGTATACTATTGAAAATAGCACATTTTGCACAAGTATTATAATAATCATAAAAAAACCCACAATTAAAAATGTATTAGGCCAATACAACTAATAATTATTTTTCTTATAAAAAAAAACCGAGGGTTGGTGGATTTCAGATAAAATAATTTCTTGTCTAAAATAAAAGTTCAAGAAATTGAATTCAAGGGGTACAATAACAAAATATTTAAAGATGGTTCAATAACTAATTAACAACTGAATTTTAGCACACCACTAAAGATTTTAAAAATTATTATAAAGCCTAGCAGTAATCTAATAGTCGTGACTCTTCTTCATACAAATTTAACAATAGCAGCATGTTTTACATCAAAATTGACTGAACTACAAATGATATTACAACCAACTTGTAGTTAGAAACCTATGCAATTGTATTACTCGACCTACATTAGATGACACTCACAACCTGGAGAAACTAGGCTTCTTTAACATTACTAGGACTTGAACGTTGGCATACTCTACTTAGTTTACATCTAACATTTCAGTTATAAAGACACTTATTGTTACCAAACTCTATTCAAGTGCCTGATAGCACCATTTACCACAATGCTGAATGATGATATTACTCTGTAATAATGTAAAAATTACCACGATACAAGCCCACTCAATGGATAACCAAAGGTGTAAACACTTTATTGTAATGACATGACAAACATGTCATTCATAAATGTGACTGATATTTTTATAGTTATAACGAAGGATAAACCGTGAACCAAGTCAAAAATGTTCTACCACACTTAAACCCAAACATTATATCAAAAATTTGTACATCAAGTTTACTGATGTTGCACTGCATTAATTAAATCATACAATAACTCCAATTTTATTGTTCCGCGAAAGATGTGATTGAAAGAGTGGCGACTGTACAATGCACGTTTTTATTATTTCTGTAATTTAGGAAAATAATAAGATGTAAAGTATATATATCTGAGTAAGAAATATATTTTTTAATAATACTTTTCTTAAAATAATTGTTGTCAGAATATAAAATCCGCCAATATTCTAAATGGGTTCCACAGTTTACCAAAATACCTTCAATTAATCAACTACATTAAACATATACAGTGTATCCCACAAAGAGGTTTATATATTTAAGATTTCTTGACATGTTTATTTACTGTTTGATCATTTTGAAACTTTACTCAGATACTACGAATCAGAATATAAAGAATGGTGTATAAAATTTACAACTCCTTTACATGAGTTTGCAGAAATGGAATGGTGGTCCAAAAATGTTAAATTAAGTGTATATATTGTTTTATTTTATTCAAAAAATAAACAGGTATCGTTACAAAATGTAATTTCATAAAAAATTTTTAAAACTAAATACCAATGAAAATTTGATAGTAAACCAAATTATTGAAACTGAAACCCATCCTTAGCAACACATTGTATACATGTAATAGATACATACATACTTGAAATTCATAAGATCTAAATAAGTTGTCATTACCAGTAGTTATGTACGATTGAATGATGTACCTATTTTATCATGAAATTACTTCTATTTGCAAAGTACCAATTTATAGACCATTTCATACTTAAAAATTAAACCATGTACACATTACTTATTAGTAACAATTTGTAACACACATAAGCCTTAATCAAAACTGACCAAAAAATTCAAATAGTAAAAATAAGTTAACAAACATAAACATAACAAATAATCAACAAACCTTAAAAAGAGGATAACAATTTTACTGAAATAACAGTACAATAAATATCCTAATGCACAACAAGAACACAAATAATAGGAATGTTAAACATAAAAAAGAAGTATGATACAGGCACACTTAAAAATGTATTAATGTAGTAATATAGATTTAAGACCATCCAATAGTGAATTTTATTTGTAAACCTAGAACTGTGAAGGCCATATTTGAGCTATTGTTAGACTGCTTAATTAAATACAAGAGTTGTTAATGAGATGGCATAATAATATTGGTTCCAATAAATTTATGAAACGTTAAATTACATATTTCAATATATTTTATGTCTCTAAATTCAATGTAGTGAACATTTTTCAAAACATAATTTGAAATTAGTGCACCAAGCAAGTGGAAGGGAAACAATATGTCATTTTCAACCACTCCAACAAAGACAAGCAGGTCGTGGAAACAGGTTTGCTGGGATCCAAACAATGAAGAATATATTCTGTCTGTCAGTGTAACTGCCAACTCAAGTAGTGAAGCAGTTTGTTGACAATTATCATTTTCCCACACCTCTCCCAATTGGACTTTGAAACATATAAACTATAGATAGCTGAGAAAGGGTCTGAACATTTTTATTATACAGTTATTTACTTCAAGAAAGCTACACCAATTTGTACATATGAAGGGTTATTTGGTGCTACAGAGTGGCAACCCTTACCCAATTAAAGTGAAGTGACTTTGTGACTCAATCCCTCCTTTTTACAGCCACTTTTATACGTATAACAACCAAGTTTTTGCACTTTTATTAATTGTCAAAAATTCAATTTTTACTCTATTGAAAAATAAGATACGGCTGGCTTATTGTTATCAATAAAATTATAAAAATGTTTCCTGTCTCAAACTTTCTTATAACTATTGTTTTCTATCCCTGTAAAGGTTGAATGAAAAATAGAATTTTGATTAAACATTTTTTAAATTCTAATTTTTTATTACAAAACTTATTTCACACTAAAATTATTGAAATTATAATAATATATAATAAAAGTAAGTAGCCTTATGAGAAAAACAACATACAGCATTATATACATCATGCAGCTTTCATTCTTTTTATAAATGTTTTCTTAACGTACAAGAAATAGCAAATTCACTTTTAATTTGCAGCATGGGCACAGTTCTAGGGTTAACATTTTTTTTAAATTAAGTTTTATTGTAATTTTTGCAGGTAATTTATTGTACAAACAAGCTATTTATGATGTAGCTGAATTTTATGTTCTCCAGTCTGCTGAAAGGGATGTGTCTAGTAAGTTAAAATTCCATGTATTTATTAAATGTATCACATTTCAATATTAATAGTATTTTTTCCTTATAAATAAATAATACTAAATTAAATATATATATATATATATATATATATATATATATATATATATATATATATATATATATAATTTAATAACAATTAATATTTCATACTTAATAAACAAGGATTTGCAATGTGAAATGTATTCTGCTTTATTGTAATAACATAATAATAATAATAATAACTATAATAACAAGTATGATTAAGAGGTTTTTGTCTACAAGAACTTAGCCAATTTTCCAAATCTTCTTCAGAAAATTATTATACTATAGAATATAAAAGCAAAGTATCAATTTCTGATATAATGAAATGGCACAAACTCAACCAGTATTAGTAATAAAAATATTATTCTAGAAAGCCTTTTAGGTAGTTATTTAAGTTGAGAGCCCAAGACCACACACATTCTTACATCATGGACAGAATCAATCTGGTATTGATTCTAAACTGAAAATGACAGTTTCAGTCTTATTTTTATTTAATTAAAATTGATTATCAGGTATCCAGATAAGCATATGAAAGGTTAAGGTTACATAATCCCTTGTCAAATTTATGTCAAACCCAGTTGACAGAAGATCTGTGTAAGGTTTAACAAAATCAAAACTTGCATAGTCGACAATTAACACATCAAAAAACCTTTCACGACTCTATGCTTTACTTTTTTTATCACTTGCTATAGTGAAGTTAAACACAAACTGAGACTGGAATGAATATTGCATTTCTACTTATTTTGATTCTGGTTAAACTACATTTATATATGTTTAGGATTATTTTTTCGTAATAAATATATTAAACCAATATAGTATAATGTACTGTTGTTAATTTGTAACAAATAACCAAAGAATTTTACAATTTTTTTACCATATTGAGCTTTTTATAGAGAGACCATTTAAAAAACAATGGTTCGGCTTTATCACAAAAATGATTCATAACCATCAAGCGAATATTATTAAATACAAGCAATTACAAAAAAGTTTGCTGTAAAAATCTCAAACTGTGCCTGCATAATTACTCCTCATGCATACTAAATTTATTCAAATTTCTAGCTTGTAAGTAAACTAATTATCACCCTTCTATAAAAATTGAATGCACTTACAATAATAATAAATGTATTCATGTAATTGGAACGGTTACAGTTAATTACAAAGATACGTAAATGTGGTTTCCAGACATTTACATAAGAATCTACATTGTAGTTTTCTTAATTATTCTACATCAATAAATTTCACATACATATGACGAAATGTAAAATTAATGACACAAGGAAAGTTTTACAGAGTTTGTGAGTACAACAGCATGAGCATTGTTAATTATGCGATCAAGCAATTTATATGGAACAGTTAATAATTATTCGAGATTAATTGGTTTATAAAAGATTTTAATAACTTGTTTTCCATTTCAGTGCTGTCAGGATCAAATATATCTGGCAGGCAACTCATTGAGGTGGCGTTACATCTATGATTGGTGAAAGTTTTACTTCATATCACAGTCACAGTTTTAATTAGGAATTTGCATTAGTATTAACTTGCCTTGCAGAACAAAGATATCATATACACCATCACCAGGCATGTTAGTTCCAAGGCGTAACTTAGTATCAACTTGTTGGCACTGCCACATAGTTTGATGTCTTCTTCCTGAAAAATCACAAACGTTGATGACTTAAAATCAAATTATGTAGTATTTTGAAAACTCCTAACTGTTATCCATTATCTGTGTTTTAAATATGCCGCTAATCCAGATACTTATTAACACTAAGAATGGTTATAGATTTTTTTTTTTTTTCGGACTTATAAGGTATTTGGAGGCAGAGAAACTCCAGATGGATTGTTACTTGTGTATCTATTGGAAAAACAGGAAAGCGTGAAAAAGTGAAGTAGACAATTGATATATATATTAAACAATATATAAGATATCGTTAAAATAATATAATAATAATAACATAAAATAAAATGTAGACAATAGTTTTGAAATGATAAACAGTAAAATAAAACATAGTTCAGAAGAAAATTTGGAACACTGAGAAGATTTACTTTAGCTGCATCGAGGGTTTTTGATAAAAAATATACATAATGGGGAATTTAATAGAGTGACTGATAGTCTAAGCATCCTTGAACAATATAGGGTCTAGAGATGTTAGCAACGACGAGAATCTATACAGTTTGTCAGTTTGTCTATCAAAAAATATTAGGAAAATAACTGCCTCCCAAATAAAGTACTACATTCAACATTTAAACACCTAAATTTCAATCTAAATTCAGATTGACCACAACCTGTACAGAAGTGTTAACTTGACTAGCTGTACAATTAATGTAAAGGAAAAGATCTAGAAAAGTACAGCTCGTATATGTTGTTAGACTATTCCAGAATCTCCATTCTATTAACTACTATAATCAGATTAGTAAAATTAAGTATTATGATTGTATCTGTTAATTAATGATGGATTCATACCTGACAGACTGAGTAAGTCACCAAATCAGGGAGTGAGACATGAATGTCACTCTAATACCAGTGTGAAGTCCTTCAGAGCAACTACTCATATTGTTTAACTTGTACGCCTATGATTTTCTCAACTGTGTGCTAAAATGCATTCTTCACCAACATGTTGTTGATTGTCACTTGTATTTATCATATGAGATTGAATTGATTAATATCATCAACTTTACTGAGTAACATTCATGAGTGGTCAGCAAACAACAGCCTTAAACTCAATATACCCTACATAATACACCACAAGAAGTCCTCAGCAAAAAAAACTGTACAGGTGGCACTTAATTATCCCCACAAAAGAAACTCTATATATGGTCTTACTTTGTCGGGCTATGTCACTGACACTATCCAAAAATTCACTTAACGATAAGAGAACTGTATAAATTGAATCTGCAAAGTTACAGATCATGCAATCACTGATATTATCAATATTGTATTTTTGCTGTCCTGGGAATTGGTTTAACATCTCTAGAGAGGAAAAAGAAAGGATTCAAAATTTATACAACACTACTGTCAGATTCATGTACCGCTCAATGTGATAAGGATCTGTGTTCCCATTTAGAGATATGCAGCATCAATGGAAATTGTATGCAGGATGAGACATGCTGTATGATCCACAAGGTCCTCAAATTTATGTTCTACAATATCTATGTGAAAGGCTTGTAAGCCAATGAGGCACTGCCCAACCGAGGACCAAACACACACAGTACAGTACAGTAGTACTTATCGAGACCAAAAGCTCCACTTTCTCAAAGTAAGACTGAGAATAGTTTTTTAACAATCTCTTTAAGGATGTGCCAGAATGAAACTAACGTTTAAGTTTTAACAACAACGTAAACACGTTGTGTTATGTCAATAAGCACAAAAGGTGGTATTATTTGCATATTAAAATAAGCTAAATAGGAATTGTATTTTAAAGTTTCTATCTATGTATGTACAAAAAAACACATATAAACAGAGATGTTTTTATTGATTTATGTATCATATCCCTGCATTTCTTACTTTTTCATGTTCCTTGATGCACGAAGGAGGCCTTCTACGAGGCAAGTTGTGCTTGAACTTGATCTTTTGACAATTAAGGCTGGTGCCATTGTAGTTGACCTCACTCGGGATAACATTCAAGGGGGACACAGAGGGGTCAGAGGCCTGGGGACATGTAGCATGGACCACCACCAGAATCATGTCACTGAATGGAATACTCTGCACAACGAATGGTCTGGAAAATTCCATACACTTATTGGAACCACTTGATTACAAATTTGGAGACAAAAGTTACATATATTTACAACACTTTTTGCTTTTTTAGTGGTGTTATTTCTTAACATTATAAAAATAAACAATGCCTAAATATGGTACAATCTTTCTATTCTAGGATTTATGTTCTGCTCCAGATGAAAAGAAAGTTAGTATTTTATATAACAAACATTGAGTAAAAGAAGGTCTGATAAAAAGTAACAAATGCAAAAATAACAAATATATAAATTCATTTTTAAAATGCTGATTGATTTGATCACATGACTAAAATGACCTTACTTCTTTCTTATCGTGTTGATAGAACATGTATTAAACTTTATTAAAGAATAAAATAAAACGTTTTGAATATAAATTTTTTTAACCATTTATTTATATCATACATATTTTATTCTAAAGTAAATTGTATTAGTATTTTTATTTTTAATAACTTACTTGTCATATTGTATGCACATGACTATTGTTTTGTAACACATAACAATGGCAAATGCCTGAAATCCTATTATGCTTTCACACACAAATAAATCCCAATAAATTGAGAACAAGGTAGGAGTATGTAAGATCACATATCACGTAACAGGCTTCACTGAAGTTACAAGCAAAACTTCAAATCTATAGCTCAGTTCATTATCAAGATGTCCTGCAGGTAGGCAGAAATATTGCCAGCCTACTGGGAGAGAGGCTTCAATGAAGTTACAAGGAAAAATTCAAATCTATAGCTCAGTTCATTATCAAGATGTCCTGCAGGTAGACAGAAATATTGCCAGCCTACTGGGAGAGAGGCTTCACTGAAGTTACAAGCAAATCTTCAAATCTATAGCTCAGTTCATTATCAAGATGTCCTGCAGGTAGACAGAAATATTGCCAGCCTACTGGGAGAGAGGCTTCACTGAAGTTACAAGCAAATCTTCAAATCTATAGCTCAGTTCATTATCAAGATGTCCTGCAGGTAGACAGAAATATTGCCAGCCTACTGGGAGAGAGGCTTCACTGAAGTTACAAGCAAATCTTCAAATCTATAGCTCAGTTCATTATCAAGATGTCCTGCAGGTAGACAGAAATATTGCCAGCCTACTGGGAGAGAGGCTTCACTGAAGTTACAAGCAAAACTTCAAATCTATAGCTCAGTTCATTATCAAGATGTCCTGCAGGTAGACAGAAATATTGCCAGCCTACTGGGAGAGAGGCTTCACTGAAGTTACAAGCAAAACTTCAAATCTATAGCTCAGTTCATTATCAAGATGTCCTGCAGGTAGACAGAAATATTGCCAGCCTACTGGGAGAGAGGCTTCACTGAAGTTACAAGCAAATCTTCAAATCTATAGCTCAGTTCATTATCAAGATGTCCTGCAGGTAGACAGAAATATTGCCAGCCTACTGGGAGAGAGGCTTCACTGAAGTTACAAGGAAAAATTCAAATCTATAGCTCAGTTCATTATCAAGATGTCCTGCAGGTAGACAGAAATATTGCCAGCCTACTGGGAGAGAGGCTTCACTGAAGTTACAAGCAAATCTTCAAATCTATAGCTCAGTTCATTATCAAGATGTCCTGCAGGTAGGCAGAAATATTGCCAGCCTACTGGGAGAGAGGCTTCACTGAAGTTACAAGCAAAACTTCAAATCTATAGCTCAGTTCATTATCAAGATGTCCTGCAGGTAGACAGAAATATTGCCAGCCTACTGGGAGAGAGGCTTCACTGAAGTTACAAGCAAATCTTCAAATCTATAGCTCAGTTCATTATCAAGATGTCCTGCAGGTAGGCAGAAATATTGCCAGCCTACTGGGAGAGAGGCTTCACTGAAGTTACAAGCAAAACTTCAAATCTATAGCTCAGTTCATTATCAAGATGTCCTGCAGGTAGACAGAAATATTGCCAGCCTACTGGGAGAGAGGCTTCACTGAAGTTACAAGCAAATCTTCAAATCTATAGCTCAGTTCATTATCAAGATGTCCTGCAGGTAGACAGAAATATTGCCAGCCTACTGGGAGAGAGGCTTCACTGAAGTTACAAGCAAAAACTTCAAATCTATAGCTCAGTTCATTATCAAGATGTCCAGCAGGTAGACAGAAATATTGCCAGCCTACTGGGAGAGAGGCTTCACTGAAGTTACAAGCAAATCTTCAAATCTATAGCTCAGTTCATTATCAAGATGTCCTGCAGGTAGACAGAAATATTGCCAGCCTACTGGGAGAGAGGCTTCACTGAAGTTACAAGGAAAAATTCAAATCTATAGCTCAGTTCATTATCAAGATGTCCTGCAGGTAGACAGAAATATTGCCAGCCTACTGGGAGAGAGGCTTCACTGAAGTTACAAGGAAATCTTCAAATCTATAGCTCAGTTCATTATCAAGATGTCCTGCAGGTAGGCAGAAATATTGCCAGCCTACTGGGAGAGAGGCTTCACTGAAGTTACAAGCAAAACTTCAAATCTATAGCTCAGTTCATTATCAAGATGTCCTGCAGGTAGACAGAAATATTGCCAGCCTACTGGGAGAGAGGCTTCACTGAAGTTACAAGCAAATCTTCAAATCTATAGCTCAGTTCATTATCAAGATGTCCTGCAGGTAGACAGAAATATTGCCAGCCTACTGGGAGAGAGGCTTCACTGAAGTTACAAGCAAATCTTCAAATCTATAGCTCAGTTCATTATCAAGATGTCCTGCAGGTAGACAGAAATATTGCCAGCCTACTGGGAGAGAGGCTTCACTGAAGTTACAAGCAAATCTTCAAATCTATAGCTCAGTTCATTATCAAGATGTCCTGCAGGTAGACAGAAATATTGCCAGCCTACTGGGAGAGAGGCTTCACTGAAGTTACAAGGAAAAATTCAAATCTATAGCTCAGTTCATTATCAAGATGTCCTGCAGGTAGGCAGAAATATTGCCAGCCTACTGGGAGAGAGGCTTCAACCTCACTCAGCCAAATTCCCTGGATAGATATGTACCTAGTGATAGGCAAATCCAGAATTTTCTATCTGATTCTAATTTTGAAATTAGGTTTTCATAAACAAAGTACAATAAGAAGATTGATTAATTTCAGTTTGAGTTATGTATATAGTAGATAAATTTTTTAAAGAATGGAATTTTCAAATAGTTTAAGTAATCCATTTTCTTTATTATGTTGCTGATTGAAAGATTTGTTGAATATTTAGATTTTAATTTAAGGTAGAGAATGTGTAATTTGGATGAATTCGCTGATCTGTTAGCATTATGGCTAATCTATAATTTAGAATGCACTTTACTGGAGATATTCTATTAAAAATGTATCTTATTCAGAACACTTCTGCAATTCACCACCCCTATTATTTATCAAGATTATATATTGTACAAAAATATATCATAGTTGAGGGCCAGGTTGTAAAGATGTTGGCTTTGTTAGCTTCTTAATCTATTTGTATTGTAATAATTGTGAAATCACATGTTGGAATACTGAGTTTTAGCTATAATTGATTGTAAATTATGTGAATTGAATTCAGAGTCATGTCTACAATATTGGAGTCAATTCTTCAGAAGATTAAATTAAAATAGAAGCATAAGGACTCCTAGTTTCCAGCATGTCAACCTAAGCTTATCACACACCCGATTTACTGTTATTAGTACATGCCTATCCTTGTACCTTCTATAAGTTCTAAAAGTTTCCACCCCATAATTAACATCAGATATTCCAAACAGGATTTTTCTACTAATCTAAAGATTTTCACAATCCAAACTGATATGTTTTATAGTCTCTATAGAAAGTTAGATAGTTACTATTGAAAATGTTAATGGTATGACAAACTCACGGGCGACAAGGACCTCCGCCAGAGGGCCCATCTTGCACCCGTCGCTTCCGCTCTGGCTCCAACTGGTACAGATCCACCTCCATGGTGCATGGAGCAGGCAGTGTGCGGTTGATCATGGCCTTGCTGAACACATCCTTAATGTTGCTCTCCCCTGAGGGAATAGTCGTAGTTGGATCTATGTCTTCCCCGTCCTCGTCCTCAGTCTCTGTATTGTAGTCATCTGACACCACCGCTATTGCAAACCAAGACGATTAGTCAGTTCCTTTTGTTTATCAATTTTGGAAACCAACAAAGCATTAGACAGAACATGAACTTTGAAAGAAACTGCACACTAACTTTTGTTCATTATTTACCGTTCATTATGGAAAATCTGTTATGTGTTAGAAAATGTACACCCAATTGATCCCCAATATGAACTACTACTAAAAATCTTAATCAAAGTAGGGAGGATAAGTAATTGATATAATTACTAATACAATAAACTGTGTGATTCTTACATATATTATAGCTGCCTAAAATGTAAAAACTACTTGATTTGGTCACACATGTTACAAACCTTCTTCATTCGGGAAGGAGAAAGCCAAAGTCCCGATCCACTGAAGGTTAAACTCGACGAAGAACCAGACGATGTTGGCAACCATCCAGTTTCCCAACCAGCTCAGATAGTGTAGAGGCTGCATATGAATCAAAATCATGAACTTGATGTTAGAAAACATCAAGACAAGCACACGTGCAAGTAGACGTGTGCTTATTTGATGCCAGTATTAGTATTTTTTAAATCCGTATCTCCACATACTGTCTCACACACATATACACTCAAAAAACTTCAACAAAATTTAACCCAACCAAAATCCACTTTTATGTATACCCAAGGTCTGACTAAAAAGTCAGACTGATTTCCAGCAAGACCTCAAGGAGGATTAAACCTCAAGCTCAAATGTTATACTGCAAAGTCATATCACACATTTCTCCACCCCTGCAAGCCAGCCACCAAACCACTCAGTTGGACTATGGCCTTTGTTTGTATCAGAAGAATATCAGCAATCTGTTAAAAAAATGCCTAGTGTTTTAAAAGAGTAACAATTAATTGTGACATTTTTAATAAAACTTAAGAAGTCAGCAGTGTTTTTGTCAAGTACTTTGAGTGGTTTAAGCAATTTAAAGAGAAACAAGGAGAGGTTGAAGAAAACTCATGTCGATGGCAACTTTTGTCACACAAAAAATGGATAAAATAATTTTAAAAATTGGAGATTTAATCTTTATTACTACTAATAATATTAATAATATTAATCTTGCTCAGTTCTGAGAATAAAAAAGAAAAGGGAATCTGGGTTGTGGAGAAACAAGCCAGTGCACTGGCCAATGCTGTACTGGTCATTGTCATTTTTGGCTGAGCATGGCATCGCTATGTTGGAACGTCCCCTCTATTGAAGAATATTAAAGTTGTGAAGAAGTAAAAGTAAATAATTTTATTGCCCTTATATTTTTAGCCATACCTCGTATTTATAACATTATAAAAGTGAAAAAAATTATAAGAGTTGGAAAACAATACTTAATGATAAATTTATCTGTACTGTACAACATTGTTGTTACAAATTGAGCAGGAGCCACTTACATTCTTGAGACTATTGGAGCGGCTGCTGCCCTGGTTCTCACTGATGAAGCAGACACCCTGATAGTCGTAGATGTGAACTCTGCGGTACACAGCCTCCTCGACCAGCTTCTCCATAACGTAGCCACGCACCTCACCGAAGAAGTAGCCTGTGTGCTCCTTATTCTCAGACAAGATGATGTAGGCATTGCTATCCAATACGTAGCACTCGAAGCTGTCACTACCACATGTCTGTGTGGGCTTGCAGTTGCCACCAATACTTGTGGGGCACTGGCAGGCAGATCAGAGGTTAAATAATAACAATTTAATTTAATCACTTTAGTTTTAAATTCTAGTTAATACTGCTTGAAAAAACTGTGTAATCTTAAGAAACAGTAAGGGCCCAGAATGGACCACTATGCAATTCCATATTGCTTTAGTAATAGCTGTGATATAAATTTTTGTACCTAATATTTTACTTTGTAAATAGAATAAAAGAACAAACAATTGCCATTGATTGAGGTTATTTCATTAAGTCTTTCAGCAATTTAATAAATCAGCCCACTTTTTACCAAAATATGTTTTAAATCATCAAAATCATTGTAATAAGGAAGAAACTGTATTCACAAAGGAACTTTTGCTATCTTTGAACATGATGAACTAATTTATGAAAAGAGTAAAAATACCAACCTCACGGCTGAGAATGTACTTTTAGTTTCCAATGCAGGTTGGGTTTGGAATTTTCAAGTATAAAAGTTAAAATCAAGATTATCATAAAGTTGTATATAATGACAATTTAGATGTGCATACATACTAGAAATTTTGCATATTGTTGGATGGAGTAGGGGTACACCTAACAGGTACTTACAGAATGTGTGATATTAATGAAGAGGTTGTGGAGAGCTGAATGTTGGAACTGAAAGCCCACAACAGCAGCTGGAGCTTTCTTGTCCCCGTTCTCCACGAAGATGGCATTAGCTGCTGTAACCAGAGTTTCATTCCTATCCGGAACTTCTGAGCCTAAAATACCTGTATAACGAAAAATACTTGTGAAGAATAGGAATTTTCTGACTCTTGTGGGAAAAGAGTACTCTGAAAGTTATCAATTTACACACACAGAAATAACAGTCTGTCTTTTTTTGTAGAAATAAACAGATAACATTTAAAAAGCAAACTAAATCGTTTATAGCAAAAATTGTTCAGTATTTAAAGTTTAAAAGGGTATTGATGTATGAAGGATGATTACAAATTTAAAATTATCTTTTTTAAATAATCCATACAAAGTTACACATACAACAGTCGAATATAATTGAAAAATCCTTTGGAGTTGGTGTCGACTCATTCACAAAAAACATCCAAGAGCATCTATTTTAAATAGCAAATCTTAACCTACAGAGTTCTACAATAGAGGTCTTAGTCACACCAAGAAAAACTGAGAAATGTGTGACTCATAAATGTAGGGGGCAGCCTTAAAAACTACATAAAAGTGATACTATGAATCTCTCTTGTGACCAAGTTTACCACAATAATTAAAAAGATATCCTGAAATAATCGTTGGCCACTTCCATAGCCCTGTTCTCTTCTTTAACCACTTGACGGTCTCGTTATTTTGCGAAAAACGTTCCATTTTGGTCATGTATTGATGAAATAAGTACATTACTTTATGCCTAACCACTTTGTTTAGAAAAAGAAATTTTTTTTTACGTCTAACATGTGTTTTTGGATTTTTTAAAACCCCTATAAGGATTAACCCAAGATATCTCGGCAATGGTAGTAAACGTATGCACATAAGTAATTTGAGCTCATATAATTGGGTACTCGATTCTTGTGATAGCATCAATAATATATATTATTAAAGCCAAGTTTAAATTATATATTAGAATATATATATATATATATATATATATATATATATATTAAACTTTATATATATAATTTCATATACATCAATATATTTTACTATAAATTACTTTCAACTCGTAAGCTTTTACTTTTACATACTACATTATTTGAGTATACATAGATTGAATATATATATATATATATATATATATATATTATATATATACTAAAACATTATCTGTAAATGTAAAAGCTTGCACATAAATAAAGCAATTCTAACACACATATAAATATAAAGTAAATTTATATTTCATATGCTATATTATGTATATACTAAACATTTATACTATTATACATAATTGATAAATTATTTTTGTGAAAACAATACGGGGAGAAAAAAACAAATTTAGGTAAACAATGGATTATATATTGAGAAAACGCAGAAAAATGAAATCATTGACACGGCTACTTCATAAACATGAAAAGGTCAAAACTTAGTCTATAACAGGTAGCAATGAAAAAGTTATATGTCAACGAAGGTATGGTATACCCGAAAACATGGAGTTACACATAAGGCAACGTTGCAGTCTGGGCAATGGTATCTGGATTCCCTGCGGATCTTCTTTCAGCGTGCGTCCCGCACTCTGCTGCAAATCACACACTGACGAGTCGGGTGGTCCTTCCCTGCCGTGGCTGGAATGTATTCAGGGAAATGACGTTCAATCAGCCTTACTGGGTTGAGAGAGTGGCTTGGATTTCCATTGTTCTTTTGATGACTTCCAATCTGAACATAAGGGGGCTAAGCTGGCCCTCACACTTTTTGTAAAGAACATACGCGTTCCACATACACAGGTCAATAAGATGAAAAAACACTTTTTTATAGTACTTTTTTCCTCTTTTCCTAGTGGAAGCGTAGGTGGATATGTGCTGGTCTACACGATCCACTCCACCCATTGTGTCATTATAGGCTACCACAACGTTAGGCCTTTTGGTTGTAACGCCCCTTTTCACCACATTCACCATATTTGCTGAGTGAATGGTGGAAAGAAGGGCAACAATCTTCTTGTCTTGCCAAGCAAGGATATTTAATTTCCCTTTTTGGTAAGATACTACATCTTCTTTTTTCAGTTTTTTTCTTCTTCAGCTCCTTTTTCTTCATTTGCTTAGGGACATCTTTTCTTGACAGTTTTATTGTACCGTAGGTATCAGTCTTATTACTAATAAGAATGTCCGCTAGTTGAGGCGAAGTGTAAAAGTTATCTGTTGTCAAACAGTAACCTTTCCCCAACAAGTCATTGCACAAGGTTAAAACTACTTGTGTAGATTTTGGTAGTTTTTTGAAGTCAGCAGCTGTCATACCTCCTGGTACCTGTGCATGGTAGCCCTCATGCCCCTTACCAGTGTAAATTGAAAGGTCACACACATATCCACTTTTTGCTTCACATAGCATATAACTCTTTATACCAAAGCGAGCTCACTTTAGTGGTATGAACTGTTTCCAGGACAAACGACCTTTGAACAACAATAAACTCTCATCAACTGTGACATCTCTTTCAGGTGTAACGCTATGTTTGAATATTGCCCTACGTTTCTCCAAAACCGGCCAAATTTTATTCAACTTAGGGTTTGGGTGGGTTCTTGGGTTGTATTCATTGTTATTTGTAAAATGCAGATATTGTTTTATTTGCTTGAATCTACGATAAGGCATAGATTGTAAAAAGAATGGAGTTGTTATCAACGGATTTTTTGACCAATATTGTTCCATTTCAGGTTTTACCAAAACCCCCTGTAGCACAACTAGAGCTAAAAATACTCACCGACAGCTCAGAAAAAGGTTTGGCTCTTTGATTTGTCTGAGCGTATTCAGCTGCATACCGGTTGGTTTCGTTACATATCAGCTGAAAGAGTTCATCCGGTACATAGTTTTCGAAGAATTCAAGCACATCATTGTCTTTATCGAAAGGTCCAACATTTATACTTGGTATAGCTGTAAAAGGAAATCGTGGAGGGGCTGCCGGAGAGTTAGATGTACTTATTTCTGTCCACACTCGTGCATTGTTCAAGTCCACAGACGAATCTGAATCGGAGTCACTCTCTGTTTCTGTGTCAGAACCACTACTCTCACTGCCACTTTCTTCCAACTGTGCATTTTCAGAATCATGATCATCGTCACTGTTCATTTTAAAACTGTTACGAGAGAAGAGAACAATAAATGAAATACGCTTATTATGACGCACGAACAGGTTATGTTGTTCACATCCACGTGCCACAGTCACAGAGTGATGCAGGCGAGCCAGTGGCGCTGCACAGTAGACAGATAATCAACAAAACGCAATACACCCGGGAGGTGCTGCAGTCTCGTGACAATTCAATAAACTACATTTACAAAGTCATGCACGAGTCTATTCGGTTTAATCCATTTTGTATCAACAATTAAACTGGGGCCCAAGATAACTCGGGTTAGTCCGTAACTGCACAAATGATGTAAACAAGTATACTCGGGTTAAACCGTTAAGTGGTTAAAGATACTGGTAACTACTAGAGGGAGAGCAGTAGATTAAATTGTGTTTTTTTTTTATTTTAATATGAATGCATGTAGAATAAACCTACCACTACTGAAAGGCACTGAGTATACGAATCTCTCAGGATCATCAAAGTTCTGCTCGACTGCTCGCTTGTACCAGACCTCGTCTATTGCCTTGTTATGAATGTCCTTAAAATGGCTAAAACAAAAAAAAAATGATTGGGGTACAGCTTTATTATTTCAACAAAGATTAGATTGATTAAATCTACCAGTCACAATAATTTTGCTTTGTATGTTTGGACATAGAAGTTTCATATATTGATCTATGACAAAAATAACTAATAAGATTCCATCAGTACAACATGAAACATCTACAAATATAAGGTAAAAGCTGTCACTGGCATAGTGGTGAGAATGGCTAAGTATTTATATTCAGTCACAATTAACCAATCTTTGTGTATCCAACATGTTATAGTGGAAACTGTTGTAATTTATTGTATAGTTAAAATTATATGTTTTGTTCATTGTTTTTTTTTTTTTTTTTATAGATATGACAAGAAAAATAAAAGGTTAGTTCTGTTCTGAGACTGCTATGTGTTGCATTACACTATTTTCAGTCTTTAACCCTTTGAGTGCCAAGTCCGATGAGATCGGCCTGTGGGTTTTTTGAAAAGTGCAGAAGAGTCAACTAGATCAGTTTTTCGAATATTTATTATTCTGCTATTGAATGTTGACATATGGCATTGTACTTAATCTCATTTTATCCTAATCCTAATCCTAATAGTATTATAAATTTGAAAGTGCCTTTGTTTTTTTTTGCTTTCTTGCATAAACTATTCAACCAATTGTACTGAAATTTTACATGGACATTCTTAGGGTCCATATTTTGAAAATCCTTTTCTAGTTCTAGTTCTACGCCCGATTAGTCACTAAATTAGTGAAAAATACCATCTTGGTCTCTAAAGTTGTATAATATTAATTTAAAGAGACTCAAATAATCAACTGTTCTGATTAACCATTGTTTTTTGACAGCACAAGGATTTGTTTAATTAATTTAACCACTACTTTCAATTTGATTATACTTGTAGTGTAAATTCTCTCATCTACCTTAGAAAATTTCCTAAAACATAAGGTGGTCACAATTTGATTCTAGATTTCCTTTGATATATATATATATATATATATATATATATATATATATATATATATATATATATCTAGTTTCTTGATTGCCAAACAAGGCAAAATCAACTATGGAATAATAAATACTAAGAAAAAAGTAAATTACAATGGCCATAAAAATACAGTTTTTAACATATTTTCTTGATCATGGTAACAAGGCAAACTCAACATTGGCATCAGAAATACAATTCACTCGAACTAGATATGCACATCAGGTGCAAAACCTACAGAATTGCCTGCAAAATAGCAGGCAACTGCTAGTACATAATAAAATAGGTTATCTATCTTGATTTGATTTGTTTCAGCTGGTTAAAGCTATTTGATAAATATGAGATACAACTTTTATGCGAGTGCAAATTTTCAATATTTTGCACTAATACATAAAAAAGTCATATTCAGTATTACAGACACTTCTTTTTTGAAACTTGGTAAGTTATACTTGTTCCTACTTACATAGGGAACAATAAAAAAAGTCGGATGAAGTTAAAAATAATCACAATTTTTCTTTATTAACATGTAAAAAATGTTAAATTAAATTATTTTATAATGTCAACAGATTTTATCATCCGAATAAATATTAAATTATATCCTACTTTTCCTCCAACACAATAAAAAATCATCCCATTATGTTTATTTTGGAAAAAGTTGTGAATTATTTTGTGGAATAATACACAAATACCAATTATAAAAAATGTAAATACTGATACTTTTTTGAAATTTTGTATGTATATTCGTATGTACATAATTAACAATAAAAAGGATGCATAAAAATAAATTTAAATCTTAAAATTACAACTGTTGTATTTAAAAATTTAAAAACAGTCATTTATGTTTGTATTATCTGTTTATTTAAAAATGTAAACATGTTGTATCATGCAAATAAATACTACAAATGTTTAATTTTGTTGATCAGTAAGGATTCAGTTGATTGGATCCTTGTTGTATAACTAAAATGTAGAGAATCTGTTGTGTGGGTTGGTTCATTATGAGATTTATAATGTTTTTTGGGTTTGTATGGGTTGGATCATTTTTGCAAAACAAAAGTATGAATTTAATTTATCAAACGGTAATAAAATATAAATATTTAATAGGTTGTGGGTTGGATCCCTATTGCATAACTATACCCAGTTATAGACTCCTTTCCCACCTACATAATATAAGAAAAAACATCTCATTATGTTCATTTAAAAAAAGTTATGATATATTTAACAACTTCACAAACATCAAAAGAGACAGGTCAACTGTCATGAACTGACAGGGCCATGCCCTCAAAAGTGCTTGGCACTCAAAGGGTTAATTTAATATTACACAATGGATTTTATTACATGAAGGCAGTGAATTTAAACTCATTAATATGTCAAGAAGACATAGTGAAACAAATACAAACCATCATGTTCAAAATGATAATAGTACAGATGAAAGCAATATTTCACCTAAGATCTGTCAAAACCTGATCAGACTGATCAGAACCCTGGATCTGTCAAATGAATAGTGACTAGCTGCTTAAAAATGTTTCTCCAATGTTAAGTGACTAGTCACTAGTAGTCGTTTATGCTGTAATCTTTTTTAATTCAAACTATTGCTATGATAATGCATAATAAGTAAGCACCGAAATTATAAAGTTGCAATATAAAATGTTTGTTTGCCGTCTTTGCTTACCTACTTTCACAGAATGCAAAATAACAAGATTTTGTCTTCTACTTTTGACACAAGCAATTTCACTTGAGAAAAAGATTGGCTACATCCCAGTGTTTAGTACTTCTTTCTGAACAAGAGCATCAGTTTCAAACATCTGTTTATTACTCTTTGGTCTGAAGAAAGACATTGATTTAAAAAAATGGTTAACGGTATTTCTATGATGTCAAATGACTAGTTTTAACTAGTCACTAGTATTTTGTTATTTTTTATTTTATTATAGAGTAGCAATTGTAAAAAAAGGCTACAACTTTTGATGATAGCAAAATTTGTCATCAAGTAATATATAATAGTGAAAGTATTGAAATATAATAACCATATTATATTGAAAATGTCTACAAATGACTGAATTTTAATATGCGTTTTTTTGTAAAAACACAACATTTTACCATTAAAAAAATATCTAATAGTTTATGGAAAGTGAAATTTGTTTTGTTTTGCATAAAAAACCCTTTTGGGGGACAATTTGTATATTTTGAAAATAATAAACATTCAATGATGAATGTTTAATGTTTAATGATGGTTTGAATGATGATGTGCACAACTAACAAAATAGTGCCTGACATTACAGGAATTTCAACAGCCAGATCTAGGGTTAATCTATACAACAACAAAGTTAGCAATAAAAATGTTTTTATCACAAATTTAACTAACTAATTATAAAGAGCAAAAAGTGATTTGGTTAGGATAATATTTTTCTATATTGCACTTAGGTAACACTGTACTGTGTGTATTTCACAGTACTGTACACAGCTTTAAATGTGTAAAAATAAAAACTTATTACAGTACAGCAGCTTTAAGACATAGTAATAGCTTGAGTGACTGTGTGGCTGTATTTTTTCTTGAAATTAAAATGAATTTATGTATATCATTTCAATAAAAATGTATTTACAATTATTTGCTCTACTGGGACTTTGAACATGACTCACTCTCTTACCAGGCAAGCATTTTTTTCTCACTAAACTACAAAGCCCTCAATGTTTGTGATTAACTTATTCTGCCACAAATGGTTTAAATAACCAAACTAACAAGTGATCAAAACAAAACACGTCCTGTCAAATAACTTTTAAAACTTTGAGTGTTGGCACCAAATTACGTGCCTCTTTATAAAATTCTGGGAATTTCGGTAATTTTAATAAAAATATAAATCAAGAACTATTAAACATAAACATGTCTACATGTCTGTATTTTCCTTATTTTTCTTATGGTTTAAAAATGGTTGAACTCAGTTGAAAATTAAATTATTCAAGTGAATTTTAAAAGCTTAATTTGATTTCCATAAAGATTGATTTACAAAAATTAATTGCTCTGTCTGGACTGTATGTATATATATATATATATATATATATATATATATATATATATATATATATATATATAAAATGGTATAAAACAATTTGACTATTTTTTAAAGTGATTTGTGTTTTAGTGCAAAAGCAAAACTTGAATAAATTAAACCAAAATGTTACAATTAACAAGAAATAGAATTATGCATACGGAGCGTTAGAGCTGTCATCTCGGCCAGAGGAGTCTGGGAAGTCTTGCCATCGCGTGAGGCCACTTCGGGTTGCAAGGAATACTAGTGTCAAACCGAAACGCTGCTTGAACTCCTTCCTATAACAAGGAAATCGAGTTAGCCATGGTTGAAAATCTTATTTAATGTACATACACAACCTTTCCTTCATGACGTCCAGGAAATACAAACAACATTTAATAGTATAAAACATATAATATTTCAATATCCAAGAATAGCATTATTGTCCATTCAACCTGTGAAATTTCATACAAGAATAAGACCATCTTAAGCCATTATTAAATATTTAAAATCTTATTTCTAAACATTTCTTATAAAACAATCTACAGCTGAATTTAAATTGTTGCACAGTAGTTAATATGTATAAAATTTCCTGAAATATACAGATGATTAAGTTGTTGGATAATTTAGCACTCAATCCAATACAATACGTCTACTACAACATTTTTATAATCTAGTCCATAACATCATATAATCTAGTGGGTAAAATACTTGTCATTTGAACTCTCCTGCATATGGAAAGATTACCAAGGAGTTCCCAAAATAGAACTGAGTTGGCCGAACCTTGCAAGTAACATTTCTACAGCTAGAGTCCATGTAAGCAATGGTCCTGAGAGGATTCTGTTCAATCACAGTACTTTTTTTAAAGCATTTTACATTTATTTTCATTTTTGTCATTGGGGGTAATAAAATTTACAAGGGTTTTAATCTTTCCAAACCATAAAACACTTTTTTTGTTCTTGATCTTTGCCTGTAGCACAGGCCCAGGGCTCAGGTAAACAAAGATATATTTTTTGTGAAAAATTACTGAATTGAGAGAGTTGTGTGAACAGATGTATGTTCTGCTGTGGTTGAAATATAACAACAAAAATATATCAATGGGTCTTGCTATCATGCTATTTAACAAAATTACTTATCTGGGCATAAAGATAAATAAAAAATGTCTTTAGTACTCAATAATTGATTTTAAAGTATATTTGCAAAAATTTCTATCTTTAAGTGCTAGAAATGAACTAATAATAAAGGCAAACATCTGAAATGCTGTTATATTTTATTCACCTTCATCAATAATAAATTTAAGAATCTTCCACAAATCCAGAAAGTCAACAAACATCTAAAGTGATGTACGCCTCAATTATGGTTTCATCGTCTGTTAACAAGAAAATCACAGACGTTTATCTCACACAATATCCTTGTAAGCTATTTTCAATATAAAAGCCTTATTGTGTTTTCCTAAGCTGAAAAGAAAATGCATTGCAATCTTGTTCACCTAAACTATTTGAGACAGTAAAGACAAAAACAAGCAAAAGTACAATGGATAGCTTCAGTGAAATGTCTTGATTTGTGGCTAGTAGTCAGGAGATGAAATGCATCTTGTACTGGATGTCGTATACACCAAGCAATAGAAAAAAATTATCTTAAGATACACAGATACTTTTCTTAGATTAATGTAAAATCAAAGAAATTGCACATATTAATTTGCATTTTCTCTGATCATGGCATTCAGAACCTAAACCACTATAATCCTACAATGTGTATAACACAGGGTGGCGCACAAAGAACGCATGTATTATAAAATGGTATAAGTAACTTCATTTTAATCACACAATAATTTTATTAACACCTAAACAATCAGTAAACAACCCAATTTGAGAATTGGGCATGAGAATTCCAAAGCTATTAATTAATTTTTAAATAACATTGGAAATATGACATCCTTCTGTGTTAATACACATTAGAGTTTCTCTTCAAAGTTGTCCATAACCTTTATGAAAGTGTCCTGTGCTACAGCAGCAATTTCTTCCTTTGCAGCCTTTGAATCTTTGACTGAACGAGGTTTACACAATAAAATTTGAATTTACAATAATCCCATAAGAAGAAGTTGCATGGCAATAGATCTGGTGAGTGTGCAGGCCAATGGAGATCACTGAATCGTGAAATAAGTAATCAGGTAACATTTCTCTAACAGCTTCCATAGATGCATTATTTGAGTGGACCACATTTCATCTGTTAAAACTATATTTCTGCCGTGTCGATCCCCATAGATTCAAATTATGACTGCATAAATGTGTGTAGCATTTGCACATAATATTAAGAATTAACTGTGACAGTTCAATGATACCAATTTTCGAGACTGAACAACAGACCATAACTTAGGACTGTGCAATGGTTTTTATGCATTTCTTGTGGGTAGTTAGCAACCCAAAAGGGACAATTTCTATTGGTACAGATCCATTCAAATGGAAGTGAGCTTCACCACTCATCATTAAAAAAAACATTTTCATTTGTGACGACGTTAAATATTCTATCAGAAATAATTTTTCATTGATTAAAATCACATTTGAGAAGGTTCTGAACAATCATAATCTTGTAAGGAAGGAATTTCAACTCATATGTTGGGATGTGCTGTATCGATCAACATGATATCCCATAAGGTCGGAGCACGCCACCTAGTTGGGTGGTGAGGACTTTGAAGAATTGAGGCTCTGACACTGTCAACATTTGCAGAGTTCGGGCCATACAAGGATGACCTGTGGATTTATGCTTTGTAACTGATCCTGTTGCACGAAACGAGTTTATTCAATGAATTATCATATTGCGATCAGGTATCAAATCATTACACTTGGCATTAAACTCTCTACCTAAGCTTCGTTGAACAATGATGACGGATTTATTCTATTTGAAATACTGTTCAACAGCAACCCACAATGTTACACAGTCAACTGTGTCATTGCTAATAAAACTAGACCCTCTAACCTAGTAAATGGTGACACTCAGTGGTCACTGAAAACTAACCTCCACTGATACTACACTACTCAAATCCATGTGTTCTTTTTGCACCACCCTATATATATGCAATACAACACAAGCTTGCTAACACAATAACTACTACAATTTTTGGTACATCCAGATGTATCTAGGTACAGAGGCAGCATTTTTACATTAGGATGGGTCCATTAGACAGCCTTAACCAATTAAACTTTTCAAGATGGCAGCCATTCACATTTGTGCAAAAATTTTATCTCGGATATTTCAAAACATGAATAAAAATTGACAGTACTTGTAAAATTTTTGAGCAGTTTCAAGTAACTTTAATTACTACAAATCTTTTGACAACTCTTACAGTTTAGAAATGGCATCCACTTTAAAGTTTTAAAAGTAAAAAATTACATTGATTCAGTGTTTACGATTACAAACATAATTTTGGATTGACTAGAAATAAACAAAGTCCATAAATCTACTAAAAAGGTTTATATTTATAACAATATTTATCTTGTAAGGTTTTTGAATATCTAAAAGTATCAAAATGTATACAAAATGCCAACTTAGAGAGCCATTTTACCATCAGTGTTGTGCAAATCAAACACCTAAACTAATAATGCGACTTCAGTTTGATATTTCTCAATGACAGTCACAAGTGAAATCTACCTTTCTTCTAACTAAGCCAGGTGGGATATTTGATTTAAAAACATATTTTAAAAATGTACAGAACAATGATACAAATAAATGCAGTATGAATTAAACAAACTTATTTCTGACAGTCTAATCTATTAAATGCTATTCATTGAAATCATAGGTGCAGAAAATAGTTGTTTATGGTCAGAATTGAGAATATTTTTTTATTGAGAGTCCAAATAATTTGTATATTTCATAAATCAAACATAAATTTATACAAATGTTGGCTAATTTATTAATTTCTTCATTCTTTCTATATGATTTATCATACGGTAAGTTGAAACCCTTCCAGTGATATCAATTTCCTGTTATATGATTGATATTGATGGAAAAATACTTGTAAAAGAACTAATTATGTTAGCATAATCCAAAAAACGTGACAATAAAACACCTTCACTCAAACTGGTTGTCTTATTTACTGAATCTGAAAAAGTAAACACTCTGGTCTTGTTCTCTGCCATCACATACTCAGTGACAGTAGTATTTGAGACAGGTGTGGGAGTGATGGTCCCACACAAGTAAAGGCTTTATACAAGCTCCCAACACTCTCACCTGAACCTGAGACAGGTGTGGGAGTGATGGTCCCACACAAGTAAAGGCTTTATACAAACTCCCAACACTCTCACCTGAAACTGAGACAGGTGTGGGAGTGATGATCCCACACAAGTAAAGGCTTTATACAAGCTCCCAACACTCTCACCTGAAACTGAGACAGGTGTGGGAGTGATGGTCCCACACAAGTAAAGGCTTTATACAAGCTCCCAACACTCTCACCTGAAACAATACATAGAGTCTCCGGTGCTAGCAGTCATCTTCTCTCACGAGTTGGTGTAACCATATCTAAAAGTGGTTTAGAGTAATAAAATTCACTAGTCAATGGACAACACATTCCCTATCTTTAGTAGCATACAATTATAAGTTACTTCTTTTAGTCTAGGTACATTCATACAGACGATAATATTCTGATATTAGAATAATGATAATGGATTTTAACTCTGCATCTGTAACAAAACAAATTTCTTAATATCTCAATTTAAATTTATTTAGCAGATATATCATTATAATTTGAGATAATATTGGAAAAATTTAGTTCTTAAAATGAGAAATAATTTTGAACCTGAAGTTACACAAAAATATAAAAAGTAAGAACTCTAAAAAAGAGCAAAATAAAACCAAAATGATATTTAAGTAAGGCATCCAGACATAAAAAGCACTCAAGGACGTACTTATTTAATATAAGCACTTCACACAAACCCTTGACAGGGTACAGAAATTGCCAGCTAGTTGAACTTAAACCTAAATATTAAAATTTGCTTGAATTTTAAATTCACAAATGAACACAATGGTATGTACATATTCAATTTCTGAAATTTTATCTAATTCTGAAGTGTCATTAATGTTGTAAAACATTTCTCCACCCGCGAGATTAAAATAATTGCCACAGAGTTTA
This sequence comes from Homalodisca vitripennis, assembly GCF_021130785.1. NCBI lineage: Eukaryota > Metazoa > Arthropoda > Insecta > Hemiptera > Cicadellidae > Homalodisca > Homalodisca vitripennis. The sequence continues at coordinate 109,659,052 of NC_060208.1, forward strand.
AACAATAAGATTCTGTACTAACTGATATATTGAGGAATGATGTTAGCAAAGAGATTTCTATATAGCTATTTCCAGAGCTGTAAAAAGCTTTGGTGGGATCTGGACAAAGCACTCAGCAGACTCCCCCTAACCCAGGGGTTCTCCACCTTTATAAATCTTTACGGCTCGCTTTTTGTGTCTGAAATGTTGGCACCCCCAACAGTAAATTGCAATGAGGGCAAGACGTTCAATGCCACTAAGTAAATAGGGCTTGTATCCTGTTAAAATTTTTATCTGTGGCTTTATTTTGTGTTATTCCCTCATTCAATATTTGATAAAAAATACATTTATTCTTCTACTAATAAAATCATACCAGTAAAACCAATAATACACAAAGAGAAAACAAAATCAAAATATATATAATATTTTTGATCGCATTATAATGCCTGCGGAGAAGCGTAATCAGACTGTGCTGCTGCCTGTGGAAGATCTTATTAACTATCTCAGGGCTGATGACTTGGTCTTCTGTCTGCCCGATCTAACATGTAAGTTTCTTATTCATAACAATCCGTACCAAAGTGTGAACAGCTCAGAGTGTAAGTAGCCTTTTGCTTAATTTGGTGAAGGCAATATTTCAACAGTTCTTACATTCTGACAAGCTGATATGTAATTTTTCTTTTTATTGCTAAGTATGGTAGGATTATTTTAGTTTATTTTGTTATTATAAAACCCATGAAGCCTGTTTTTTCAGTATCTAACTGCGAGACTTATCTGTGATTTTAGCTATGAACAAAGATGTTTGGGACTCAGAACAAAAGTATACTTGAGGTTATTGTACTTAGTCCCTTATGAGTAGTGTGTTTGTAATATTCATTACAATACAGTTATATTTTTCCATCAATATGTTCATTTACTTTACCGTATAATTATAAAAATAAAGTAGACTACTGTTTTATAGAATTCAACAACGTATTTAATGTTGTTTACCCTTTGGAATTGTTATGCATTTCAATCTTGTGGTATTAAGATGCAATCATGCAGTTGGTCTCAAATAAAAAACAGTGGTTTGAAAAGGGAGAGGTGTCATTGGATGTGTCAATGCAGCAATTGTGTCGGAAGAGGAGTAGAACAACGACGAGACGACGCTAACACTACAAGCATGTTCCCAAGCTAAGTGCCACAGCACCCTCTACACTTACACGGTTAGAGACTGTACTTGTTGCTTTATCAGTGCATCTATCTCCCATTTTAAGGTTTATTGATTAATTTATATAAATATATAGTGTAACCAATACAAAATAATCTTACCCGAGAAACAATTACACATATCTATGTATCTTACAAAATTTGGACCTGATTATTATAGAAAAAACATAGCTTTTTTCTTCTACGACCCTTCCATAACCCCTGATGTGGCGTTTCATAACTCACCTGGGGATCGCGAGCCCCAGATTGAGAACCCTTACCTTAACCTATAGTTCTACTTATTTACCTATACAAATGTACATGTATGTTTGTATAACTCCAAATCTCTTTGAATGAACATTTTTAAAACAAAGCTTTTTTATTCACGTTAAATGTAGGCAAAACAACTATCAAATTATCTTCAGCTGATTTGTAGCAACAATTTAAAGTATTTGAGTTGTTATTAAAATAACATTACTAATTTCAGTGCTTCTGATGGTTACTTTTGTTAATACAATATTGTGTAAATATAAGTTTTTTGTAACATTTAAACTCAATTCTTCAAACTATTATGAACTTATTAAAAGTATTGTATTAGCTAGCCTACATTTAGAGAATTTTATGTTGTTCGTTAAGGAACACTCTGAATATATATATAATTTAAAAATCCCATACCACAAACTCTAATGTACACAGTCTGATAGACATTCAAGCTCATTTCAATCAATTAATCAATATTTCTTTATTACATGAACATTAAGTACAGTAATATAGTCAAACATAGTATAATGTAATAGGAAAAAGTCGCTTAGGTGTTTGTTGCATCCAGGAACTCCTCCAGGGTGTAGAGTGGAGTCTTGACAAGGAATTCTTGAAGTGCTTTCTTCAGTGCGTTTCCAGTTAGCAATTGGAAGTCTTCTGGCAATTGATTTTCTGAGTTTTTCGTCCTATGTAGGACGGTTTTCTTTCAAAGAGGGCTGTTCGATGGCGGGTAGAACATATCTGGAGGCATGCCGTGTGTTGTAGTCATGGAAATCGTTGTAAGTGTCAAAATTGAGTCTGTCAACATGTAGAATTGTTTCGTATACATACAAGGCTGGTACAGTTAGAATGCCTAAATTTGGATACGCTTCCCTGCAGCTTTGTCGAGATTCAAGATTGGCGAGGGATCTAATTGCCTTTTTTTGAAGGGTGAGTATCCTTTTCAGGTTTTCAGTAGAGCTGCCCCCAGATGATAAGACCATATCTAATGTGGGACTCTACCAGTGCGTAATAAGCAGCTTTGACGGATCCCCTGAGTACCCACTGATTTGAGTCGCCTCATAACGTATATGCCTGCGCATATTTTATTGGAAATGGTGCTCACATGATGACTCCATGAAAGTGTACTATCGATAGTCAGGCCCAGAAATTGTGTTTTAATCAACTACTGATATGTCTGGAATATTTGTTGGTATTTCCTTTTTCCTACTGAAATGCACTTGCGTTGTTTTATTAGATTTATTGCCAGATAATTCAGTGCACTGTATTTTGATGGCTTGTTGGAGAGAAAGTCAAGGAGTTAAGGGATAGTTCATCTGCTGTGTCATTTTTTATAAGAAGGGTAGTGTCGTCTGCATACATTATGCAGTCAGTACTGGAGCTGGCGATGAAAGTAGGGAAGTCATTAGTTAGAAGAATAAAAAGAACTGGGCCAAGTAACCGATCCTTGAGGCACACCTTGTGCCAGTGGTTTTGGAGTTGATGTGTACGATCTGGTGATGGAAGATTCAGTATGCTGTACCTCCACAAGTTGTGACCTTCTCGAGGTAGCTGGAGAACCATTTGTTCTCTATGCCTCTTACTCCCAGATTTTCCAGCTTTTTTAAGATTAGGTCATGTCCCAGACAGTCAAAAGCCTTGCTGTAGTCAAGAAATAGGGCTGTTACGTACTTTTCGTCATCTATGCTGTCAAATGATTGATTCTACTAGGCTAATAATTGCTGATATGGTTGATTTTCCTTTTTTGAAATCCATGTTGGTTGACTGTGATTAGGTCATGTTGTTTAAGGTAGCCCATCAATAGCTTCAGAACAAGTTTCTCTATGATTTTTGCAAATGTAGATATTAGCGAGATGGGTCTATAGTTCAGAGGGTCTGATTTCTTCCCTTTCTTGTGTTTTGCATAGACCTTTGACACTTTAAGCCTTGAGGGGAAGTGACCGTCGGCAAAAGATTTGTTAATGATTGCTACAAGGGGTTGGGTTAATTTCATTTGCACATAACTTCACACTCTTTGAAGAAAACTCATCTATGCCACTGGACGATTTGTTTTTCAGGCTGCAAATTGTTTTGATTCACCTCGGTCCAAGTTGTTGGTGTCATGCAAAATGACTGTGGCAAGGGAATGTGCAATAAGGTCGGGTTTTTTCCTGTCCACCCAGGTGCTAGGGTATGTATTTGGTTTTGAATTGTCATGCCAGCCATCTGAGTAAAGTAAGTGTTAAGGCTTTCGGCTACTTCTGTAGGATTATGTAGGGTGGTGTTGTTGATGTTAAGTTTAGGGCACTCCTGGTTGCACTGTTTCCCACGCCTCTCATTATTAATCAAACTCCATAGAGCCTTGGTCTTGTTGTCAGATTCTTCTATGTGCTTTGAGTTTGCTTGCCGATGCAGTGTTCTTAGTTTTTTTGGTCATATATCCTCTTACTGTTTCTCATTATTTCTTTGTCTCGAATGTCTCCTGTTGTTTCATAGGTGTTGAGGGCTCGTAGGTAGGAGGCTTTCATATCGGCAGATTCCAGGTCATAGTAATGAGATGGTTTGGTAGAGCCTCTGTTCTTGTGTTTCCTTTGTGGGCAGCAGATATCTAGGGCAGTACAAAGGGTGTCATGGAATATATTATAAGCAGTTTCTGTGTCTTCAGCAGTTTCAACAGCATTCCAGTTTTTGTTGTAGAAGATGGATTTGAGATTTTCAAGGTTCTTTTTCCCCATTTGTCGCTTTAGTTTTGATGTTGGGTTGGTCTCTTGATTTAGGTTAAGGCTGCTCAATTGGGCTGTATGGTCGGAGAGGCCAGTTTGTAAAATAGTTACAGTGACCTCTGCTTCTGGGATGTTGGTGCATACACAGTCTATCGAGGATCTCGTCTCGGCTGTTACCCGTGTCGCAGGAAGGGGAAGCCTTCTTATGTTGTGTGTGGTTAGTTCGTCTTGTTAGCATCAAATTGTCAGGGTTGTTTTCTTTTAGGCTATCAATTTTTATATCCCCTAGTAATAAAAATAACTTATTGTGTGCTTGGCTGTGGTCTAGGATGTGTGATAAGAAGTTTAGGCCACTTCTTGTGTTTCCACCAGGAGGGCGATATACACCCAAGGAGATATATTTGCTTTTCTTTAATTTTGATCTGTGCCATTGCTGCCTCAAAGAGGAGCTCTTCACAAAAGTGTGTAATTTCAATGGCCTCTACACTGGTTGTTAGGTTGTCCTTACAGTATATAGCGGCACCTCCTACTTGTGATCTGTTCTGCTAAATTCAGTTACCAGATTGTAGCCTTGTACTTTGGTGTTATAAAATTTCACTTTGACTCAAGCCGTGTTCTGTCAGTATTAAAAGGCTTAGGGGATGTTTCATTGAGCAAATGGTTTAGTCTGTCAACTTTGTTTGGTAGCCCCCTGATGTTTTGATTGAAGGATTGTCAGATGTTCGTTTCGTTTCGTTGTTTGTGGCCTAAAAAAAATTCTCCATTTTCTGGCGTTGGGGTATTCAGTGAGCAATCATAAGACAGCGGAGGTTTCTGTAGATGTATTGCGACTTGTGGATATTAAATTTGTCAATTTAGCATATTCGAGCTGTTATTGGGCCAGTAATTATTTATCAGCTCTCTATAGAAGTCAATGTTTTTCTTAAAGAAGGTTTCATAGTCCTCATTGATGTCTTTTATTTTTGCATGTTGGGGATGAGCCTTTTTGCCGTCTGACTGAGGATTCACAGGTTATGTTCTATTGAGTTTCCAGTGTTGGAGGGAGTGACACTTCCGCTGTGTAAATCTGTGCTTTGCTTCTTGCAACTTGCAGTGACACGCTAGTTTATCAACAAACATCCTAGTTAAAGAAATGAATTTGATAGTTTAATTAGAAAAGATAAATTAATTTAACATGACCATGATTAAAAATTTGTCATCGATTCCATTATGATTCATAAATTAGTATGTACAATGCCGAATTTTTTATTTTTTCACTTTTATAGGAATTAAGTTTAAATGTAGATGATTCTATCTTATATCTGGATCACATACACTTATTACATGAAAATAGATAGAAAATGGTCCTAGAATATAAGTAGCACATAAGTAACAATTCAAACTGCATATTTTTAATACGTTTTATAAAACAACAAAATGGCCACTCAAAAGTAATATCAAAGGTGATCCTTACTAGTTCTTGAGACAGTTAAGTTAAGTATAACTATACTAACTTATAGGTAACTCAGTGTAACTACACTGAGTTACCATTCAAAACAGAAATAATACATCCAGACTTAATTTTATTTAATTTTCAAATGCAGCCTCCAGGCTATTTTTTTTTTTTTTTTGTGCCAAAAGATCAATAAACATGATATCCCCTAAGCATTGCATGAAATATTCCAAGATATAAAGACAAACTCTTGAGACAAATAACCAGGACAACCAGTATGAAATACTCCATACATACTGTGAAACTGTTATAACCGAATGCAATTTACAGAGCCCAATAACATACTTTATGAAACAAATGTCTACAAAAGTCTCTTAGTTGTAATACAGTATCCTAATTACTGCTATAAGGTGATGGTATCATTCTTCTGCTGGAACTATACATCTGACTAAGCAGTGAGCTGATGTACACACACAAGATCATAAACAACAAAGTCTCCTAGTTGTAATATCTCAATTACTGCTATTAGGTGATGGAATCATTCTTCTGCTGGAACTATACATCTGACTAAGCAGTGAGCTGATGTAGACACACAAGATCATAAACAACAAAGTCTCCTAGTTGTAATATCTCAATTACTGCTATTAGGTGATGGAATCATTCTTCTGCTGGAACTATACATCTGACTAAGCAGTGAGCTGATGTACACACACAAGTATCATAAACAACAAAATCTAGTTTGAATGTCTTGATTACTGTGATCTAATAATGGTATTATTCTCGTGCTGAAACAAGACATTTGATTCAGCAGTGAGCTGATTGGTGCAGTGAAAAATCAATCCTTCCAATTGATTATTTAATTAAATAAGAAATTAAATACAACATATATATAACTATACATTTCAACATTTCCATTAAATAATCCAGATCAAATATTTTCATTCCAATCAGAACAACACTATTTTCTTCTTCCTAAAAGTACATCCTTCATATATAATACAATTCTAACATGATAATCAAGAGTTACCTGTATCCAAAGAAAGCATATTCATTTTTTACAGCATAATTATAATAAAATAATATCAAAATTGAAAAAAGTTCAATTTGGAAATAGAGAATGATTGATTTACATGCGAAGAACACTTAATCAATTTTTTTTTAAAGGTAACTGTCATAAAAGTTGGATATCCTTCAAGCCAAGACACTGTCCCACCACATTAGAATTCAGCACAATTATAATTATAATTAATATACAATATTATAATTAAAGAGTACACACATATCATAATGGTTACTAGGAAGTACTGACAATAAAATTAAGAATACCAATACTATCCATGACATGTATGTAAACTACCCTAACATTTGAGTTTTTGAGATGAACCTACCATATTATTAGACCTAAAGATAAGGATTCAACATATCATTATGGCCACAAAGAACATTATGGATGCAATATAACTTAGTGATTAGAGAGGATTCATCATAACATCATGATCAAAGATACGGACCCACAAAACATTTAAATATTGTTTCACAATCATATTATAGCTGCAGCAAAGGTCCTACCATAACTTTGTTACAGAAAAGGGATCACCGTAACAACACGATCATAGAGACAGACCCATCATATCATTGTAGTTCCAGATGATTCATAATTAAATTGTGTTTAAAGAGAAGTTTCCACCATAAAATTACTGCTATAGAAATGAACTTGTAGCAACTTTGTGAATAGAGAAGGACACCACCATAACATTATGGGTGTTGGGACGGCTCCGCAGTTACATTGTATTTAAAGAGAACTTACCATAATATTAAAGATATGGAGAAAGTTGTAAGCTTGCATAGTGTTTAGTACAAAAGCGAGAGGGAAGACAGTAGAGAAGGTGAGAGCAAGCACGATACATATATACTTTACCTTGACAGAAGTACCATCAGCTTTGCGATAGGGCTTTGGTGCATAGAACATATGGTTAGTACACACTAAACAGTGCCCTTACTATTTTCGGCTCTGCTGCCTACTATACATCCATATCTCAAAAAATTGAAAAAGTTTTTATCTAACTCCACACTATCCTACCCCACCAGTCACATTAGCACACTAATGCAGTATTGAGACCTTTGTGTTATGCTTACTCAACACCTTGATCATCTGATTTTTATTACTGTAAATGTATACAGTGAGCAACCTTGGAATACAATGTTATATGGTACATTTGCTGAATTCTTAGAATTTGAAATGTACATGTACAAAATAAAAAATATATGAAAAAGTGTTAAAAAGTTTTTTTATTGTATATTTATAATTTGCTATTTGGCAGTGTTAACTTGAGTATGCAACACATTTATTGATCAATATGCTATCAGCTGCTAGTTCTATTGACCTGCATCCATTCTTTTCCTTTTTTTAACTTAGTAGCTTATAGCACACAGAATTGTAGTGAAATAAATCTATTAAGTAAATAAAGTATAATTTAGTTTTATTAATTTTTTATAACTAGTTTAGACAGTTTATAAACTGTGTATTTATCCCTTTTAGAGGCAATTATCAAGCTTAATTTGCAGAAGTAATGTCAGTGGCCCAATAAATCAGCTATCAGCATTGCTTGCACAAAGTGCCAATGCCTAGGGAAGCAGCTATCTGCAATGTGTTTAGTTTAAATACATAGATTTTATGTACTGATATTGGATTTTTATTAGAAAATATTGGTCTGTTGACACAATTCTGTCAAGTTTACCCTGGCATTTCATGCATGAGTACAAATTAAAGATATGCTCAACCATTATACCAAACACTCAACCATTAAGATATGGCACTCAAAATATTAATATTTATTACACATAACATTCTAAGAAACTACGTACCATTCACAGTAACCAAAATAGTCCACTGTAATTTAATTTAACTTAAGTTAACAATTAAGTTAAAATATCAATAAAAACGTAAGAAACATATAAAAGAATGATAAAGTTATACGTTATCGTTATAACCTTTCATCTGAGATAATGACAATGGCACTGGTTAACACACAATCTAAATCATTTACCTTACTAACATAGTCCCAGTCTTTGCTTCATGGATAAATAAAAGAAGCTTGTAGCTCTTATAATATCCAAAATGTGGAGTTAGATAAATAACTGTATCTATAAATGGTTAGTTTTTATTATGTAACGTTGTAGATAAACATGCTTTAATAGCAGGAATGAACCCATGCTCCTGAAAAGAGCATGTCTCTTTGTTAAATTATTTTGATTTAAAAAATGTATAAACAGTTGTCAGCTCATGATTCAACTGTAACATTCAACGTTTTGTGTCATGAGTTTAAAGTAGGCAGCAGAACTGTGTATTATTGTGCGCTAATCAAGCAAGCAACATAGTTTGCATTTGTGTTTAATGACTTAAATCTGTATGTGTATGTGATAAATCTCAATCAATATGTTACACAACTACAACAATACAACACAAGTTAGGTTAAAGGAATAGCAAAATGTGTTACTTTTTTAAATAGTCTAATCAGTATTAACTGTAAGTTACAAGTGGATTGTGCTTATTATTAAAGTAAGTCTCATGTTTCAGTACAAGTATTTTTAATGTTAAAATAAATAACATAACTTTTATGAAGTTTTTTTTATTTTTTTAACTATTGTTTAACAAATTTCACACTGAGTATGTACTGTAATTAAAAATTTCTACCTGTGATTATTTTGAACAATTTAACTACTTTCATACCATTCATGGTGCCAAACTAATGTAAATTTCTAAAACTTTAACTAAAACAATATTTTCTAAATATTTGAGTTTTTAATGGACTTTGAATCCATCCCAAACCAAACTGTAAAGATATTTTAATCAATAACTTACAAAACAAATTAAAATGTTTTAAAATGAGAGATTGTTACTATTTTAAAATAAATGTTTTAAGAGGGTAATATAAGTAATATAAAATACTATTTGTCTTACTACAGATATATATATCTTTAATTATAAGTATTCAATGAAGATATTGCAATATTTTTGTAATAAAAAAGGTAAAAGCTTTACTTGTAATTAAAATTTTTTAAACGTAGGCTACTGGTAATTTTGCAGTTATTTATTCAATTATAACAACATACATTTTTAACACCACAATGTTTTATTTGCAGTATATTTATTTTTAGTTCATAAAATCTGAAAATCAAATGTGAGAATTTAATTTTTACTAACTAATATGATTTTTAAATATTCCAAATACATAAGAAATTGCAATACTACATCAATACTGTAATTTTTATTGAATGCCATGTAAAATATTTAACATAATTCATGTAATGATATACATGGTACGCTAATGTCGTATATCAATATTTCCCTATTTCATTTAGTGAATCTCAATGATCTAAAAGTAAAATTTAAAGCACACATTCTTAAAATAATCAAACCAATTATTTTAGTGTTGAGTTAGTGTGTTAGAAGAACTTATACAGTTTTTTAATGGTTCAGAAGTTTAGAAATATAGAGAATATGGTGTGCTGTAAGTGAAGTGCTACACATCATGATAGTGACCATGGCAAGTGCATAGTGTAAATGGGGTGAGAAAGATATTTACCCTTTGTCTTCTGCTGAAGCCGCACTCACGTTTTTAGTGAACCAGGAGGTGACCTTGGCGTCAAACACCAAGGACAGAAAAAGGTTGCGGTCACCTGTAAATAAGTATTAATGACATGAAGACTAGGAATTGATAATAAGAAAATTTTACTCTCCTTGAAAAATATCAAAGTAGTACATTGACATAATTAATGTACCTGTCATTGACAGCCAAATGCACACAGCATGTGGTTGAAGTGAAGAACTATAATAATATTCGTTATGCGTATAAATAACGTGATAATGGTATACATTATGCCACTACATCGTTAGAAAGGATGTTCCCAAAATTATCTTCATAAACTAACAATAAACATTTCGAACAATTCCATTGATGTTACTATTATATTAACTACATACAGTTCAAGGTAGTTTATAAGTTAGCTATTTTTAGCCTGTGTGCTAAGGCAAACCTTTGCTGGATTAGATGCTCGCATACTTTGACATAACTCGAATAGAAATTTCTCCAAAAAAACTCGTCAACACATCAATGTTATCTATTGACATTGTCTACACAAACCTTATCCATAACTCCATAGCCATAAAGGTAATACACACAGACCAAGTTGCATGGCTGGGCATTTCTCCAAACCATTATTTCATCAACAAGGAGACATTTCAATCGTCAACACATTTTATGCTTCAAGGTACCTCTTTCTCTTCAGAGCTGGGACAGAACGTACAAGTCAGCTGACACAGAAACAGTGTATTCCAAATTTATATATATATATATATATATATATATATATTGACAATTGCCCTGGAAACTGCCTGTCCTAATACCTCATCTAGAGACACGTCTTAAAAATGTAAGAAGCATAAAGTACTACACCCTGATATTAATTTTCTGAAAAGATAATTCCTTAAAGCTAAATACAGATTTGTTTCAACTGATTATGACAGGGACAAAAATGAAGCTGTAACAAGGAAGAAAGCTTATGATCTTAAGCTGATAGAGCTGAGATCTACAAATGAATCTTATATCAATATAACTACCAACAAAATCAAACCATTTTGGCAGACAATAAATAACGAAAGGCCCTCTAGAAAGAACACTCAACACATGGTACACTCAATAGTTGAAGTGAGGTGACAAATGATATTGATATAGTGACCAGTAATTTCAATGAGTACTTTACGACAATCGCTGAGGAGACCTTGAAGAAAAACAATCATGAGAATAACCATCTTACCAGATCTCATAGTAAACTTTTTGTCAATTCTCCTACCTATTAATCATCACTATGTTCTCAGTACTATTCACACCCTGAAATCTGCTTCTTCTGCTGGGGTAGATGAAATTTTTGCTATTCTTGTACAATTTTGTGAGCTTGATCTATGCCACCCAATTGCTAATATTGCTAACAAATCAATTGCCCAAGGTTATTTCCTGCAAAGGTAAAGACTTTCAAGGTTTTTTTCTCTGTTCAAGCAAGGAAGAAAAGAATTTCAGGCCCACCTCCTAAGTTCCAACTGTCTTCAAAATTAATAGAGAAAATTATTTTATCCAGACTTTTAAATCATCTTAGCACAACAACCTTCTTTCGGAAAGACAGCATGGTTTCATTGATGGAAAAATCAACTATTACTGTTTGGTTGATATAAAAAGTAAAACACACACATAACATTTTATTAAATGATGTACAACATACAACAGTTTATTTGAATAATGTTGTTAAAATAATAAAAAAACACGTTCTCCTACAGCAGAGCACTTGGAATGAAATAAGCTCAGTAAAGCCAAAAGTGCACTGCGGTCATTTGACAGAGAGAGCATTAAAAGACAAGAAGAGCCATTGCCATTGTGATTGGAGTCGTCATAAGAATAATAACATTATTTTTCTTACAATTTATTTCTTTTCTTAATGTGAAATAAAGAACTAAGACCATTACATTTATCACTAAAACAATTAATAGAAGCAATGCAAAGATAAAATGGCATGCAATACTGGTAAATGCTGGTCGTTCAAAAGAGACCTTATAGTGCCTCGGTCTATAACGAAATGTAACAGGGGTGGTCTCCCTGAAATGAATACATGTTCAGGCAGATTAATGCTTCCATCTGCAACTTTGTCAGTTGCTGAATGTAAATGTTTTGTTAAAAATCTCATACTCCCGAGTGCGTCATCACCACAGCACAGCTTACTTAAGTTTTTTGATCATTCAGGTAAAAATATTATTTATCATTAGGTGGTGCATTGACAAAATTACAAGTTTGTTTAGATTTGTTCTACAATTAAAATCAATGATATTTTCATATTAAAAATATAAATACGTTCATTACGTTATAAGTGCTTGTTGTCTCTGTTAATTCTAATACGAGAAAAGAAAAATAACAAATTTACTTCATTTCTTTATCAACACTTTAACCACACATAATATTGCACTGAGATAGTTCTGAGTAGTTCTTAGTATACACCAGCGCCAAAGTAAGGTACAGAGTAAGTTCAAACAGATTTAAGTAAGACACTGCATGCAAGTAAGTAAGGAATTTTATTTGTTCACTTTGGATTGATGAGAAAATAAAATGTTTTCCTGTTAACATTATAAAAAATCTATTAGTGAACATATCTGACTGTAGACATGCAAGAGCCTGTGAAGTACACCTAACATGCTCTAACATTGATTCATATACTCACAATAATACGTTTTGATCTTATTTGCTGACTTATCACTTTTTGAAGCAGCACTTGCATTAGCTGTGGAATACAAGTATTCATTTAATTCAAAATATTGGAACTACCATTTATATAATTTTAATAATATTTAAAAATTGTCTACAAAATAGCCCAGGAATCATTGTCTATGCAATTTTTTATTCGGTTTTAAAACTATTTATTAATTATTTTATAACACAGTGGAATATACAACTAGTTACAAAGCAAAAAGACACACCTTAGACACATTAACTATTACAAGTTAATTTGAAATATTTATTGGAAAAAACTGTACTTAAAAACAAAATTAAAAAAATCATTCAACAAATATACTTGGTTAACTTATCTAGTACAATTAATTTATATACCTTTTTCTATTTCATAGTAGTTAACAAATTTGTAACAAATAAAACAAGGTGAATCAGTTTCCAAGTTTTAATTTTTATATAAATCTGAACACACACTCAACGTTTGAACGTGTAACAAATTACTTCAAGATTTTGAGACAATAGGTATTCAGGAATAAAATTTATAGAAAGTAATCATTTTAAAAGTTACTTAAATGTTTTGATCAGCCACTGTCCATAGGCACAATATATGGTGTCCACAATGTGTCACTTACACAACATTCTATTGATTTGGAGTGCAAGACACGGGTACAAAGCACTGTTAGGCATAAGTGCCACTCATACCAAGCTCCTTTAGGCTGGTACATGGACAATGGTATTTGTTCAAAGATCAAAATAATATTTTTAATTAGTCATTGAACAAACATGATTTGAAGGTAAATCTTAAGTGCTCACGCTGAATTTGTTTCTGAATGTTTTCTCTTTCAGGAAGTTAAGCAAGAACTGCTTTAGGAGCATCTTACAAACATCTCGTAATTCTGCTGGGAGGCTCTTCTGGGTGTTCAGATTCATGCCTCTTCATGCTCGTTAGTAATAGAAGAGCTTGAACTTCCTCTGGATTTGGTGCATGATTGAGGAATTCCACATCACCGCCTTTTTTCACATCAATGTTTCCTCTATCATCGAGAGTGGAGGTTAGGCGAGCAAAGCATTCTCTATAGAATTTGCACCTCCAGTATTTGCTTGCAGCCGATGATGAATGTTTGATATAAATATACCCATTGTAACACAAATATGAAGTTTTCCTTTAATTATAACTTGCGCCATAATACAAAAAACCAGATCGAAATTTGTATATAACAAATATTTATTTGAGGTTTTATGGTAACATTTTTTACAATCGGTACGTCATCATTTTGGCAATTATTAGTTTTGGCATTGATTAGATGTGGCATTTTTATGATTGGCACTTTTGTACCCTAATCATTTGTTGAACTTTTACGAAATGGGCCCTTTCTATTTTTGTGTAAAGTACCTGACCTCCCTTTTCTATAAAACTGTTATGCAACCGACTGCCTGAGATGGAATATGGAATAGGAAAAGAGATCCTTCCAAGATTGACTCCGGCCATTTTCTGTTCTCCAACCAATCAGTGAATCACAACACTGTTTCATATGTTAATACTGCAATGGTTGCATTTCACTATTACTGAACATCTTGAGTAATGAATTTACATTAAGTTCTACCAGAAACTTGGCCATTCTGTTTCAGAGATCTATGTGATACACAAAGATTTTGGTGATGAGTTTATGGGTGGTACTCAGATAAAATACTGGTTTAGGCAATTCAAACATGGCCGCATTTCAGCTGAAAGTGACCCATAAACAGGCAGATCTGCAATAGTTAGAAATTCTGCAAACATTGGATGTGTTGCCGCAAGTAACAATCAACAAAAGCCATTAATTGACCATATTAGAATTCAGATAGTATACAAAGAACGTTATCTTGATGTAATAAGGCAGCTACGAGATGTAGTGTAAAGAAAATGGCCTAAACTATGGCCAGGCAGTGATTGGATCTTGCACAAAATCAATGATCCTGCTCATTAATCAGAAAATTGCTTCTTAGCCAAATACAAAATCAGTTTGCTTTTGTAGCATCCCTACAGTCCTATAACAGTTCCATATGATTTATGGATGTTTTCAAAATAGAAAATGTCTCTGAAAAAAATAAGATTTGATTTCATGTATTATATTTAAGACAGAGAACAAATAAGATCAAATGCGACAAGAGTTTTGTTAGCCGAATGGGTTTAAATAACAACCCTTTATGTTAGCCAAATGGGTGTATAAGCAACCTCTTGAAAATATTTCGGAATTAAAAAATTAATTCAACGAATGTTTCTGGAAGTGAACAAGGATGAGGGGCATTGGACGATGATAGTGGCTTGTGGACAATTTACAAACTGAAATATACGACCCACCTTGGAAAAAAAAACCACTATTCTTAAAAAATCTTTGTGATTTACATCTGATATCAGTTCAAAGTTTAACCCTCTCCCGCTCGCAAGGCATGAATCGGCACGGCCACAATATAGCTACTGCAGCCTAAACGGCACAGATCGGCACGCACTGCTTTATCCAACGAACTATACTACTGGAACGCGCACTGCCCATAAGCAGCATGTTGTGTTTTCCGGTCGCACACAGCTGTGCGTTACTGGTGTATCCATGGATTTGCAGGCGCTTAAAGTGGGCAAGAACTCACCAAGTTCTGTACTCCATGCCAATGATGCTGATCTTAGAACACATTAACTTTTTATTGATTTTAAATCTAAGGGTAAATTAAGTAGATCAAGTGATGATGTACGGTATTGAAAATTGTAAAATATTATTATTTACTCTAGTTATCTCAAACAAATGCGACCACTTCTAAATTGACAGGAAGCCACGAGTTACTTTGAATTAAAACTGTGACTAAACTATTTTTTTTAAATAATATCTCATCACATCGAAAAAAACAAAAACTTTTGACATTAAAAAAGAAACCAACTTAGAAATAAGGCAAAAATATTGGTCAAAATAATTTTATTTTCTAACACGTAGATTAAGTGTGTCATGTTTGTAAATTTTTTGTAGTTTATTTTGAAATAAAATACTGTCAATAAAAAGTTGTTTTTTTTCATCTGGGTAATATTTTAATGCCTGTAATATTTGTTTCCGACTTTGTAAGAAAAATAAAAGTCAAAATCTCAGTTATTTTGATATTGCACAAAAATCAGTTTTTTTTAACAGAAAATAAAAATCCACGGTAAAAAGCAGCTACTAACATTTGTAATAATAAATAAATTGTAGTATCTAACAATTGTATTAAGTCTACAAGGCGTTTTAAAGTGATATTAGATCATTACTATAATGCCTGCCATATGGGCGGAGTTAGTTTCTTGCCCATTTCCAGCGCCTGCAGACTCGGAACGCAGCCCAGGATTTCGGCTCGGTTTCTCCGGCCCAGAGCGCGTTCCATTATTATAATTCGTTGGCTTTATCTACTAGAGACGATAAGTGCTGCTCTCGAGTAGCAATAGTTTGTACTACTACGGGTTGTTTGCTATCAGGAGACCATTTACTTTACTTTAAAAGTAGACTTATTCTATTATTTTGCTATTTATATTAGTAGTGCGGAAACAATGGCGGGTTGTAGTCGTACACTTCGTGACAGTGAAATCGATCTCGTTATTAGTAGTGATTGCGACGATTCAAGTGAGTGTAGTGATGTACCAGAGCTTTGTGAAGTGGTTAGTGGCATTGTGGATGTAGTTCGGAGTGATCACAGTGGCAGGGGCAGTGACGGCGAGCCAGACAATGACCTTCACCAAGTAACTGCGCAACAAACAACCCGGCGCCCAGCTGTCCGTGTGCCCCCTCCATGGTCTCGTACAATCAACTTCATTGAACCAATATATAGTAAAATAATTAATATATATAATTATAGTTAATTACAATGACAGAACGTATGTAAGTTCAGACGCTGCGTATTTTGACCGAGCCCGACCGGCAGAGCGAATTAATTGAGGTTAGAAGCACCGTGAGCGCCTGGAAACAATGGGAGCGGGAGAGGGTTAATAAACTACAAAATAAACAAAATTAACATAAAATCATTTGTTGGCTGTGCATTAGCGAAACCTATCACTTGAGGGGCTGAATCAATTTCATTTCTGTCTGTCTGTCTTACCGCATGATATCTGGAGAACAAATTGACCTATAAACTTGAAATTTTGCGTACAATTTCATTCCTAGATAGACAATGTCATTTTTGATGATGAGCATGTTCTCTATGCAATTTGGTTGAGCGTTTTACATAGCCTAACTATGTGAAGTATACATTGAGAAGGATTCCATCTATAGACTTGAAATTTTGCGTGAAACTTCATTTCTACATAGATAAAACTGAATTCGATGATAGTAAATATCTACCATGAGATTTAGCTTAGGATCATTGAAGCCTATAATTCAATAGGCTGGTAAATCTCTTCTGTTTGCCTGAGGGATGTAAAGATTTCTTTTCTGTCTGACTGTTCACAGAACATCTTAAGAATGAAATGAGTTACAGTTTGAAATGTTGCATGCAACTTCAGCGGAGCCTGTTATGTAACAGGTGGCCTGGCCTACTCCTACTTTGTTAATAACAAGAACAACTGAATGGAGTTACCTGGTGGGTATTGTGTGGGCCAGTTCCATCCTGCTGACTGTGTTTTTGCAAAAAAATGTTCAACCTCTTCCTCTGGACTCAAGAAGGATTGGGTTTCCTCAGTATCCATTCGATACTTGCAATAGAGCCTGCAACATTCAAGATCATTGTTAAAACTACAAAAACAACTTATACTTTCCTAAAAATGTTGTGTTAAGAAAATGTTGATTTAGCTTAAAATATGACAATCTTAATAATAACATTTGGGAATTAAATGCACTTCTATATACAATATCTTAATGTAATCGAAATTTTAAATTCTGCTTTAAGTTCTCACAAAAATACATCCACCAGTATTTACATTTCCAACAAGGGAGTGTTGAAATATTAAACACATCAGAAAAAGAGGAAGTCTGGAATCTTCCCTCCCCCCTGCCTCAATGAAAAACTATATCAATTTATTATTTTGACTGAATTTTGAAGAACACATTAATAATGAGTTTGTATGATATTTAACCCCCTGCCCCCTATGGTTAAATGATCAGTAAATATGCACACCACTGCATGGAACTAACTTGCGAAATAACAATGGGAAAAAATTTTCATGGGAAAGAATACCTCTATGTCATGATTATCTAAAGGTATCCAGTGAAAACCTTATTGATGCTCTGGATGTAATTTATAACGTTTAGGAAGACACTATATAGAAAATAACCCTAATTATAATAGTCAATGTTAATGTACGAGGGCTGTTATTTGTCAACCTCCGATCTCACACCATGACGACCAGACATGTTGCAGGCCTGTGGTGTCCGTAGGCTGTCGATCGCACATCTTCTTCCCAACGTTTGTTACTTCCCAGTTCAAGTAGCTAGTTTGCACTGAGCTACTGTCACATAAACATGACCACCTCTATTGATTCTTCTGTAAAATGTTAATTGAGGAGTGTTATTTGTTTCCTGCAAACAGAAGGGAATAGTGCAGCAGAAATCTAATGGAAAATGTGCTGTGTTTATGGAAAAAACATCATAAGTGATGGTGTTGGGCGTGAATCGCGTCAAAGTTTAAATGTTGCCAAATGTTCAATTCAAGGAATATCAAAGGAGAAGCCATTCAGTGTTTTTTGTGGGTGTTAGTCAATACCTTAGGCACTTGGCAAGTACAAATCGTTTTGTAACATAAATGTTCTGTAAAAATAGAATAAAGAAAAGAATTTGAAGCTTCTGGAAATTCCAAAAACAAAGCACTTACTGTGAATGTACGTTTTCTCTAAGAACTTTGTCAATTTGTTCATCCTTGACCTCCTTCATCATGCACATGAGTGCGGCTATCTTAAAACTTTCTACACCATTCAGGTATAACACCATCACTCATAATGTTTTCTACGTAAACATGACATATTATTCAATGGATTTCTACTGCACTATTAATTCCCTTCTGATTGTAGGAAACAAATAACACTCCTCAATTCACATTTTTTCACATCATGTATGATTTACAGTAAAGAGTTTTACTGCCTTGAACATAACCCTACTAGGATATAACAGTGAATATGAGATCTGTTCACTAATGGATAACAGTGAACTGTCTATGGACACACCTAAAAATTATATTTCTGTCTTTCATGTCCAGTTCAGTTGAATTCAATTTTTATACATTCATGATATAGTGTAAATATACTGACACAAATAACTTCTTATGATGTGATTAATGGTTTAAAGTACACTATTATTTAAACCTTGTACAATATATATTATGGAATAAAGCAGTATTACTATGATTAATGATTCAATAACAAACATTTGATAATTTGATCGTAAAAATATATTGGCATGAAAGAAGATCTAATTTTTATAAAATGAACCTAAAACTAAAAGAAAATGTAATTTTTTAAATCTGCTTTGACTCATAATGGATAGACCTGATGGGAGTTGCCTACCTATAAACAAAATAAAGCATCCACCATTAGTATCTAAAAGGTCTCATACAAAAGAAAATATAACTATTAAAAGCTTTTTCACTTGATAACAATTTAAATTTTATATAGGTATCATTTTAAATTTATTGTACTTCCTGTCCAGCCAATTGTGGTGTTTCAGAAATCATGCCCAAGCTGTTGGTCTCCAGGTTAATTGTTAGAGAAGGCTTCTGAGCCCTACCTCACTCGGTCAAATAAAACATCATTTTTATAATTTGTTTTAACAATAGACCTGTTTGCCCTAGTTTAATTTAACTACTTAAATATATTAATACCTTGGCTATTAATAGTTTAATACTTAAGTACTAAAAATGAGAAAACTCACCAGTCAGGATGGACTTTCCAATTCTTTCCCTCAAAGAAATTGAGCTTGCCTGAAAACATAAGGTTACAAATCTTATTAATTTTATGTGTATAACATGGAAAACAAAAACTTTCCAAATAACTTACAGTTATACAAATAAATAAGTTTATTAATCCATATTTCCGGAAATTAACTATAAACAGGTGTGATACAAAAATTAGTTGAAAATACAACCAAAGACATTTCTTTATCAGCAAGTAGCTAAAATGGCAATGACAGAGAGAACAAGACAACTTGTTGCTTTCACCAGGAGAACTGCAAATCACATGAGTTATTCAGTAAACCCCAGCTTAAACTCGTATAAAAAACCGTTCCAGACCTTTATAGCCTTGTTGACAGTATCCTTTTTATAACATATAAAACCTTTCTTGCATTCTCGTCGACCTCAAAAATTTCTTTGCATTCTTTGTATTATTTGTTATGTATAGAAAATGAATTTTCACCAATAAAACTTCATAAATTTAATATTACAAAAAAATAAATCAAACTTACATTAAAATAAATATTTTTAATTTTTGGAAACTCTACTTTTAGCCACAATTATGCTTTGCATTACCAATTTCTCTTCTCTTCAATCATAATTCCTCCACCATAACCCACATAAATAAGATTATGACATTATAAATTTTAAATTACTTCAAGATGTGCTACATCAATTTTGATCATAGAGTTGTGATGTATACATATATTCGGTTTTATACTTAATACATGCCACCTAATGCCCTACACATTTTGTTAACTCATCAAAATGGAATGAAAATATTTAAATATTTATCATTTTAGTAACTCAGTCGAGTAAGATTATTTACATAATCAAATATGAAATTTTTTTGGGGGAGAGATATGTCAAAATATGTACATTAATATAATATACTGTAACTAATATGGTTGTGATGAGGTTACAAGGCAGTAAAAGTGTGAACTTTTAACATTTTTGTGGATACCAAAATAATAGTTTTTGTATAGTTAGAAAACAATATTACTAATTAAGACTGTATAAAGGTGGAAATAAGCTCTTCTCTTAAATAAACCTATCTAGTACATTGTGACCCATCATGTGAATTTGTAGGCACACCAGATCAGAGGTATAAAATTTCTATATAAAAATCCTCACCCTTGCTGCTCTTCAGCAGATGGGTCTCTACTACGGCATCGACCTGGTAGCGGCCGTAGTGGTCTGGCAGACTGACCACAAGAGTGAAGGGGGAGTCTCTTATAGGCTTATAGTAGTAGAAACGTATCCCTCTCATAACCCTTTTCTGAAAGCGAAAAGCACAGAATTGTTAATAACACAATTATATAGGTATTTCATGTAGCAGTAATAAGTATTGTCTGAAGTTACATAGATTATACTTTACAATTGATTTTGATACTATAAATAAATTGTCAGATCTGCTACAAGATTTTTTTTATATTTAACTTGTAATGTATTTCAGGATTTTAAAAAAAATCTAGTTTATAAGAAATAGGCAGAGTTAGACAGCTTGTGAATTTATTTTTCACAGGTACAAGTAATTTGAAAATAAAAACTGTATTTACGTGTCAATCAAAGGTGTAATAGATAACTCAAAATATTTCAGCAAATAGTTGCATGAGCTATTGTTTACTGTCAATCATTACTTTCATTGAAAATACTGTCTACATTGGATTCAAATTAGATTTTATTTTTTAAAGTACCAAAGTGCATGGTTTTCTAATACTTATAGGCCTCCAACCATACATTTTGTAATCATTAAAAAGTAATATTTGTTAAACCATACATACAAAAAGGTTGAAATTGAGTTTTAAGTTAAGACAACAAAATCAAAACAATTATTTTTTGTCAGGTACCATTAATTGAAGATGGGCCTTCCCTCCCTGCTGGTTTTGCTACAATAAATGGATGACTCTTAAATTTAAACTAGATATGGTCTGAGTTGATCAGGACCTGTTCAACAACCCTGAAACCCATCATACTGCTCCAAAAGGTTTTTATTTGTATTACATTACAAAAAACAAAACTAGACCACTCAGCAGCTTTCTTTAACCTTCTGTCTGTTAGGCTACTAGTGACTAGTTGCTAAAAAATGTTTGTCCAGTGTTGAACGATTAGTCACTAATAGATTTTGTAGTTATGTTTTTAATCAAACTTTTGATATCGGAAATAAGACTTAAGTAGGATAAATAGTATATCAAATTAATCAGGATGTTTCACGCATTAATTCGATTTAGAGTTTATTAAATAATAATGGGTAATAAGTATGCACTAAAATTATGAAGCTGCAATACAAATGCTGTTTTACCGTGTCTGCTTGCGCACTTCAAGAGAGCGTGAAAAACCTGGATTTTTTTTCCCTAAACTTTTGCCGTGGAAAATTTTGTTTAGAAATGAGTTTGGCCACATCATTGCATTTAGAATATCTTTTTCAACAAGATTATCTGCTTCAAAAATCTGTTCATTGATATACTCGTATATTGTGAAGAAAGGCATTCGACGCAACCATTGTTGGCAACATTTTATTTTATTGTTTCTCATATTATTATTAGAGTTGTGTTAGTATCCAACAACATCAACAACTTACAATCTTACAATTTTCAACCTGAGAGACCTAGTAAATAAGTCAGGTGAACTTAGATAAATATTATTAGATAATGAGTTTTTATTATAGTAAATTTACTTCATTTGAAGCATTTTCTGACAATATATTGTGTGACTTTATCAACCTTTATTTGTTGAAAACACTTCTTAGGAGTTTTGTAACAAAAATGTTTTCATATAAACCTATAAAAAAAAACAAAAAATATGTTTTTCTTTTCTGAAATGTTATGCTTTACAACATAGATAAGGTCTCAAAATATAATAAGCATATAGGAAATATCTAAAAATGTTAAAATGTGAATACTGTATGTCATTTTTCGTACAAACTTAACATTTTACTATTTAAAAAATTAAATTTCTTTAACGTTTTACATAAAACACCTTTTTAGGACATTTAAAAAGTAATAAAAAATTGTATTTTAAGCCTTACTTTTAGATATTTTTCTTCTACTTTACTTTTTTCACTTATAGTAAAAAACATAAACCTAAATTGAAAAAAATAATCTAACTGCATATAAATTTTCCTGCTTTTGTACTGAAAAATAAAATATATAAGAGTATAATTTACTTCAATAATAAACATTCCACATAAGTTTGAATGAATGTGTGCATAACTAGCAAAATAGTGCCTGTCATTATGGGAATTTCACCTGCCAGATTCAGGGTTAACAAATCACATATTTTACCAATATATCTTTTTACCCACACAAAACTTGTGCACTATTTATTTACTCTACTGTGACGTGGACAGCACAAGCACTGATCCAGAAAAACATAATTTTTCTTGAGACCATTAGACCAATGTCAGAGCTTAGAATTCATGACATGAAAGGTGACAACTCTTGCAAAATGAAATAACTCTGAGGTACCACTCTTATATTATATAGAAAACATATCATAAATATTGTACAGATGTCCTTGCTGATATGTTGTGACAATTTAACTTTTATAATACCCAGTAATGTTACAAACTGCTCATAATGCATAAATGGGGTGTACACTCTTACACTGGTTATAACATTGAAACTTATAAAACATTTATTACATTTTATTACACAAAATAAATTAATTTCCATATTTACTAGGTAATACACTATACACTTGTATAACCTTACCATATTGTCAAAGTGCTGCTTCATAGGCAGGGATATAGAGGATGTAATGTTCCCCTGGACAAGCTTTTCTCGGAACTGAAAACACAATTAAATAATTTATTTAAAGTGTTTTAAATAAACAATGAGCATAACATATATAACCAACTTGTGATAGGTGACACTGAAAGAAACAATCATTACCTCAAGAAGTTTCTTGCTGAAGTTGTGAGGTCCCTGACCATCGTCCATCAGTTCTACATCCGTCATGTCTACACTGTTGTAGCTGGGTTTTAGGATGCCTTGAAACTAGAACATTCAATGGAACTTAATTTTAGATCTGTGGAGATAGCTTCACCAAAAATGTGTTAAGCACGTCTCTCTTATAGGATGTTCTACAGCCATTGGAAGTCCTAGCTATCTGGGCAGATGAAAAAATTGTGGTGGGAAAATTGGGATTGGAATAGAAACAATAAGGACATCATATAGTTTTCGATGTAAGTGATGTAGCAGATTGGGCCAAAAACTGCAATGGAGTGGGATTGTTGGGGTTTCCCTTGGGGATTCTGTCTGCCTCCACCCCTGACTATAGGCAACAAGGGCCTCTTTAGTCACTTCTTTCAGCTGACATTGTCTTCTTTATCCTTTCCGCAGATTAGCGTAGGTTCTTTTTTGCCTCTTATCCTTTATTCAGGGTTGCCACCTGCAGCACGACACTCCCATTTGAATGGAAGAGCTTATCAGCTACCTCTGATCCTAAACCATGCCCCCCCCCACAGTACCATTTGTACTACAGATCATCAGGTCATTCTGACTTGCCAAAATGTTTCACCTATTACAAATGACGGAAGCCAAAGTCCCCTCCCTCTGTGGTCTCTAACCTCCAGATCCGTAACCCAGACTTTGACGAGCCTGGGATTGAGTATCGAAAGACCAGTTCTATAGTCATACCTCCAAGGTACAAGATACACCGGGGTGACCATCCCTTGACCATAAGATACAGACCACAGTAACCACCTTCCTCTATGGACTCTGACCATTGGATCCATTACCCAGCAAGTCTAGGAAAGGGTACCACTTGCCAGTTCTCACCGGTATATCCCCAGAGGTACAGGATACACCCATGTGTGTGACCATTTGCTGTGGTATTACTGAACAGGGCTTTAGCAACAACCCAGAGCAGCATGGAGAAGCCCACCTCATCGCCCAGTCCATTGGGGATAGAAATGCCTCTCGAGGCTGACATCACTCCACCCTCTGTGTTTATGGGTTGCAGCTACCAGCACCTCATAAGCCCATGGAGTGGGACAGTTTTTCCTCTCCTGTTTTGAATTGTAGGAGTACATTTAAGTTTGGTATCAGTCCAGCTTTTATAACATTTTCACTGTAAATTTCCCATAGGATGCTGTATCTCCAGGTTGCTAGAAAATATTAATGTTTCTTGTATTCAGAACCTTGGTATTAGAACTAATATCACAGTCATCTGGTTCACCATGTGTCATTACATTTTAAACAATCACAAGAAACAGAAAACACAAGCCAAGCAATAGTTATGGTGTCAGAGCCAATGAATCACTGAAATTAGTGTGTATATACAGAATAATAGAAATAGCACATAAAGCTACTTATTTTCTAGATAACCAACATGTACATTGTACGCATTAGGGTTAAAAAATTGTTGTAATTGTTGTACTCATGTATGTTGTTATCCCCAACACTGTTGACAAAACCACCTAGCTTCCTTTCAGGGAGAGGAGTTGCAGACTCGTACACTCACAGATTCTACATTGGCTTTGTAAAAAAGATGCTGTAAAGGATTAGTAACATGAAACTGACTGTTAGTAAACTACTAGTGCCAATAATCTGTGGTGACCTGAATTAGAGGTAATTAATTTCGCATTCAATATTTAGTCTAGTTTAATTCTTTTTAACTAGTTTTACAATATAACATTTTGTATTTTAATTGTTCAAGAATTAACAATAATGTAGATTTTATTCAAACTTACCACAGGACGGAGGTCAGGGTGGACTAACACGTAACCATTGTTAGTTACTATAAACGCATATGCATTTACGCCAAGCTGTAAACAAAAAGATATGTAGGTATAAAATGCTTAAATAATCTTTCCACTTAAGTCAAAAATTCATTGAATGTTTCTCTGCTTCAGGATATAAAAGTAAATTTAATATCAAAATTGGTTGGTTTCATGAAGAAAATTATACAAAATAATCAGATAACATGACTGGAATATTCGAATGAAACAAAATTACATAAATTCATACTCTACTGTTATGACTATTTTACTAAGTTATCATGATGTCATTTAAATTAATTTAGGACACACAGAGAAGAATTAAACTTCATCTACAATTTCTATAAAATTGGCTAATATTGGTGCTAAATCTCTCCACTGTACATCAAATAGTTTGAGATCATGTGTGAACTATACGTACATAAACTCACACAAATCATAAAAATGTCTTTTGTACAGGTCAACTATTACAGTTCCAAGAAAATAGTGTGTGTATATGTTAAAGATAGTGGAAGAAATCGTAACAACCATTAATTAAAATCTTCTTCAACTATAGACTAATGATACTGTATCATTCAGATGATTAAATGTACAAGTACTGCAAGACTTTAATACATTTTCAGGTAACTTATCAGATATCAGTAATTTACTATCATGGTCTAAATTCTACAGATAAAAATTAACATATGTCATTGATGATGATTTAGGGTTGTCTGGTATCAAATTTCTGGGAAAGAAAGAAAAGTTTTACAAGAGAATGTTTAAATATTCTTAGTTAAAGAATATAGTTCTTAGCAAAACTATGAATGGCTAACATATTAGAAAATTAGTGATAAGATTTTCTATAATTATTGTTTACTTTTTGGCAAAGAAGGTTCTCATAATACTCATTATGAAAATTTAGCTATTCAACCTCAGAAAAAAAATTAAAAGTGCAGAAGCAATCAAATTCACAACGTCTCTCAGACTATGCAAACAGATTTTTGGATGTTAAATTATTTAAGCACATTTATAACAAAATGAACACCATACAAGAGTTATGTAACATATTTTGTTGGGAATAATACTAATTGAAAAGAGACAAAAGCCTTTTAGTATTATGAAAATAATAATGTTTTGTGGCATAATGTGAACACAAGAGGGAAGTGGTTTGAACATTCTAGATGAAGAAAGTAGTTGTTTTCCTTCTCAAAGAAGTGTTAGGAATATCAAAAAGTCTCCATACATTTCCTTGTTATGTCATGAGCGTTACACAGAGGCTATGTTACTTGAGTGAGTGAGTACTGGTGGCGAGAGAAAAGAAGAGACCTGGCCCGTGCCGGCGCACAGCTGTGTACTAGTGTGTTGCCGCGCGCGGTAATTTAAGGCGCTTCACCCCACAGCCAACCCTGCGAATTGTTTATCCTAGCAATGGAACAGCGAAACAATAATGGAATTACGAAACAAGGCGCGGCAACATACGAGTAGTAGCGCCTGCAAATTTCAGATAGGCCAGAATCCAGGTGTCTTCTTTTCTCTCGCCATCAGTAGTGGTCGTGCTATTTTTAAGGTTTTTGAATAGGAAATGCAAAACGACGACTAACGTTTTTGTTTTATACAGTCAACAAAGTACAGGGTGTCTATAAAAGAACTCCGGGGTTTAAAAAATTAATATTTTTAAAACTATAAAAGATAGTAACATTTGATCAATTCCTTTGAAACAAGCAGCTCAAAGAGTTTTACTCATACCAATTGGGAATGTTTCTCTCAACAGTTGGCAGCACTGCGGAGCGTTGACCTTGAAATGACGTAGCGGCTGCGGCAGGCAGTCAGTGTCGTCTGGACTGCCGCGCTATGGCGACCCCTCAACAAAAGGCTCAGTGTATTATTTGGCTCATAGAAACTAATTCTGTTGTTACTGTACAAAGAAACTTTCGACGTAGCTATGGTGTTGACCCGCCTACAGACAAAACAATTCGTCAGTGGTTAAGTGCGTTCAAGGAAACAGGAAGTGTTTTGAAGCAAAAGTCGCCGGGTAGGCCGCGTGTGTCTCAAGAGAATGTAGACAGAATCCGAGCTTCATGCACTCGAAGCCCTAAGAAATCGGTAACAAGACGCAGTCTGGAATTGGGGTTACCAAGATCAACAGTCCATAAGGTAATTCATAAAAGACTTCGTTTAACTGCCTATAAGATTCAACTTTTACACCATATCAAACCGGCAGACAAGGTTAAGAGATTCGACTTTTCTGTTTCCATGCTGGCTAAAATTGATGAAGATAATGATTTTTTTTAAAGTGTGGTTTTTAGTGATGAAGCTACTTTTATGTGAACGGAACTGTAAACAGGCATAATTGCAGAATTTGGGGTTCACAGCCGCCCCATGAGTTTATTGAGTACGAACGTGACACGCCCAAAGTGAATGTTTGGTGTGCTCTTATGCATGACAGAGTCATAGGTCCCTTCATTTTTGCCGAAAGGAATATCAATGGTGATGTCTATTGTGACATGTTAGAGGAGTATGTTTATCCTCAGTTGGATGAGATTGAGGCGGAGAAAGGTTTAGTTTACTTCCAACAAGATGGGGCGCCGCCACACTTCAGTTTGCGTGTGCGTGAGTCACTGGACGCTCGTTTCGGTAACAGGTGGATTGGAAGGGAAGGACCTATTCCATGGCCACCAAGGAGCCCTGATATGACTCCGTTGGACTTTTTCTTCTGGGGGCATATCAAGAATCCTGTTTATGCGGAGAAAATTCGAAATGTTCGCCATCTCAGGGAACGAATAGTGAATTGCGTGGCGTCCGTTCCCCCAGACATGCTCGCCAGGACATGGGAAGAGGTAGAATACCGTTTCGACGTGTGCCGTGCCACTAACGGAGCTCACATTGAACTTTACTAAGTTGTTAAAAAATCTTGAAAATGTAAGCTTTCTAATCATGTATAAAACATGTATGTACGTTTTTTACTTTATTAAAATATTTTGTCTTAAAACCCCGGAGTTCTTTTATAGACACCCCGTATATTGAAAAGACTGAGAAATAAAATTTAAGTTTTTATTGGATATAGTATCATTTATTTGCTTAGTTACAAACCCAACCGAAACAATGAACTTTCAAAGTTTTGCAACAGTTTTGACTTATTCAGTTTCAATTTGTGAAATATTTGTTTAAATGAAACTCCGACAAAGTAATGGAACTTTGATAAAAGGTTACTTATTTCAAGTGTTAAAATTACTGTTGTTATTTATCGGACCACATAACAAGTGACTTAACAGTCACATACCTGGACTTTACAGATTACATTGCTATAAATAAAAAAAGACTTATTCTAATACATGCACTATATTTTATTGAATTAAGTGATAGAATCTGAATCTGATTGAACAAACCAACAGCTGTCTAAAAACCCAGTTTATATTACAAGTAAAAATCATGTTTTGACAGAATATTTTATGTACAATGCTGGCTTAACATTCTAAATTTTAACAGTAGCGTGAATTTTTAATTTCACACAAATTCCTTGATTGAAAAGACGCAATATCTAACTTATTAAAATGTATAGGTCCATTATATTGTTTACTATTATTATTACTTTTATAATATTATTCAGCTTACCCAATGTGGCTTTAGAATTTTCATGATGTCTTCAACTGGAACATCTGTGCCAGCAACTCCTAATAAATATGCTACTTTCATCTAAAAAAACACATAATTTAGGTTTTTAATACATAAAAATAATTGTGTAGTACAATCTACTTTTTAAATAATATGAAAGAAGAATATTTTAAAATCTCTACAACATTAAGTAAAAATTTATATTTTCACATTTTATAGACATTATATTTTTATATGCACTTTTTTATAATTCATTATAAAAACTGCAAATTTTATATCTGGATCTGGTCAAAGAATAAATTAGCAGTACACTATTTTAATATACCTCCATATAAAAGTAGCTCAATAAATATGATTAGAAATAACACTTTTTACATTTCAAGAAAAAATAAAGTACTTACTTTAAAAGCTAAATAACACATCAATTTAGATTAGAATGTTTTTTGTAAGAAGATTTACAGTCTGCAACTAAATTATACTAATGCCAAAATTGTAAACAACATACAGCTGTATATAATATTCTGTCAGTAGTTTTAAAATAATAAGATTTTGGACATTTGACATCATTATATTATAAAAAACAATTTTTCAAAGACTGGGATCACTCCTCTTCTTCAATGTTAAAAGAACTTCATCCTATGGTTGAGTATACAGAACAATGAAATACTAATCAATTCATGGTGATGGACTTGCCAAGTCCAACTAGCAGTAATATGAGAAAAGTACTATTGAGAAATTCTGGTATCAAGCCAACATAATATACTATGGAGAGGATTTATTCAAATATACAATAAATGAGGCTTCACATACACAATTAACAAATCAACCACTAACTTAACCTTCCATTGAAATAAGTCTACTTCAGTTACTAATATAAAAAAAATTAATAATGAAATCTAAACAAATTTTAATAACTAAAGAAACCTATGCAATAATTTCTAACATACACTATGATCTTGAATCAAGAAAAAAATAATTTTATGCTGAAGGTACCTAGTCTTTATTTCCTCTCAACCATTGCCAACCTGTTCTTAGTTTCAGAAGATGTAACAAGTAATGTGATACCGCAGGAAGTGCTGTTATTTTAATCCAGTGTGCAATCTAATTTATCTTTGACAAGTTCATCGCCATATATACATTTTTATGCATACTTAACTCAATGACAAGTATTTTTGATGCCTGAAGAAGAGTACAGATTTTAGTTCTAGATATGTATTGTTCTATTTTTGTAAAATATAATGATGGCAATGTCCACAACAATGTTATTCTTTCAAATCATCCATCATCAATAAACTTTAAACAAATAAGTGATCTTACACCTGTTAACTTTTTTTCCTCATATTTTAATATAAATTTTAAAAATGAAAAAAAAATTAAATTTTTAATATAAAATGAAAGTTATTCACCTCTAATAATTCTAAATTATTTACTGTGTACCATACAAAATTTAAATCCAATACAAATGACAGAGGATATCATCTTCAAATAACTATTTTATAATTACTGCATAATAATTCTTAAATTGGAACCCATTCTC
The DNA here is from genome assembly GCF_021130785.1 of Homalodisca vitripennis. Classification (NCBI taxonomy): domain Eukaryota; kingdom Metazoa; phylum Arthropoda; class Insecta; order Hemiptera; family Cicadellidae; genus Homalodisca; species Homalodisca vitripennis. The sequence continues at coordinate 109,689,602 of NC_060208.1, forward strand.
ATTGAGAGAGGAGCACAATAAAAAGGCTAACAGAATCTTAAACAGACAGTTTGCTTCAACATGAAACGTTAAGAGTAATGTGGTCACTGTGAAAGGCAGAAACATCATTGTGACAGGCAGGCTTCAATTATTTTTATAAAGGAGGTAAAGCACACATATAGGAAAGGTTTACAGTAAAATTACACATATTTCAGTGCATCATATATTGCATGTGACTGACTATTAGGGTAAAACCTGTACAGCATTAGGGATAACAAGTTGTGATCAGTGAAAATTACATAGAGGTTAATATAATTATTGAATATACATTGTCTAACTCTCTGAATACATTAGTCCTACTGTACTGAGCAACCCACACAGAACACACAGGATAAATAGAGAATGTGCAGTAAAAGTTTTGCAGGCACCAACATTTTTCCAAGTGCATTTTTAACTCCAAAATTATGTAAATGACACTCTGCTCTGCAAGATAACGGATACAATGATACAATATCTAATAGTTGGCTAGAGTAGGCAAAGTAAAGTTGAAACAGATGCACAAAAACCACAAATCCGACACACAGATTACCACAAACACACGAATAATATGAACATAGAGGGCTGAAAGCTGTGGAAAAGAACATTGCACCAAATTTATAGGGAAGCAGAGAAAAACAAAAACCTCTCAATAGTAAGCTCAGGCACAAAAATAATTTATTTATTATATCCACTGAGTTCAGCTCAAGAAATATTAAAACTCCAACGTTTTAAGACTATTTTGCTTACTCTTGAATGGTCTCCTGAAGCCAAACTAATATGCAACTCAGATAAATGTAACTAGTTTAAGAAGCTGCCATTTTACAAAACATCATTAAAGAAAACAAAAGCGAGGTTTACTTGCAATACCGATTGGTATTAAATGCTCAATTATTTATAACTTAACTACTATTTCCAAATGTCTCACCTATATGTACAAAACCGTATAAAGAATCTGCATAAAGCTGTAAGCAGAGCTGATAGAAAGAAAGCACAAAAATTGTTCACAGCAGTAAAGATAGTAATAAAGCTTTTATTTATGTTGAACAGTATTGATGTGTGACTCAGTTTGGATAATAAGGGTTTTTTTTTGCTTTCACAAGTGTCACACCATAAGGATAGGTTTGGACTCCAAAGTCTGCTTAGCCAAATTACTATAATCACTCTGAAGATAAGACACTTTACACTGTTTTGGAGGTTGACAGTGAGAACAGCTATCTGATAATGTCTCCTTTGCATGTGTTCACTCTCTACACTTCTTCTTTTGTAAATACAGTCAACTCTTCACTACCCAAGATAATTAAAGGATTTTCACCACAAATTTTAATTTCATATTACTACCCCAAAAATACTTTCTATCATCTAAGAATCATATTAAAAATATTAGAAATAATCAACAGATAAAATAACTTTGATGAACACATTAACACATTATCAACAAAGCCGAGTGCCTGGGAAAAAAAGAAGCCATATTGATCACTGTATTGATCAACTACTATTGATCACTTGGCTAAGGTTCAGCCAATCACTATACAGATGCAAACACTATACAAATGCACTCACTTTTATAAGAGGGTGTGCATTACTAGCTCAGCCAGTTATATTTTGACAGCTTTGAGTGAGGATGGATTTTTTACAGAAAGGCCGAAATATCTCAAGATTTTAATTGTGTTAGCAATGTTCAGATTTAGTGTGATCTGGCAATTTTAGATTATATTCAATACACCTGCTATGCAAGCTTAAGAACTAACATCACAATTAAGTTGCAATTTCATTGATCCATATCTGGATGATAAAGAGTTGACTGTGTTATAGATTTCTTGAAGATTCGATTATATCTGTGCAGTATTTAGAACAATTAATTACACACTCAAACTACAAACCGCTTCAGAAAATTTTAGAAGTTTACCAAACAATCTAATCAATTTCAAGCTATAAAACACTTCACCATACATTAAATGGATGGAAATTGTGAAGTATTATCAAAATAAAAAGTACATCTACTAATACTTTAAAAAAATATTAAATTATATTTATTATCTTAAAATTAATCAGTAAAGTGATAAATAATCTTTTGGGTACTGTTATTTATGATTACGTTTTAAAGCATAACAAGCACTACAATAAAACAAACTACCAATTCAAAAGGATTTACACAAACTTCTCTTTAAAAACAAAACCTCTGAGCAAAAATTAATTAAAATCTAATATGCTTTGAAAATATCCCTTTACATTTAATTGGCTATAATATGAACTTTCATTCATTTGTATTCCTTTGCAATTGTTATACACTTTAATTTATTGCTCCACAGAAAAACCGCAATGGAGTTGATTATTTTGTCAGTAAGAAAATCTAGCTTAGTTTTCATTAAAAAGTCATATCCATGTGTATAAATTAAATTTTTAGAACACAAATCTGTTAAAAGCTACCCTTCAAAGTTTATTTTAAATAATTATAATGAAATTAATTTACTGGAATAATTGTGTTTGGTAAATAGAATCATATTAATCACTCCTTCTTCTTAATAGACTGACTAAACTGTTGAAATCAACATCATTTTCGTTCTAACTAACTCTTTCAAAAACACAGAGTATGTTGACTTCGTTGAATTTATCAGCTGAACTGAACTTATAAGCAGTTAAAAACGCCAAATAGTATTTACTTTACACAGGCAGCTCGCTTCCCTCAATGCTTTGGACCGGTCGACATGCGTAGAGAGAGAGAACAAGCAGGAGGTGTAGGGTGGTGTAGCATCAATGTATAATAACTACTGGATTGTGTAGGCGACAAGAGAACTATCTGGCTCCCCATGTCAACTATATTAGACATTGCCATCAATCATTGTCAGCTATGTTGGATGTACATAACACATAGAATTTTGACTCAAGAGGTTTTGAATTCAAAACTGATGAACTTTACTATTAGATTAATTGTGGTTTGTAAAGCCACTTGTAGAAAAACCTATAAATAAAAGTGGTTAAAATGTATTTAATGGTTTAATATATACTTTCTGTTTTTGAGATTTTAAAATTTTGTTATGGTTCTTATCAACCCAATTAATACAAAAAGAAAATCAATCAAATACATCAATTATTTAGAGAGACAGAGAGAGAATAACTTTATTCAAAAATCATTAAGATTTGAAAGGCGTCAAAAAATTACATTACATCACATGTTTACAAGAACGAAGTTACATTAAATATATCTGTCAAAGTTTCTCCAGGACAGGAACTCATCCACTGTGTAGAATGGTCATTGAGCAAGCCATTTTTTCAAATGGAGTCTAAGATTATGGTTGTTTCGACTCTTCAAGTTATCTGGGAGAAGGTTGTAAAACTTGGTATGGGCTACACTGGTTTCTTCACGTACAATGCTGTGCGGCAAAATGGAAGATTGCAGTTGCTGGCAAATCGGGTATTGTGTTGATGAATAGCAGCAAGTATTTGAAGTCCATTTGTACAGGCAGACGAAATCACTGCCAGAGCGTAGTGAGAAATTACTGGCAGAATTTCCATATATTGAATAGTTTTCCTACAGCTATCACGTATTCCCGATTCAGCCAGTGTTCATAATGCCCTCTTTTGGAGAAGCAAAAGCCTTTCTAAGTTGCCACAGGAGGAGCCCCCCCATAAGGTGATTCCATGTCATATGGCTCTCAAAGAGGGCCAAGTAAGCAACTCTTGCAGTCTTTGCTGTACCAGTAGCAATAATTCTCCTCATAGCATACAATGAACTGCTGAGTTTTTTTTTTACAGAGGATGTGTTTATTTATTTATTTATTTTAATATTCCTGTAATTATTTCTTTAACGTTACATCATAAAATACCAAGAAAATTGTGACTAGAGTTTACAAACCAAATAATCTATATATTTTAAATTATATATTTGTATTGTATTGTAGATATTTTATAAACTTCCACACTACATACAGACTCAAATAGTTTTTAAATATTCAAGTTTAAATTTAGACTAAAACGTTTTTCTATCTGTGTATTTTGATGTCAAAGTGTATATAGTTGTTTCATTTTATTACCAGAGGTTTGCTGTATTTGTATATAGCTATTCTGTATTTTAATTTATAGCAACATTTGCATATTTTAAATATTTTACAATCACCATAAACATGGCAAGAAATCCCTGTTGAGTCACTTTGTTTTAGTCCAACCATTCATGATTTACTCTAAAGCTTATTTCAACTACAACCAATGCTTCAAATGTAACATATTACGAGGTTTGTTCAAAAAGTAATGGGAATTTTTTAAGTTAGTGGGTTCAAAGAGTCTGATTGTCAAAATATGTTTAAAAAGTAATGAAAATTTTCATTAAAATTAAATTTGTTTATTTGTCTACATTAATATTGTATGCATATTAAAAATGCACTTGAGCCAACCCTTCTACCAATCCTCTAAACACTCAAACTCGATCTTTGAGATAGCTTTTAGCTCTTTCAGTAATGCACTTTTAATATCATCTCTGGTTGTAAAATGACAGCCCTTTAAGGTTCTCTTTATTTTTAGAAAAAGTCACACGGAGCCATTTCTGGAGAATATGGAGGCAGGGGCGTAGTTACCATACTGTTTTTGGCCAAAAATAGGTGCATTATCATGGTACAAAAGTAATGAATTGTTTTGCTGCAAATCTGGGTTCTTATTGCTTCACGCAAACAACATTAAACTTGCAGGTATTACTCCATATTGACCATTTGACTTTGTGGCAAGAATTCATGACGCAATATGCCTTTAAAACCGAAGAACACAGTGAGCATAACCTTCACATTCAACTGCACTTGTCAAGCCTTTTTCAGTCTTGGTGATGCAGAATGCCTCCACTGGGATGATTGAGCCTTAGTTTCTATGTCATATCCACAAACCCATGATCTGACACATGTTATAACACTTTTCAGTAATTCTGCATCATCATTGACTTCATTTACTGGCTCCTGAGTAACTTCTATTTGCCGGTTTTTGTTCAAAATTCAACAATTTCAGAACAAATTTTATTGCCACATGTTTCATACCTAAAGCATTCCAAAAATGTTTATGGCATGGGCAATCAATTTCCATGCCAACAGCGACTTCTCTGATTGTAATACAGCGATCGCTCATAAGCTTTTTCCACTTTTTTGTATTTTTTTCATCAGTTGTTGATGTGCTGGGGCATCTGGAGTGATCGTCATCTTAAATGTCTTCACAGCCCTCTTTGCATATTGTTATACCACAACCCTTGTTTTACTCATAGCAGACTCACCATAGGTCTTTGTTAACATTTTGTTACACTTTATTTTAATTAGCTATTTAGCTTTTTTACTTAGATTTATTTCAAATAGCTACTTTAAATATTCATTGGGGGAAAACCTTGTTCAACACTTGTTGTTAACTCACTAGTTATATATGCAAATGTTATATATTAGTTAGAGGGTTGAGATTTTTTTAAACTATTATGTATATACAATATAAAATTTCAGTTTTAAAAATCTATAATTCTTTTGACTGTGTGAGAGGAGCATTTTTGAGTTTTTAATTCACAATTCTAATAAGACTCAATATGTTTTTAAGATAACCAAAAATGAAGGATTGAGTAAGATACAGAAAGGAAATAACGTTTATCCTCCACACCTATTTCACACCTTTGTCGGACAGCTCTGTTCAGGTGTATCATTATTTGGGAAGAACAAGGCGAGCCGGACAGTCGGGTGAACAATCCAGTAGTTATTCTACGTCGATGGGTAATATAGGTGTTGTGGAAGTAACATGAACAGGATATGCAAGAGCGGTTGGACAGGTATCCAGATTATCATGACCTCCGGAGAGTGCATTACGAGGCAAGTGCAGTAGTCAGCAAGCCAAGCTCAGCGCCTCAGATTATCGCTCAGATAACATTGAGAACGCACTCACAAACATCAGTTCACCCTACCTCTTTTGGTTTTGCACACGTTGGATCCACGTCATAGCAATCTCTGCCAATTTTAACTTTCTAAAAATAAAATTTGCGGTTATGTACGAGATTATTCAAACTAATCTAATCACATTAAAATGGTGAAAAGCCCATTTATCCTGAGTGACCTCTCAGAAAATCCTAATAATGTTTCTTGTTTTTCTTAAATTAAAGTGTGGAAATGTCAAACCTCAATTAGTATCAGGCGATTATTTAGATCTAAACTTAAATAAAAGATGAATTTAGATCGTTATACTCATAATGAAGTTTTGATAGAGTCCCCGCTATTATTGATGATAATTCTATTTGGTAAATAATATATTATTATTGTTAAAGCTTGGAAGAAATATGGGAGTTTCATAATAATTTATCATAGAATAAAATATTGATGAAAACACCCATCAGCCATAAGATATTAATAATAAATGAGAAAACAATTTAGAACAAAAATATTTTGTTTAGAAAAATGTTGTAACATTCACTTTTTATTTGTGTATGTGGAAAAATTTTGAAATTTCTTTGCGACTTCTGAACAAATTCAAATTACAAATCTGTATTAATACTGTTTAATCAAACATTTCATTAACATTAAAAATATTACAAAATATTTGGACACCTTATAGTGTTTTATAGGAGATAAATTGATTTTGTAAATCAATATTTTTAATAAATTTGCATTATTTTCCAAAAAAATCTTACTGGGTGGCCAAACTCTTATAGAAAATTTATTAAAATTAACCAACAAAACAATTTTCAACTTTCAACAATTATTAGATTATGATTTTGCACAAATTAATGATTACAGCAGTGTAACAATGAACTAATACGAGTTTTCAAGGAAATATATAAAAGATTATTACACAAATTTAGTACTTCAGGACTAGAATTATTGTATTATGTATACAATTATATTGTATGTAGGATTGAACAGGTTGTAACAAAAATATTAAGAAACTTACTTTTAACAATACATTTGTCTTTTATCATCACAAGAAACATTCTCTCCTTTTTAATTATTTGTAATTTGAATAAATTCATATTAAAAACATCATTTGACACCTTTTTAATGTTAATACAAAGTTATTGAAATATTCTGCAAAATTAATATGGTTAAAATGGTATGAATTATACATTGGTGGTACCTGTAAAAAATAAATCGTCCTTTCTTAATTTATGAAACAAAAAGAACTTTCTTGATGAAAAGAGGGACGAGTTAATAACCAAACTCTATCTATTGATCTAACTAAGCAACCACACACATATACATACTGTAGTTCTATTTCGTTCTAAATCTATGAAGTATGGGGACAGACGTTACATTACAACTTGTGTAATATTTCCACTATCGCTAAACCATGTACAGGAGTTAACGTATTAATGATAAAACACAGTAATAAAGGGAACATATTAAAAGCCTACAACTATCTAACAGTAACGATCTATTCTATATAATGTTTCTACACTAGCAACAGACAGTCTCCCCGCGTCGCTAGGTCTACATACTGGTCTGTACGGGTGTAAACATGTCTATACCTCTCGAGTTCTCTGTACCCAGAATGCTTCTTTAATCAGAACACGTTCGGTAATGTTCTGCAGAAAGTACGGAACAGTTAGTAACACATTCAGCACACATTTCTATCATCAGAATTTTTCTTTTTTCCAGTGCTGTTTTCCAGCTGATCATTCAAAGATAAAGTCCTTCAAGTTTTGACTGAAAATTGTTGATTGATTGTTACATTATATAACAGTTTGGTTGAACTAAAGCATATTTTACTATTAAAACAAGAAATGATTGGAAAAATTCAATTAAAAATTGTATGATTATTTATATCTACATTAGATTTACTTAAAATTGACTAAAAAGCAATGCAAACTTGGTCCAAAACTATTTTGAATACCTAAATGCATTATTGTAACAAATAATATGTAATGTATAATGGTCATTAAGGGAAACATAAACTATAAGTTTTTGACCATTTGTAGAGATGGCTAAATTAAAAGTGAAAGAAAACACTGGTTAAATTTCCCAAAATACTACGTAGACTGCCATAGATCAAAAGTAGTTAACTCTCAGGCTTTAAAATATTCACTTACCAGCTGACGCATTGTTTCTGATGCTGAAATAAATACAAAAAAACACAAACAAAATATACAGATGTGCCCAAAGTACTAGACCAGCTTGGGAATTTTTGTATGGTGTGATTTTGTAACAGGTCAAATTACGACATTTGAATATTCGCGGGGAATTGGCAGACTGTGACGTCAGTGAATCGGCAGACTGTGACGTCAGTGAATCACATGTTGTCGGAATTGAGATTTATTTGATTAATAACGAAGAAATATATTAAACTTTATACGGGAAAAGATTTGATTAATTAAAATGAAGTAAACATAACCAAAATTCGTGTTTTACAAAGGTGCTAAATAGAATTACGCAGAAAAGCCAATTGTGGGATAAATGACTTGTATATTGATGACGTCATAAAGCACATGTTGCTAAAAATTTAAATAAAAAGCTTTGAAAAAATAATAAAAAGAAAATAGAAAGACTTAAATTGATTAATTATAGTAAACGTGATAAATTTCGACAATTATAAGAAAAGAATCAAATTATAATTATTCGTGAAGACGCTGATTTGAACGAGAGAGGGGATGAGTATTGTTTTGAATCTGTATCCGTAGTTTTATACGGAGATTCGGTCTTCTCTTACCAGACTTGAAGCAAGGAGGTTGTGTTGATTCTCCTGGGATAGTAGTGATCTGTTATATAGTGTATTGAAATTTTAATGAAGGATGGGATATTATTTTAGACTTTTAAATTATCAAAGCATTGCAAGGTGAGTGAAATTATAATATGTATTGACAGTATGACATGGAATAAATTAACGTCAAGGTCACTTGGTTTGACTTTTCTTTGAATATCCCATTTATAAAAAGTGTGATGGAGTGATATTAAATTTTTTAATCACCACTCAACAAATTTTAAAACCTGAGATAGACATAGACTTGTTGTTGGTGATAACACCACAGACATTCAAATTTAATAAGTTTTAAGCAGTACCAAGGGAACGCAGCTAGCATTGGGCAGATTTTGGGCAAGATGGCGACCAACACCATCCGGAGCAAAATGGTACAGCAACGTGGGACTGGTGACAAAAAGGCGCACAACTACATGGTGAGTCAACAACACTAAAGAACCGACTCACAACAAATTACCACGTGGAGGAGATCCGCAGCAAATTGACGCAGTCAACGTAAGGGGCTTTCAGCAAATTACCGCAGCCAACGTGGGGCTGACACTCATCAATTTAAACAGAAGTCATCATTTGAAATCACACAATTCAATTTTAATGAAATCAGGGTCAAATCATCTTTATTAACATAATCAGCCCTTTCAGTGTTATAGTGCCACTATATTAAATGGAAGACGTGTCAAAGGGGCAAAACAATACGGTTTGAATTCCTGCCATATTTTGAAAACAAGGGAGTATACAAAAGTTTGTAGAAAATATTTATGCTGCTCTGAACTTGCATTACATGAATTAATGCCTATATATGTCAGGAAACACTTTGTGAGTCAGTGATGTCCTCTGGGAGTTTTGTTGTTGTTGCCATTATTGATTCCCGATAACTTCCCTTCACAAGCTGAGCTGTCCTTTTATTTCCTCCTAAATGCCACCACTATGATCATTACATGAACATGTGTGTTGTTGTAGAGAAAGTTCAGAGGCACACATTTTGCACTGTACCTTCTCATTTACACTTCTTCAGAAAACATTCACTAGAACAGCTATAAGTTATGCCAGATAGTGTATTTAATTTAATATACCGTCATTAATCTGCAAGCAAACTTTCACAAACTGTTTATACATTTCCCCTCAATACAGGTATGTCAAGAAATTGACATATGTTCAGAACAAGATTTGTAATCTATTTACATTTTGCTGTCTCGTTAACATTGTAGTCTCGTAACATTGTAGTCTATTAACATGTAGTCTCGTTTAAAAAAACGAGACTACATCTTCATAACTAGATTTCATGCCATAGAACTATCCTTTTAAGCTGTTTTCAAAGCCATAAAGCTTTAGGGATTTTTTTGGTAATAAACTTTTACAACAGCATTACAGTTCACAAGTCTGCTCTGACAAAATTATAATTAATTGATTTAAATTAATTTCTTGTTTTGAATATTGTTGGTTTGGTAATAAATTATTATTATGTAAATAGAACTATTTCACAATAATATAGATATGAAAATTTATGTGGATGAGTGAAAAGTTTCACTTTTATTAAATTCAAAACAAATGACCCAGCTGATCAGTTACTTTTGACACACACTCTTTAAACTAAAGTATATCATCTCTTGGTGTCTGTTTAAATGTTAGTGGCTTATTATAAATGGACCATCCTATGATTTATTAAGGATAGGGCAGGGAAAGAGGCATTACAATGTATTAATCCACTGTTAATTAATTACAACACAATGGGACTCAGTTAGGGATATGCCCTCTATTAAACTCTGGCCACACCATATATTGTAGTTTACACATATACATTTTTAAACCAAATATATTATTTGAATTTAAAACATCTTGAACAAATATGACGTGACTTTTAACAATATTAATTCAGAAACATTCCTGCCACTGTGTCACATATATACGTATAATGTTTGTCCATAACAAAGCTTGTCCAAGGAATCAAGGTATTTAAAATCATGTTGCTTAAGTATATATAACAATTCAATATTTTCTTAACTGCAACTCTATTAGACTGATAATCAGGTTTTTAAAGATTTTTAAGCTACTGAAAATTAAGTAATTTTTAAATTCCCAATGTAATTGTCTTCCAAGGTTCAGTTATTATTTCATATTTGTTTTAAACTAACAATTTAAAATCATTCAATGTATAAAATACTTTAGTAAAACATTGTTAAAAATTGTAATTTATATTTCATCTTTGCAGCTTTTCAATTATATTCTAAAGATTTTGACTAAACTTTATTACAAAAGTTAAAAAAAAATAGAATGAAGGACAGTTTATTTCATTACAAAACTTAGAGTACCTGCATTTAGTTTAGTAAATATTGTGTATGTTTTGCAAAAGATTTAACATATCTTGTTTAAATAGATATCAGGACTTACCGCTGTATCTCTTTTGTCGAATACTGGCATCGAAACTGACGTCATGAACCTGTACTTGGTTGTATCTCCTGCAGTCTGATCTTGAAACTGAAATTGTTTCCAGAAATTACCATCTATCATTGCATAAAGAGTTTTTTTTTTAACAATTCACATAAATGAAATTACAAAGATTTTATTTAAAAAATTGTTGACAATGACTTTTCTACGTTAATATTCATAAACATATTGTATTGGAAATATAGACAGGTACTGACTGTGATTTGGCTTTCAGAACAAGCTAATACTCTTTACACTTTACTTTGAATTACAATTTTTTGTTACTGTTGAAAAATCTACAGTTGATAATCTATAAGCGTCACTGTGTGTATTTAACATATTTAAGATAATTGAATCACCCGCCACCTGTGAAATTCGGTTAGTGATATGTTTTTGGACTGCAAAAACCATGTCTGCTGCCAGCTTACCTTTAGCTGTGTGAAGTGTACAGAGATATCATAATAAGTGAAGGTAAAGTTTGGAAATGGGTAAGAGAGTTTAAAGAGGGCCATGTATACATTCATGATGAAAATGTTCAGGTCAACCACCCATGGTCTCAGAAGACTTGGTGATGATAATTAACATGAAAATTCATGAAGACAGTCGATTCGCAATATCCACTCTTTTCAGGAATTCCTGTTGAAGGAATGGCGACAAACATCCTCTCCTGTCAAGGTCATGGCTAAACAAACTTTGCCACAGCAAAAGATCATGGCAACTGTTTATTTGGATAGACATGGTGTTTCTGGAGTTCATGCCACAAGAAAGGACAGTCAATGCAGAGGATTACCATAACCAAGCTCCGCTGAGCAACATAAAACAAAAGATCCAGCAAGCTGACAATGGAAATTTTACATGTTTCTTGAGATAAAAAAAATGTATCACTTACCGGATTTCGCAGGCAGTGGGCAATTAAATGATCTAAAACATGTTAAAAATGAACAGTGACAATTATAAGTGAGCTACAGAACTGTAACTAATTTATGTGTGTTTGCAAGGCATGCCAGAAGGCAAAGTGCATGATTTTTGTGGCAATAACATGAACTACATGGCTATGGCGAGAAACAGTTCATACTTTATAAACGCTCCTCATATTTCATGGTAATATTATTTACTTTCTTATCAGATTAATTTAATCTCTGACAATCCACTATGTTAACCCATTGCGGATCGTATTGTTTTGGCGCGCGGGCACCAGCGGGCGCGAATTAATTCACGGTCAGCGGCCGCACGAACAGCAATGGTGCGCCACATCATATCGCTCGCTATTGTATACTAGAACATTCAGCTGCGAAGATATTCGTTCAGATGGAACATGGGCCTGCTGGGGTATCCGTGATGTAGGAACGATAACACGCGAGCAAGGTTACGGCGTGGCAGGGATGATGTTTATAAAAGTTTTGAAAACTCTAAACATAGACTGTTGTTAAACACTCTTAGTAGACAAGTGAAGACGATCGCCCGATCTATCAGACATTAACAGAACTATTTGGAGGGAAATTTAAAAGCAGACCGCTTTTGCGACCTGAGCTCGTCACCGTGCCGTTAGGCCCGGCTGCTGCGTGACGAGCCCAGCTCGTCAGTGATCCGCAATGGGTTAATCTGCTCTCCAACAATTAAATGCAATTTTCAGTCCATGATAATATGATAAAATCTCATTCACCTAAACACCTACAATACATCAAGAATACACTATTTATATTATAAAAATCATTGTTAAGATAACTATGACGCTGAAATAATACTCACCTTCCGCAGTTTGTCAATGTTCCGTTTTTCTTGTTCGTCAGGATCCATGAACTTCTGGCGATCCTTACGAAAGTTCATGGAACGTTGTTTCTGCTCATTACATTCCTTTTTCTCCCATAGCCAATCTGTCATGGACGGGTCCTTATAAGCGGAAAACAAAAATAAGTAGTCGATCTACACAATGTAAATAAAAATTATTACTTTCACACTGACAACAATTTGACTAAATAACTACTAGTTTTATAATTTGCTGTTGGAAGGCTAACCTGATAGTTTCCTGATGAAAGAAACAAGAAACTAGATATAAATAAATCTCAGATCATTTCTATTTTCAATTACTATTTATCCACATGAAGTTTGGTTTCTGGATACATTCTTTTACAGTTTACCATTAGTATTGCATGAAATTTGATGTTTTCAATTTAATAACATTTCCAGAAATTAGAATTTAATCCTTTGGTCTGGTTTGCCATACATGTTATATACGCAAGGTTAACTATTCCTTTACTGCAGTTTGCCACATATGGTGTGCAGAGTGACAATCTTGCAAAGATATTTTTAACTTTTTCAACCTGAAACTTGTTAGAGTACACTTCCAGTAAACCACTGAGCTTATAGGATCAGTTCTGGCTATTCCTCTTAATTGATTTGCAGACAAAAATCATTCAGAAATAGGTGGTTATTTTAGATTGGCTGTTATGACTACTTAGTGAGTCAATGGATTGCTTTGATGTGGTGTAATGTTCACGTATACTAATGGCAGTATTTATGGATAGTTTTTTTTTACAGCATTTTTATTGTAATGGACTATTTGCCTTGTGATTATAGTGTTGTGTAATACCTAATAAGTAAAATTGTATCGGACAGTGTTTCAAGGATTACCAACAAAACTCCACTATTGAAAGGTAATACATAATTTTATGGCTTTTTAAATTTTAAAACCAAGCTTAAAATTAATATTAGTTTTACATTTAGTAATAATACAATAAAAATAACAAAACAACTAATTACAAGAAATTTAAAATGTTTTACTTTACAAACTACAAATTTAAAAAAAATTGCAAAATATAAATAATACAGACGGTAGGTTGCATACAGTGTAAAAAATAACTGGCCAAAGGGTTAAAAAAGACTGGTAATATAGAACAGAATACTTAAAGCAATGCAAATTGTAAGAGGGTAACAAAATGTGAGGTTAACATGGAGCTGGAAGGTAGTAGTAAGAATGTAAAATAGTAATTTTTCTATATAATGTAGCATAGAATGTAAATTTAGAGAATAACAGATAAAATATTGAATTAATTACAATATTACAACAGAGGTAAGTTTTTAATAGCATCATCACTTATCCACATTATAGTATGAATTTTGCTAAAAAATTTCTTTATTAATTTTGTTAAAGAATGATATGAAATATTATATTAACAAGAAAACCTAATTTTGTACCCTTACAGTATGATAAAAATGTTGAGATATTACTGACCGTAGTATCAGCATAGACGGGTGTCCAGATGGTGGGATGTTTATCCTTGTGGAGCACCATAGGTCTGGCCATCACTGGCACATACTGTAGCACTTGTTCTCTGACTTCCGCCAGCGTGCTCAAGTGCACATAGTACCCTGGAGTGATTCAGTTTTATTAATATTCACAGTCAAATATAACAGTGTGACATAATTGTTAGATATGTATTTGCTAACGCTCTATGTTATATAACTCTAAACAATTAAATGTAATCATTAATTACACAGGTAGGTAATGTTTTATTCGGACCTTGGCTATTTATGACCAGCTGCAAGGTCTCACTGTCTATCCAAACAATAGGAGACAGGAAATCTACCTCATCATAGAATTTTTGTGGAAACTAAAAGGAGAATTAACAAATACAAGTACATACTTTTAATTTGTATATAATAAGATGAGAATAAATATTATTTGAGTTGTATTTCAAAGCTGTATTATCTGGATGGTACTTGTGGTTACAATTATTGCATTTTCTCGCAATACCAAAATAATTTTTTTACACAAGAACTTTTATGCAGATAACTAAATCCCCTATCATATCTCATCAATTCAACTTCTGTGCGGAAATTTTTATACGAGGAGTATTAGAAAAATAAGGTTCCCATGATTTTTTCAAATAGACATCTCTATATTTCTACTTAGTTGTTATACATCAATTTAAAACTTAAAAGTTTAGCTATTTTTCCACATAATCACCGTTTTTGTCCAAACACTTTTGTATACGATGCTCCAACTTTTCTACCCCCATGTTGTAGAATTCTGCTGCCAATCCTTTGAGGAATCGAGTAACATCTTCCTTGACTTCATCATCGGTACTGAAGCGTTGGCCACCCTAGTGTTCCTTTAATTTTGGGAATGAGTGATAATCACTTGGGGCTAGGTGTGGGCTGTAGGGGGGATGGACACAACAGTCCAGCCAAAATATGTCAGCAGTTCTTGAGTTTTACGTGAGACATGAGGTCGAGCGTTGTCATGAAGAAGCCTCACACCACTGGACAATCTTCCTCTCCGGCGGTTCTGGATCGCGCGTCTCAGTTTTCTTAATGTGTCGCAATATCTGTCAGACTTTACTGTTGTTCCTGTGAATGGTGATTCTCCCGATCTTCAAGCAGTATTGTCTCAACTTTTTCAACAACTCCATCTGAAACTGAAGGCCGTCCACTTCGGTTTTAATCATGACTTTCCATGCGGCCTTCACTGAATTCTCTACACCATTTCCGAACGTGTTGAACAGATATGCCCATAAACTTCGATTAACTGACGATGAATTTCAACAGGTGAAATCTGTTTTGCATTTAAAAAACGTATCACACCACGAATTTCGCATCTGGTGGTAACAACGATAGGGAGCTCGATCTTCGAAGGCAGCTAGACCGGCACTGTTGGACGTAGCGAGGCGCGAGTGGTATGGATAGAGAGAGGGACAGCTGATGAGTAAAACAGTGTTGCCAGATTTGTCCCAACATATCGCATTCTGTCTCGGCGGCATAGGGAACCTTATTTTTCTAATACCCCTCGTAGAAACTCAAGGAAACAAAAATCAATTACCTCTATAAACTTTCTTTATAATGGTCCTTCTGACTCAGTCGGAAGAAGTAGGTAGTTTTTGCGACAACTGAAATATTATTAATTTATTCTCAGGGAATTTACATAAGCTCATTATCTTAAAAACTGTTGAGACACCAAAAAATGTTTATGACAAAAAGTTACGAAATGTACATATAAGCATTATAGAACAATTTTTGTTCTTTCTCTAGGTTCATAAGTAATGGAGTTCTGAATTTAAAACAAATTTAAACAGTCGCCATATTGAAATGAAATTTCCTAGCAAACTGGCCAAGAAAATCAGTTCAGACAATTATATGTTTGTGAATTTTTTGTATCAAGTTTAAACTTATTTGGGTGTTTTTTTCCAGGACGGTTATTGTTTCCAGTCATGTTATGAGTATTTATGTACATAAAAATAAATTTTGTATGGGGGAGTGGTTTTGGAAAATTGTGTTTATATGCTGATGATGCCACTCTAAGGGCCAGCGCATCGTTTAAATATGAAATTTAAATGTCAGCATTTCACAGACATATTTTAACCTTTCCCACGCCATAGACGGATATATTAGAATGGCAGACTTTGACCAAAATGCTAAATTCAGTTATACCGATATTATAGGTTATGTCTTTTGGAGAGTTTTTTAGTTCACAAAAGGCCTTCGAAATGCCCAGAATCTTGCTGCTTATCGTGATTGCAAGGGAAGTATTTATAAACGACCTTCACTCTGCGGCAGGAGGAGACGAGTGCCCTTTGTCTAACTCCGACCACCTGCTTGTCAGTTCTGCGTCTCCTACAGAACTATAGCCACACATATCCGTGACATGTATTACTGCTTTCTCGGTTGTCACAAGCATGCATGAGCACGCACGTCTACTGCTTATCTTGTATTATTCTTCATCATGTGGTAGTGTTGTGATTAGTTTGAAATATTTATCTTGTTTTATAGTAAAATTTAATTAAACTTTCTCAGTTTTCAATGAAATTAAAATTTATTTAAAATAAACAGTTTTTTAAATAGTTCTTTTTTATTTTTATCAAATAATTTTATGTAAAATGCTTTGTTTTATACTTTTTTGCTTTTACCTTTTATAATTTAGTAATAATAAAAATTAGCTTTGAACTTAAAGAAACAAAAATTTTTACATGTCTTGGAATTAAAGTTGGAAAGTTAAAGGATTTATTAGTGGCGTGAGAAGGGTTAATGTATTTTTCAGGAAAACTTTAATTTTAAATCAGGACAAAACAAACTACACAGAGTTAAACACCAACCAGTGTATAAATTAAATATATCCTAACATAAAAATTGATAAATTCTCTGTATCATATGGTAGTTTGGTTTTAACAATGCAAAGTTCACTGACATTGGATAAAAATAGAGAATAAATGGCTCCAAAACTGTATTCTGGATTATACGTTCTTTGCAGAATGTCAAAACTATCAACAAAATATACTGAAGATGGTGTATTTTACACATGTTCATCTACACACAGTATGTAGTGTTTCCTTTTACAGATCAACTTCAATCAAAAACTTGTATTCAATTTTTATAATACAAAAAATATCATTTGTACTATTCTAAATTTAAAGAGGAATAATCTGTAAAACCACATTTCCCTTAATTAGAGATTACAGTATACAGTGCATATACATAAATGAAGGTCACAGGTTCGAATCTAGAAAATGCAAGATCATGGCCCATCATTTTAAAGGTCTTTAAATGCTGAACAATTTGGTACAAAAATTTTGAAAATATCTTAAGTCTTATTCAAATTGCAGGGATCGATTGAAAATCTTTTGAGCTTTTTCTTGTTTACTTTGGTACTTTTGACCTTCATTTTCAGGCACACACTGTATTTAAAATGTGACAAAATCAATTTTACGACATTCGCCATATGAGATTTATTTGGGTTTCAGTTTATTGCATCGCTCTATGTCAAATAGTTCAACCACAGGAGATTGCGGCTGGGTGGTCTGAAACACCTTGTGTATATTTATTGTTCTTGTATGTATATGTATATTGTTAGAAATAGTATTAAATATTGCACATATAATTATGAAACCATTCATCTATACACCATGTGTAAAAAAATAAAGATGATTCTGATTCTGCAGGTGGATTTTATTCTATTTTAAATTATTACAAGAATACAAATGTACCAACTCAATCAAAACCACTAGCTTACCATTTTATAGTAGATTTATTTTTAGTCTGAAAACATACGTATTTAGATAAATATTGTGCTTTTTAGGTTAAAAAATCCTACAAATTAAAAACTGAAATGACACTGGAACAGATGAAGAAATGATTAATTATTGCAAATTAATGTTATGAAATTATTGAATGCTACAAACCTCTATTGGCACACGCCATCCACTTGACTTCTCTGACGTCAGCCACCTCTTTGCCCAACAGATAAGTGAACACTCGAACTGGCATGAATGGCAAGTTCTTCCAGTTATAAGTCTCAAAAATTTCCTTGAAGTTGTAAGGCACCCCGTCCGTGACCAGCATGATGGCCTGGTTGCAGGCAGCGCCCATACGAGACTCCCTGTACTGCAGGCAAACAAGAAATGATTTTCTATAGCTATTGAAGGTATAACATTTTCTGAAAGCGATGGTTTTGATTCTAATTAAAATTTTTAATCTGAATTAATAGAAATAACTTATTTAAATCATTCGCATTTATATAACAGTCATCTTTCATATTAAAGTTTCATCTCTTTACGGATTAATAACAAGGTATGATTATGCTACGCTACATGTTGAATAACAGGCTTCCCTGAGGTTGTATGCAAATTTTTAATCTATAACTCATTTTATTCTCGAGATATCCAAGGCAGATAGATGGACAGTTGATCATACAGAAAAGAAATTGATACAAAATTACGCTCTGCCCAAATTCCATTATGAGACATGTCCCATCATAGAACACATTATTGTCTATGTATAAATACAATTTCTACACAAAACTTAAAGTCTACGGATTAAGTCTTGTTCACGATATCTTGCCACATGTTACTTTCAAATTCGTGTTCATTAAGTTAGGTTTCACAGTAATGTTCAAATAATAACAATTCTAGTGAGCAAGGGAGGGTACTACAACACAAGAGTAAAATCAAATCTTGTCACCGTCCTTTAACACTTATTTTTTTATCTTATTCTATGAATAAAAATGTCACTTGTTCTGAATATGATTGTACACAATTTATTTACAAATTTATTTATTCTGCTATTTATTTCTCATTGCCATCATGGTCAGAACAGTTTAAAAATGTTACCTAATGCTCAGCCCAGTCCCATGGAGTTACATTTACCATCATGAAACTCCATGTTGCTCACACTTTGCTATAAAACTCAGCCAATTAAGATTTATTTAATCTACTGTTCATCATAAATACTGCACTGTAACACTAATATGTTTAGCTATACATTTGATGTAAATGAGAAAAGTACTGAGCAAAATATCTCACTTATTTAGTATAGGACAGTGGACTAAACTATGTTATATTAATTTTAGTACAATGAAAAATTTTATGAGTAAAGTTGGCATAAAGACTGATATATTCAGGAGAATACAACGTTAATATTTAAACCTATCTGAAAAACATTTCATTGAAACTTCTATTTCAAGGCAGTCTAATTATACAATTTACCTGCTCAAGAATGTCAAAGGCTGTTATTAAAGCAGTGCTGAAGTTTGCTATGAAAGTGGCAGGTCCCA
The DNA here is from genome assembly GCF_021130785.1 of Homalodisca vitripennis. NCBI lineage: Eukaryota > Metazoa > Arthropoda > Insecta > Hemiptera > Cicadellidae > Homalodisca > Homalodisca vitripennis. Next base: position 109,709,274 of record NC_060208.1, read on the forward strand.
TGTTCTTCATCCCGAGTTTCAGCTCTCTTATATTTTCCAGGTTTGCCTGTAACAGTGTTCCAACAGTTTCATTATTATTCTTATTTTTGGTAGTCATTAACATGTTTAATTCAAGAATATACACCAAATATTTTACTCAGAATTATTATAAATCCTCTACATTATGAACTGAATAAGATTGTTTGACAATCATTTAAGATCATCTATAAGCCTAAACATAAATATGTATAACAGTTATAATAAATTATAAAATAATATAAAATCCACTACCTACCAATAGTCCAAATCTATGATCAAAATTTAATGGTTTTAACTCTCTGAACTCTAGGAGATATTTTACTATGCAGTAAATATGATTATTCTCATCCACTAGATTGGGCTAAGAGGTTTTAGATATAAGTGATCCAGGTAGTTTGATATTTGCAAACAAAAAATCACTGATCCTATCAACTATGATTAAAGCCATTCCATCTATCACTGATTTAAGAAGGGCTCTCCCAACAAGTTTGTCACAGACCAGTAACTCTTGTAAATCCTTTGGACGTAAGTAAATCCACTTCCTGGTAAAGTCAACTAGAAACATGAGATCAAACCCACAGAGGAAAAAGATCAAATTGTTTTAAAATAACATTTGAGACCTAGGAGCTAGCAAGATACGGAGGAATAGGATATATGCAGTTTGGTTGAAAATGTGACATGTTTTACTTGTGTTCTGTTACTTCGTGAGGAAGCATGGGATTTCTGTTAAGTGTTCCCAATAGACTACATTATGTGTATTAGACATCACTGCTTTAACTCCTCACCAGGCATCCCTCAGGCTTCACTCTCAACTATTAATTTCTATGCCTCTTCCTCAACAAGAATCTCTCCCACTGCATGATTATAGAGTACACTGGTCTCTCTTCTCAGTGTATAATAACCCCAGTACATAATTTGTTTTAAACAAGTAATTTCTTATATACATATGTTTGAGGCACTTAAGGCCATTACATACTTATGCTTCATTATAAAAAATGCTTCAGGAAGACTTAGAAACACTCTGATCTTATTTTTTCTACCGGCCATAATAAAATAGTTTTTAATTGGTAAAGTTACAAATGGATTTTTCCCCAAAAATCCCAAGAAGGCTAGATGCAATTATGTTGTATAGAACAATTTTGGTAAACACAACAATATGTTTGATATATTGTTTCAAAATCAGCATGTGTTTAATACCAATGCTCCCGTGTAACGCTGTCACAAAGAATGCTTACTCTCCACAAAGAAGTAAATCCCATTATTTCAATTTCTTAAGTCCTCCTTTTCATCAATTTGTGATTACAACACCAAAATAACAAAAGTGTATTGTTATAAACGTTACACATTTTTATGACAAATGATTCTTACTCATGACATTCAGTCATAGGGAAATTCAGTGCAAGTACATGTAATAACACAATATGTAAATACAAAGCAGAACCCTCTAGCTCACTGACTCAGCGGAACGGAGCAAATTCCTAGCAGCGGTCCCATATCCTTTCCGATAACCAGTCTAAGACGGTTGGTTATGTAATAAACAGCCAGTAAACAGACAACCCTTGTATTAGTAAATCAATAAGCACAGCACTTAAAACATCTAAATCAAATTTCACAACAGACAAGTTCTTTCCTCCTTACACTGAGCATGCTCTGCACTATGTTTCTTGATTTTCGAATAATCCCAACCTTAGAGATTTTTTATTGAAAGAAGGACATAAAACATGTCACTTTTTAACAGTAATGCCAAAAGTTATTATTTTATATGTAAAAAAATGTATGTCTATAATAATCACATAAAAATTATCTGGACACCATATATTTGTACCATCTAGTTGTGCTAACCTGCACCAACATGTCCCGGTAGCACTCCACTATCTCCTTAGTGTCATTGACGAAGGTCATGATGTTGACAAAGTCGTTGTTCCCCAGAGTGTCCAGGATGCTATTGACAACATGACGGGCAATCTCCTTCCGTTGACCCATCATTGAGCCTGAGTTATCCACCAAGATCAGGATGTCCTTGGGACTAGTAGCGGCCTCTATGTACCAAGACCGAGTACGACAGTCGAACAAATCTACTGGCTCCATCTCCCAGTCCGTTGCTGTCAACATTTTACATTTTAGAACATATGTTTGCAAAAATTGAATTGCACCTGAGTATATCTTTTTGGATCTTTACACAATATGAGGTTAAACAGAGAAAACTAAATAATTTATTAAATCAATTAAAGAGGTGGAAATTACAGTTATTAAAGGGCTCTAGACCTGAAAGGTTAAGACAATGTTAGGCTACCAGGAAGACTTAGTGTCACATGATAAATCGCAATCACTGATATTTGTCAGTATTACTGACTTCCTCAAAGCATGTATAAAAACATAATAAACAGCAGGTTAATCTGCTGCTCAACTGTTTGCCAGCTGTAAGTCTAGTTGACGTGTGTTGAAAGAGAAGAAGAAACCAGAATACAGACATGGAAGGTGTGTGACAGTAAAATCTTAGACTTTGAAAGAAGTTTAGAAAAATAAATCAAATGTTAGAATATATTTGGAAGTTCCACCCCTACATAAGACGTATGCACAGTATGGATACAGCAAGTAAATACCAACTGTTCTGGAACTCAACACAATACAATATAGCCAAGAGTAGTATAGTCTAGTCTTTTACCATTCTCTCCTGGTATAAGTAATATGGAAGGAAAAGCAGAATTTTTGATAGGTGCTAAAATTTTAAAGTTAATAGTTAAGTCCTAATGTAATTTACTTATTCCTTTATTTATTTTAAATTAATAAATTGATTTGAAAGGTCGTCTTTGTGTGTCCATGAATTAAATGGAATTAACAAAATAAGATTATTCTAGTGCTTAGAGCATTATTTCGGACATATAGATCAATAGTATTAGGCCACATACCTTGCATAGCCAGTACATATTATTGAGTGCAACATTTAAAGTAGATGGAGAGATAAAAGTTCTTTATATTTGGGTTGAAAAATTCATTTTGTAATTAAGGATACATCAAATGTAATAACCCTGTGTATGCTGAATATTATAAAACTTAAGTCATATCAATGATCATAACGTTACAGTAATTAAAGTAAGTACCTTAGTAAACCTTTAAGTCCATCAAAGCAGAAACAACATTATCAAACATTAATCAAATGAGTTCCCCACTTTCATATTTTCGTTCATCCCCAGAAAAAACCTGATCACATATACAATACAATCAGTAACACTACATTTCGAGATCTGCAATTCTTATCTTTTCCTCAGGTAAATAACTAACCTAGTACAAGAGCATGTTTTAGAGTTAGTGTACGTGGAATAAATACTCAACATGGCTGTTGTGGGGCCTCACTTATGGGTGTCACAACGCTCTGGTTTTTTTGTTTACTTTAACCTAGATTGTAGTTATGTATTAGGTTAGTCATTCACCTGAGAAAGAGTGCAGATCTCGAAACGTAGTGTTACTGATTGTATTGTATCACTGCAAATGTTCGGAAAAATCCTGTTTCCTTCAGAATCCTTCCATCCTCAAAAACAAACTTCAAACAAAGAACTGATCATATACCTGGAAACTGGCGCATAAATCCAGTAGAACTGCCAAAATATTGCCATGAGAGACTTGGATCACTCTTGTAGTTGTCACGGAAAGTCAGTTCCAGCCGTTCTGACCATTTCACAGCATGTATCACCTCTTTCGCTGTAAAATTTTGTAACAGATCAAAAATTTAAATTTCAAATAGTTTGAAGTAAGATCGGTAAGCGGAAGTGTCATGTGTCACAAACAGCTGATTATTACATGTAAGACTAAAATAATTAATAAAGCAAGAGATAAGTCAACTTTATACTGGAATTAATTTGAGTTATTTAATTGTAATAATCGCTAAAGAAATTTGAAATCTATTGGAGATATTAATGAACATTAAGTTAAAACGTATTAGTTTGGGTTGGAGGCTGAAAGTGTCACAACTTCCAGTCTGTACACCCAGCAGCAGTAGTAGTTCGCCAGCCTTCTTCTTGTTTGATCTATTAAAGAGGTGGTCATTGTGCTAGAAAGCACATGTTTTGAATTTGAAATTTGAATTTGATTAATTTGTGAAATGCCTATTAGATATTATATAATATAGTGCAACTGATATGTGAATATTCTTGATTTTAGTGATTATATTGTGAAAGAACAAGTGTTACACTGATCATCAGAGTCACACGTTTAAGTAAATTAAATTGGTGAATGGAATTACGTTGAAATACATAAAAAAAGTTTATATGAAATTTATTATCCTAAAGATTATCTAATTGGTGAGTACACCACGTTTTTTACTGACAGCTAGAATCATATAACATAATTCAACACCTTCATCTTAACCTACATCGGACATCCATCTAATAATCATCATATTAGGATCAATATCATATTTGGAACCATCTCATATGGCACCACCATTGTTGGGCAAAACACCATAACCTAATTCTGGACTTTCCTCATAAGGCACACAACATATGAGATAGTGTGATTATTGACCCCACCCATGTGCAGAACATCATCATATCGGGGCAACAACCTAGGGTTATTAAAATAAACTTCCAAAACTGACCTTCATCAATTTATTCTTTTAAAGTTAAGTATGACATATTTTATCACACGCATTTTAAGGTGGTGCAATCAATTTTCAGTTGGAATATTTTTTTCTGAATTGTTAAACAATATTTCGGTCACGGCTTTTTAAGATAACCTTTCTAAATACAGGAAAATATCTTAAAATTGTGTGATTATTCCCTAACAAGTGGTATGCATTTGAAGCAGATGAGGCAATATACAATAATTATTTATCCATTAGTTTTGAGATACAAATTGTACATTGAATAGTGTCATATAATCTTAACAATAGTGATAATATGAAAATTATATTTTTTCATTATCATATGAAAAACATAATTCATCTGTTGAATTACACACAAATAATGAGTTAACAAAAATAAATAATTGTTTCTTGTTTTACATATTTGATGTTTATGATTTTTTTAAATTATTTAACTAAAGTGTATTTTACAAACATAAGTGATTAATTTTCTGACAGACTCTTGGTTACATTAACAACCAGACTGTAGTAACTGGGATGAACATAGTAAAAATGTAAACAAAAGAGCTGCAAATTTCGCTAAGCCTAGAATAAAAACAGGTTCGTGACACAGGATTTTTCTGAATTTATGTAACATTCTTGTTTTATCTTAAAAAATGAAAGTTATTTGATGTAATTTAAACATCTTATATTTAAATAACATTAGAACGTACCTCTATCAAAGACGTTGGTGGGTACATGCACAGAGCTAACTGCAGTGTTAACCGGCATGTCAAAAAAGTGGGAGTTGGGGGTGAGCTCTAGCTCCCGAGTGCCATTCGGGTCCACTCCTGGAACATAAGTACCTGGCGGCTTCAACAGCTTCGCATTGAAGTACTCAAACTCGTCACCTATATCTTCTTCAGGATTTGAATCAATTGCTGCATTCTCTGCAGTGTCCATTATTCTCTGTAATGAATTATTAAAGGGTGAAACTCAATTTAACAGTAATGTAATTGATATACAATAAGAATATACATAATATAGTTGTAGATTTTCCTCAAAGGTGATCAGATTACAGTGACAAAACATATTAATATAATACCTTTCACAAATATCCCCTTGTATCCTGGCAAATTTTCATATTGTATCCTGGCCTGATGAAAAAAATTGTGATGGAGATTGGAGATAACGAGAAAAAAGGTGAACTCAGCAGATCAATGGACAAACAATGAATGTCAACCATACCACTGTCCAGGTCTGGAAAATCACTTCACGATCGATATAAACTCCCATCTATGGTTTTACAGCCTGGGCCTGATAATAATTACTCTGATCAAAGAAATACCTAATCATACAGCAAGGAGCTTGATAATTCATTGAATTATGCTCTTTCAAACTACTAATCAAACCCATTACTCTCATCAGTTCTACGAGTCATTCTGGAAGGGCTTGAGAGAAAGCATGGAGAGAATGTACAGTATATTGTTAACTCTGGATAAATATAAAACTGTCTAGTAATTTATCAACATCGTTTTATTGTTATACAACATCTGTCACCCTGTTAGAATCCCAAGAATATTTATACTGTACTAGTAGAGTATTAATTATACACTCTTAAATATATAAAACAAATAATAACCTATAAATACCTGACAGCAAATTGGGTTTATAGTATACCTGTGTTGTCTATTCAGAGGTATCAATTTCATGAAGTTGTGGAGTTTCAGAGAGCATTTTCTGGCTATGACTTTAAAGTCTCTTTGTCTCAAAAAGAATGAGTTTAATGACTCAAAATTGACTTTGGTTGTGAAACACCACCCCGAACTGTTGTTTTTAGGTAGTAATCAGAATTTTAAAGGAACCATATTTTGATTCAGGAAGACCACATTTTGCCGTCACTCAAGAAACCGTTGACAGAAAGTGCACTTATTTGATGATTGAAGCTTCCCTAGGGATTGGATTCATAGCAGAGCAAATATCTAGAATGACGTTTTGAAAGTCCGAAACATTTTCTTGATGGGTACCACATCGACAATAACAGGTGAGTGTGTAAGATAATCTGCCAGCAGATCTGCCAAATGCTTAATAATGGTGGTTATTGGATCAACAATTATTATATATATAATTGTCATTATTATATATTATATGTAATATATTATAATATATATATATATATATATTATATATATATTTATTTATTTATTTATTATTATATAGAACATTTGAAATGAATAATAATTAAATTAGTTCCTATAGTGATTAATAATTTTAAAAAATCACTAAATAGGTCTAAGTATAGTAATACATTTGAAATGTACATAAATAATGATTATATATATTTAGTTATTAATCACACAGGAACTAATTTAATTATTATTCATTTCAAAAGTATTATACAATAACACAAATACAAAAGTAACAAAAAGACCTCAACAGGTTTGTTGGTAATCAGTAAATAGTTATATTACTGTTTTATTATTGTCGTTGATCTTCTTTTCCAATACTAATTGTAACTATGGGAGCAAGTGTTAGTGCGAAGACTACGAGGGGCTGTCCGCAAGGCGGCGTCCTCTCTCCTCTTCTGTGGAACATGGTTGTGGATGACCTGCTAAATTCTTTGAATAGCAGCGGTGTCTTTGCACAAGGGTACGCAGATGATATTGTGATTCTTGTGAGTGGCAAGTTCAACACAACAATCACGGAACTGACCAATGCTGCTCTGAACATGGTGGAAAATTGGTGTGATAAGGTTGGCCTCACCGTCAACCCCACCAAGGCTGCTGTGGTTGCCTTTACCAGGAGGCGACAGATGGAGGGCATTGGTCCCTTTCTATTCAAAGGCTCACCCGTTGAGCTGAAGTCTGAGGTCAAGTACCTGGGCGTGATCCTAGATAGGGTTCTAAACTGGGGACCTCATCTAGAAAGGGTCATTGCCAGGGGTAAGTGGTCTCTAAAACAAAAAGCGGCACAGGCGCTGGAATTCTGGGAGTGAGACCATGTAGGGAGCTGGTGGTCCCTATGGGTCCGTATCCGACAGTCTTTCAAGCGGTCGCAGCTATTATGGAATGTGCTCGTGAGAATCTTCGTCTGCGATATAGGGGCAAGACGATTAACATTTTCACGGACAGTCAGGCAGCACTGATGGCGCTGGATTCTTGCGTGATCAAATCCAAACTGGTTTGGGATTGCTATCAGGCCGTTTCCTCCCTTGCCAGAATCAACAATGTAACCGTTTGTTGGGTTCTTGGTCATGAGGGGATTCTTGGGAACGAAAGAGCTGATGCCCTGGCCAACCAGGGCTCAGCGACAATTATGACGGGCCCTCAACCGCTCTGCGGTGTTCCAAGGTGTGAATCCTCTAGGGTTGTCTCGAAATGGATTCGTGCGGAGCATGGGAGAAGGTGGAGGTTGCATCCGGGTTTGAGAGTGAGTAGAATGGTATTACAGTCACCTTCCTCCAAGGTGGCTTCGGACCTTCTCTCATTAAACAGATCAATGTCTTCTAAGGTCATTGGTCTCATTACGGGGCATGGTCACCTAAGGAAGCATCTTCACAGAGTTGGCATCCTTCAGGAGGATCCGCTCTGTGGAAGGTGTAATGAGCAGGAGGAGACTGCTGAGCACCTGCTCTTTGATTGCCCTGCAATAGCAAAAGAGCGGTATGCCATCTTTGGTAGTTTGGACAGGGGTGGTGAATTTTCCCAGGAGGACTTGATAGGTTGTTTTCGGCGGTTTGTTGAACTGCTGAAGTTGTAGACTGGTGGGTCTCATGGTGTGTTTCCGGGGTGCGCAAAAAGCCCTTGAGGCTTAAGTGCATGGCAGTAGGCCGCCCCAAGGAAAAAAAAAATTGTAACTATTAATATTATTGTAAAACAAAAAAATAAACACATAATTTAGACTCAAAACATTTTCCAAATTACAGATGTGAAGAAAAGAACAACTAGAATAATCTGCACAAAAATACTTTGCTGGTGGATGGTGTGTTTGAATAACCCTTTACATCCTGCACCAAACAATGTTGCCAGTTTGACGTGTAGGAAAAATTACTGATCAGTAGTCTCATCATATGTTTCAATAAAAAAACCATTATTAGTTGTTACTGAAAAGAAATATACATATGATTTTTCATTCATCTGTTTTGCGGACAACATGTAAATCAAATGGATATTAGTGACCATAGCCACATCAAAGAGGGAGCAGGTAGTGGTCAGCAGCGATATGGCAACACCACCTTAAGCGTCATCAGACTATTTTGGTGCAGGCTTCTCTAACAACTTGTACCTTCATAATAAACGTTCACTTCAAACTAGGAGCTAAAGAAATCCCTCATTTAGTCCTAGAAGGAGCACTTGCTTAGTGAGAGAATATTCAATATGGGTAAGGTTGGTGTTAAGAATCACCTTCTGCTGAGATCTTATGAGGAGTGATAGCGGATTTTATATCTCAGTCATGTCATCTTGGAAGAAGCAGAGCCTAAAGTTGTGTTCAAGACTCTTCCAGTCAAAGCAAGCAGGGGAGTCAATACTCCCTCATGTTTACGCTAGCAACAGCCTTTAACATTAACCCTTTGCGGTCGGATGGCCCTTGAGACTGGCCACACAGTTTTCAAAGACGGTGCGGAATAATTTCAACATGAGTAGTCCTCGCCGCTCGCCTAGCCCGCGTCACTGGCCACGCCAGTCCTTGCGTCAGCTCGATATTTATCATGGCGGCCACTTCCTACCAACTCGGAATTGTTTTTACAGCAACCTTCAATGTTTACATCCGATGTATTCATGTTGGTGTTGGGCATTTAAACTTTAAATAACACAAATTAAACTCTGGAAGTGTTACTTCTACCCATGACCACCAGATTGATTTTTTCTGAAATGGCGTATTTGTCTGGATTTTTTCGGCAGCATACCTATTTGTTTCTTTACCTATTTCAGTTAAAAGGCTGTCATTGAAAGATAGTTGAAAAACTGTAAAGAGGTTGATGGTTTTTCATTACTTGAAAGTTTGTTTTTTTTTTTTTTTTTTTTTTTTTTTTTTTAATAAGGGGCAAAAAAACGCTGAGGTTATCATTGCCCTCAAGAAAGAATTGACACCTACTCGTATCTGGTAGTGTCAATTAGGTGCATACAGATTACATTGTATATAACAAAAATAGGAATTACGACAAGTAGGTGTAGTAAATAATTTATACTTAAAACTAGGATAACAATAAATATGACAAGGGAAAGACTGTAGAGAGGTCTTAACCTATATAAGGACTAAAAGATAAATAGAACAAAAATAAGGACAAGGTACATAACATTAATTAAATTAAACTGTAAAAACTTAACACAATTTACTGCCACCAAGTTAGCTGTAAAGGGGCTAATTTGGCAGCTGTCAAGATAATGATATATAAAATAAATAATAAAATTTATAAATATTAACAACAATAGATAATCTGAATAAAATAAATTTAAAATTTAAATTATATTTTATTAATCAGCGACGTTGCATTCAGAAAACACAGCAATCTTTGAGGTTACCGTCTCGTCGTCACAAAGAATATCGTTCAACGAAGCCGGCAGATTCGAGTTGCGCCTATGTACCGAATAGCGAGGGCAGTCAACAAGCACATGTTTGACAGTAATGACAGTGTCACATGTGTCGCAGACCGGAGGATCATCTCTACTCATGAGGAAGCCATGTGTGAGAAGCGTGTGGCCTAGCCGCAGGCGACACAACACAACCCTCCTCACGACGACTCAGGCGGTTTCGCTGTTTCCCAGAGTCCAACGCAGTCTTTAATAAGCCGTAACTTGTTGTTGACGACCTGCCCGCCAATCGCTATTCCATTTGGCTTTCAGTTTGGCCTTCACTACCGGGGTAATGTCGGAAGAAATCATCCGTGCGGTGTAAGGCTGGAGTTGTAATGCTTCCTTAGCTCCTCAATCTGCCAGCTCGTTTCCGGATACTCCAATGTGTCCAGGTACCCAGACAAGGAAGACAGCAACACCTTCGGACTGAAGGGAAGACAAAGAGTGCCATATTTCGCGGATGATGATGTGTTTTTTGAAAACATGTCGCTGATGGCTTGTATACCACTAAGGGAGTCGCTGCAGATAACCAATTTTTTTGTCATAGGAAACGTTATATTTAGGGCCTTTTGGATGGCTGTTAATTCGGCCGTGAAAAATGGAAAAGAGTCGTTGGGGAGACGAAATCCGTATCGTCTTACCCCAGTGACGAAAGCACATCCAGTTCTACAACGTTCCTTTGACCCGTCAGTGTAGACAACATCGCAAGGTGCGAGGCTGCCTAGTATTTGACGGAATTCTTGTTGGTAGACTGTTTCTGGAGTGGAGACTTTTTTAAACCTACAGAGATTTAAAATAATTTTGGCATTGAGACGCTCCAGGGTGGGATATCACATTGATGAACGACTTTAAACTGGTAATCGTTTAGGCCTATTTTCATAAGCGTAGGATTTGGCCCTAACGCCTAAGGGTGAAGGAAGATTTGGTCTCGCTAGGAAAGAAGAATTATAGAGTGGATTTCGCAGGATCGGTTCAAACGCAGGTTTTCTGGCTTCCCTGAAAGAGCGTGAACATAGTTTAGGGACAGTTGTTGTCGTCTATGCGAAAGAGGGGGTTCTCCCGTTTCTGCGAGAAGACTGTTAATAGGAGAAGATCGAAAAAGCTCCAGTGGCCAGTCTTAAAGCAGAATTATGGACTGGGTCAAGCATTTTGAGAGCACTGGGTCTTGCGGACCCATATGCTTGACATCCATAATCTAGACAGGAACGGATGGTGGCTTTGTAGAACCTGAGCATGCATGTCCTGTCAGCCCCCCATTTTTGTTCCGCTTAAAGCTCTCAGTATGTTCAAGCGCTTCACGCATCGATTTTTTAGATCTTTCAGGTGAGGCACCCAAGTTAGCCGGGTATCAAATGTGAGACCCAGGAATCTGATATTGTCACAGGTAGTGATTGTCTGACCCAGCAAAGAGAGCGTTGGCTGCTCAACGGTACGCATTCTGGAGAAAACGATGGCTTTTTGTTTTAGGTGGCGAAAAAAGAAAAACCCGTAACTCCGCACCACTGCTCAAGCCTGTTGATGGTAAGCTGTAAAGCTCTCTCCCCCACCGCTAGCTTCTTTGTAGAGATTGTAAATAGAGAAATCATCTACAAACAAAGAACAGCGCACAGGAGGGGTAACACAAGACGATATGTTATTGATTGCAATGGCAAACAGAGTACAGCAGCTTAGAACGCTACCTTGTGGAATACCATTTTCCAGCGTGAATGAATCGGAAATGGTTGTCCCAAGTTTGACCTGTATGGTTCTTTCCGACAAGAAGCCCTGTATGAAAGAAACCATGTGGCCCCTACACCCCAAGATATTAAAGCATTTAATATCCCCCTTCTCCAAGCTTTGTCATAAGCCTTGGAAAAATGTCGAAGAATACCGCGATCAACTGTTTTCTTTCAATAAAGGAATTCAGGATTGCCGATTCCAAGGCAAGTAGATGGTCACTTGTAGACCGGCCTTGTCGGAATCCGCACTGGGAAGGTGAATAAGAAGATTATTTTTCTCCAGAAACCAAACAAGACGTTCTGTTGACCCATCCTTTCCAGTACTTTGCAGAGACTGCTAGTAAGCGAAATTGGTCTATAGCTTCCTGGAGAAGTTCTATCTTGGCCCGGTTTTTGGAGAGCGATAATGTGAGAGCGACGCCAAGAATTAGGGATGTGTGTTCTAAATATATTCTATTATATAATTTTAGAAGATCTTGTTTTCCATCCTCCCGTCAGGTTCCGCAACATGGCATAATGTATGTTATCGGGACCTGGAGCAGAATTTGATGTCGCCTTTAGTGATGAATCGAGTTCATCAATGGTAAAGGGAAGGTTTAAAGGAGAGTTGTTATTAATATTTAAATTTAGAGCATGTCTTTCTGTATTTGTTTTGAAATTTTGAAACTTCCTATTGTAAGATGACGTTTTTGAAATTTCCGCAAAATGTGAGCCGAGTAAATTAGAAACTGTCAAGGGATCAGTTACCACATCGGTACCATTTTTTCAGAGCAATAAGAGCAGGTGGGGAGAGGTCTTACAGCAAACAGATCGAAGCTTTCGAAGCTTCCAAACATCAGATGCAGGAGTAGTACGTTTTTTATTTGATCTGTGTAGTCCAGCCAGGATTGCCGCCGTCTTTGTCTAAAAACCTGTTGTTGCTTTTTGCCCGTGCTCTTCTGTACCTACTTAAATTTTCTTCATTCGGTGATCTGTTGAATTGTCTAATAAACATTTTCGACGTTCCTTTAGAGCCGCCGAACATTCTTCAGACACCAAAGAAACCTGGCGTTTGTTTGGTGAACCCGAGGATTTTGGAATGCTTCGCTCTGCGGATGTTATAATATTAGATGTAAATAATTCAGTGGCTGTATTTTGTCGTTTAATTTCGATATTAGTAGTTTGAGAAACTATGTTCTTTTTGTACTCGTTCCAGTCAGCCCTCTTAATTTTCACCTGGGACACTTGCCTGTCAAAGACGGAAAGGATTGAAAAGCCACGGCAATGGGCGCATGGTCACCTCACTGACAGGTCGGGAAGTACGGACCAATGCACTTCGAGTGTGTCGAACGACCGGACTGCTGACTGACAGGTCGATTGCCGACCATATGCCAGTCCTAGGGCACATGTAAGTGGCCGACTCGTCATTGAGAATGACCGCTGCCACTTCATCCCACAATCCCGCAAACCATGTTACCCCTCCGATCAGAATGGCTGGAACCCCAAGAGCGATGGTGTGCATTGAAATCACCAACCATCAAGAAAGGAGAAGGGAGTTGGCTGTACAGATCACGTAAGATCATCAAGAGATAAATCAAAAGGGGAAGGTGGAATATATATGGAGCAGATGGTTAATTTAAACGGAACATCGATTGATACTGCTACTGCCTGGAGGTTTGTGACAATGTTCAAGGCTCTAGCATTAACAGAAGAATCTGCTAGAATAGCCACACCTCCACAGGCAATTTGTTGGTGATGATCTAGGCGAAAGATGTCATAACCATTTTGTTTGAAACGAGTATGAGGAGACAATTTTGTCTCTTGTAGGCAAATAACTTTAGGTTTTTTTGTCTTTAGAAGTAATTTGAAGTCTTCAAAGTGGCTTCTCAAACCATTAATATTCCATTGTAACAGCATTTTATATTATATTATATATTTTATTTTGTGCTAGTTCATCGTAAATTTTTTTTCTTTGTTTAGATACAGGACGGAAGTTACCTTGAACAGTTTGGAACTCTGTCTGTATATCCAAAGGGTCCTCAACCATATCATCATCAAGTGATAATTGGGAGGATCTGGACGAGGATGGATTAGTCTTTTTCACTAAGAATTTAGATCTATGTTCTGATTTTTGCTTGTATGTTCTTTTTTAGTTTGTCGGCGAGTTTTTCCTCTCTTCCAAAGATAATGCGGGTTTCGTTAATTTTGTTGCAACCTTATCTCTGAAAGTAGGAGTAACTGTTGAGCGAGCTTGAATCTGTGTGCTGGACTTTGTATGGGCGTGTGGACTGCTTGGGAAGGATTACTGGTGGATGCCAACGGATGTTGTCCGGTACCGGCTGCAAGCTGCTTAACCAAAGCAGCAACCTGCTCCGTTAAATTGAGCACCATACCCTCCAAGGCGGTACATGACGGGCACTGTGCGGATTGGACTGGGGCTGAAGCAGCTTCGGAGTATGAGACTCCCTTTTTAGGGGTTGGAGCGATTCTTCTCCTGTACTCTTTGCGGGCTTCGTTAAAGGAGAGTTTGTTAAGAGTAACGATCTTCAATACTTCCTTTTCCTCTAAGTAAACTCTACACTCCTTCGAAGTGGCCGCGTGTTTGCCCTTACAGTTCACGCATCTGACGTCGTTCTTGCAACCTTCCTCTTGGTGGCCTTCATCGCCGCAACGGGAAACAAGTCTCAGGGCCCGGAGCACGTCTTAGTAGAGTGCCCGAATCTCTGACAACGGAAACACCGCTTGCGGATTTTTAAAGTATGGGCCGTACAGTCAGGGACAAGTACCCAGCCTTAATAGTTTTTGGAGGTTGGGGAAAAGCAAAGGTCAGAATTAGACCAGGAGTAGGAACCTTTTTCCCATTCTCCGTCCGAAGCATCCTGACCACATCGGTTACCATTTCACACTGCAGCTCGTCCTTGAGTTCTTCCTCACTACACTCCATCAGGTCACGGCAGAAGACGATCCCCTTGGAGGTGTTCAGTGAGGATTGCGGTTGAACGACGACTTCCACCTGATCAAAAAAGCTTGTCATCTGAAGGAACTTCCTGGCTTGGATGTAGTTTGCAGCCTCCACCAAGATATGTTCCATTTCTCAGTTTGCTTACAGATTTAGGCTGACCGCCTGAGGAAACTAAAGCTTTGTTTATTAAGAAAGGAACTAACCTTCGTTAGAGTTTTGCCCTCATCCTTATGGCTAACGATTAGGTATAGTGGAGTTGGAACGTTCATATTTTCTGCGTTTACTTTTTCTTCCACTTTCCTTTGTTTTATGTATGATTCATTTTCAGAATCCGACAACTGTCGCTTTTTCTCTGGATCATTAGGATCTCTTACTCCGAATTCTTGCCCTAAGGGTGGGGTGGTTTGAGTTTCCATAGATAAGGTCACCAGCGCATCGTGTTTAGTAGTGCGGGCCGATTCACCGGGAGCGGGCATGCCCTCGGGTGTCCCACAAACCGTAGCTTGGGGGACAAACCCTACCTCAGTTCCCCGAGGCCCGGTTTCCATCGATTACCAAGTCGGGGAATTACGCGCACAACTTGGACTCGCACGTGGCAACAGGGGCTCCGACACCCCTGCCTACTGAACACTTCCTGACCAGGACCGAAGTGGCTGGCTTCTGAACCAGTACATGACCTACGCCTCGGCAGAGGACAAGCTCACATCAGCTCTCACCGACACCAGATAGGGCATCTAGTGCCGGCTTAAGCACTCCCAGCGAGCCATGCACTGGAACGGTCAGAGGACGGGTACTTATAGACCCTGGAGGGGGATTTGGTAGGAATTAGGGAAATGGTTAGGTGGGAAGAGGCAGTTTAACGTCATACCCAGGACGGTTGAAAGTTTGTAACCACTATATTGTGCCCATTTAAATTCACAAACATTTGTATCGCCCTCACACCATTCTTTCCACTCTTCATCCACCCCTACTATATCTCTATTTTGTGTCTAGCCAACAACATTATCGTCTTCAAAAATTTGGCCCTCTTCTAATGGAAGAATTTCATTATATTCATCTTCTAATTGTTCTATAGCATAATCTTCTAAGTCATCACAATCATGATGTGAGTCAAAATCACTACATTTATCAAAGATTATTTTTTTCGTAATTTTCATGACTTACAAGGTTATCCATATTAACAGGATTTTATAAACTGTTGGATAACTAACACCATTACAAATAAATTTACAACAAATCTACAGGTAGGCATAACCTTACTTTTACCAGGTGACAAAAAGTTTTCTCGTTATCTTCAAGACAGTTTTTGGTTCACCACTATGTTTTCTTAAAACTTTAGAACTATTTACACAAATCACAAATAAAACCCATGTTAAAATCACAACTTAAAACAAATTGATAAATAAACATAAACAAAACAATGTGCAGACAACTACGTCAATCAGAGCAAACAGTGCCGATGGAACCAGCAACACAGCTGTGAATTTATATTTTGTTTCCAAGACTGAAGGCGGTAAAATGTGATAAAAGGCATTTGTGTTTTAGTTCAATAATTTCTCAATAGGTTTCAGCACTTCACAGACCTACTATCACATGGTAAATATTTCTAAAAACAGGATGTTTTACTGGCCAGTGACACAAGCCAACCGAGCGTAAAAGGATATCTATAATGGGCGGTCTCACGGGCCAGGCGATCGCTGAGGACAACTCCAACGAAAACAATTCCTACTTGTTGCGCAAATGGCTGTGGCCCGTCAGACTGGCCATGCGATCGCAGAGGACAAACTATAAATACCGTACCTGACCGCAAAGGGTTAAGAGAGCCCCACCCTCTAAAAGTCATTCTCTGCAGTAAACTAGATTTATCGATCAACCTTTTCACCCAGTATCACGTATGCAGTTGGTGATGTGCTGCTCCTAGACATGTATAGGGTTGCCCATATAAAGTGACATATCAGTTTTTGCTGTACCGTAACCCTCCTGAAGATTAGTTGTTGAATTAATGTACATAAATTTTAAACACTTCCAATGTCACGTCCTGTTTTTAGATTGCTGTTGTAACAGTATGGCCAGATCCAAACCTACCCTCACTGCGTCCACTTTGTGCTCCATCATATTCTCCATGTCTTTGACAAGTTCATTCACCACTTTCCCTCCATCTCGAGACTCCACTTTTGCCTCCTTGAAACTCTGAAATAAAAAAAATGTATAAGGAATTCAATTATTTTGTGACATGTATTGTTTGTGTAATGCATAATGTACTGATCATTTGATTAAATTGTTTAAATAGAATTTAAATTTGTTTAAATAAATGTATGCATTAACAGGTTAAATTTGGAATCAAATGGAAAAACTGTGAAACCAATACATTTTTGAGATGGTTGATAACTATGACACTTATCTGAACCCATTACCATCAGTAACCTGAAGTGTTCTAAACGTCACTTATCCATACAATCTTACTTTTTTTATTAATGAAATATCCTAACAAATTAGGAGTTATACTTGTGTAGATCTATTTCATATACTTGTGATTTAGTTGCAAATAAAGATTAAATCATTCTTTCTGGCTCAGTCGGAAATGTTATTAATTTATTCTCATGAGAGTTATATGTACTCACTATCTTGAAAAATATTTTTAAACAATAATTTTAGGAAATTTTAAAAGCATTCCTGAAAGCTTTCTATTTTTCTCAAAGTTTATAAAAAGTGGAGTTGTGAAATTTTTTAAAGTTTGGACGGACACCATAATGAAACGAAATAGCATACCAAGTTGGCCCATAAACTTAATTGAGATATTTATATGAACAATTTTAATACTAAGTTTGAACTTGTTTTAGCCAGTTCTCTGTGATCGAAAAAATAATATTATATTTACAATTAATCTCGAAAACCGTTTACTAAAGAAAAAACCTTGAATTACAAAATGTTTTGGTTATATTATTATAATCATTCAAACACTTTTTGTTTGAGTTTTTTAGGATTATAAATATCAGAGTTGTATATTGAAACAAAATGCTGGCCATAAACTTGGCCAAGATATTTATAATTTTTACTAAGTTTCAACTTATTTGGGCTTTTATTGGGACAGTTATTGGTTAGTTTCAATAAGCCAATGGAAGGGGATTGTGAAGGAAACATGAATTTTCCTGTTTGCTATCATTCAGTTGTACCAATGATTTATTAAATCACTAAATGATGGACATGGACTCTGTCTTGTTTACTTCACAAAGAATCACTGTTGAAGCTAATAAGAAAAGAAGTTTTTAATAACTGTAATCTGCAATAAAAAGTAATCATTCCGAATATATACATGTATACATTTAGATGTCTAGATCTTATGAATTAAAATGCAATTTATTTGTTGAAGCCACAATGATGCTGCGTCTCCACCTCCGCTTGTGTGATCAATCACTCATCTCAAGAAGGCTTTCATTTTCAAAACTTTAACTTTCAACAAAATGTGCCTTAAAATGTATACAAATGGGTAGAAAATTTCACAATATTCCATTAATTTTTAACCCACAGTAACATGAGCAATGCTGTAGATGGAGCTTATATTGGTTACTTTTTTAATGTAAGTTAAAAAACATGAACAATGTTTACACTAATTAAGAAGTGGTATTTCAGTAAACAGTCATTTGTATATTCATAATTACTTTCTGTAAACTTTTATAATTTTACTTTGGAAGTAAATGCACTACTAAAAGTTTAATCTAGTTTGAAAAATGTTACTTATAAGAACTTGTATCAACTAAAATTCTTTCAGTAATTATTTTTAGACAACAAACATTTTAAAATTACCCACCTTTATGACATCGACTCTCCTGGTAACGTAATCCCCCAGACTCCATAGTTCTGTTCCAAGCTTCTCTGCCCATCCTTGAACTCTGAAACAACATTTAATTCAGATCAATCAAATAGCCAATCGTTTTCTTCTGCTATTTGAGTGATATTGTCACTGTAGGGTAGGAGTTTTTAGATGTGGGATAGGATTGTGATAAAGATGGTTTTATGAATTTTGATAAAAGCATTATTTACCACACACTATCTTAACCATTTTTAAAATGTTAAAGTCATCAACATCTTCCAATTCTTCAAGGAAGTTTTAAATATATTTCATTTATGTTGAGTGAAATGAATGGCTCTGTATCTGGATTTATTGCCTAAAAAACAAAAGAATTTTGTATGACAAAATTAACTTACACATAATGTTAAATTAATTAAAATCAACTATATTGTAGTTATTTTTTACATGATAAGGACATATGTCTTTGCAAGAGTGTTTTTACTTTACATTTCAAATTGGCAAGGGCCTTATCTTATGTTAAGTAGCAGCACAGACTATAGATATTTCTCTTCTAAATATCTATAGTCTATGGTAGCAGTGTATTGAATAGATTTACACCCTATTATCAAAAGATTTTGTGGGTGCTACTGTATACATCTATCTGTACTGATGTCAAGTTTATGTCTGGTTTTATAAGCATTAACATCTATTGGCCTAAGGTACAAAATGGGTTATGTTGGTATAATAGTGAATAACACATACAAGGATGGAACAGTAAGAATCCTAGACTAATAAATAAAGGTCTACAGTGTGCATCTACAGGAGACCAAAGATTAATATTATTGCCTTTTTTATAGAAGAATCAGTTTGTTAGTTAACTCAAAATTACACCACAGAAATACATCATAAAGTGAGTGGATATGCACATATGATAATAGGTTGTTATGAGCACCTCATACACATATAAATAGGTAGGCCCCGGGACAGCCTCTCATATGAAGGAATTCTTTTGATGTTCATAACTCTCCCATTTAGATAAACTGCTTGATGCCTACCCCCAAAATTGCTCCTAAACAACTTAACAACCAAGTCACCAAAGAAATAAAATGATAGCTTATCCACCAAGAGATCATGGGCTACAACGTTGAAGACCTTTGACATGTTGTAAGATCTAAAAATCATTTTTTTTCTTTTGGCCTCAAGTCCTCTATAAACATTCCATGATTAAAGACAGGACTGTACTGCTTCTATAGTACTATGGTAGGGGTCTAAGGCT
The DNA here is from genome assembly GCF_021130785.1 of Homalodisca vitripennis. Taxonomy (NCBI): domain Eukaryota; kingdom Metazoa; phylum Arthropoda; class Insecta; order Hemiptera; family Cicadellidae; genus Homalodisca; species Homalodisca vitripennis. The sequence continues at coordinate 109,729,148 of NC_060208.1, forward strand.
AAACTGACATTGAGACAACAATTTGTAATTTTCTAAGAGTAATGAGCTGAGAGTGTAGAAAATGTTCTTCAAAAGATCTTCAAAACTAAACCTGTATGATAGAGATTGCCTCCAAAATTATCACATATACGTTATAAGCCCTTGATATGTACAGGTATAACTTTACTGAGTTTATCAAGAAAGAACCATAAACTAATACATAAGTCAAACCATATACATATGTTTAAAACCTCACTAATATGGTACAAAGATATTTTCATGATATTGTAATTTAAACCATATACATTAAAGACAAAGACCATTTCTCAAACTGTAAACAGATGAGTAACCTTCCTCAAACTAAAAGCTCTCTAATCTTAAAGTTGTTATTTATTTATTTATTCAAACAATTTTACATGACAGCTACAGAAACATGTTCCAAAACAGCTATCTTAACTAAGTTACAATATATAGACATTAAATAGTAATGTACAAGTTATAATGAAAATAATATTCTGACAGTCACGTTAAAAAATAACCCAAAAGCATATTTTTATCTAAACTTAAACTAATTCTATGAGAATAAACTCTAAACTCAATTAGTTAAACTAAACAGGAATATCAATATAAACTAATCTAAATCAAAAAAGGTTGCTACATTTCATTAAAAAATACACTTAACTTATCATTAAAAAACATCTAGATTGGAAGCCATAACAATTTTTCTCAAACTGGATATTCTAGAAATGATGTCTGACAGAATGGCAAAGGTTACGGACTGGGAAAAACCATTTCAAGTCAAACATTGTTGAGAGGAAGGAATGGTCAAAAGGTGAGCCTGGACTACATGAAGAAGGCTCTAACCTGGTACACGGACGGGTCAAAGACTCTGAAGGGTACTGGGGCAGGGGTCTGGGGAGCCAGACCGAGGGTTAACTTAAGCTTTAGCCTAGGTAAAACTGGCAACTGCCTTTCAGGCTGAAGTTACAGCCCCTTGCAGAATGTGCAAGAGTTAATGTGGAAAGGGGCTACAAAGGCAAAAACATCTTACATTAACTTGGACAGCAGGGCTGCTCTGCAGGCCTTGGCCAACCATGACTGTAATTCGAAGGCAGTCTGGGAATGCCATAAGGTCTTGAAATTGCTGGCGAAAACCAATAAAGTTATTCTAAACTTGGGTGCCTGGACATAGAGGAATCACAGGAAATGAAGGGGCAGACGGTTGCGCTAACTTGGGAGCCAACCGTCTTCTTACCGGTCCTGAACCAACGTGTGTGGGGTCTCATATAAACTTAGCACGTAGATCAGTTACCAAGTGGATGGCTAAACAAAACACCTACAACATTGGAGAAACACTGAGGGGAATGTACAGGCAAAGCGGATGCTCAAGGGACCATCAAGGAACATTGCAGCAGATGCCCTTAGAATGAGTAGAACGGAGATCAGAAAGGTGACTGGTTTTATTACAGGTCATTGGATATTCCGAAGTCACCTGAACAGAATAGGTATTCCAGTTCAGGAAACACTGTACAGGAAATGTGGCGGAGGCTGACGAAACAGCCAAGCACGTCATATTTGAATGTCCGGCATTACAGAGCAAAACGCTCAAGATCCCTAGGTGTTCTTATGCATACGGAAGAGGGGTTGGAACAGGAAAGCATTGTTCAGAAGATCTCATGGTTTTGTAAAGGCCTGGGATTTGATACAGCTTAAACCTGGGAGAGGGTGCACAATAAGCCGGATGGCTGAGAGGCAACTACCAGGCCTAGGAAACCTGGCCCTCTGTTAAAAAAAAAAAAAAAAAAAAAAGGCATAACAAATTTAATAATCTCAATATTTTGTATAAAGGAAAGTTAAAATGTGACAGTGTTTTACACCTTGGTAAGGAAAAACAAATTTAAAATGTTCTTACACTTCGTCCAGGTACATATAAATGAATGTTCTCTAATAAAAACCTGCTATCGAATAGAACCATTTATAACGTTGTGTGTTAAGGATGCTAATGAAAGTTTTCTTCTCAGAGACAGTTTAGGGGCAGCAAAAAATGTTTCTCAAATCGGAAAGTAGGAAAATCAAAAGGGACATGAACGAGGAAAATCTTTTGAAATATAAATATCTTAGAAATTTGTTCTGGAGAATTTCTATTTTATCACAATCAGACTTGGTTATTGAATCCCACACTACCGCACAGTATTCCAATTTGCTTTCTGATTAAAGTTTGGTACAACCTTATTATGGCTTCTGTATCTTGGAAAGACCTAGTATTTCTTTTAACAAACCCTAACAGCTTATAAGATTCAGCTATCAAGCTATATACGTGATCATTAAAAGTAAGAGTGGAATCAAAGATTATGCCCAAGTCCTTTATTGTATTGACTGACTTTAACGGAGTACTTTCAATATGATATAAATTATTGATAGAAACATTTCTACCGAGAGTATGACATAGCAAAACATTTCTGGACATTGAGATATAATTTATTAAATAAACACCAGGAACTAAGTTGATCAATTGAGATTTGTAACAGTTGTGTATCTAAATGTACTGTTTATTGGTTTGAATATTTTTAAATTCATCAGCAAAACAACAAAACACTTGCAGTCAGAGAAGCAGTCTGGTAGATCATTTAATAAAAATTAAGAAAAGAAGAGAGGCCCCAAATTTGAGGCCCTGGGGCACACACCCGAGGAACTGTGAAATATTGAAGATCTAGTACCAGAAATTGAGACATACTGAGGTCGATTTTTTAGATATGAAGCCATCAAACTGCAAGCCCTCATTGAGAAACCCCAAATTTAATAATTTATTTTAACAGAATATCATGGTTAACTTTGTCAAAATGCCTTAGAAAAATCTGTATATATTACATCCAGCCTACCCCCAACATCGAGTTCAGAAGAAATATTAAAAGAAAATTCCATTAGATTAGTCGCGGAAGACCGTTTTAGGAAGAAAACCATGTTGCTCAGGGCGAATTTTACTCCTAATCGCATTGAAAATTTGTTTAAATAAAAGTAGTTTCATAGACCTTAGCAAATGAATTTAATAAAGAGATAGGCCTATAATTTTCTATTTTATCTTTATCGCCAGATTTAAAAATAGGAGTCACCTTTGCTTTCCTTCCATCTGTGCGGAAATACACAGGACGAAAGCGATAAATTAAACAAAAAAACATAAAGGTTCAGCTAATACTTCACCACAACCCTTTACAACATACGCTGGTATACCGTCAGGTCCCGATGACTTTTTTGATTTCATTTCTTTTATTGCAATACGTACTTCTGATTGAGTAAAAGGTGATATTTGAAAAGTTATCCACAGATGAAGACTCACAACTTAAACTGGTATTTGGAAGGAGAACTATCATACACAGAAGAAAAATAACCTGCAAATGCATTTGGAATTTCCTTATTACTGATAGTATTACCCTCACAAGTCATACTCTTAAGTGTACCAATATCAAAGCCACTTCTGCTATTTATTGTCTTTAAAATAATTCCAAAAATTTTTAAACATTAGTTTAAATGCTATTTTCAACGTTACGTATATAATTTATATGGGCAAGTCTAATATTTTCTTTAATACGTTTCCTTAATTGCTTAAATAATTCGTCATGATACTTTGAGTACTTTCTCTTTTTGGATTAATTTATTTTTCATTTTTAAGTCATGTTTAATTTCAGACGTAAAACCAAACTGGATATTTACTTTTTACTTACAAAAGCTTTTTCTGGGGTACAGTACTATCGACACAAGAGAAGAAAAACTTTATAGAAGAAATCTAAACAGTCATCCACACAAGTAAGACTATACATTTCAAACCAATTAATGTCTCTCAGTCTACAATACAAGTCAAAAAAATTCGCATCTTTAAAAACATAATATTTCTTTGGCAGACAAACATTTGTAAATTTAAATTGGCTACAATCACTCATAAAAGATATAGATAGTGGAGGGTGATAAGTATCTGGTGCCAACAGGGGAGACTCACTTTTTTCAACTTTAACATCCTTTAAGTTACTTAAAACTAAATCTAATGTAAAATTATCACAATTACGTATTTTATTAAAGGAGTTCAAATTATATTCACACAGGAGTGTATTAAATTACTCTGGCTGAGGATCTAGCAACAGAGAAGTCAAAATTTGTACCGTTTATTCTAGGAATATTAAAATCACCCATAATTATGAAACCATCATATTTAATATTCAAATTATCATATGAATTACAATAGTTAGTGTAAAAAATGAGCTGAGCGACCGGGAGGAATATACAGTAAGCTCACAAGAACCGTGCCTTGCGACGGCGGCAGTGTCAGGCCGAACCAAGAGCAAGTCAAGGTCGTCCGCTATCAGTGGGATGAGTCATCAACACAGCTGAGACGCGCCGGTTGCACTGACAACAATACTCCTCCTCCCCGCTCTTTACCTGTCGCCATCTGATCCCTATCCTTACGAAAAACTTCATATCTTGCATCAAAGATTTCAGAACTACTTATACCGGGTTCGAGCCATGTTTCAGTTAATGCTATTAAGTCAAAATCCTCACCTAGTATAGATTCATAAAACTCAAAAGTTTTCGTTCTCATGCCACGCACATTTTGATAGTAAATATTTAAACTATGCTGATTTTCCATTTGTAATCAAATAAAACCAAATATGCCTTCATTACTATTAAATTAGAATAATAATCAATGACGAAAAAATTAAATAAACTCAAAGTACTGTTGTTATAGTAGATCAAACCGTACAGAGTTACGTACATTAACTTTAAATGTACAAACATATTATATATATATATATATATATATATATATCATATATATAAATTAAACTACAAACAAGTAACATTAACAAAGTGAAACAATATATTTTGACAGAGTAAAATTCAGATTAACCGACAAACAAATCTAAGACCCCTTTGCCTCCCTACCAACCAGTCCAGCCAGCTCGTCCCTCATTGTTAATCACAATCACCCTACTAGCCTTATCATCCGATTTTCTGACTTTCACCCGACCAGCCCTATCCACCCAAACATATTTATAATTAAAGTCATTTTTTAACTTACGGGCCTTCGCAAATAGTACCCTTCTTGCTGGTGCCAAGGACAGGTTGACGTACACTGGAGAGTCCTGCTGATAGCCAGACAGGTGTCTGGTGGAGAAGTCCCTCTTCACCTTCCTTCTCTCGATCAGGGCGTCTGCGTCATCCCTACGAAGGAACTTGACGATTATTCCGGACGTCGGTCGCTTGCTGCCTCTGTTGATGCGATGACAAGCATCAATTCCGGCCTCAGAAAGAGTCGCAACCCAACGCTGTTCCAATCTCCACAACCTTCCTTTTCAAAGCTTCCGAGGTTTCATTTGGACCTTTAGGCACCCCAAAAATCTCCAACGTATTACGTAGTGAGTACTGCTCAAGATCAACCTGACGGTTTGATAGTTTCCTTAACTTGAACACGCAGCCGGTTGTTTTCCTCCTGAAGACTCGATATCGCTTCTTGTTGTTCATCAAGACGCTTCTGCTGGACTTTCGATTAATCTGTTAATTTCAGCAATCCCCTCTGAGCAGTGCCCCCAGAGACTTCCCAAGCTCCGACTCCAGATTAGTTTGACCCTGTAATATTTCCTTTTTCATCTCTTCAAGTAAGGACTTAATATCTTCTATAGATACAGACATTTTACTGGGACTCGCATTTACTGAAGAAGAATCAGAAAAACTCCTACTCACTCTTTTCTTTTTTGTTACAAGCGTCACAGTTCCAGGCGGTGTTAGTAGCAGCAAATACTTCAATTTTAGCCTCCGTTAATTTCACACAAACTCCAGTGGAAATATCCACGGCAAGACTTACACTGCACTTTGTTTTTTATTCGATCTAGCAACAGGTTTTAGAACACTTAACACAAACACTCATGTTTAGATATCATTTCCAAAAACAAATTATTTATCACGTGCACGATGGTAGCAACCACTTTGAAAAATAAATGTAAACTCCCCCCCCCACCCCCCCCCCCCCCCACCCCCCCCCCCCCCCACCCCCCCCCCCCCCCACCCCCCCCCCCCCCCACCCCCCCCCCCCCCCACCCCCCCCCAGATCGTAAAAATATATTGGCATGAAAAGAAGATCTAATTTTTATAAAATGAACCTAAAAACTAAAAGAAAATGTAATTTTTTAAATCTGCTTTGACTCATAATGGATAGACCTGATGGGAGTTGCCTACCTATAAACAAAATAAAGCATCCACCATTAGTATCTAAAAGGTCTCATACAAAAGAAAATATAACTATTAAAAGCTTTTTCACTTGATAACAATTTAAATTTTATATAGGTATCATTTTAAATTTATTGTACTTCCTGTCCAGCCAATTGTGGTGTTTCAGAAATCATGCCCAAGCTGTTGGTCTCCAGGTTAATTGTTAGAGAAGGCTTCTGAGCCCTACCTCACTCGGTCAAATAAAACATCATTTTTATAATTTGTTTTAACAATAGACCTGTTTGCCCTAGTTTAATTTAACTACTTAAATATATTAATACCTTGGCTATTAATAGTTTAATACTTAAGTACTAAAAATGAGAAAACTCACCAGTCAGGATGGACTTTCCAATTCTTTCCCTCAAAGAAATTGAGCTTGCCTGAAAACATAAGGTTACAAATCTTATTAATTTTATGTGTATAACATGGAAAACAAAAACTTTCCAAATAACTTACAGTTATACAAATAAATAAGTTTATTAATCCATATTTCCGGAAATTAACTATAAACAGGTGTGATACAAAAATTAGTTGAAAATACAACCAAAGACATTTCTTTATCAGCAAGTAGCTAAAATGGCAATGACAGAGAGAACAAGACAACTTGTTGCTTTCACCAGGAGAACTGCAAATCACATGAGTTATTCAGTAAACCCCAGCTTAAACTCGTATAAAAAACCGTTCCAGACCTTTATAGCCTTGTTGACAGTATCCTTTTTATAACATATAAAACCTTTCTTGCATTCTCGTCGACCTCAAAAATTTCTTTGCATTCTTTGTATTATTTGTTATGTATAGAAAATGAATTTTCACCAATAAAACTTCATAAATTTAATATTACAAAAAAATAAATCAAATTTACATTAAAATAAATTTTTTTAATTTTTGGAAACTCTACTTTTAGCCACAATTTTGTTTTTTGGAAATTACCAATTTCTCTTCTTTTCAATCATAATTCCCCCAAACCATAAAACCCCATAAATAAGTTTATGCATTAAAAATTTTTAAAATTACTTCAAGATGTGCTACATCAATTTTGATTTTGGAGTTGTGATGTATACATATATTTGGTTTTATACTTAATACATGCCACCTAATCCCCTAAAACATTTTTTTAAAACCTCATCAAAATGGAATGAAAATATTTAAATATTTATCATTTTATTTAACTAAAGTCGAAAAAAGATTATTTAATAATCAAATATGAAATTTTTTTGGGGGAGAGATATGTCAAAATATGTACTTTAAATATAATATACTGTAACAAATATGGTTGTGATGGGTTACAAGGCAGTAAAAGTGTGAACATTTTTGTGGATCCCAAAAAATAATAGTTTTTTTTATAGTTAAAAAAATTAATATTACAAATTTAAACCCCTCTAATTTGGGAAAGCGCCGTCTGAGACGTATGTTTCCGCCGCCGGGGAAGTGGAAAGCGCCGTCACAGCGGTCGCTTCACTTTTAAAGGCCCGTTGCTCCGCAACCGTCCATTATTTTTAGGCCTAGTTTGAACTATCGTATTCTCCATAAAATTTTCCCTTTTTACAAATCTTTATAGTACAGTGTGTATTCATTTTTACTAATGTTTGCTGGCTTAAATAAATTCCGACGGTTTTCGTTTGCCCTTGGCGGCAGACGAGGAACAGCTGTCAAACTCGTCTCGTCACAGTTTTGTTTGGGACTTTGGTTATCAGTTTTTTTATTGTTTATCGCGTTGTTTGTGTTACCGGAAAATTTTTTTAGGTTATTGTTGTCAGGAAAATGTTGGGGTACTTTTGGATTTTTCCCGGACTACCCCCAGTATGAGGAACACAAACAAATAAATTTTAAAAAAAAAAAAAAACATTATAAAACAAAAAAAAGCAACTCTTCAATTACAAACTTACAAAAATTATTAATTGTTAATAGGTTTCCTGGGGGACGCCCGGGAAAGCAGCAAAATCAAGGGGTGAGTGAGTGTAGTGGTTTTTTGCCTTCCCGCCGCAACTGCCCACCGCCACGAATATTTTAGATTTAGGCAACTAGTCACGATCTTGTAAAAAAATAAATGGTCCCCCCTTCCCCCTGGTTAAAAACCCAAATTCTTAAAAGTGTCATTCATCAAAAAATCTTTTCCCCCACACATAAAACAAGAAAGTACAAAAAATTTTGGGGGCCCCCCCGCTGAATGGGGGGCAAAATTTTGTAATCCTTTTTTCTACTAGGAAACCCTCGATTTTTCCCCTTTTCCCCGAGGATGGGGGGGGGTTTTTTCCCATTAAAACAATTTTCCCGTTTTATATTTACGAAAAAATACGGGGGCTATGTTAAAATAAGCCCCTTTTAAAAGGGCCCCCCCCACTACGGGGGCAAAAAAAACAAACCCTAGTGACTATGGGCTCAAGTTTAAAAAAAAAAAAAAAAAAAAAAATTTTTTTCATTGTTTTTGGGTTTTTTCCCCTTAAAATTTTTTGTTTTTGTAAAAAAAAAAAAAAAGCGGGGGGAAAAATTTTTTTAGAATTAAAAATTTTTTATTTCTTTGAATTTGACTTTAAAAATTTGGGGACCCCTTTTTTAAAAAATGAGGGCCCTAAACTTAAAAATTTTTTTTTTCTAAAAATTTTTTTTTTTCAAAAACAAAAAATGTTTTTTTTCTGAAAAAAAAGGGGGGGGCCCCAAAAAATTTTTATTTATTTTATTCTATATTCATAAGGAAAACAAAAAATATAATTTTGCAGGTTTTTACTTAGAAATTTTCAAAAAAAATTTAAAAAGATCCCCGGCCCAATTTCCCCAAAAAAAAAGGCCCGGGGCCCCTGAACACAAATAAAACCCCCCTTTAAAGGGGGTTTAAATTATAAAGGTGGGAAAAAACTCTTCTTTTAAAAAAAACCTATCTAGACTTTTTGACCCATTAAAGTAAAATTTTTGGGGACACCCAAACGGGGAAAAAAATTTTTTTATATAAAAATCCCACCCCTTTCCCTTTTAGAAAAATGGGTCTCTAAAATTTCGGTCGAAATTTTGGGAGGGGCCCCTAAAGGGGGGCTGGCAGTTTTCCCCAAAAAAGGGGGGAAAGGGGGAGTCTCTTATAGGTTTTATAGTATAGAAACGTATCCCTCTCATAACCCTTTTCTAAAAGCGAAAAGCACAAAATTTTTTTTAAAAAAACACAATTAATAGGTATTTCATGGCAGAAATTTAAAAATTTTTCCTGAAGTTTTACATAATTATATTTTTACAATTTTTTTTTGATACTAAAAAAAAATTTTTGTCAGATTTGCTACAAAGTTTTTTTTTTATATTTAACTTGGGGGGTTTTTTTCAAAATTTAAAAAAAAATCTATTTTTAAAAGAAATACAGAGTTAGAAAATTTTTGTGAATTTATTTTTCACAGGTACAAAAAAATTTAAAAATAAAAACTGTTTTTACGTGTAAACCCAAAAGGGTTAATAGATAACTCAAAATTTTTCAGAAAATATTTTGCGACTATTGTTTACTGCAATCATTATTTTTCATTGAAATACGTCTACTTTTGGTTTCCCAAATTAGATTTTATTTTTTAAAGTACCAAAGTCCCAGGGTTTTCTAATATTTAAATGGGCCCCCAACCATACATTTTGTCATCTTTAAAAAAAGTAATTTTTGGGTTAAAAACCATACTTTCAAAAAGGTTGAAATTGGTTTTAAAATTTAAGACAACAAAATAAAAAAACCAATTATTTTTTTTTTCGGGTACCATTAATTGAAAGGGGGCCTTTCCCCTCCCGGGGGGGTTTTGTTTACAATAAATGGAGGGCCCTCTTAAATTTAAACTGTTTATGGCCCTGATTGATCGGACCTTTCAAAAAACCCTAAAAACCCATCAAAAACTGCTCTCCAAAAGGTTTTTTTTGGGGTTTTACATTACAAAAAACAAAACTAGACCCCTCGCGCTTTCTTTAACCTTCGGGTCTTTTTGGGGCTACTAGTGACTTTTTGCTAAAAAATTTTGCCCAAAGGGGTTGAACATTAGTCACTAAAAAAATTTTTAGTTATTTTTTTTAAATCAAACTTTTGATACCCGAAATAAATTTAATTAGGATAAATAGAAATATAAAATTAATCAGGATGTTTCCCCAAAATTAATTCATTAAAGGATTTTTTAAAATTTAATAAGGGTAATAATTATCCCAACTAAAATTATAAGCTGCAAAACAAATGCTTTTTTAAAACCGTGTCGGCTTGCGAAATTCAAGAGACGTAAAAACCGGGTTTTTTTTTTCCCAAAAATTTTTTCCGGGGAAAAAATTTTTGTTTAAAATATTTGGCCACATCTTTGGGCATTTAGAATATCTTTTTCAACAAGATTAATTTCAAAAATCGTTCTTTTGAAACTCTATATTGTAAAAAAAGGGGCTTTTCGACGCAACCATTGTTTGAAAACTTTTATTTTTTTGGTTTCTCATATTATTTTAGATTTGGGTTTTTTATTATCCAAAAAAACATCAACAACTTACAATCTTAAAAATTTTCAATCTGAGAGACCAAAAAAATAAGTCGGGTGAACTTAGATAAATATTATTAGATAATGATTTTTTTTTATTAAAAAAATTTATTTCATTTAAAAAGCTTTTTTCTACAATATTTTTGTGTATTTTATAAACCCCTTTATTTTTTTAAAAACCCAACTTCTTAGGAGTTTTTTTAAAAAAAATTTTTTTCATAAAAACCTATAAAAAAAAACAAAAAATAGGGTTTTTCTTTTCTGAAATGTTATCTTTACAACATAGAAAAGGTCTCAAAAAAATTAATAAAAAAATTGGGAAATACTAAAAAAGTTAAAATTAAATACTTTTGCCCATTTTTCGTACAAACTTAACATTTTCAAATTTTAAAAAAATTAAAATTTTCCCTTTAACTTTTTTACATAAAACCCCTTTTTTTGGGAAACATTTAAAAAGTAAAAAAAAAATTGTATTTTAAGCCTTATTTTTTGGATATTTTTCTTCTATTTTTTACTTTTTTCACTTATAAAAAAAAACAAAAACCCAAAATTGAAAAAAATAATCAAACCCTGCATATAAATTTTTTTGGGCATTTGAAAACTGAAAAATAAAATATAAAGAGTATAATTTACTTAAATAATAAACATTCCACAAATTTTAAAATAATGGGGTGAATAACTAGCAAAAAGGTGCCTGTCATTAGGGGAATTTAAACCTGCCAAAATTCCCGGGGTTAAAAAATTTTTCACATTTTTTACCAATAAAATTTTTTTACCCACAAAAAAATTTGGGTGAAACAAAATTTATTTACCTCCCTTGACGTGGACACCCCAAAGCACGTCCAAAAAAACCCTAATTTTTTTTTTGAGACCATTAACCAATGTCAAGCTTAAAAATTCAGGGACATAAAGGTAAAACAACTCTTGCAAAAGGGAAAATAACTCTGGGGTTACCCTTTTATTTTAAAATAGAAAACATATCATAAATATTTACAGTTTGTCCTTGTTTGATTTTTTTGGTACTTTTTTAAACTTTTAAAATACCCATTTAAATGTTACAAACGCTCAAATCCATAAAGGGGGTTGTACACTCTTAAAACCGGTTATAACATTGAAATTTAAAAAAACATTTTTTTAACATTTTATTACACAAAAAAACATTAATTTCCATATTTACTAGGTAAAAACACATACACTTGTAAAAACCTTTAAACCAAATTTGGGGTTCAAAGTGCTGCTTAAAAAGGCAGGGATAAAAGGGGATGTAATGTTCCCCTGGAAAAAAGTTTTTTCTCAAAACTAAACAAAATTTAAAATTAATTTATTTAAAGTTTTTTAAATAAACAATGAGCTTAACATATATAACCAACTTTGATAGGTGACACTGAAAGAAAACAATCTTTTCCCCCTCAAAATTTCTTGTTTGAAGTTTGTGGGGGCCCCCTAAACCATCGTCCATCATTCAACATCCGCATGTCTAAAATGTTGTACGGGGTTTTTGGAGGGCCCTTAAACTAAACATTCAAGGGAATTTAAAAAATTTTAAAGATCTGTGGAATAGCTTCCCCAAAAAATTTGTTAACCACATCTCTCTTATAGGATGTTCTAAAAGCCTTTGGAAGTCCAGCAATCTGGGAATAAAAAAATTTGTGGGGGAAATTGGGTTTGGAATAAAAAACAAAAAAGGGTATAAATATAGTTTTCGTTGTAAGTGATGTAGAAATTTGGGGCCAAAAACGGAAAATGGAGGGGGGGATTTTTGGGGGTTTTCCCCCCTTGGGATTCTGCCTCCCCCCCCCTGACTATGGGCAAAAAGGGGCCTCTTTAGTCACTTTTTTCAGCTGAAAAGGGTCTTCTTTACCCTTTTCCGCAGATTACGTATTTCCCTTTTTTTGCCCTTATCCTTTATTCGGGGTTGCCCCCGTGCAGCACGACACCCCCAATTTGAATGGAAGAGCTTATCATTTACCTTTTGACCTAAACCATCCCCCCCCCCCCCACAGTCCCAAATTTGTACAAACCAGATCATCGGGTCATTCGGGGATTTTGCCAAAATTTTTTCCACCTATTACAAAGAGGGGAAGCCAAAGTCCCCCCCCCCTCTTGGTCTCTAACCTCCAACCCCGAAACCCCAGATTTTTAAACGAGCCGGGGATTGAGTATCGAAAGACCATTCTATAGCCCATACCTCCAAGGTACAAGAACCCCGGGGTGACCATCCCTTGACCATAAGATACAAAACCACAGTAACCACCTTCCCTATGGACCTAAACCTTTGGGATCCATTACCCAGCAATCTAAAAAGGGGTTTAACCACTTGCCAGTTCTCCCCGGGTTATTTTCCCCAGGTACGGGTTAAAACCCATTTTGTGACCATTTGCTTTTGGAAATTACTGAACAGGGGTTTAAAAACCCAACCCAAAAAGCAGGGAGAACCCCACCCATCGCCCAGCCATTGGGGAAAAAAATTTTCCTCCGAGGCTGACACCCACTCCACCCCCCTGTGTTTAGGGGTTTTCCAGCTACCAGCACCTCATAACCCCATGGAGGGGGGCCCTTTTTTCCTCTCCTGTTTTTAAATTTGTGGGAGTACATTTAATTTTGGTTTTTAAAAAAAAAAAAGTCCCAGCTTTTATAAAAAATTTTAAACTGAAAATTTTCCCCCATGGGATGCTTTTATCTCCGGGGTTGCAAAAAAATATTAATGTTTTTTGTATTTAGAACCGGGTTTTAAAGAACTAATATCAAGCTTCGGGTTTTCACCATTTTGTCTTTTCCCTTTTTAAAAACCAATCAAAAGAAACAGAAAACAAAGCCAAGCAATAGTTAGGGTTTTCCCCAGACCAATAAATTTCACTAAAAATTAAAGGGGTTATATACAAAAAAAATAAAAATAGCACATAAAGCTACTTATTTTCCCTAGATAACCAACATGTTTTTTGGGCCCCCATTGGGGTTTTAAAAAATTGTTGTAATTTTTTGTACTCATGTTTTGTTTTTTATCCCCAACACGTTGACAAAAACCACCTAGTTTCCTTTCGGGGAGAGGAGTTGAAAGACTCGTACACTCACAATTCTACATTGGTTTTTTGAAAAAAAATCTGAAAAGGGGTTTAGTAACTGACTGTTTAGAAAACCCTATAAGTGCCAATTTTTTTGTGGTGACCTGTTTTAGAGGAAAATTTAATTTTTCGCATTCAATATTTAGTTTTTTTTAAAATTTTTTTAAAACTATTTTTTACAAATAACATTTTGTTTTTAAAAATTTTCAAGAAAAAAAACAAAATGAAATTTTTTTATTCAAACTTACCCCCGGGACGGAGTCAGGGTACAAAAAACGTAACCATTGTTTTTTACTTTTAAATGCTATGCATTTACCCCAAGCTGTAAAAAAAAAGGGAAATGAAGGAAAAAAAATTCCTTAAATAATTTTTTCCCACTTAAGTCAAAAATTCATTGAATGTTTCTCTGCTTCGGGAAATTAAAAAGGTAAATTTAATATAAAAAATTGGGTTTGGGTTTATGAAAAAAAATTATACAAATAATCAAAAACCCAGGGACTGGAATATTCAAATGAAACAAAATTACAAAATTCATCCCTACTGTTTTTCCCTATTTTACTAAGTTTCATGATTCATTTAAAATTTAAATTTGGGGACACCCAGAGAAGAAAAAAAACTTCATCTAAAATTTTTCCTAAAAAATTTGGCTAAAATTGGTCTAAATCTTTTCCACTGTACTTTCAAATATTTTGAGATCATGTTGAACTATACGTACAATAACCTCACACAAATCATAAAAATGTCCTTTTGTACAGGTCAACACTTACAGTTCCAAGAAAATAGTGTGGTGTAAATGTTAAAAGAAAGTGGAAAGAAATCGTAACAACCATTAAATTTTAAAATCTTCTTCCAACTATAGACTAATGATACTTGTAATCATTCAGATGATTAAAAGTACAAGTAACTGCAAGAACTTTAATACATTTTCAGGTAAATTATCAGATATCAGTAATTTACTATCATGGTCTAAATTTCTACAGATAAAAATTTAAAAACATATGTCATTGATGATGATGTTAGGGTTTTGTCTGGTATCAAATTTCTGGGGAAAGAAAGAAAAGTTTTTTAACAAGAGAATGTTTAAAAATATTCTAATTTAAAGAAATATAGTTTCCTTCAGCAAAACAATGAATGGCATAACAAATTTTAGAAAATTAGTGAATAAGATTTTCTATAATTATTGTTTACTTTTTGGGCAAAAGAAGGTTCTACATAATGACTCATTATGAAAATTATAGCTATTCAACCGTCAGAAAAAAAATTAAAAGTGCAGAAGCAAATTTCAAATTCACAAACGTCCCTCTCAGAACTCTGCAAACAATTTTTTGGATTAAAAAATAATTTAAAGCACAATTAATAACAAAATGAAACACCATACAAGAGTTTAGTAACATTATTTGATGGGAATAATACTAAAAGTACTGAAAAGGAGACAAAAAGCCTTTTTAGTAATTATGAAAATAATAATGTTTTGGGGTGGCAGAATTGAACACAAGATGAATGGGTTTTGAACCATTCTAGATGAAGAAAGTCAGTTGTTTTTCCCCTGTCTCCAAAGAAGTGTTAAGGAATATCCAAAAAGTCTCCATACATTTCCTTGTTATGTCAAGAGCGTTACACAGAGGCTATGAAACTTGAGGGTTGAGTGAGTACTGGTGGCGAGAGAAAAGAAAGAACCTGGCCCGTGCCGGCGCAACGAGCTGTGTACTCAAGTGTGGTGCCGCGCGGTAATTTAAGGCGCTTCAACCCCAAACCAGCCAACCCTGCGAATTGTTTTATCCTAGCAATGAGACAGCCGAAACAATAATGGAATACGAAAACAAGGCGCGGGCAACATACGATAAGTAGCGCCTGCAAATTTCAGATGAGCCCAAAGAATCCCAGGTGTCTTCTTTTCTCCTATCACCCCCCCGGCCATCAGTAGTGGTCGTCGCTATTTTTAAAGGTTTTTGAATAGGAAATGCAAAACGACGACTTACGTTTTTGTTTTTATAACAGTCCAAACAAAAGTACAGGGTGGCTCGTAAAAGAACTCCGGGGTTTAAAAAAAATTAAATATTTTTAAAAACTATAAAAGATAGTAACATTGATCAATTCCTTTGAAACAAGCCAGCTCAAAGAGTTTTACTCATACCAAATTTTGGGAATGCGTTCTCTCTCACATTGGCAGCACTCGGAGGCGTTGACCTTGAAATGACGTAGCGGCTGCGGCAGGCAGTCAGTGTCGTCTGGACTGCCCGCTATGGCGACCCCTCAACAAAAGGGCTCAGTGTATTATTTGGGCTCATAGAAACTAATTCCTGTTTGTTACTGTACAAAAGAAACTTTCGACGTAGCTATGGGTGTTGAACCCCCGCCTACAGACCAAAACAATTCGTCAGGGGTGTTAAGTGCGTTCAAGGGAAACAGGAAAAGGTGTGTTTGAAGCAAAAGTCGCCGGGGGGGGGGGGGGGGGGGGGGGGGTGGGGGGGGGGGGGGGGGGGGGGGGGGGGGGGGGGCGGGGGGGGGGGGGGGGGGGGGGTTATTTTGGGGGTGGGGGGGGGGGGGGGGTGGGGGGGGGGGTTGGGGGGGGGGGGGGGGGGGGGGGGGGGGGGGGGGGGGGGGGGGTGCGGGGGGGGGGGGGGGGGGGGGGGGGGGGGGGTGGGGGGGGGGGGGGGGGGGGGGGGGGGGGGGGGTAAGCCACGTTGTGTCCTCAAGAGAATGTAGACCAGAATCCCCGGAGCATTCATGCACTCGAAGCCCTAAGAAATTCGGTAACCCAAGCACGCAGTCTGGAAATTTGGGGGTCCTACCAAGATCAAACAGTCCATAAGGTAATTTCCCATAAAAGACTTCGTTTAACTGCCTAATATGAGATTCAACTTTTTAACCACCAATATCAAACCGGGCAGACCAAGGATTAAGAGATTCCGACTTTTCTTGTTTCCATGCTGGCTAAAATTGATGAAGATAATGAATTTTTTTTAAGTGTGGTTTTTTTTAGTGATGAAGCTACTTTTTTTATGTGAACGGAACTGTTAAACAGGCAAATAATTGCAGAATTATTTGGGGTTTTTTTTCCACGAGCCGCCCCATGAGTTTTTAAGTGAGTACGAACCGTGACACGCCCAAAGTGAATTGTTTGGTGTGCTCTTATTCATGACAGCAGTCATAGGTCCCTTGTCATTTTTTTGCCGAAAGGAATATCAATGGGATGTCCTATTGTGACCATTATGTTTAGAGGGAGTATGTTTTTTACCACAGTTTGGATGAGATGAGGCCGGGAGAAAGGTTTAGTTTTTTAACTTCCAAACCAAGATGGGGGCGCCGCCACACATTCAAGGTTTGCGAGTGTGCGTGAGTCACTGGAAACGCTCGTTTCGGTAACAGGTGTTTGGAAGGGGAAGGACCTATTCCATGGCCACCAAGGAGGCCCTGATAATGACTCCGTTGGACTTTTTTCTCTGGGGGCATATCAAGAATCCTGTTTATGCGGAGAAAAATTTCGAAATGTTCGCCATCTCAGGGAACGAATATGAATGCGTGGCGTCCGTTTCCCCCAGACATGCTCGCCAGGTCATGGGAAGAGGTAGAATACCGTTTCGACGTGTGCCGTGCCACTAACGGAGCTCACATTGAACTTTACTAAGTTGTTAAAAAATCTTGAAAATGTAAGCTTTCTAATCATGTATAAAACATGTATGTACGTTTTTTTACTTTATTAAAAATATTTTGTCTTAAAACCCTGGAGTTCTTTTATAGACACCCCGTATATTGAAAAGACTGAGAAAAAAAAATTTAAGTTTTTTTATTGGATTATAGTATCATTTATTTGCTTAGTTACAAACCCAACCGAAAACAATGAACTTTCAAAGTTTTGCAACAGTTTTGACTTATTCAGTTTCAATTTGTGAAATATTTGTTTAAATGAAACTCCGACAAAGTAATGGAACTTTGATAAAAGGTTACTTATTTCAAGTGTTAAAAATTACTGTTGTTATTTTATCGGACCACATAACAAGTGACTTAACAGTATCGCGCATACCTTGGACTTTACAGATTACATTGCTATAAATAAAAAAAGACTTATTCTAATACATGCACTATATTTTATTGAATTAAGTGATAGAATCTGAATCTGATTGAACAAACCAACCAACAGTCTAAAAACCCAGTTTATATTACAAGTAAAAATCATGTTTTGACAGAATATTTTATGTAACAATGCCTGGCTTTAACATTCTAAATTTTAACAGTAGCGTGAATTTTTTAATTTCACACAAATTCCTTGATTGAAAAGACGCAATATCTAACTTATTAAAAATGTATAGGTCCATTATATTGTTTACTATTATTATTACTTTTTATAATATTATTCAGCTTACCCAATGTGGCTTTAGAAATTTTTCATGATGTCTTCAACTGGAACATCCTGTGCCAGCAACTCCTAATAAATATGCTACTTTCATCTAAAAAAAACACATAATTTAGGTTTTTAATACATAAAAATAATTGTGTAGTACAATCTACTTTTTTAATAATATGACAGAAGAATATTTTAAAATCTCTACAACATTAAGTAAAAAAATTTATTTTCACATTTTATAGACATTATATTTTTATATGCATATTTTTATAATTCATTATTAAAAACTGCAAATTTTTATATCTGGAATCTGGTCAAAGAATAAATTAGCAGTACTCTATTTAATATACCTCCATATAAAAGTAGCTCAATAAATATGATTAGAAATAACACTTTTTACATTTCAAGAAAAAATAAATACTTACTTTAAAAGCTAAATAACACATCAATTTAGATTAGAATGTTTTTTGTAAGAAGATTTACAGTCTGGCAACTAAATTATACTAATGCCAAAATTGTAAAAAACATACAGCTGTATATATATTCTGTCAGTAGTTTTAAAAAATAATAAGATTTTGGACATTTGACATCATTATATTATAAAAAAACAATTTTTCAAAGACTGGGATCACTCCTCTTCTTCAATGTTAAAAGAACTTCATCCTATGGATTTGAGTATACAGAACAATGAAATACTAATCAATTCATGGTGATGGACTTGCCAAGTCCAACTAGCAGTAATATGAAAAAGTACTATTGAGAAAATTCTGGTATCAAGCCAACATAATATACTATGGAGAGGATTTATTCAAATATACAATAAATGAGGCTTCACATACCACAATTAACAAATCAACCACTAACTTAAACCTTCCATTGAAATAAGTTCTACTTCAGTTACTAATATAAAAAAAAATTAATAATGAAATCTAAACAAATTTTAATAACTAAAGAAACCTATGCAATAATTTCTAACATACACTATGATCTTGAATCAAGAAAAAAATAATTTTATGCTGAAGGGTACCTAGTCTTTATTTCCTCTCTCAACCATTGCCAACCTGTTTTTAGTTTTCAGAAGATGTAACAAGTAATGTGATACCCGCAGGAAAGTGCTGTTATTTTAATCCAGTGTGGCAATCTAATTTATCTTTGACAAGTTCATCGCCCATATATACATTTTTATGCATACTTAACTCAATGACAAGTATATTTTTGATGCCTGAAGAAGAGTACAGATTTTTAGTTCTAGATATGTATTGTTCTATTTTTGTAAAATATAATGATGGCAATGTCCACAACAATGTTAATTCTTTCAAATCATCCATCATCAATAAACTTTAAACAAATAAGTGATCTTACACCTGTTAACTTTTTTTCCTCATATTTTAATATAAATTTTTAAAAATGAAAAAAAAAATTAAATTTTTAATATAAAATGAAAAGTATTCACCTCTAAATAATTCTAAATTATTTACTGTGTACCATACAAAATTTAAATCCAATACAAATGACAGAGGAATATCATCTTCAAATAACTATTTTATAATTTAAACTGCATAATAATTCTTTAAATTGGAACCCATTCTCATTGAGAGAGGAGCACAATAAAAAGCTAACAGAATCTTAAACAGACTGTTTGCTTCAACATGAAACGTTAAGAGTAATGTGGTCACTGTGAAAGGCAGAAACATCATTGTGACAGGCAGGCTTCAATTATTTTTATAAAGGAGGTAAAGCACACATATAGGAAAGGTTTACAGTAAAATTACACAAAATTTCAGTGCATCAATATATTGCATGTGACTGACTATTAGGGTAAAACCTGTACTACAGCATTAGGGATAACAAGTTGTGATCAGTAAAATTACATAGAAAAAAATATAATTATTGAAATATACATTGTCTAACTCTCTGAATACATTAGTCCTACTGTACTGAGCAACCCACACAGAACACACAGGATAAATAGAGAATGTGCAAGTAAAGTTTTGCAGGCACCAACATTTTTCCAAGTGCATTTTTAACTCCAAAATTATGTAAATGACACTCTGCTCTGCAAGATAACGGATACAATGATACAATATCTAATAGTTGGCTAGAGTAGTCAAAGTAAAGTTGAAACAGATGCACAAAAACCACAAATCCGACACACAGATTAACCACAAACACACGAATAATATGAACATAGAGGGCTGAAAGCTGTGGAAAAGAAACATTGCAACCAAATTTATAGGGAAGCAGAGAAAAACAAAAACCTCTCAATAGTAAGCTCAGGCACAAAAATAATTTATTTATTATATCCACTGAGTTCAGCTCAAGAAATATTAAAACTCCAAACGTTTTAAGACTATTTTGCTTACTCTTGAAATGGTCTCCTGAAGCCAAACTAATATGCAACTCAGATAAATGTAAACTAGTTTAAGAAGCTGCCATTTTACAAAACATCATTAAAGAAAACAAAAGCGAGGT
This sequence comes from Homalodisca vitripennis, assembly GCF_021130785.1. Lineage (NCBI taxonomy): Eukaryota > Metazoa > Arthropoda > Insecta > Hemiptera > Cicadellidae > Homalodisca > Homalodisca vitripennis. The sequence continues at coordinate 109,749,727 of NC_060208.1, forward strand.
TTACTTGCAAATACCGATTGGTATTAAATGCTCAATTATTTATAACTTTAACTACTATTTCCAAATGTCACACCTATATGTACAAAACCGTATAAAGAATCTGCATAAAGCTGTAAGCAAGAGCTATAGAAAGAAAGCACAAAAATTGTTCACAGCAGTAAAGATAGTAATAAAAGCTTTTATTTTATGTTGAACAGTATTGATGTGTGAACTCAGTTTGGATAATAAGGGTTTTTTTTGCTTTCACAAGTGTCACACCATAAGGATAGGTTTGGACTCCAAAGTCTGCTTAGCCAAATTACTATAATCACTCTGAAGATAAGACACTTTACACTGTTTTTGGAGGTTGACAGTGAGAACAGCTATCTGATAATGTCTCCTTTGCATGTGTTTCACACTCTACACTTCTTCTTTTGTAAATACAGTCAACTCTTCAACTACCCAAGATAATTAAAGGATTTTCACCACAAATTTTAATTTCATATTACTTACCCCCCCAAAAATACTTTCTATCATCTAAGAATCATATTAAAAATATTAGAAATAATCAACAAGATAAAATAACTTTGATGAACACAATTAACACATTATCAACAAAGCCGAGTGCCTGGGAAAAAAAGAAGCCATAATTGATCACTGTATTGATCAACTACTATTGATCACTTGGCTAAGGTTCAGCCAATCACTATACAGATGCAAACACTATACAAATGCACTCACTTTTATAAGAGGGTGTGCATTACTAGCTCAGCCATTTATATTTTGACAGCTTTGAGTGAGGATGGATTTTTTACAGAAAGGCCGAAATATCTCAAAGATTTTAAATTGTGTGTTAGCAATGTTCAGATTTAGTGTGATCTGGCAATTTTTAGATTATATTCAATACACCTGCTATGCAAGCTTAAGAAGACTAACATCACAATTAAGTTGCAATTTCATTGATCCATATCTGGATGATAAAGAGTTGACTGTGTTATAATAGATTTCTTGAAGATTCGATTATATCTGTGCAGTATTTAGAACAATTAATTACACACTCAAACTACAAACCGCTTCAGAAAATTTTAGAAGTTTACCAAACAATCTAATCAATTTCAAGCTATAAAAACACTTCACCATACATTAAATGGATGGAAATTGTGAAGTATTATCATAAATAAAAAGTACATCTACTAATACTTTAAAAAAATATTAAATTATATTTATTATCTTAAAATTAATCAGTAAAGTGATAAATAATCTTTTGGGTACTGTTATTTATGATTACGTTTTAAAGCATAACAAGCACTACAATAAAACAAACTACCAATTCAAAAGGATTTACACAAACTTCTCTTTAAAAACAAAACCTTCTGAGCAAAAATTAATTAAAATCTAATATGCTTTTGAAAATATCCCTTTACATTTAATTGGCTATAATATGAACTTTCATTCATTTTGTATTCCTTTTGCAATTGTTATACACTTTAATTTATTGCTCCACAGAAAAACCGCAATGGAGTTGATTATTTTGTCAGTAAGAAAATCTAGCTTAGTTTTCATTAAAAAGTCATATCCATGTGTATAAAATTAAATTTTTAGAACCACAAATCTGTTAAAAAGCTACCCTTCAAAAGTTTATTTTAAATAATTATAATGAAATTAATTTTACTGGAATAAATTGTGTTTGGTAATTAGAATCATATTAATCACTCCTTCTTCTTAATAGACTGACTAAACTGTTGAAATCAACATCATTTTCGTTCTAACTAACTCTTTCAAAAACACAGAGTATGTTGACTTTCGTTGAATTTATCAGCTGAACTGAACTTATAAGCAGTTAAAAACGCCAAATAGTATTTACTTTACACAGGCAGCTCGCTTCCCTCAATGCTTTGGGACCGGTCGACATGCGTAGAGAGAGAGAACAAGCAGGAGGTGTAGGGTGGTGTAGCAATCAATGTATAATAACTACTGATTGTGTAGGCGACAAGAGAACTATCTGGCTCCCCCATGTCAACTATATTAGACATTGCCATCAATCATTGTCAGCTATGTTGGATGTACATAACACATAGAATTTTGACTCAAGAGGTTTTTGAATTCAAAACTGATGAACTTTACTATTAGATTAATTGTGGTTTGTAAAGCCACTTGTAGAAAAACCTATAAATAAAAGTGGTTAAAATGTATTTAATGGTTTAATATATACTTTCTGTTTTTGAGATTTTAAAAATTTTGTTATGGTTCTTATCAACCCAATTAATACAAAAAGAAAATCAATCAAATACATCAATTATTTAGAGAGACAGAGAGAGAAATAACTTTATTCAAAAATCATTAAGATTTGAAAGGCGTCAAAAAATTACATTACATCACATGTTTACAAGAACGAAGTTACATTAAATATATCTGTCAAAGTTTCTCCAGGACAGGAACTCATCCACTGTGTAGAATGGTCATTGAGCAAGCCATTTTTTCAAAATGGAGTCTAAGATTATGGTTGTTTCGACTCTTCAAGTTATCTGGGAGAAGGTTGTAAAACTTGGGTATGGGCTACACTGGTTTCTTCACGTACAATGCTGTGCGGCAAAATGGAAGATTGCAGTTGCCTGGCAAATCGGGTATTGTGTTGATGAATAGCAGCAAGTATTTGAAGTCCCATTTGTACAGGCAGACGAAATCACTGCCAGAGCGTAGTGAGAAATTACTGGCAGAATTTCCATATATTGAATAGTTTTTCCTACAGCTATCACGTATTCCCGATTCAGCCAGTGTTCATAATGCCCTCTTTTGGAGAAGCAAAAGCCTTTCTAAGTTGCCACAGGAGGAGCCCCCCCATAAGGTGATTCCATGTCCATATGGCTCTCAAAGAGGGCCAAGTAAGCAACTCTTGCAGTCTTTGCTGTACCAGTAGCAATAATTCTCCTCATAGCATACAATGAACTGCTGAGTTTTTTTACAGAGGATGTGTTTATTTATTTATTTATTTTAATATTCCTGTAATTATTTCTTTAAACGTTACATTCATAAAATACCAAGAAAATGTGACTAGAGTTTACAAACCAAATAATCTATATATTTTTAAATTATATATTTGTATTGTATTGTAGATATTTTATAAACTTTCCACACAACATACAGACTCAAATAGTTTTTTAAATATTCAAGTTTAAATTTAGACTAAAACGTTTTTCTATCTGTGTATTTTGATGTCAAAGTGTATATAGTTGGTTTCATTTTATTACCAGAGGTTTGCTGTATTTGTATATAGCTATTCTGTATTTTAATTTATAGCAAACATTTGCATATTTTTAAATATTTTACAATCACCATAAACATGGCAAGAAATTCCCTGTTGAGTCACTTTGTTTTAGTCCAACCATTCATGATTTACTCTAAAGCTTATTTCAACTACAACCAATGCTTCAAATGTAACATATTACGAGGTTTGTTCAAAAAGTAATGGAAATTTTTTAAGTTAGTGGGTTCAAAGAGTCTGATTGTCAAAATATGTTTAAAAAGTAATGAAAATTTTCATTAAAATTAAATTTGTTTATTTGTCTACATTTAATATTGTATGCATATTATGCACTTGAGCCAACCCTTCTACCAATCCTCTAAACACTCAAACTCGATCTTTGAGATAGCTTTTAGCTCTTTCAGTAATGCACTTTAATATCATCTCTGGTTGTAAAATGACAGCCCTTTTAAGGTTCTCTTTATTTTTAGAAAAAGTCACACGGAGCCATTTCTGGAGAATATGGAGGCAGGGGCGTAGTTACCATACTGTTTTTGGCCAAAAATAGGTGCATTATCATGGTACAAAAGTAATGAATTGTTTTGCTGCAAATCTGGGTTCTTATTGCTTCACGCAAACAACATTAAACTTGCAGGTATTACTCCATATTGACCATTTGACTTTGTGGCAAGAATTCATGACGCAATATGCCTTTAAAACCGAAGAACACAGTGAGCATAACCTTCACATTCAACTGCACTTGTCAAGCCCTTTTTTCAGTCTTGGTGATGCAGAATGCCTCCACTGGGATGATTGAGCCTTAGTTTCTATGTCATATCCACAAACCCATGATCTGACACATGTTATAACACTTTTCAGTAATTCTGCATCATCAATTGACTTCATTTACTGGCTCCTGAGTAACTTCTATTTGCCGGTTTTTGTTCAAAATTCAACAATTTCAGAACAAATTTTATTGCCACATGTTTCATACCTAAAGCATTCCAAAAATGTTTATGGCATGGGCAATCAATTTCCATGCCAGCGACTTCTCTGATTGTAATACAGCGATCGCTCATAAGCTTTTTTCCACTTTTTTGTATTTTTTTCATCAGTTGTTGATGTGCTGGGGCATCTGGAGTGATCGTCATCTTAAATGTCTTCACAGCCCTCATTTGCATATTGTTATACCACAACCCTTGTTTTACTCATAGCAGACTCACCATAGGTCTTTGTTAACATTTTGTTACACTTTATTTTAATTAGCTATTTAGCTTTTTTACTTAGATTTATTTCAAATAGCTACTTTAAATATTCATTGGGGGAAAACCTTGTTCAACACTTGTTGTTAAACTCACTAGTTATATATGCAAATGTTATATATTAGTTAGAGGGTTGAGATTTTTTTAAACTATTATGTATATACAATATAAAATTTCAGTTTTAAAAAATCTATAATTCTTTTGACTGTGTGAGAGGAGCATTTTTGAGTTTTTAATTCACAATTCTAATAAGACTCAATATGTTTTTTAAGATAACCAAAAATGAAGGATTGAGTAAGATACAGAAAGGAAATAACGTTTATCCTCCACACCTATTTCACACCTTTGTCGGACAGCTCTGTTCAGGTGTATCATTATTTGGGAAGAACAAGGCGAGCCGGACAGTCGGGTGAACAATCCAGTAGTTATTCTACGTCGATGGGTAATATAGGTGTTGTGGAAGTAACATGAAACAGGATATGCAAGAGCGGTTGGACAGGTATCCAGATTATCATGACCTCCGGAGAGTGCATTACGAGGCAAGTGCAGTAGTCCAGCAAGCCAAGCTCAGCGCCTCAGATTATCGCTCAGATAACATTGAGAACGCACTCACAAACATCAGTTCACCCTACCTCTTTTGGTTTTGCACACGTTTGGAGATCCACGTCATAGCAATCTCTCTGCCAATTTAACTTTCTAAAAATAAAATTTTGCGGTTATGTACGAGATTATTCAAACTAATCTAATCACATTAAAATGGTGAAAAGCCCATTTATCCTGAGTGACCTCTCAGAAAAATCCTAATAATGTTTCTTGTTTTTCTTTAAATTAAAGTGTGGAAATGTCAAACCTCAATTAGTATCAGGCGATTATTTAGATCTAAACTTAAATAAAAGATGAATTTAGATCGTTATACTCATAATGAAGTTTTGATAGAGTCCCCGCTATTATTGATGATAATTCTATTTGGTAAATAATATATTATTATTGTTAAAGCTTGGAAGAAATATGGGAGTTTCATAATAATTTATCATAGAATAAAATATTGATGAAAAACACCCATCAGCCATAAGATATTAATAATAAATGAGAAAACAATTTAGAACAAAAATATTTTGTTTAGAAAAATGTTGTAACATTCACTTTTTATTTGTGTATGTGGAAAAAATTTTGAAATTTCTTTGCGACTTCTGAACAAATTCAAATTACAAATCTGTATTAATACTGTTTAATCAAACATTTCATTAACATTAAAAATATTACAAAATATTTGGACACCTTATAGTGTTTTATAGGAGATAAATTGATTTTGTAAATCAATATTTTTAATAAATTTGCATTATTTTTCCAAAAAAATCTTACTGGGTGGCCAAACTCTTATAGAAAATTTATTAAAATTAACCAACAAAACAATTTTCAACTTTCAACAATTATTAGATTATGATTTTGCACAAATTAATGATTACAGCAGTGTAAACAATGAACTAATACGAGTTTTCAAGGAAATATATAAAAGATTATTACAACAAATTTAGTACTTCAGGACTAGAATTATTGTATTATGTATACAATTATATTGTATGTAGGATTGAACAGGTTGTAACAAAAATATTAAGAAACTTACTTTTAACAATACATTTGTCTTTTATCATCACAAGAAACATTCTCTCCTTTTTAATTATTTGTAATTTGAATAAATTCATATTAAAAACATCATTTGACACCTTTTTAATGTTAATACAAAGTTATTGAAATATTCTGCAAAATTAATATGGTTAAAATGGTATGAATTATACATTGGTGGTACCTGTAAAAATAAATCGTCCTTTCTTAATTTATGAAACAAAAAAGAACTTTCTTGATGAAAAGAGGGACGAGTTAATAACCAAACTCTATCTATTGATCTAACTAAGCAACCACACACATATACATACTGTAGTTCTATTTCGTTCTAAATCTATGAAGTATGGGGGACAGACGTTACATTACAACTTGTGTAATATTTCCACTATCGCTAAAACCATGTACAGGAGTTAACGTATTAATGATAAAACACAGTAATAAAGGGGAACATATTAAAAGCCTACAACTATCTAACAGTAACGATCTATTCTATATAATGTTTTACACTAGCAAACAGACAGTCTCCCCGCGTCGCTAGGTCTACATACTGGTCTGTACGGGTGTGTAAACATGTCTATACCTCTCGAGTTCTCTGTACCCAGAATGCTTCTTTAATCAGAACACGTTCGGTAATGTTCTGCAGAAAGTACGGAACAGTTAGTAACACATTCAGCACACATTTCTATCATCAGAATTTTTCTTTTTTCCAGTGCTGTTTTCCAGCTGATCATTCAAAGATAAAGTCCTTCAAGTTTTGACTGAAAATTGTTGATTGATTGTTACATTATATAACAGTTTGGTTGAACTAAAAGCATATTTTACTATTAAAACAAGAAATGATTGGAAAAATTCAATTAAAAATTGTATGATTATTTATATCTACATTAGATTTACTTAAAATTGACTAAAAAGCAATGCAAACTTGGTCCAAAACTATTTTGAATACCTAAATGCATTATTGTAACAAATAATATGTAATGTATAATGGTCATTAAAGGGAAACATAAACTATAAGTTTTTTGACCATTTGTAGAGATGGCTAAATTAAAAAGTGAAAGAAAAACACTGGTTAAATTTCCCAAAAATACTACGTAGACTGCCATAGATCAAAAGTAGTTAACTCTCAGGCTTTAAAATATTCACTTACCAGCTGACGCATTGTTTCTGATGCTGAAATAAATACAAAAAAACACAAACAAAATATACAGATGTGCCCAAAGTACTAGACCAGCTTGGGAATTTTTGTATGGTGTGATTTTGTAACAGGTCAAATTACGACATTTGAATATTCGCGGGGAATTGGCAGACTGTGACGTCAGTGAATCGCAGAGACTGTGACGTCAGTGAATCACATGTTGTCGGAATTGAGATTTATTTGATTAATAACGAAGAAATATATTAAACTTTATACGGGAAAAGATTTGATTAATTAAAATGAAGTAAACATAACCAAAATTCGTGTTTTACAAAGGTGCTAAATAGAATTACGCAGAAAAGCCAATTGTGGGATAAATGACTTGTATATTGATGACGTCATAAAGCACATGTTGCTAAAAATTTAAATAAAAAGCTTTGAAAAAATAATAAAAAGAAAATAGAAAGACTTAAATTGATTAATTATAGTAGTAACGTGATAAATTTCGACAATTATAAGAAAAGAATCAAATTATAATTATTCGTGAAGACGCTGATTTGAACGAGAGAGGGGATGAGTATTGTTTTGAATCTGTATCCGTAGTTTTATACGGAGATTCGGTCTTCTCTTACCCAGACTTGAAGCAAGGAGGTTGTGTTGATTCTCCTGGGATAGTAGTGATCTGTTATATAGTGTATTGAAATTTTAATGAAGGATGGGATATTATTTTAGACTTTTAAATTATCAAAGCATTGCAAGGTGAGTGAAATTATAATATGTATTGACAGTATGACATGGAATAAATTAACGTCAAGGTCACTTGGTTTGACTTTTCTTTGAATATCCCATTTATAAAAAGTGTGATGGAGTGATATTAAATTTTTTAATCACCACTCAACAAATTTTAAAACCTGAGATAGACATAGACTTGTTGTTGGTGATAACACCACAGACATTCAAATTTAATAAGTTTTAAGCAGTACCAAGGGAACGCAGCTAGCATTGGGCAGATTTTGGGCAAGATGGCGACCAACACCATCCGGAGCAAAATGGTACAGCAACGTGGGACTGGTGACAAAAAGGCGCACAACTACATGGTGAGTCAACAACACTAAAGAACCGACTCACAAACAAATTACCACGTGGAGGAGATCCGCAGCAAATTGACGCAGTCAACGTAAGGGGCTTTCAGCAAATTACCGCAGCCAACGTGGGGCTGACACTCATCAATTTAAACAGAAGTCATCATTTGAAATCACACAATTCAATTTTAATGAAATCAGGGTCAAATCATCTTTATTAACATAATCAGCCCTTTCAGTGTTATAGTGCCACTATATTAAATGGAAGACGTGTCAAAGGGGCAAAACAATACGGTTTGAATTCCTGCCATATTTTGAAAACAAGGGAGTATACAAAAGTTTTGTAGAAAATATTTATGCTGCTCTGAACTTGCATTACATGAATTAATGCCTATATATGTCAGGAAACACTTTGTGAGTCAGTGATGTCCTCTGGGAGTTTTGTTGTTGTTGCCATTATTGATTCCCGATAACTTCCCTTCACAAGCTGAGCTGTCCTTTTATATTTTCCTCCTAAATGCCACCACTATGATCATTACATGAACATGTGTGTTGTTGTAGAGAAAGTTCAGAGGCACACATTTTGCACTGTACCTTCTCATTTACACTTCTTCAGAAAACATTCACTAGAACAGCTATAAGTTATGCCAGATAGTGTATTTAATTTTAATATACCGTCATTAATCTGCAAGCAAACTTTCACAAACTGTTTATACATTTCCCCTCAATACAGGTATGTCAAGAAATTGACATATGTTCAGAACAAGATTTGTAATCTATTTACATTTTGCTGTCTCGTTAACATTGTAGTCTCGTAACATTGTAGTCTATTAACATGTAGTCTCGTTTAAAAAAACGAGACTACATCTTCATAACTAGATTTCATGCCATAGAACTATCCTTTTAAGCTGTTTTCAAAGCCATAAAGCTTTAGGGATTTTTTTGGTAATAAACTTTTACAACAGCATTACAGTTCACAAGTCTGCTCTGACAAAATTATAATTAATTGATTTAAATTAATTTTCTTGTTTTGAATATTGTTGGTTTGGTAATAAATTATTATTATGTAAATAGAACTATTTCACAATAATATAGATATGAAAATTTATGTGGATGAGTGAAAAGTTTCACTTTTATTAAATTCAAAACAAATGACCCAGCTGATCAGTTACTTTTGACACACACTCTTTAAACTAAAGTATATCATCTCTTGGTGTCTGTTTAAATGTTAGTGGCTTATTATAAATGGACCATCCTATGATTTATTAAGGATAGGGCAGGGAAAGAGGCATTACAATGTATTAATCCACTGTTAATTAATTACAACACAATGGGACTCAGTTAGGGATATGCCCTCTATTAAACTCTGGCCACACCATATATTGTAGTTTACACATATACATTTTTAAACCAAATATATTATTTGAATTTAAAACATCTTGAACAAATATGACGTGACTTTTAACAATATTAATTCAGAAACATTCCTGCCACTGTGTCACATATATACGTATAATGTTTGTCCATAACAAAGCTTGTCCAAGGAATCAAGGTATTTAAAATCATGTTGCTTAAGTATATTATAACAATTCAATATTTTCTTAACTGCAACTCTATTAGACTGATAATCAGGTTTTTAAAGATTTTTAAGCTACTGAAAATTAAGTAATTTTTAAATTCCCAATGTAATTGTCTTCCAAGGTTCAGTTATTATTTCATATTTGTTTTAAACTAACAATTTAAAATCATTCAATGTATAAAATACTTTAGTAAAACATTGTTTAAAAATTGTAATTTATATTTCATCTTTGCAGCTTTTCAATTATATTCTAAAGATTTTGACTAAACTTTATTACAAAAGTTAAAAAAAAATAGAATGAAGGACAGTTTATTTCATTACAAAACTTAAAGTACCTGCATTTAGTTTAGTAAATATTGTGTATGTTTTGCAAAAGATTTAACATATCTTGTTTAAATAGATATCAGGACTTACCGCTGTATCTCTTTTGTCGAATACTGGCATCGAAACTGACGTCATGAACCTGTACTTGGTTGTATCTCCTGCAGTCTGATCTTGAAACTGAAATTGTTTCCAGAAATTACCATCTATCATTGCATAAAGAGTTTTTTTTTTAACAATTCACATAAATGAAATTACAAAGATTTTATTTAAAAAATTGTTGACAATGACTTTTCTACGTTAATATTCATAAACATATTGTATTGGAAATATAGACAGGTACTGACTGTGATTTGGCTTTCAGAACAAGCTAATACTCTTTACACTTTACTTTGAATTACAATTTTTTGTTACTGTTGAAAAATCTACAGTTGATAATCTATAAGCGTCACTGTGTGTATTTAACATATTTAAGATAATTGAATCACCCGCCACCTGTGAAATTCGGTTAGTGATATGTTTTTTGGACTGCAAAAACCATGTCTGCTGCCAGCTTACCTTTAGCTGTGTGAAGTGTACAGAGATATCATAATAAGTGAAGGTAAAGTTTGGAAATGGGTAAGAGAGTTTAAAGAGGGCCATGTATACATTCATGATGAAAATGTTCAGGTCAACCACCCATGGTCTCAGAAGACTTGGTGATGATAATTAACATGAAAATTCATGAAGACAGTCGATTCGCAATATCCACTCTTTTCAGGAATTCCTGTTGAAGGAATGGCGACAAACATCCTCTCCTGTCAAGGTCATGGCTAAACAAACTTTGCCACAGCAAAAGATCATGGCAACTGTTTATTTGGATAGACATGGTGTTTCTGGAGTTCATGCCACAAGAAAAGGACAGTCAATGCAGAGGATTACCATAACCAAGCTCCGCTGAGCAACATAAAACAAAAGATCCAGCAAGCTGACAATGGAAAATTTTACATGTTTCTTGAGATAAAAAAAAATGTATCACTTACCGGATTTCGCAGGCAGTGGGCAATTAAATGATCTAAAACATGTTAAAAATGAACAGTGACAATTATAAGTGAGCTACAGAACTGTAACTAATTTATGTGTGTTTGCAAGGCATGCCAGAAGGCAAAGTGCATGATTTTTGTGGCAATAACATGAACTACATGGCTATGGCGAGAAACAGTTCATACTTTATAAACGCTCCTCATATTTCATGGTAATATTATTTACTTTCTTATCAGATTAATTTAATCTCTGACAATCCACTATGTTAACCCATTGCGGATCGTATTGTTTTGGCGCGCGGGCACCAGCGGGCGCGAATTAATTCACGGTCAGCGGCCGCACGAACAGCAATGGTGCGCCACATCATATCGCTCGCTATTGTATACTAGAACATTCAGCTGCGAAGATATTCGTTCAGATGGAACATGGGCCTGCTGGGGTATCCGTGATGTAGGAACGATAACACGCGAGCAAGGTTACGGCGTGGCAGGGATGATGTTTATAAAAGTTTTTGAAAACTCTAAACATAGACTGTTGTTTAAACACTCTTAGTAGACAAGTGAAGACGATCGCCCGATCTATCAGACATTAACAGAACTATTTGGAGGGAAATTTAAAAGCAGACCGCTTTTGCGACCTGAGCTCGTCACCGTGCCGTTAGGCCCGGCTGCTGCGTGACGAGCCCAGCTCGTCAGTGATCCGCAATGGGTTAATCTGCTGCTCTCCAACAATTAAATGCAATTTTCAGTCCATGATAATATGATAAAATCTCATTCACCTAAACACCTACAATACATCAAGAATACACTATTTATATTATAAAAAATCATTGTTAAGATAACTATGACGCTGAAATAATACTCACCTTCCGCAGTTTGTCAATGTTCCGTTTTTCTTGTTCGTCAGGATCCATGAACTTCTGGCGATCCTTACGAAAGTTCATGGAACGTTGTTTCTGCTCATTACATTCCTTTTTCTCCCATAGCCAATCTGTCATGGACGGGTCCTTATAAGCGGAAAACAAAAATAAAGTAGTCGATCTACACAATGTAAATAAAAATTATTACTTTCACACTGACAACAATTTGACTAAATAACTACTAGTTTTATAATTTGCTGTTGGAAGGCTAACCTGATAGTTTCCTGATGAAAGAAACAAGAAACTAGATATAAATAAATCTCAGATCATTTCTATTTTCAATTACTATTTTATCCACATGAAGTTTGGTTTCTGGATACATTCTTTTACAGTTTACCATTAGTATTGCATGAAATTTGATGTTTTCAATTTAATAACATTTCCAGAAATTAGAATTTAATCCTTTGGTCTGGTTTGCCATACATGTTATATACGCAAGGTTAACTATTCCTTTACTGCAGTTTGCCACATATGGTGTGCAGAGTGACAATCTTGCAAAGATATTTTTAACTTTTTCAACCTGAAACTTGTTAGAGTACACTTCCAGTAAACCACTGAGCTTATAGGATCAGTTCTGGCTATTCCTCTTAATTGATTTGCAGACAAAAATCATTCAGAAATAGGTGGTTATTTTAGATTGGCTGTTATGACTACTTAGTGAGTCAATGGATTGCTTTGATGTGGTGTAATGTTCACGTATACTAATGGCAGTATTTATGGATAGTTTTTTTTTACAGCATTTTTATATTGTAATGGACTATTTGCCTTGTGATTATAGTGTTGTGTAATACCTAATAAGTAAAATTGTATCGGACAGTGTTTCAAGGATTACCAACAAAACTCCACTATTGAAAGGTAATACATAATTTTATGGCTTTTTAAATTTTAAAACCAAGCTTAAAATTAATATTAGTTTTACATTTAGTAATAATACAATAAAAATAACAAAACAACTAATTACAAGAAATTTAAAATGTTTTACTTTACAAACTACAAATTTAAAAAAAATTGCAAAATATAAATAATACAGACGGTAGGTTGCATACAGTGTAAAAAATAACTGGCCAAAGGGTTTAAAAAAGACTGGTAATATAGAACAGAATACTTAAAGCAATGCAAATTGTAAGAGGGTAACAAAATGTGAGGTTAACTTGGAGCTGAAATGAAATGAAATGAAATGAAAATTCTCTTTATTTTTTCAGGCGAAGTTAGGACTACATAGTCCTTTCTTACACTTAACCTGCTTAAGCTGGAAGGTAGTAGTAAGAATGTAAAAATAGTAATTTTTCTATATAATGTAGCATAGAATGTAAATTTAGAGAATAACAGATAAAATATTGAATTAATTACAATATTACAACAGAGGTAAGTTTTTAATAGCATCATCACTTATCCACATTATAGTATGAATTTTGCTAAAAAATTTCTTTATTAATTTTGTTAAAGAAATGATATGAAATATTATATTAACAAGAAAACCTAATTTTGTACCCTTACAGTATGATAAAAATGTTGAGATATTACTGACCGTAGTATCAGCATAGACGGGTGTCCAGATGGTGGGATGTTTATCCTTGTGGAGCACCATAGGTCTGGCCATCACTGGCACATACTGTAGCACTTGTTCTCTGACTTCCGCCAGCGTGCTCAAGTGCACATAGTACCCTGGAGTGATTCAGTTTTATTAATATTCACAGTCAAATATAACAGTGTGACATAATTGTTAGATATGTATTTGCTAACGCTCTATGTTATATAACTCTAAACAATTAAATGTAATCATTAATTACACAGGTAGGTAATGTTTTATTCGGACCTTGGCTATTTATGACCAGCTGCAAGGTCTCACTGTCTATCCAAACAATAGGAGACAGGAAATCTACCTCATCATAGAATTTTTGTGGAAACTAAAAGGAGAATTAACAAATACAAGTACATACTTTTAATTTGTATATAATAAGATGAGAATAAATATTATTTGAGTTGTATTTCAAAGCTGTATTATCTGGATGGTACTTGTGGTTACAATTATTGCATTTTCTCGCAATACCAAAATAATTTTTTTACACAAGAACTTTTATGCAGATAACTAAATCCCCTATCATATCTCATCAATTCAACTTCTGTGCGGAAATTTTTATACGAGGAGTATTAGAAAAATAAGGTTCCCATGATTTTTTCAAATAGACATCTCTATATTTCTACTTAGTTGTTATACATCAATTTAAAACTTAAAAGTTTAGCTATTTTTCCACATAATCACCGTTTTTGTCCAAACACTTTTGTATACGATGCTCCAACTTTTCTACCCCCATGTTGTAGAATTCTGCTGCCAATCCTTTGAGGAATCGAGTAACATCTTCCTTGACTTCATCATCGGTACTGAAGCGTTGGCCACCCTAGTGTTCCTTTAATTTTGGGAATGAGTGATAATCACTTGGGGCTAGGTGTGGGCTGTAGGGGGGATGGACACAACAGTCCAGCCAAAATATGTCAGCAGTTCTTGAGTTTTACGTGAGACATGAGGTCGAGCGTTGTCATGAAGAAGCCTCACACCACTGGACAATCTTCCTCTCCGGCGGTTCTGGATCGCGCGTCTCAGTTTTCTTAATGTGTCGCAATATCTGTCAGACTTTACTGTTGTTCCTGTGAATGGTGATTCTCCCGATCTTCAAGCAGTATTGTCTCAACTTTTTCAACAACTCCATCTGAAACTGAAGGCCGTCCACTTCGGTTTTAATCATGACTTTCCATGCGGCCTTCACTGAATTCTCTACACCATTTCCGAACGTGTTGAACAGATATGCCCATAAACTTCGATTAACTGACGATGAATTTCAACAGGTGAAATCTGTTTTGCATTTAAAAAACGTATCACACCACGAATTTCGCATCTGGTGGTAACAACGATAGGGAGCTCGATCTTCGAAGGCAGCTAGACCGGCACTGTTGGACGTAGCGAGGCGCGAGTGGTATGGATAGAGAGAGGGACAGCTGATGAGTAAAACAGTGTTGCCAGATTTGTCCCAACATATCGCATTCTGTCTCGGCGGCATAGGGAACCTTATTTTTCTAATACCCCTCGTAGAAACTCAAGGAAACAAAAATCAATTACCTCTATAAACTTTCTTTATAATGGTCCTTCTGACTCAGTCGGAAGAAGTAGGTAGTTTTTGCGACAACTGAAATATTATTAATTTATTCTCAGGGAATTTACATAAGCTCATTATCTTAAAAACTGTTGAGACACCAAAAAATGTTTATGACAAAAAGTTACGAAATGTACATATAAGCATTATAGAACAATTTTTGTTCTTTCTCTAGGTTCATAAGTAATGGAGTTCTGAATTTAAAACAAATTTAAACAGTCGCCATATTGAAATGAAATTTCCTAGCAAACTGGCCAAGAAAATCAGTTCAGACAATTATATGTTTGTGAATTTTTTGTATCAAGTTTAAACTTATTTGGGTGTTTTTTTCCAGGACGGTTATTGTTTCCAGTCATGTTATGAGTATTTATGTACATAAAAATAAATTTTGTATGGGGGAGTGGTTTTGGAAAATTGTGTTTATATGCTGATGATGCCACTCTAAGGGCCAGCGCATCGTTTAAATATGAAATTTAAATGTCAGCATTTCACAGACATATTTTAAACCTTTCCCACGCCATAGACGGATATATTAGAATGGCAGACTTTGACCAAAATGCTAAATTCAGTTATACCGATATTATAGGTTATGTCTTTTGGAGAGTTTTTTAGTTCACAAAAGGCCTTCGAAATGCCCAGAATCTTGCTGCTTATCGTGATTGCAAGGGAAGTATTTATAAACTACCTTCACTCTGCGGCAGGAGGAGACGAGTGCCCTTTGTCTAACTCCGACCACCTGCTTGTCAGTTCTGCGTCTCCTACAGAACTATAGCCACACATATCCGTGACATGTATTACTGCTTTCTCGGTTGTCACAAGCATGCATGAGCACGCACGTCTACTGCTTATCTTGTATTATTCTTCATCATGTGGTAGTGTTGTGATTAGTTTGAAATATTTATCTTGTTTTTATAGTAAAATTTAATTAAACTTTCTCAGTTTTCAATGAAATTAAAATTTATTTAAAATAAACAGTTTTTTAAATAGTTCTTTTTTATTTTTATCAAATAATTTTATGTAAAATGCTTTGTTTTATACTTTTTTGCTTTTACCTTTTATAATTTAGTAATAATAAAAATTAGCTTTGAACTTAAAGAAACAAAAATTTTTACATGTCTTGGAATTAAAGTTGGAAAGTTAAAGGATTTATTAGTGGCGTGAGAAGGGTTAATGTATTTTTCAGGAAAACTTTAATTTTAAATCAGGACAAAACAAACTACACAGAGTTAAACACCAACCAGTGTATAAATTAAATATATCCTAACATAAAAATTGATAAATTCTCTGTATCATATGGTAGTTTGGTTTTAACAATGCAAAGTTCACTGATATTGGATAAAAATAGAGAATAAATGGCTCCAAAACTGTATTCTGGATTATACGTTCTTTGCAGAATGTCAAAACTATCAACAAAATATACTGAAGATGGTGTATTTTACACATGTTCATCTACACACAGTATGTAGTGTTTCCTTTTACAGATCAACTTCAATCAAAAACTTGTATTCAATTTTTATAATACAAAAAATATCATTTGTACTATTCTAAATTTAAAGAGGAATAATCTGTAAAAACCACATTTCCCTTAATTAGAGATTACAGTATACAGTGCATATACATAAATGAAGGTCACAGGTTCGAATCTAGAAAATGCAAGATCATGGCCCATCATTTTAAAGGTCTTTAAATGCTGAACAATTTTGGTACAAAAATTTTGAAAATATCTTAAGTCTTATTCAAATTGCAGGGATCGATTGAAAATCTTTTGAGCTTTTTCTTGTTTACTTTGGTACTTTTGACCTTCATTTTCAGACACACACTGTATTTAAAATGTGACAAAATCAATTTTACGACATTCGCCATATGAGATTTATTTGGGTTTCAGTTTATTGCATCGCTCTATGTCAAATAGTTCAACCACAGGAGATTGCGGCTGGGTGGTCTGAAACACCTTGTGTATATTTATTGTTCTTGTATGTATATGTATATTGTTAGAAATAGTATTAAATATTGCACATATAATTATGAAACCATTCATCTATACACCATGTGTAAAAAAATAAAGATGATTCTGATTCTGCAGGTGGATTTTATTCTATTTTAAATTATTACAAGAATACAAATGTACCAACTCAATCAAAACCACTAGCTTACCATTTTATAGTAGATTTATTTTTAGTCTGAAAACATACGTATTTAGATAAATATTGTGCTTTTTAGGTTAAAAAAATCCTACAATTAAAAAACTGAAATGACACTGGAACAGATGAAGAAATGATTAATTATTGCAAATTAATGTTATGAAATTATTGAATGCTACAAACCTCTATTGGCACACGCCATCCACTTGACTTCTCTGACGTCAGCCACCTCTTTGCCCAACAGATAAGTGAACACTCGAACTGGCATGAATGGCAAGTTCTTCCAGTTATAAGTCTCAAAAATTTCCTTGAAGTTGTAAGGTACCCCGTCCGTGACCAGCATGATGGCCTGGTTGCAGGCAGCGCCCATACGAGACTCCCTGTACTGCAGGCAAACAAGAAATGATTTTCTATAGCTATTGAAGGTATAACATTTTCTGAAAGCGATGGTTTTGATTCTAATTAAAATTTTTAATCTGAATTAATAGAAATAACTTATTTAAATCATTCGCATTTATATAACAGTCATCTTTCATATTAAAGTTTCATCTCTTTACGGATTAATAACAAGGTATGATTATGCTACGCTACATGTTGAATAACAGGCTTCCCTGAGGTTGTATGCAAATTTTTAATCTATAACTCATTTTATTCTCGAGATATCCAAGGCAGATAGATGGACAGTTGATCATACAGAAAAGAAATTGATACAAAATTACGCTCTGCCCAAATTCCATTATGAGACATGTCCCATCATAGAACACATTATTGTCTATGTATAAATACAATTTCTACACAAAACTTAAAGTCTACGGATTAAGTCTTGTTCACGATATCTTGCCACATGTTACTTTCAAATTCGTGTTCATTAAGTTAGGTTTCACAGTAATGTTCAAATAATAACAATTCTAGTGAGCAAGGGAGGGTACTACAACACAAGAGTAAAATCAAATCTTGTCACCGTCCTTTAACACTTATTTTTTTATCTTATTCTATGAATAAAAATGTCACTTGTTCTGAATATGATTGTACACAATTTATTTACAAATTTATTTATTCTGCTATTTATTTCTCATTGCCATCATGGTCAGAACAGTTTAAAAATGTTACCTAATGCTCAGCCCAGTCCCATGGAGTTACATTTACCATCATGAAACTCCATGTTGCTCACACTTTGCTATAAAACTCAGCCAATTAAGATTTATTTAATCTACTGTTCATCATAAATACTGCACTGTAACACTAATATGTTTAGCTATACATTTGATGTAAATGAGAAAAGTACTGAGCAAAATATCTCACTTATTTAGTATAGGACAGTGGACTAAACTATGTTATATTAATTTTAGTACAATGAAAAATTTTTATGAGTAAAGTTGGCATAAAGACTGATATATTCAGGAGAATACAACGTTAATATTTAAACCTATCTGAAAAACATTTCATTGAAACTTCTATTTCAAGGCAGTCTAATTATACAATTTACCTGCTCAAGAATGTCAAAGGCTGTTATTAAAGCAGTGCTGAAGTTTGCTATGAAAGTGGCAGGTCCCATGTTCTTCATCCCGAGTTTCAGCTCTCTTATATTTTCCAGGTTTGCCTGTAACAGTGTTCCAACAGTTTCATTATTATTCTTATTTTTGGTAGTCATTAACATGTTTAATTCAAGAATATATACACCAAATATTTTACTCAGAATTATTATAAATCCTCTACATTATGAACTGAATAAGATTGTTTGACAATCATTTAAGATCATCTATAAGCCTAAACATAAATATGTATAACAGTTATAATAAATTATAAAATAATATAAAATCCACTACCTACCAATAGTCCAAATCTATGATCAAAATTTGATGGTTTTAACTCTCTGAACTCTAGGAGATATTTTACTATGCAGTAAATATGATTATTCTCATCCACTAGATTGGGCTAAGAGGTTTTAGATATAAGTGATCCAGGTAGTTTGATATTTGCAAACAAAAAATCACTGATCCTATCAACTATGATTAAAGCCATTCCATCTATCACTGATTTAAGAAGGGCTCTCCCAACAAGTTTGTCACAGACCAGTAACTCTTGTAAATCCTTTGGACGTAAGTAAATCCACTTCCTGGTAAAGTCAACTAGAAACATGAGATCAAACCCACAGAGGAAAAAGATCAAATTGTTTTAAAATAACATTTGAGACCTAGGAGCTAGCAAGATACGGAGGAATAGGATATATGCAGTTTGGTTGAAAATGTGACATGTTTTACTTGTGTTCTGTTACTTCGTGAGGAAGCATGGGATTTCTGTTAAGTGTTCCCAATAGACTACATTATGTGTATTAGACATCACTGCTTTAACTCCTCACCAGGCATCCCTCAGGCTTCACTCTCAACTATTAATTTCTATGCCTCTTCCTCAACAAGAATCTCTCCCACTGCATGATTATAGAGTACACTGGTCTCTCTTCTCAGTGTATAATAACCCCAGTACATAATTTGTTTTAAACAAGTAATTTCTTATATACATATGTTTGAGGCACTTAAGGCCATTACATACTTATGCTTCATTATAAAAAATGCTTCAGGAAGACTTAGAAACACTCTGATCTTATTTTTTCTACCGGCCATAATAAAATAGTTTTTAATTGGTAAAGTTACAAATGGATTTTTCCCCAAAAATCCCAAGAAGGCTAGATGCAATTATGTTGTATAGAACAATTTTGGTAAACACAACAATATGTTTGATATATTGTTTCAAAATCAGCATGTGTTTAATACCAATGCTCCCGTGTAACGCTGTCACAAAGAATGCTTACTCTCCACAAAGAAGTAAATCCCATTATTTCAATTTCTTAAGTCCTCCTTTTCATCAATTTGTGATTACAACACCAAAATAACAAAAGTGTATTGTTATAAACGTTACACATTTTTATGACAAATGATTCTTACTCATGACATTCAGTCATAGGGAAATTCAGTGCAAGTACATGTAATAACACAATATGTAAATACAAAGCAGAACCCTCTAGCTCACTGACTCAGCGGAACGGAGCAAATTCCTAGCAGCGGTCCCATATCCTTTCCGATAACCAGTCTAAGACGGTTGGTTATGTAATAAACAGCCAGTAAACAGACAACCCTTGTATTAGTAAATCAATAAGCACAGCACTTAAAACATCTAAATCAAATTTCACAACAGACAAGTTCTTTCCTCCTTACACTGAGCATGCTCTGCACTATGTTTCTTGATTTTCGAATAATCCCAACCTTAGAGATTTTTTATTGAAAGAAGGACATAAAACATGTCACTTTTTAACAGTAATGCCAAAAGTTATTATTTTATATGTAAAAAAATGTATGTCTATAATAATCACATAAAAATTATCTGGACTCCATATATTTGTACCATCTAGTTGTGCTAACCTGCACCAACATGTCCCGGTAGCACTCCACTATCTCCTTAGTGTCATTGACGAAGGTCATGATGTTGACAAAGTCGTTGTTCCCCAGAGTGTCCAGGATGCTATTGACAACATGACGGGCAATCTCCTTCCGTTGACCCATCATTGAGCCTGAGTTATCCACCAAGATCAGGATGTCCTTGGGACTAGTAGCGGCCTCTATGTACCAAGACCGAGTACGACAGTCGAACAAATCTACTGGCTCCATCTCCCAGTCCGTTGCTGTCAACATTTTACATTTTAGAACATATGTTTGCAAAAATTGAATTGCACCTGAGTATATCTTTTTGGATCTTTACACAATATGAGGTTAAACAGAGAAAACTAAATAATTTATTAAATCAATTAAAGAGGTGGAAATTACAGTTATTAAAGGGCTCTAGACCTGAAAGGTTAAGACAATGTTAGGCTACCAGGAAGACTTAGTGTCACATGATAAATCGCAATCACTGATATTTGTCAGTATTACTGACTTCCTCAAAGCATGTATAAAAACATAATAAACAGCAGGTTAATCTGCTGCTCAACTGTTTGCCAGCTGTAAGTCTAGTTGACGTGTGTTGAAAGAGAAGAAGAAACCAGAATACAGACATGGAAGGTGTGTGACAGTAAAATCTTAGACTTTGAAAGAAGTTTAGAAAAATAAATCAAATGTTAGAATATATTTGGAAGTTCCACCCCTACATAAGACGTATGCACAGTATGGATACAGCAAGTAAATACCAACTGTTCTGGAACTCAACACAATACAATATAGCCAAGAGTAGTAGTCTAGTCTTTTACCATTCTCTCCTGGTATAAGTAATATGGAAGGAAAAGCAGAATTTTTGATAGGTGCTAAAATTTTAAAGTTAATAGTTAAGTCCTAATGTAATTTACTTATTCCTTTATTTATTTTAAATTAATAAATTGATTTGAAAGGTCGTCTTTATGTGTCCATGAATTAAATGGAATTAACAAAATAAGATTATTCTAGTGCTTAGAGCATTATTTCGGACATATAGATCAATAGTATTAGGCCACATACCTTGCATAGCCAGTACATATTATTGAGTGGAACATTTAAAGTAGATGGAGAGATAAAAGTTCTTTATATTTGGGTTGAAAAATTCATTTTGTAATTAAGGATACATCAAATGTAATAAACCCTGTGTATGCTGAATATTATAAAACTTAAGTCATATCAATGATCATAACGTTACAGTAATTAAAGTAAGTACCTTAGTAAACCTTTAAGTCCATCAAAGCAGAAACAACATTATCAAACATTAATCAAATGAGTTCCCCACTTTCATATTTTCGTTCATCCCCAGAAAAAACCTGATCACATATACAATACAATCAGTAACACTACATTTCGA
Source organism: Homalodisca vitripennis (assembly GCF_021130785.1). Lineage (NCBI taxonomy): Eukaryota > Metazoa > Arthropoda > Insecta > Hemiptera > Cicadellidae > Homalodisca > Homalodisca vitripennis. Next base: position 109,771,996 of record NC_060208.1, read on the forward strand.
GATCTGCAATTCTTATCTTTTCCTCAGGTAAATAACTAACCTAGTACAAGAGCATGTTTTAGAGTTAGTGTACGTGGAATAAATACTCAACATGGCTGTTGTGGGGCCTCACTTATGGGTGTCACAACGCTCTGGTTTTTTTGTTTACTTTAACCTAGATTGTAGTTATGTATTAGGTTAGTCATTCACCTGAGAAAGAGTGCAGATCTCGAAACGTAGTGTTACTGATTGTATTGTATCACTGCAAATGTTCGGAAAAATCCTGTTTCCTTCAGAATCCTTCCATCCTCAAAAACAAACTTCAAACAAAGAACTGATCATATACCTGGAAACTGGCGCATAAATCCAGTAGAACTGCCAAAATATTGCCATGAGAGACTTGGATCACTCTTGTAGTTGTCACGGAAAGTCAGTTCCAGCCGTTCTGACCATTTCACAGCATGTATCACCTCTTTCGCTGTAAAATTTTGTAACAGATCAAAAATTTAAATTTCAAATAGTTTGAAGTAAGATCGGTAAGCGGAAGTGTCATGTGTCACAAACAGCTGATTATTACATGTAAGACTAAAATAATTAATAAAGCAAGAGATAAGTCAACTTTATACTGGATTAATTTGAGTTATTTAATTGTAATAATCGCTAAAGAAATTTGAAATCTATTGGAGAGATATTAATGAACATTAAGTTAAAACGTATTAGTTTGGGTTGGAGGCTGAAAGTGTCACAACTTCCAGTCTGTACACCCAGCAGCAGTAGTAGTTCGCCAGCCTTCTTCTTGTTTGATCTATTAAAGAGGTGGTCATTGTGCTAGAAAGCACATGTTTTGAATTTGAAATTTGAATTTGATTAATTTGTGAAATGCCTATTAGATATTATATAATATAGTGCAACTGATATGTGAATATTCTTGATTTTAGTGATTATATTGTGAAAGAACAAGTGTTACACTGATCATCAGAGTCACACGTTTAAGTAAATTAAATTGGTGAATGGAATTACGTTGAAATACATAAAAAAAGTTTATATGAAATTTATTATCCTAAAGATTATCTAATTGATGAGTACACCACGTTTTTTACTGACAGCTAGAATCATATAACATAATTCAACACCTTCATCTTAACCTACATCGGACATCCATCTAATCATCATATTAGGATCAATATCATATTTGGAACCATCTCATATGGCACCACCATTGTTGGGCAAAACACCATAACCTAATTCTGGACTTTCCTCATAAGGCACACAACATATGAGATAGTGTGATTATTGACCCCACCCATGTGCAGAACATCATCATATCGGGGGCAACAACCTAGGGTTATTAAAATAAACTTCCAAAACTGACCTTCATCAATTTATTCTTTTAAAGTTAAGTATGACATATTTTATCACATGTATTTTAAGGTGGTGCAATCAATTTTCAGTTGGAATATTTTTTTCTGAAATTGTTAAACAATATTTCGGTCACGGCTTTTTAAGATAACCTTTCTAAATACAGGAAAATATCTTAAAATTGTGTGATTATTCCCTAACAAGTGGTATGCATTTGAAGCAGATGAGGCAATATACAATAATTATTTATCCATTAGTTTTGAGATACAAATTGTACATTGAATAGTGTCATATAATCTTAACAATAGTGATAATATGAAAATTATATTTTTTCATTATCATATGAAAAACATAATTCATCTGTTGAATTACACACAAATAATGAGTTAACAAAAATAAATAATTGTTTCTTGTTTTACATATTTGATGTTTATGATTTTTTTAAATTATTTAACTAAAGTGTATTTTACAAACATAAGTGATTAATTTCTGACAGACTCTTGGTTACATTAACAACCAGACTGTAGTAACTGGGATGAACATAGTAAAAATGTAAACAAAAGAGCTGCAAATTTCGCTAAGCCTAGAATAAAAACAGGTTCGTGACACAGGATTTTTCTGAATTTATGTAACATTCTTGTTTTATCTTAAAAAATGAAAGTTATTTGATGTAATTTAAACATCTTATATTTAAATAACATTAGAACGTACCTCTATCAAAGACGTTGGTGGGTACATGCACAGAGCTAACTGCAGTGTTAACCGGCATGTCAAAAAAGTGGGAGTTGGGGGTGAGCTCTAGCTCCCGAGTCCCATTCGGGTCCACTCCTGGAACATAAGTACCTGGCGGCTTCAACAGCTTCGCATTGAAGTACTCAAACTCGTCACCTATATCTTCTTCAGGATTTGAATCAATTGCTGCATTCTCTGCAGTGTCCATTATTCTCTGTAATGAATTATTAAAGGGTGAAACTCAATTTAACAGTAATGTAATTGATATACAATAAGAATATACATAATATAGTTGTAGATTTTCCTCAAAGGTGATCAGATTACAGTGACAAAACATATTAATATAATACCTTTCACAAATATCCCCTTGTATCCTGGCAAATTTTCATATTGTATCCTGGCCTGATGAAAAAAATTGTGTGATGGAGATTGGAGATAACGAGAAAAAAGGTGAACTCAGTAGATCAATGGACACACAATGAATGTCAACCATACCACTGTCCAGGTCTGGAAAATCACTTCACGATCGATATAAACTCCCATCTATGGTTTTACAGCCTGGGCCTGATAATAATTACTCTGATCAAAGAAATACCTAATCATACAGCAAGGAGCTTGATAATTCATTGAATTATGCTCTTTCAAACTACTAATCAAACCCATTACTCTCATCAGTTCTACGAGTCATTCTGGAAGGGCTTGAGAGAAAGCATGGAGAGAATGTACAGTATATTGTTAACTCTGGATAAATATAAAACTGTCTAGTAATTTATCAACATCGTTTTATTGTTATACAACATCTGTCACCCTGTTAGAATCCCAAGAATATTTATACTGTACTAGTAGAGTATTAATTATACACTCTTAAATATATAAAACAAATAATAACCTATAAATACCTGACAGCAAATTGGGTTTATAGTATACCTGTGTTGTCTATTCAGAGGTATCAATTTCATGAAGTTGTGGAGTTTCAGAGAGCATTTTCTGGCTATGACTTTAAAGTCTCTTTGTCTCAAAAAGAATGAGTTTAATCAAAATTGACTTTGGTTGTGAAACACCACCCCGAACTGTTGTTTTTAGGTAGTAATCAGAATTTTAAAGGAACCATATTTTGATTCAGGAAGACCACATTTTGCCGTCACTCAAGAAACCGTTGACAGAAAGTGCAGTTATTTGATGATTGAAGCTTCCCTAGGGATTGGATTCATAGCAGAGCAAATATCTAGAATGACGTTTTGAAAGTCCGAAACATTTTCTTGATGGGTACCACATCGACAATAACAGGTGAGTGTGTAAGATAATCTGCCAGCAGATCTGCCAAATGCTTAATAATGGTGGTTATTGGATCAACAATTATTATATATATAATTGTCATTATTATATATTATATGTAATATATTATAATATATATATTATATTTATTTATTATTATATAGAACATTTGAAATGAATAATAATTAAATTAGTTCCTATAGTGATTAATAATTTTAAAAAATCACTAAATAGGTCTAAGTATAGTAATACATTTGAAATGTACATAAATAATGATTATATATATATTTAGTTATTAATCACACAGGAACTAATTTAATTATTATTCATTTCAAAAGTATTATACAATAACACAAATACAAAAGTAACAAAAAGACCTCAACAGGTTTGTTGGTAATCAGTAAATAGTTATATTACTGTTTTATTATTGTCGTTGATCTTCTTTTCCAATACTAATTGTAACTATGGGAGCAAGTGTTAGTGCGAAGACTACGAGGGGCTGTCCGCAAGGCAGCGTCCTCTCTCCTCTTCTGTGGAACATGGTTGTGGATGACCTGCTAAGTTCTTTGAATAGCAGCGGTGTCTTTGCACAAGGGTACGCAGATGATATTGTGATTCTTGTGAGTGGCAAGTTCAACACAACAATCACGGAACTGACCAATGCTGCTCTGAACATGGTGGAAAATTGGTGTGATAAGGTTGGCCTCACCGTCAACCCCACCAAGGCTGCTGTGGTTGCCTTTACCAGGAGGCGACAGATGGAGGGCATTGGTCCCTTTCTATTCAAAGGCTCACCCGTTGAGCTGAAGTCTGAGGTCAAGTACCTGGGCGTGATCCTAGATAGGGTTCTAAACTGGGGACCTCATCTAGAAAGGGTCATTGCCAGGGGTAAGTGGTCTCTAAAACAAAAAGCGGCACAGGCGCTGGAATTCTGGGAGTGAGACCATGTAGGGAGCTGGTGGTCCCTATGGGTCCGTATCCGACAGTCTTTCAAGCGGTCGCAGCTATTATGGAATGTGCTCGTGAGAATCTTCGTCTGCGATATAGGGGCAAGACGATTAACATTTTCACGGACAGTCAGGCAGCACTGATGGTGCTGGATTCTTGCGTGATCAAATCCAAACTGGTTTGGGATTGCTATCAGGCCGTTTCCTCCCTTGCCAGAATCAACAATGTAACCGTTTGTTGGGTTCTTGGTCATGAGGGGATTCTTGGGAACGAAAGAGCTGATGCCCTGGCCAACCAGGGCTCAGCGACAATTATGACAGGCCCTCAACCGCTCTGCGGTGTTCCAAGGTGTGAATCCTCTAGGGTTGTCTCGAAATGGATTCGTGCGGAGCATGGGAGAAGGTGGAGGTTGCATCCGGGTTTGAGAGTGAGTAGAATGGTATTACAGTCACCTTCCTCCAAGGTGGCTTCGGACCTTCTCTCATTAAACAGATCAATGTCTTCTAAGGTCATTGGTCTCATTACGGGGCATGGTCACCTAAGGAAGCATCTTCACAGAGTTGGCATCCTTCAGGAGGATCCGCTCTGTGGAAGGTGTAATGAGCAGGAGGAGACTGCTGAGCACCTGCTCTTTGATTGCCCTGCAATAGCAAAAGAGCGGTATGCCATCTTTGGTAGTTTGGACAGGGGTGGTGAATTTTCCCAGGAGAACTTGATAGGTTGTTTTCGGCGGTTTGTTGAACTGCTGAAGTTGTAGACTGGTGGGTCTCATGGTGTGTTTCCGGGGTGCGCAAAAAGCCCTTGAGGCTTAAGTGCATGGCAGTAGGCCGCCCCAAGGAAAAAAAAAATCGTAACTATTAATATTATTGTAAAACAAAAAAATAAACACATAATTTAGACTCAAAACATTTTCCAAATTACAGATGTGAAGAAAAGAACAACTAGAATAATCTGCACAAAAATACTTTGCTGGTGGATGGTGTGTTTGAATAACCCTTTACATCCTGCACCAAACAATGTTGCCAGTTTGACGTGTAGGAAAAATTACTGATCAGTAGTCTCATCATATGTTTCAATAAAAAACCATTATTAGTTGTTACTGAAAAGAAATATACATATGATTTTTCATTCATCTGTTTTGCGGACAACATGTAAATCAAATGGATATTAGTGACCATAGCCACATCAAAGAGGGAGCAGGTAGTGGTCAGCAGCGATATGGCAACACCACCTTAAGCGTCATCAGACTATTTTGGTGCAGGCTTCTCTAACAACTTGTACCTTCATAATAAACGTTCACTTCAAACTAGGAGCTAAAGAAATCCCTCATTTAGTCCTAGAAGGAGCACTTGCTTAGTGAGAGAATATTCAATATGGGTAAGGTTGGTGTTAAGAATCACCTTCTGCTGAGATCTTATGAGGAGTGATAGCGGATTTTATATCTCAGTCATGTCATCTTGGAAGAAGCAGAGCCTAAAGTTGTGTTCAAGACTCTTCCAGTCAAAGCAAGCAGGGGAGTCAATACTCCCTCATGTTTACGCTAGCAACAGCCTTTAACATTAACCCTTTGCGGTCGGATGGCCCTTGAGACTGGCCACACAGTTTTCAAAGACGGTGCGAAATAATTTCAACATGAGTAGTCCTCGCCGCTCGCCTAGCCCGCGTCACTGGCCACGCCAGTCCTTGCGTCAGCTCGATATTTATCATGGCGGCCACTTCCTACCAACTCGGAATTGTTTTTACAGCAACCTTCAATGTTTACATCCGATGTATTCATGTTGGTGTTGGGCATTTAAACTTTAAATAACACAAATTAACTCTGGAAGTGTTACTTCTACCCATGACCACCAGATTGATTTTTTCTGAAATGGCGTATTTGTCTGGATTTTTTCGGCAGCATACCTATTTGTTTCTTTACCTATTTCAGTTAAAAGGCTGTCATTGAAAGATAGTTGAAAAACTGTAAAGAGGTTGATGGTTTTTCATTACTTGAAAGTTTGTAACCACTATATTGTGCCCATTTAAATTCACAAACATTTGTATCGCCCTCACACCATTCTTTCCACTCTTCATCCACCCCTACTATATCTCTATTTTGTGTCTAGCCAACAACATTATCGTCTTCAAAAATTTGGCCCTCTTCTAATGGAAGAATTTCATTATATTCATCTTCTAATTGTTCTATAGCATAATCTTCTAAGTCATCACAATCATGATGTGAGTCAAAATCACTACATTTATCAAAGATTATTTTTTCGTAATTTTCATGACTTACAAGGTTATCCATATTAACAGGATTTTATAAACTGTTGGATAACTAACACCATTACAAATAAATTTACAACAAATCTACAGGTAGGCATAACCTTACTTTTACCAGGTGACAAAAAGTTTTCTCGTTATCTTCAAGACAGTTTTTGGTTCACCACTGTTTTCTTAAAACTTTAGAACTATTTACACAAATCACAAATAAAACCCATGTTAAAATCACAACTTAAAACAAATTGATAAATAAACATAAACAAAACAATGTGCAGACAACTACGTCAATCAGAGCAAACAGTGCCGATGGAACCAGCAACACAGCTGTGAATTTATATTTTGTTTCCAAGACTGAAGGCGGTAAAATGTGATAAAAGGCATTTGTGTTTTAGTTAAATAATTTCTCAATAGGTTTCAGCACTTCACAGACCTACTATCACATGTTAAATATTTCTAAAAACAGGATGTTTTACTGGCCAGTGACACAAGCCAACCGAGCGTAAAAGGATATCTATAATGGGCGGTCTCACGGGCCAGGCGATCGCTGAGGACAACTCCAACGAAAACAATTCCTACTTGTTGCGCAAATGGCTGTGGCCTGTCAGACTGGCCATGCGATCGCAGAGGACAAACTATAAATACCGTACCTGACCGCAAAGGGTTAAGAGAGCCCCACCCTCTAAAAGTCATTCTCTGCAGTAAACTAGATTTATCGATCAACCTTTTCACCCAGTATCACGTATGCAGTTGGTGATGTGCTGCTCCTAGACATGTATAGGGTTGCCCATATAAAGTGACATATCAGTTTTTGCTGTACCGTAACCCTCCTGAAGATTAGTTGTTGAATTAATGTACATAAATTTTAAACACTTCCAATGTCACGTCCTGTTTTAGATTGCTGTTGTAACAGTATGGCCAGATCCAAACCTACCCTCACTGCGTCCACTTTGTGCTCCATCATATTCTCCATGTCTTTGACAAGTTCATTCACCACTTTCCCTCCATCTCGAGACTCCACTTTTGCCTCCTTGAAACTCTGAAATAAAAAAAATGTATAAGGAATTCAATTATTTTGTGACATGTATTGTTTGTGTAATGCATAATGTACTGATCATTTGATTAAATTGTTCAAATAGAATTTAAATTTGTTTAAATAAATGTATGCATTAACAGGTTAAATTTGGAATCAAATGGAAAAACTGTGAAACCAATACATTTTGAGATGGTTGATAACTATGACACTTATCTGAACCCATTACCATCAGTAACCTGAAGTGTTCTAAACGTCACTTATCCATACAATCTTACTTTTTTTATTAATGAAATATCCTAACAAATTAGGAGTTATACTTGTGTAGATCTATTTCATATACTTGTGATTTAGTTGCAAATAAAGATTAAATCATTCTTTCTGGCTCAGTCGGAAATGTTATTAATTTATTCTCATGAGAGTTATATGTACTCACTATCTTGAAAAATAGTTTTAACAATAATTTTAGGAAATTTTAAAAGCATTCCTGAAAGCTTTCTATTTTTCTCAAAGTTTATAAAAAGTGGAGTTGTGAAATTTTTTAAAGTTTGGACGGACACCATAATGAAACGAAATAGCATACCAAGTTGGCCCATAAACTTAATTGAGATATTTATATGAACAATTTTAATACTAAGTTTGAACTTGTTTTAGCCAGTTCTCTGTGATCGAAAAAATAATATTATATTTACAATTAATCTCGAAAACCGTTTACTAAAGAAAAAACCTTGAATTACAAAATGTTTTGGTTATATTATAATCATTCAAACACTTTTTGTTTGAGTTTTTTAGGATTATAAATATCAGAGTTGTATATTGAAACAAAATGCTGGCCATAAACTTGGCCAAGATATTTATAATTTTTACTAAGTTTCAACTTATTTGGGCTTTTATTGGGACAGTTATTGGTTAGTTTCAATAAGCCAATGGAAGGGGATTGTGAAGGAAACATGAATTTTCCTGTTTGCTATCATTCAGTTGTACCAATGATTTATTAAATCACTAAATGATGGACATGGATTCTGTCTTGTTTACTTCACAAAGAATCACTGTTGAAGCTAATAAGAAAAGAAGTTTTAATAACTGTAATTTGCAATAAAAAGTAATCATTCCGAATATATACATGTGTATATTTAGATGTCTAGATCTTATGAATTAAAATGCAATTTATTTGTTGAAGCCACAATGATGCTGCGTCTCCACCTCCGCTTGTGTGATCAATCACTCATCTCAAGAAGGCTTTCATTTTCAAAACTTTAACTTTCAACAAAATGTGCCTTAAAATGTATACAAATGGGTAGAAAATTTCACAATATTCCATTAATTTTTAACCCACAGTAACATGAGCAATGCTGTAGATGGAGCTTATATTGGTTACTTTTTTAATGTAAGTTAAAAAACATGAACAATGTTTACACTAATTAAGAAGTGGTATTTCAGTAAACAGTCATTTGTATATTCATAATTACTTTCTGTAAACTTTTATAATTTTACTTTGGAAGTAAATGCACTACTAAAAGTTTAATCTAGTTTGAAAAAATGTTACTTATAAGAACTTGTATCAACTAAAATTCTTTCAGTAATTATTTTTAGACAACAAACATTTTAAAATTACCCACCTTTATGACATCGACTCTCCTGGTAACGTAATCCCCCAGACTCCATAGTTCTGTTCCAAGCTTCTCTGCCCATCCTTGAACTCTGAAACAACATTTAATTCAGATCAATCAAATAGCCAATCGTTTTCTTCTGCTATTTGAGTGATATTGTCACTGTAGGGTAGGAGTTTTTAGATGTGGGATAGGATTGTGATAAAGATGGTTTTATGAATTTTGATAAAAGCATTATTTACCACACACTATCTTAACCATTTTTAAAATGTTAAAGTCATCAACATCTTCCAATTCTTCAAGGAAGTTTTAAATATATTTCATTTATGTTGAGTGAAATGAATGGCTCTGTATCTGGATTTATTGCCTAAAAAACAAAAGAATTTTGTATGACAAAATTAACTTACACATAATGTTAAATTAATTAAAATCAACTATATTGTAGTTATTTTTTACATGATAAGGACATATGTCTTTGCAAGAGTGTTTTTACTTTACATTTCAAATTGGCAAGGGCCTTATCTTATGTTAAGTAGTAGCACAGACTATAGATATTTCTCTTCTAAATATCTATAGTCTATGGTAGCAGTGTATTGAATAGATTTACACCCTATTATCAAAAGATTTTGTGGGTGCTACTGTATACATCTATATGTACTGATGTCAAGTTTATGTCTGGTTTTATAAGCATTAACATCTATTGGCCTAAGGTACAAAATGGGTTATGTTGGTATAATAGTGAATAACACATACAAGGATGGAACAGTAAGAATCCTAGACTAATAAATAAAGGTCTACAGTGTGCATCTACAGGAGACCAAAGATTAATATTATTGCCTTTTTTATAGAAGAATCAGTGAAAAGAATGAATTTTTGTTATGAGAACCAAGGTTATGAGACGTTGACTTGAGGGGAGGCAGGCGGAATAGTTTCGCTTTTATTAGCTTTAGCTTGTCTCTCTTGGTCTCAATCATAAGCACGTTAGCAGAAATGTAATCAACTAACTCGTCCACACTCGCTAATGCGGAATAGTTACGTGTATAGTCGGCATCCACTTTTAATTCCAACTCGTGGCACAAGTCTAATATCGCTGAAAAATTCCTGTCCAAGTCTCTGAATAGATTTAGCTCTGACAAGCAACTGCTGAAGTATATTTGGATCGGAAGTCTTCTTAGTTAAATCATAGATACTTTGTATCTGAGAAAAGAGGTGTTCTCGCTTTGCATTGGCCACTTTAAGAGACATCGCCATGTTGAAAGTGTTTGTAGAAAATTAATCAATTTGAGTGAAACTTCAAAGGTGAAAAGTAAACAAAATATTGTTCCTCTTGAACTGAGACAGTGATAAAAATAGAAACTAAATTATTTTCCTCTGAAGTAATTTTCCCCAAGAAATAAGAAGTATCTAAACAATATAATACAATGAAACACAAATTTAAAAATATTTATGATACAATATAAATAAACCTTTTAACACTTTTTGTAAACTTTTATTTTGTTACTATGTACATTTCGAAATCATTGATTTCATCTTCAGTAACCAATTGTTTTAGTTTTTTGAGGTAAAAACTCAATAATAATGCAATAAGTAGAGTAGGCTCGTATAGGCCTATAATATAGTTTTTGTTTTGAGAAAATAAAATACACTGTTATTATGGCAAAACGTAAACAAGACAAGTTGTTATTAAATAATAAACAACAATTAAGGTTATTGTTGAGCTAAATTCAGCTATAATGTAGCAGAGGCTCTGGAAACATTATGAGCACGTACTACATGTAAACTGTCAGTGGAAAAGTATGGTAGTGTTGTGACAGTAACCATAAACCATGCATACATATGCGTGAGCAATGTTCAAATAGAAATTATAATAAACAATTGTGAGCAGTAAGTAGCTTTTTTTTTCTTTTTAAGCTGAGACTAGAATATAGTGTTGACAAAAATAAACATTTAATTTTGCAATAAGAGTCCTGCTCAAGGTAAAGTGTCCAATAACCAAGATTGTTTATATTTAACCTGCTTAGAATAATGCGTATTACAAGTAGGGCTGATAACCAACAAGTATTGAGAAGCGGTAACCATTAAACAGTAATCAGTTCACCTGTGCTGTGACAGTCTGAAAGCTTGTTTGTCAACAAAACAATGCAGTCGACAGAGCACCACAGCTGATATGATCAGACGTCACAGCTGATATAGAGAGGGGACTGGAAAATCGATATGCACGGACTTTGCAATCGTGAAAGAACCTGAAACCACACTTTGAAATATGCACTGTATATAGCTTATATGAGTTGAGATTGCACTGATATTCACCAATGGACTAAAGTTCTTATTATCCGGCCCGGAGGACCATGAAAAGAATGAATTTTGGTTATGAGAACCATGAAATAATATTTTAGAGGCTCGATTAAGAAGGACCCACTTCACACTAGGCAGTGAAGACGCCGAACACACTGATTTTAACAAGAGTTCACCAAGGTTACACATAATAAGTTTATGAACAGTGCATATTCAAATAAAGTGCAGAAAATAAACAGTTACCTTTGTTTTCATGAGAGGTACCTAACCGTAGTCTGCTGTTTTGTTGAGGGCCAGGTTGTGATCAGTAAGTGTGGAAATAGGCTGCTGTCCTTGTCGGCAGGCGTGAAGACGGAAGATGTCCCTTCACGGATTCACTCATCACTCACGCACAATACGACCGCAAACGAATAGATAGTTCTTAACACTGTGGCCAGTCCTGTAGAGCACGGTAGACGCGGGTGTTCCCGGGAGCAGAGACGTTCTGGTAGAGATTGCCAATCCAGAGCACTGACTTTTAATGTTAATGTAAATGTAGAACAAATAGAGATAAACTAATATTTAAATAAGAGAGAAACACATGGGGGAGAGAGTAAGTATGGTCAGCAGTGGCTAGAGAGCACATAAAGTGCCCCAGGTGGGACCGAGAGTATAATGAGCAAGCGTGCCTACGCTTGCAAGGTGGGCAATTGATAAGTCAACCGTTGTGATTTGGTTGGTGAGTTTTACAGTAAACAGCTGATTCGGGAAACAATGGTTCATTGGTCTGTCACTGTACGTGAATATTTTAATCCAGTAAAGGAATGGTATTGTAGGCACTAGGCCGCAGAAAGAGATATAGAATTAATGTAGTATATACAGTTTAGTAAATAAAGGCAAATATAGAGTATAAGTTGCACAAAAAATATATACATAATTATTATTCAATAAAAGTAGCCTTTTCATATTAGGCAATAAAAAACAAGTTATTTAATGCAATAAATACTTAACATACCGGCCGCCTTGAATCACCTTGGGATTCAATGAGAGAAAGAGCAACATAGGCTCAAATTACAAAGGTTATAGGCGGTGGTAGAGAGACAGTTAATTAATTGTAGAGGTGAGGTAAGAGAAACACCTTCACTGCTGGACGAGTGAGAGTTTCCACTTGAGGTCTTGAGATGTACCACTCGAACTGTACCATCTTGTCCTGGAGTGACATCAGTGATCCGTGCAAGGGGCCAAGAGAGAGCGGGAATATCCTGATGCACCAGGACGAGGTCTCCAGGTTGGAGGTTGCGGGAAGGAGTGCTCCACTTGAGGCGCTGCTGAAGTGTCTGGAGATATTTGACATGGACATGGTCAATGAGGAGGTCCACGACAGGGTGCTTCTTGGGCAGGATGCACGGGTAAGACACGTTCGGCGGGAGGTCAGCGTGGCGCAGTCTGCCGCCGACGCGGAGAAGTCCATCCGGACCCTGGAATGGGGCGAGGCGTTGAAGTCTGGTAGAACACGTCTTTCGGTCCCGCAGTAGAGCCAGATCTTCAATGAAAGCTTCCTCTTGGCACGGTCTTGAAATTTCGCAGCTGGGCGGAGTTCCCGTTCTGTCTTGGAGAGAGGTCCGAAGTGGCGGTTTGGTGAACGACAGTTTTGGATAAAACGCAAGACGTAGGCAATCACGTGCAACAATTTCCTCCTGGAAGAGTACTGGATGAGGAGGTCCCACGTAGGCGGTGCTGTGGCCAAGGCAATGACAGGAGTGGAATGCTTCAGCTCCCCTAGCTCCTCCAGAGAGACCGAGTACAGGCTGGAATCAGTATCTGGCCAGGCCGAGGAGGGGAGACGCAACCAGTCGGGTCCATGCCACCAAAGGGGATGATCCACCAATTGAGAGGGAAGGATTCCACGGGAGGCGCAGTCAGCAGGATTGGAAGCACTGGGTATGTAGCGCCAGCACTCCACAGCCACAAGTTCTTGAGTTTGCGCCACACGATTAGCCACATAGGTTTTGAGGCGATAAGAAGGTGTTTTGATCCACGCGAGGGTCACAGTAGAGTCGCACCAGCAAACAATAGAACCAAACTTGCGGGTGGGAGCTAATTGAGTAACACAATATTTCACAAGTTGGGCCAGGAGATGAGCTGCGCATAGCTCCAGTCGGGGCAGCGTCACTCTTTTGAGAGGAGCAACGCGAGTTTTAGCCATATCTTGGCTTACGTGCACCGTGTCATTGGAGGTAGAGCGGATGTAGACTACAGCAGCATAGCCTAGTTCTGAGGCGTCAGAGAAACCGTGCAAGTCCCAGTGAGTAGCAGCAGAGTAGGGGATAGCACGAGGAATTGTAATAGTGGCAACGTGCTTAAGATCAAATAAAAAGGCGTGCCATTTTTGGTATATTTCTGGAGGGAGCGGATCATCCCAATCTATGCCAGAAATCCATACGAGTTGCATGATATTTTTTGCGAGCATTATACAAGGCGCCAAAAAACCACAGGGGTCATAGACTTGAGAAATGAGACTTAAAACTTCACGCTTAGTGGGGTTTTCACAAGAAAAATTAAAATTAAACGTAAAAGTGTCAGTCAGAGGGGTCCATTTAAGGCCCAAAATAGAGAAATGAGGCTCCTGAGAGGGTTGCAGAAAAACTGGGATTTCCCGATGATCTTCAGGAAGGTGTTGCAGAAGTCTCGGAGAGTTCGAGACCCACTTCCGGAGCTCAAAGCCACCGAGCCGAAGGAGTTTGATGAGTTGATCTTGAAGTTCAGCGGCGAGTTCTTCAGTCTCAGCTCCGCAGATCAGGTCGTCGACGTAGCTCTGGTGCTTGAGAATCTCAGCAGCATGGGGGTAGCGGTGACCTTCGTCTTCTGCCAATTGATGTAGCGTTTTGATGGCCAAGTAGGGTGAACAGTTCAGGCCGTAGGTAACTGTCGTGAGCTTGAACGTGGACATCAAGTCGGTAGGGTGATCACGCCATAATATCAGTTGAAAATGTTGATCGTCAGGATGCACCTTAATTTGGCGGTACATCTGTCTGATGTCACAAGAGAACACTACGTTCTGAAGGCGGAAGCGCAGAAGAATGTCACAAATATTATTATGCAGTTTAGGTCCGGTCAACAGAGTGTCATTGAGAGAGAGTCCGGAACTGGTTTTGGCACTGGCGTCAAAAACGACGCGTAGTTTGGTGGTGCTACTTTGTGCCTTAAAAACACCGTGGTGTGGCAGAAAGTAGTGGGGAGTGCTTAAGTCAGGAGTAGGGCAGCCCTGCATATGGCCTAGAGAGACTCATGTAGACTCATGTATAAAATCAGAATGTAGACTCATGTATAAAATCAGAATATAAATTATAATACTCCACATTAGTGGGAGCGTGGAGCTTGCGCTCGAGTGAATAGAGTCTACTTTCAGCATGAACTTTGGAATTTCCCAGATGAGTACTGGTGTTCTTGAAAGGGAGGCGGACCATATATCGACCCTCATGGTCCCTGGAGTGCGTGGTAGAAAAATATTCATCGCACTGAGTTTCCTCTGCAGACCTTTTACTGGGAGCAGGCAGTTCCTCTTGTGTCCAGAAACGCTGCATAGAGGCGTGGAGGTCTACCTCAGCAGTCGAGAGAAGAGAGACAGCCATAGTAGAGACAGACTGCGTCAGTGGTGTGCAGGGAGCCGTCCCCATCAGCACGAAACCAAAACAGGTGCCCAGGGCGTGAGGTAAATTGAGACCAAGAGAGTAGGTCTCGTGAGTAAGAATATGTGGAATTAGCGCTCCACCAATAAGCACGTCAATGCCACCAGGGAGGTGGAAGGTTGGATCAGCCAGTGTAATATTTTTAACCTTATTCATGACCTCCTGAGATATTTGCACTCGTGGGAGATCTACAGTGATTTGTGGCAATATGTGGAACGAGTGCGGGGCGGCAACTGGGTGGCCAGCAAGAGTTTCCACGCCCAGAGTTAAAAATCCGCGTGTGTGAGCAGAGGTTTGAGAAAGGCCGGCGACATTAATAGTGGCCGGACGGCGCTGTGTACCCAACAGTTGGGAGGCTTTCTCGCTAATAAAATTTAGCATGCTTCCTGAATCAATTAAGGCACGAAAGACATAAGCTTGTCCGTTAGAGGCGGTGAGCTTGACAAGAGAAGTACCCAGAAGAACCGTGGTACTAGGGGCGACGTCTAGATGCAGTGTGCCATGAGCGTGTAGTGTGGTGTGTTCGGGCCGGGCTAGGAGGCGAGAGCGCTGTGGTCGCAGGCGGAGGGCGGACAGCAGGTGTAGGTGTTACAGGCCGGCCGCCGTCACGGCCGTTCTCCACAACGGGACGAACGCGGTCCGACGTACTAACACTGGACCGTGTTGGCCGATCAGTGAAGTGTAGCAAGGTATGATGACGACCACGACATGTTCGACACGTGAATTTAGACTGACATTCACTTAATCTGTGCGTCCCCAAACAAGAAGAACAGCGTTTATGCTGTTTAATAATCCCGTGCCGTTCTTGAGGTGTCTTTTGGCCGAAGCTGGGACAGCCATAAATTTTATGACCGCTCTGATGGCAATAAAAACATGATGGGCCTTGTTTATAGGCCGAGGAGGGTGGAGAGGAAGCCGCCAACAAGCTCACGTTTTTAAGAGACGATTTGGGCTTATCAAATCTGGGTTTTGACCCAAGATAAGAACTTGAAGCGTTCTTGGGGTCCACAATATTGTTATGTAGACTACTGTCCTCAATGTGGCTGCATTCCAGGTTGAGAAACTCAATTATTTGTTCAACCGAGGGCAAAGTATGAAGCTCTTCCTTTTTTCGAAACTGTTCTAGGCGGGTGACCATCCGATTATCAATCTTGCGTAATAACAAGGCTGAGAGAAGTGGGTTGTTACTGGTGATGTCATTGTTTAATGCTTTAAGTGATTGCATATGTTCGTGAAAAAGATTAAGGAAAGCACGGATATTCTTCACAGATGTGCTGGAGATGACGGGAAGGTCTAGTATTTGATTTAATTGTAGTGTGAGTAGACGCCTAGTATTATGGTAGCGATCCTTCAGCAGCTGATAAGCGATTGCATAATTTTGCTCAGTTATATTTAGCGACTTTATCAGAGAGAGTGGTTCGCCTGAAAGCACGCTCAAGAGATATTGAAATTTCATTACATCGCTTAAGTGCGCATTGTTGTGTACGGCTTGTTCATAAACGTTGATGAACGTACAGAAGTCCAAAGCAGCTCCGTCGAAAGTTTTTAATTCCAATTTCGGTAGCCGGACGTTGACTTGAGGGGAGGCAGGCGGAATAGTTTCGCTTTTATTAGCTTTAGCTTGTCTCTTGGTCTCAATCATAAGCACGTTAGCAGAAATGTAATCAACTAACTCGTCCACGCTCGCTAATGCGGAATAGTTACGTGTATAGTCGGCATCCACTTTTAATTCCAACTCGTGGCACAAGTCTAATATCGCTGAAAATTCCTGTCTAAGTCTCTGAATAGATTTAGCTCTGACAAGCAACTGCTGAAGTATATTTGGATCGGAAGTCTTCTTAGTTAAATCATAGATACTTTGTATCTGAGAAAAGAGGTGTTCTCGCTTTGCATTGGCCACTTTAAGAGACATCGCCATGTTGAAAGTGTTTGTAGAAAATTAATCAATTTGAGTGAAACTTCAAAGGTGAAAAGTAAACAAAATATTGTCCTCTTGAACTGAGACAGTGATAAAAATAGAAACTAAATTATTTTCCTCTGAAGTATTTTCCCCAAGAAATAACAAGTATCTAAACAATATAATACAATGAAACACAATTTAAAAATATTTATGATACAATATAAATAAACCTTTTAACACTTTTTGTAAACTTTTATTTTTGTTACTATGTACATTTCGAAATCATTGATTTCATCTTCAGGTACCAATTGTTTAGTTTTTTGAGGTAAAAACTCAATAATAATGCAATAAGTAGAGTAGGCTCGTATAGGCCTATAATATAGTTTTGTTTTGAAAAAATAAAATACACTGTTATTATGGCAAAACGTAAACAAGACAAGTTGTTATTAAATAATAAACAACAATTAAGGTTATTGTTGAGCTAAATTCAGCTATAATGTAGCAGAGGCTCTGGAAACATTATGAGCACGTACTACATGTAAACTGTCAGTGGAAAAGTATGGTAGTGTTGTGACAGTAACCATAAACCATGCATACATATGCGTGAGCAATGTTCAAATAGAAATTATAATAAACAATTGTGAGCAGTAAGTAGCTTTTTTTTTCTTTTTAAGCTGAGACTAGAATATAGTGTTGACAAAATAAACATTTAATTTTGCAATAAGAGTCCTGCTCAAGGTAAAGTGTCAATAACCAAGATTGTTTATATTTAACCTGCTTAGAATAATGCGTATTACAAGTAGGGCTGATAACCAACAAGTATTGAGAAGCGGTAACCATTAAACAGTAATCAGTTCACCTGTGCTGTGACAGTCTGAAAGCTTGTTTGTCAACAAAACAATGCAGTCGACAGAGCACCACAGCTGATATGATCAGACGTCACAGCTGATATAGAGAGGGGACTGGAAAATCGATATGCACGGACTTTGCAATCGTGAAAGAACCTGAAACCACACTTTGAAATATGCACTGTATATAGCTTATAAGAGTTGAGATTGCACTGATATTCACCAATGGACTAAAGTTCTTATTATCCGGCCCGGAGGACCATGAAAAGAATGAATTTTGGTTATGAGAACCATGAAATAATATTTTAGAGGCTCGATTAAGAAGGACCACTTCACACTAGGCAGTGAAGACGCCGAACACACTGATTTTAACAAGAGTTCACCAGGTTACACATAATAAGTTTATGAACAGTGCATATTCAAATAAAGTGCAGAAAATAAACAGTTACCTTTGTTTTCATGAGAGGTACCTAACCGTAGTCTGCTGTTGTTGAGGGCCAGGTTGTGATCAGTAAGTGTGGAAATAGGCTGCTGTCTTGTCGGCAGGCGTGAAGACGGAAGATGTCCTTCACGGATTCACTCACGCACAATACGACCGCAAACGAATAGTTCTTAACACTGTGGCCAGTCCTGTAGAGCACGGTAGACGCGGGTGTCCGGGAGCAGAGACGTTCTGGTAGAGATTGCCAATCCAGAGCACTGACTTTAATGTTAATGTAAATGTAGAACAAATAGAGATAAACTAATATTTAAATAAGAGAGTAACACATGGGGGGGAGAGTAAGTATGGTCAGCAGTGGCTAGAGAGTACATAAGTGCCCCAGGCGGGACCGAGAGTATAATGAGCAAGCGTGCCTACGCTTGCAAGGTGGGCAATTGATAAGTCAACCGTTGTGATTGGTTGGTGAGTTTACAGTAAACAGCTGATTCGGGAAACAATGGTTCATTGGTCTGTCACTGTACGTGAATATTTTAATCCAGTAAGGAATGGTATTGTAGGCACTAGGCCGCAGAAAGAGATATAGAATTAATGTAGTATATACAGTTTAGTAAATAAAGGCAAATATAGAGTATAAGTTGCACAAAAAATATATACATAATTATTATTCAATAAAAGTAGCCTTTTCATATTAGGCAATAAAAAACAAGTTATTTAATGCAATAAATATTTAACAATCAGTTTGTTAGTTAACTCAAAATTACACCACAGAAATACATCATAAAGTGAGTGGATATGCACATATGATAATAGGTTGTTATGAGCACCTCATACACATATAAATAGGTAGGCTCCGGGACAGCCCCTCATATGAAGGAATTCTTTTGATGTTCATAACTCTCCATTTAGATAAACTGCTTGATGCCTACCCCCAAAATTGCTCCTAAACAACTTAACAACCAAGTCACCAAAGAAATAAAATGATAGCTTATCCACCAAGAGATCATGGGCTACAACGTTGAAGACCTTTGACATGTTGTAAGATCTAAAAATCATTTTTTTTCTTTTGGCCTCAAGTCCTCTATAAACATTCCATGATTAAAGACAGGACTGTATTGCTTCTATAGTACTATGGTAGGGTCTAAGGCTAAACTGACATTGAGACAACAATTTGTAATTTTCTAAGAGTAATGAGCTGAGAGTGTAGAAAATGTTCTTCAAAAGATCTTCAAAACTAAACCTGTATGATAGAGATTGCTCCAAAATTATCACATATACGTTATAAGCCCTTGATATGTACAGGTATAACTTTACTGAGTTTATCAAGAAAGAACCATAAACTAATACATAAGTCAAACCATATACATATGTTAAAACCTCACTAATATGGTACAAAGATATTTTCATGATATTGTAATTTAAACCATATACATAAAGACAAGACCATTTCTCAAACTGTAAACAGATGAGTAACCCTCCTCAACTAAAAGCTCTCTAATCTTAAAGTTGTTATGTGACCTGCTATCATTTAGCACAATTTCAATAACCCTTTGAAGGCCATTAACCCCAGCCATTAAATCAAGCTTACTTGCCAAAAAGGCCAGCCTCAAGATGGCACTTTTGAAACACTCCTAAAAAACTGGTGTAACTCATCTATAATAATATCTTAATTTTTTTTGCTTAGTATTATATTTAAAAACATAAAAATATTTTATTTGTTTGTTAAATATTGAGATAAAAAAATATTTAAAGAAAACCATTAATATTGTAAGAAAGATTACACATTTTCACACAAATACATAAAAATTCATGTGAATATCTTTATAAATAAAGTTATTGAAAATATCTTTCCAAAAATGTATTAGTTTCTACGCCACTACCTTCCAAATTGCATCTTTCTACTGAACCAAAAAGAATGAAAAAAAACTTTATAATAATCTTGAAACATATCTATTTATGTTTATTTTGATATTATACTACAAACTAAAAATAAAGAAGTAAGGAAAAAATGAAATCAAATGGAAGGTTTCGAGACTCATCTCACAGCTGTTTTGGAAATATAATTTCAGAGCCAGTATATCGGCCTGTGGCCGTCAAAGGGTTAAGATAATAAATAATATAGCCAATCTCATTCAAATTTCATTTGTGATTCAGGTTTCATGACTAACTTAAAAACAACAAATCAATTATATAATAAAAAAAATAAAACTTAGATGTCCATGGATCTCAAAAATGCAAAAATTATTTGATTAAACAATTGAAAACACGTAGGTTGAATAAATAAGATATATAACTAAAAACTTATAAAATATAAGAAATTATTTTACAATACTAAAATAAGAAAAGCTAAAAATGTATCAAAAGCACTATAGAATGCAATTAATTCTGAAACAGGGAAAATAAATAAACAACATTATGAAAATGTTGCTTTAAAAATAAATGACGACATATACAGTAATCCTAAAGTAGTTACTTAACAAGTCCAACTATCACTCTAACAGTGTTAATAATTTGTTAGGCAATAAATTAAATTACCCATCTGTCAACAATTTTAGTAATATAGAAAACCCTAATAAGGAAGCACGGAGCTGTTTCAAACTAATTTCTACTTAACACCAAGTGAGAGAGAAGTAAACCAAATTATAGGAACAATGAAAAGTATAAATTCGAATGGGTATGATGATGTTTCTGTTGTGGTTTTAACAATAGCTAAAGTTCATATTTCTAAAATTGTAAGTTACCTTAACAAATAAACACTCTCCATTTGTAAGTGAAAATTTCCAAATATCTTGAAAATATACAAAAAAAGTAGCAATACATAAAGTGGGAGGAAAACAAGATATGTTCAGTTACTGTCCAATATCTTTGCTACCTAATATATGCAAAGTGTAAGACTAAACTGTGTACTTATGGATTATTTAGAAAGTGAGAACATTTCGAACAATTCTTAGCATGGGTTTTGGTGAAATAAATTGTAGTTACAGCAGCAACATATTTTTAGAATCGATTGATAAGGGAGAAAAGACAATAGAGATATTTATAGACATATCTAAGTCTTTGACAGCGTTAAACATAAAATCCTTCTTTCTAAATTAATAAATATTGGAATAAAAATTTTGCCTGAACATTTTTTTACTTATCAGGCTGGAAACAATATACTGAAATAACACATTTTACAAGAAATAAAAAACTTCTCTTTTGGGCTTTGTTTTTTTTCTCTTTGTTATACCAAAAATATGCCAAAATTATTTGATACTTTACTATACTTTAACTTACAACTATACTTTAACCTTGTATGCAGATAATTAAAACTTAAAACTTTCTGCAATCTCATTGCAAACAAAACCCAAACCAAAACAATAATACTCTCACAGTTTTTTTCAAATAGATCCCAGCTAGAATAAGTAAATAAAACTAATTTCTTAGGCTTGCAATTTGATCAATTTATTTGTTGGGATGAACATGTAAAATATGTGAAGAAGGTAAACTCTAGGATTTATGTAATCCGGCAAATGGGATTTTTCTATTATCAGTCAATGCTTAAGTCTATACATCATGTATATATCCAATCACATATTTATTTAGGAATATACGGATCGACAACAAAAACAAACATGGTTAAACTATTTAAATTACAAAAAAAGGAATTAGAATAATATTAAATATAAAACATGATAATTCTGTAAAAGACATTGAAAAAAAGTCATCAATGTAAGGACCAAACTCAAAAGAAGTATTGATGGTGATCCTAAGGTCATCGATGACGTTGCATCTCTTTTTGGAACTTCATCCATGAAATAGTCAGCCAATATGACATTTTTCTTTCAGCTAAAAGTAATTGGTAGTTTCCTCCGATTATATCACACTGAATAATTTGGCAGAAAAGTACTGACAACAAATGCCCTTGGCCATCAGTGTGGGTTTCTGTAGCGGAAAGCAATACCCCTCATTACTGCCATCCCTCAAGATGTATCTAAATTCGAGCTCAGACCAAGAAGCGCACCAATCACGATGGGCTTTGCATTAGTTAATAAATAAGGATACATTTACACTTTTACTCATCTATGATATTTATTATTGACTTGCCATCACTCACAGGCTTCATTTGACTGTGTCCCATACAGCAGTGGTAATGTATGGACTCTGAACCTTCTTATCACTTAATAATGACTTTTCACAACATAATTTTCTTATATTTTAAGTCTGTCTGGTTGTAATATTAAAATATGAATGAAATTGAAGTTTATCCAAATGCTCAGTATTATCTTATTTTTTTATATGATTGTAATTATATCAGTGTTTTTTTTTTAATAAAAAAACATTCAATAATGTGTGGCATACTTAGTTTTACTATAAACGCTAAGTATAATTGCAATTTCCGGTGTAATGCATCAATTAAAATTGAAAAACAAAATTTGGGTTTTTTAATTCCTCATTTTTTTTATATAGAATTATCTAATAAAATCTTACTATTTTTACAATTCTCTAATGAGGACAAACTCTACAAAGGTTTCAAAATGTTTAAGGCACATTATTTTAGTATGATTTTATTACATAAATAAAAATTGTTCACAGTTGTTATAACAGTGTATTTTATAATTAACAAAAAGAAAATATTATGAAACCCTGAAAACTGGTTGAAAACAAGAAAAAAAATTATTACTTGTCTGCAAAATGGGCAAAATAGTGCTGGAATTTTCAACAGATACTTTACAATAAATCACAAAGATTTTAAGTGCATTTCAAAAGTGGTTGGGATTTTAAGGGTTAAATTGCATTAATGGTATAAGAAATAAATATGTTTATGTGAATTTTTAGTTTTAATTTTAAAATACTTTGATTTACTTTACCGGATTCCAAATGTGTAATTTTTACATTTTTATACAAATACTTGTGGTGTAGCTATTTATTGATTAAATATAGCTAATTTAATTAAACATCTTAAGAAAATACTTACATTTCAGGACGAATTTCTTCCTCATAAGTTACAGCTATGAAAAAGATATAAAAAACTAATAAGCTTTGACAAATACAAAAACTACACTTCATTTCTGAATTTGCTTTCCTATCAGAAACTGACAACTTGTGAAGTTAAGTCGTCTGCTAACTTATCGATCCGTCGTACGCGCAACCCTTTAAACCCTCCCACAAATACCATGGCTTTGCACGCATGCTCAGCTGTGTTAGATTGCTTCGATGTCTCGTTAAAAAGAGGAGGTTATGAGCACGGGAGAAACGTCAGGAGCAAATCCAGGAATTTAATGAAATTATAATGGTAATGTTTTTTTGTTTAAAATTTGTTAATTACGATGAAAAGTTTGAAAGGATATTAGAATTCCGGACATTTTCCATCGTTATATGTTACAAAATGTATAACACAACATTTCAAAGATTTAAATATATCCTCTTCGTTTGGTGGACATATAATTAGTTAATGAAAAAATAAATAGAAAAAGAAAAGTAACCAAACATACCCGAAATTGCTTGGAGTCCAGACAGGAGAAAATTAACTCAGGCGTTGTAACTGTACATGATTCAAGTCACGAGCACGAGAAGTCAAAAGCGCTGTTTATGCTTTCTTACCTGTGGAAAGTATATTGTTAGGTCCAAGTCCTAATTGTTTGTTATTTATTGGTCTTTGAATCATAGATATTTCTAGTTAACAATCTAAAACTATCAATTATTTCCCCAGCAATAGTACATATTAAAGATTGTTTCATACACAAGAATACGACTTGTTGCAATTATTCTGTTTTCGTTTTGATTGGAGTTCATTGGTTCTATTTATTCCAATACAGTAGTAATTATATGAAAGGTGGCTATTTACAGCAATGAGGAGTACGCTGATATGCGTGTAGCATACAGTGCTGCTTGCGAAAAACTGAGCTGGAGCAAAGAGGATTTGATTTAGAGATTTCTTATTAGATATATCCCCGACCGCAAGACTTGTGAAGCTGTTCATCGCCGTTTAAGAGAGACAAAAAATTACTATTATATCCATTATTAAAGAAATTGCTGTTGAACTAAACTAGGAAATAGAAGAATATATTTTGCAAATTGTTGAGGAAAGTCCAGGAACAAGCGTATGAAACATTTCTAATGGACTAAATGTAAACTAAACTGCAAAGAGCAGTATGGTTCACTCAAAAGTCTCCCATTTCACTTGACTAAATTACAAAAGTTACTCTCACAAGACTAACCTCCAAGATTGAATATCGTAACTGCTAACTTACAGGTTATATTCCAAATTTAAATCTTTTTAAGAAAGTGAAGAAGCTACATCTTCTAAAGATGATATAATAAATTCTAATAACATGCATACTTGGCAACTAGAGAATCCTCACGAATCTCGGATTAGGTTTCAGGTTAGGCAGCAGTTTGGTTTTAATGTGTGGTGTGGTATACTAGGAGATCACTTGCTGGACCACATATTCTTCTTCATATTCTCAATGAAAACATTTACCTAGAATTTGTAGAACAACTTTACCAGATTTATTGGACGACATTCAATTGCTACAATAAAAGACATGTGGTTTATGCATGACTGTGCGCAGATTCATTTAAGTAATACTCTGACTGATTACCTTAATGCCACACACTTTCTAAAATAGACTGGACGTGGAAGAACTGTAAATTGGCTAGCCAGATCACTGGACTTCAACCCACTGGATTATTTTTATGGGGTCAACTAAAATCTACAGCAATAATAATAACAATTATTTATTGCTATAAAAAACTGTATTTAAAAGGCTATTTCTAAAATACCGTTTTAAAATTAACGCTAACTTAGTTAGTCATTGTTAGAGGAAGTTTTGATACATTTTATAGACTCTACATCTTTAATTAAAATACTACATCTTTATTGTTCTTGGCACGTATTATTGTATCTGATAATAGGTCGGGGTTTATTTCACAATAATTCAAATAATTTATTACCAACATAATACCAACAATATCATCCGTCAAATCTTAGTTATCTTATACTATCTATCGTCCAATCACCAAGAGGATATAATGGTTTAAACAACAAAAGAATTTTTGCTGCACATAAAAAATGAAGACTGGCTAAAGAAATTAGCTCAGTTTTTACATTCGTGACATGTGACACCACATGCCTTTTCATTTAGGTTACACTATATTTTGTAGACTAGGTGTCTGATGTAACGATGTACAGATTCTTAACTACCGAACTTTTCAGATTTTTTCAGACGAACATAACTTCAGATACCAGGAGTCAAGCCTGTGACAGCGTCATCTTCCAGACACGGTACTAAGAGGAATGTGAACTAGAGCTAAACTTAACATTTACATTGAACCAACCCTTCCAAATACAGCTGTGTTATGTATTGAAAAGAACTCTGTTGCTAACCCGTACTTATAGATCGTGTCTAAATCGTAGTGCACCCAATTGTGCACATCACCTAGATTACACTAGTGATTTGTAGACTATTTGTCTCTGGTGTCGAAACGATGTAGAGTTCATTTTGAGCTTCTTTCCGGCCTACTTGTTTGGATCTCTTCAGACGAACTTGATTCCAAACGACGCACTAAGAGGAAGATGAACTGGAACTAAACTCAACATTAACATGTCTATGGTGTTTCTGAATTACTCAAGCTCACTACCACGAAGATTTGAGGAGAATTACTGTGTTTTTGCAATGCACTATAACCAAATGGGGTTCAAGTTGCTATAACCACTTATGTGACCATTACCTACCAAAGGTGGACTGAAATATGACGTGATATTGACCGACTCAGACCTCGTTTGAACAATGATGAGACTTTTATTTGCTGACCGACTCAACTATACAAGCCAGAATCAGTTAGTGAGAATATACCAAGACTTCATTTCCAGCAACCACTGATAGGGAGAGAAGTACATCCTTTTCCAATGCGATTACCGGTGTAACAACGTAAACATTTTACAAGTCAGGCTGAAGTTGCTCCAGATATTCCAGAGTCCAATTGTTTCTTCAGCCAGGGTGAAGTTGAAAAGGGCATTCCTACATTAGATCAGGATGACTCTTGTAGAACGGATCAACGTCTACAAGAACGGATCAACACAAGTTTAAGAACAAGCCCTTGTCCTGTTCGATCATGTCGACCTTCAGCAAATCTGAAGGACTAATATACAGGGGAAGGAGTGTTATGTACTGGTAAATAAATCAGCCGTTTGAATTGTATTTATCAACCAGGTATGATGTTATTTTTCATGTGTTAATCAAGTGGTTACAGTTAGAGCTGACTTAAGAAGAATAAACCTTGTTCATTAACGAGGAAAGATTTGAGGATATATGGGGAAACCTTATTCAAACCACTATAAAATACACACTGGATTGGGTTATTCTGCTCTTTCAGAAATTCGATAAAAGTATAGTTGCTTGCGTACTTTGCAAACTGTAATTCTATCTTACAGGAATAATAATATATAGTTTTGGCAACGTGTGCACTTTGACTGTCGCTTCAATTTAATTTCAACGTTGGAATGAAACAAGATTTCAAGATAAACGTTTCATATTTGGAAATTGAGTCTTAAAGCCCGAAAACTTCTCTGATTTTAAAATTTCTTTATTTCCAACGAACATACATCCAATTGTTTCAATGTTCAATGACTCACATGAAATAAACATGCAATAAATTAAAGTTAAATAATAGTTATACAACTTAACAAAATACATAACTAAAAATTGTCAGCAAAAACATAGTTCAAAGTAAAAAAAACTACTATAATAAGTAAATAAATTAGTAAAAACTATCATTAATATCGCATAGGTAACAAGAAGGAAATAACAGGAAAACAATTTAATTATTAACAATAATCAATAGTGCGATAAACATTCTTCAGAGAATGACAAAAACAAGATAACATATGTACAAAAATGTCACTCCAACTACAACAAAGTGTACCTACCTAACAGAGGCGTTCATGGCTAGGGTAACAGGAGAATCCAATATCGTCTACTTATTTAACTCCTGGCGTGCGTTGTAGTTAGTTAATCTAAAAAGTTTGTCCTATGACTGTGGTAATTTTAACTGGTTACGTTTGGTAATATTACGTTGGTTCGGTTGGTAGACATGTCATTGGTCAATATGGTGTTGCCAAATTAAAGTTGATTGAGGTTAGGACGTTAGGTCTTAAATGTTTTTGTGTTGTGAAGTTTAACAGTTCGATTTTAGTGTTTTAAAATGAAGAACTAACAGAAAAAAATTGTAATGACTGTCAAAGTGAGTGCTGTGTCTTTATTTATATATTACAATTGATTGTGAATTAGGTATAGCTAACCCAGTTTCATTTTGGTTTTAGTAGGCTATTGGTAAGAAAATGGCACTTAATACAAATAAAACTGGTGTGTTGTCTTCCAGTCCTAATACTGATATTAATGTTTTCAAAACTCCCAACTTGCGTAAAAGAATATCCAAGAAGATAAATGTGCTTGACGAAGATTCATATTTAAATGAAATGGGAAAAATTATAGAAAGGGACTTTTTTCCTGATTTGGAAAAGTTGAGAGCACAAAATGATTATTTAGAAGCTTTAGAGAGAAATGACATGCAGAGAGTTCGTGAACTTTACGCTAAGTACAGTTCTGGTAGGCTGCCACTCCAGAACGACTATGCCAGTCCGGCGACATTTGAAACTCCTATTGACAGTAGGCCTACTGATGAAGATACTCGGCCAAATGATCAGAATAAAGATTTTAATGAAAAAGAAATTGAAGATGTTGTAAAATCTAATTCTAGTCTCTCTGTAAAGGAAAAGAACCTTAGTTTGGATGAATATTTAGGATGCCATACTAGTGAAGATAATCAAAGTTTTCAAGAAATTATAAAAGAATCTGAAATTCAACATAAACATAAACATTCATGGTTGTATGAAGCTGAAGAAAATTGTGCAATTAAAGATAAGAATCTTGTTGTCCCATCAATAGAAGAACAAGCAAGTGGTAAAGAACGGCCATTTAATTTGGATTCCTGGAACTATCGTAGTAAAAACTATATAATGTATGTGCCTGATGGAGTAGGATTATCTGACAGTGAAAAAATACAGCAGGCAAACAACAAACAAGAAATTAACCACAGTAACACTCGCTTAGCAAAGTGTCCATTTGATGAAACTCAAAATAAAGAAACGATACAGGGATTAGCCATTAACCAATCTAGGATATTGGAAGGAAAAATTGGTGTAGATGGCAAAGAATTAACTTTTGGAGATACACCTAAAGTGAATGGTTTCAGTTTTGTGAATACACCTTCTCCAGCTCCAGGTGTGAATGAATCACCATTAATGACGTGGGGAAATATTGATGGAACGCCATTTCGATTAGATGGTGGGGATACACCTCTTAGAGCTTCAACTGGTCCATCTTTTAAAATTCCAGAGCCACCAAAAAGAGAGAAACTTGCTCTAGCTCTAGCTGAAAAAGCAGGTGAGAGGCATAGAGATAGGAAGAAGAAAGCTTTGTTAGCAGCTCAACGTCAGTTTGCTTCCCCCTCACCAAGTCGAACCTCTGGTTGTTCTCTTGATAGGCTTCATTCGATGTCACCTGCAGCTCAAAGACTTGCTTCATCTAAATTGAAGAGGTTGGGTTCCGACAGTTCACTGCTAGCTTCATATAGCCCTCTAAGACGAACACCTCTACCAGCAACACCATCTCCTTCACCAAAATCCCAACAATCTTTTAAATCTCCAGCAATAACATCAAGACAATTAGTAAATAAGACACCCACATTAACACCTAAAAGAACGCAATGTCAAAATATTACTGATAATCTATTAAATTTACCAAAAAGACCTAGAGCTGCTGATTACTTTGATATGTAATCAGAATATTAGATTTAATTTGCGTGTACTACATTAAAACATTCATTCCATATACTCAGCATCATTTATCCTGTGGTAATATAGTTCAAACAAAATCAGTGAAGTGTAATATCTCTGTAAATATAAACGGCAGAAGTTGTTAGTTGTTTCAATAAAAAGTGGTTTTATAAAAGAACACTTGTTTCATTATGTGGGTAAGTTATTATTCTAAACCTGTAGACTATATTATAATATTAATTAGGCTAATTACCCTATATATGTAACCGATGAACAACGTCTAATGGTGATAAACTACACTTAGGGATTTCATAACTAAAATATTGTGCTAAATGTATCAGTGCCATATAAAAACCAATAAAAATTGTGAAAAATGTTAAATTTTTAGCCATTATGTTTGATTTGGATATATAAGCAAATGATTTGGTTGTACTAGTTTACAAGAGCCATAATTTTCAGTATTAATTAATAAAAAATAATTAAGTTAGAGGCCTAAAAAAGAATAAAACATTCCCCTTTGAAGGGAGAAAATCCCTCTTGGGTATTATGGTTAACCCTTAAATAAGACTTTGCCCTCTAGTAGGGTAGTTAGCTCATAAATAGGGTTACAGTCCCTCAAGTATGGCAGTTGCAAGACCCCTTCACATTATTTGTTGATTATTTAAGTGTCATAGAAGCAAATATGTTAGGTTTATTTGTTCAGTACAGCAGTAAAATGTGTAGTTTAGTAGTAATATGCAATTTAGGTAATACAGAGCTGAGAAAAAAATAAAAAGCAAGGAATCCACTGCAGTCACATAATGAAACTTTTAGAACCAGTTATTAAAAGTATAAATAAAAACATTAAAAAATCAAAAGTAGGCCACGCATTTTTAAACTCCATAATCACAATTTTGATTTGGAATTTGGAAAAAATCGGGTAGGGTACGATAAGCGGACCCGGTTTTTTATATCGAAGAATATAGTCATCGATACCTAATATTCGCATCTCAATCTAAATCCTAGACTATCAATCGATATAAAAGTACCTATAGTCCTCAATAACAATCATATGTTTTAAATTAAAATATGAATTTAATATTTACAGTGATCAAACAAATTATTATAACCAAAATTAGGAAAACTGAAGACGACCATATTTAGCCTACTCCTCTCACAGTTACAGTTGTTTCTTTCCCACAAACTTCACATAATGGGTTTTTCAGTACGAGTCCAACATGTTAAAGCCACGAAAAAACAACGTCGTGTAGATTTCTAAAATTGACTGCCATTTTTAATAATCAGAATTACTTATGTAAAATTGAAATATTATCCTATGTGTATTATTTTAGAGTGTTTACAGCTGTTGATATAGATTATTTAAGTTAATAGTTCAAAATAATTAATCGGTATCGATGGTTATGATTAAGTAATATCGTTTACCAATTTCGATATAAAAACCGGGTCCGCTTATCGTACCCTATCCAACCTATATAATGTTGTATCTCATACAATAGCTTTATAATGACACCTTTCCCAACTCTTTATCTTAATTAGGATAGCCACAACTTCAATGAAAAAAAAACATAGTTATAGCCTAATTGGAAAACTAGTTGAGATATTGAAAAAATATTTGATATTATTAGTAATATATACCAAATTTCAGTTAAATCAGAGATGGTTAGGTTAAAAAGTTCTAAGTGTGCTGATTTAACATGAAATTACTCGAAAGTTAAATCAATGAAGTGTGCTTCATTACCATTCAAAAGTCAATTCATGGCCAAATGGAAGTCCTTGCTATAATCACGGGAACCACATCTCACTAAGTGAAACAGATGCACCAAATAATGAAAGAAGTGTCTTGGACAAACAGAAAGCCGCAAAAGACTGCTTGTGGACTTAATGTAATTGCTAATGAATAGGTTTGACTGAATACAATTAATGGTTTTATATTCCATGTAAATAATAAATTTAGTATTGATTTCTTTCAAGTGTTAGTAGTTTAATGCAAATAAAGATTAGTATGCAATTCTATTATTTTTTAAATTATAGTTATTTGCAATATTAGCCATTCCAGTAGTATTTTAACATTTGTTCTGAGACTGAATGAGTTACTTTCAGGTCTTACAAATTTTTGTCATTAATTCATTAACTATTAAATAAGTAAATGGATAACTAACCATGTTGTAAATATAATTTAAACATAAAAACTAGTTTTTTTGAACATACTCCACTATTTAATCTTTATCATAATGACCAAGTATTATGAATTGTGTCACGCAAGTGTTTGTGACTGATGGATTAATTAGTATTGCTTAGTCACTTATTAAGCTTTTTTTGAAAAATTTAAACTTTTCGAAAGGGACACTTTCAGGAGGCAGAAAACAAGAACCGATCATCATAACAACATGTGGTTTTCACCGTACATCAAAAAAAGCCTGTCCATTCTAACAAAATTGTTTTTAAGTCTCCAGTGAGAAAAACGTTATAAAAATGGTGGCCTCCAGATAATACCAAAGTTCTAATTTCCCCCTATTGCCAACCTTTTAACTGAGCCACCTACACCATCAGATGGTTCCTATCCATGTACAATTGCTGAAAAATGCCACTCTGCATCTATACCAAAAGTATTGTTATGGACACAGGTTGCAAAAATTTCTTTTTGTTATTGTATTGGACTGCACTTCCATCAGAAAAGTAATAGATTTTCTTAATATCTATATATACATTGAAATTAATGTATAAAAACTGCATTAATTTTTTTTGACAAAAGTATATCAATATTGTATTATGTAAAAAATTAAGAAATTATACATAGCTTACATATTTTACTTTATCTTCATCTTTATAATAAATTCCAAAGGTGTGATAATTGTATAGTCACTTGATCATTGGTGGTGAATGAATGAATGAGTTTATTTTCATCAATTTACAATATATACAGGAACAAATTATACATGTAATAATTATTATCAATCTAAAGGTTGCTCTAAGGAAATGGGTCTACATACTCGTAGGCAATGTGACCTGTGCGTAGACCCGAATTGCTCAATTAAAAACAATAATTGCAACAATGAGTTTGAACTATATTGTATGGT
The DNA here is from genome assembly GCF_021130785.1 of Homalodisca vitripennis. Lineage (NCBI taxonomy): Eukaryota > Metazoa > Arthropoda > Insecta > Hemiptera > Cicadellidae > Homalodisca > Homalodisca vitripennis. Next base: position 109,804,237 of record NC_060208.1, read on the forward strand.
TTAATTGAAAGCCACAACCCCTACTATATGCAGCCAATGCCGATGTACGTCTTGAAGTCAATGTGTTACTCAGTGAGTCAGTGTGGTAGTTTTGGACTTTATCTTAAACAAAAGTGTAATTGTCTGAGAAACCTAACATGACTGCATCTTATTCCAGTGTTTCTTTTAATTCATTCATGAATGAACTTTGTTCTATTACTATGAAGACGTCTTTTCAAATCAACAAAACAAGTACCACATAACATATCAGTGAACTAAGGTAGACTTTTTTCAATAGCCTCTTAAGATTCAGCTATCCACATTAACCCATTAACAATGATTTGTTTTCAACCATATTTTCTTCAAAAACATTTTCTAAAATACTTTTTATTTCATTGGTTCCCGGGCAAGAACTACAGTTTTCCATTATGTGAGAAGTTTTTTGCCTGGTGTACTCTATAATTTGTAGCACTGAATTCACACATACTTTAGTACACTCCAACTCTCGAGCAAATAGGTGAAAATCGTAATCTTCTTTATCCTATTTGTTATAGCAAAATTAAAAATAAAGGCTTTAAGGCTACTTATAATGCATTCTTCAAGCTTCTCCTGTTCATTATCAGTGGATTCTGGAGGCTCGTAATGAAATAAGGTTCACACCAAGACAGGTTCTATTTTCTCACATTTTTTATTCAATACTGTTTGGATTGAGTTTTTTTACAGCTATGGGTGACTCTCTAAGTTCTTTTAGAGATGTGTCCAAGGTACTACCAATTTGTGAAGATGTAGTTGGAGCAGAAAAGGTTGGATCTTTATCTTCTAATTCTGAATCAGAGTGTTCCTGTTGTTTCAATATAGTAAACTGTCACAAATATTGGACATTTTTGGTAAATCAGGAAAAAATTGCACATTCACATAGTCACATCCCTTTGTTTTTCTTATCTTTTATAACATGATTCTTTTTATTTAAAGGGTTAACTTACTTTAATATTTGGAAACGTCCTTGAATCTAAATTTTTTTGAGTAAAACATAATTAGGAATATAAAATTGTATATACTGGCACAGACATGTTTCATCGTGAATGAGACAACTCTGATTCATCATTCCTGACTATATAAACCATTCTGCCTGTTCATACGTGCATGACTGCTGTTACATTTTGTATTGTAATTTGTTTTACTCGTGATTTTACTGTGATTATCTTGCAGGTACAAGAGCTTACGGTGTCCTAGTCCAGACCGGGATTCGAACCTGAGCCTAAGTTTGTGTAATAATATTTCTAATAAACATAGTAATGAAATAGATTTTAACCACTGATAAAGTTTTCACCTAGTATCATATGTACTTAGCAACATTAGCTACATTAAACAAAATTATTTGTATTTCATGTATCTTGGTTGAAACAGGGAACCAATTGTAATCCTGTCATGAAATGTTCAGAATTAGTCATTAAAGGATAACTAAAAAAATGTATGTATGTATATACTAAATCAAAGTTATATGTTCTGAAAACTTTAAATTCAAATTTTCGAGTTTGGAAAAAACTTTTTTCATATTATGTTTATGTCCTATGAAAGGTTATTAAAATAGTTATAAAATTACATCTTTGCCAACTCTTTTATCCTTATTAGGAGAGCTGCAACTTAAATTTGAAAAATTTCCTTAAGAACCATTTTTGGTGGTTTCAGGCATTTTTACATAGCTGTAATTCCATAACCGATTGAGATATTGAAAAAATATTTGGCATTTTTCTTAGTCTATATGAGGACGACCTATATATTATTATTATTATTGTACACCAAATTTCATCAAAATCTAAAGATGTTAAAGGTTAAAAAGTTCTAAGAGTGTGTTTATTTGACATGGGATGATCCTTACTCTCATATTGAACTCCAGTAGACATTTTCATAAACTATTGTTGATTCCTTAGTGCTGAATTGTCATATTTGCCTAGTAAACTAACGATTCCATAAGTTTTTATGATTATTTAATAAATAAGTGGTCTATGATTATTTGACAACTTCACATGTGACAACTGTAGGTGACACACCACACTCATTCACTCAATACATTCAACGAGTAGTCTTATGTAATACAGCATTATTGAACAATTTGTAAATTATAAACAGTCAAACTTTATTATTTTAACTGGATAGTAATACAAACTATATACAATTTATTGTAACTTGGCCAATTTGTTTTTGGTATGTTGGTAGTCAAATAATTGATATGCCATCACAAACAGATAATCATAATAAACAGTCATTTTTTACTTAATTTTATCTGCAAAATGCATACAGTATAAGTCAGTATTGTTTCTATTAGCTTGTTGGTTGATGTGTGGTTTGTTGACCAAAGATTGTAACTTCTATTGAGTGTTACCATCTGTCAAATAGATACTGTGTGTACCACTTTCAATTCTATTAAAACAGTTTTATTCACCAAGAATAATATAGTAAGGAAAGGGGGGTGGGTTTCAAGAAGTTTAACGTTCGTGGAACCCTTAAGGGTGGTCATGATAGTTCTTTGTGACAGATCGAAAGATTGAGACCCTGTCAAGTCGCTTAGCTCTGTGGCCCACATTATTAAGCAATTATGAAATTCAACCTCTATCTAGTGCTGTAATTTATTGGTCAAATAAAGAAATAAATTAATATTTCACTATTTACTGCACGTACCATAGCAAACATTATTTACAGTTGTTTTTATTTGAGTGTCATTGGCCACTATAGTTGCTATAAATTACTGCATTTGGTGGAAAACAAAATATTGAAATAAATTTACATTTTGTTGATATTAGACATCATTATAACTTATAAAATATAACTTATAATGATATTAGACCTACTTGAAAAAAAAAAAATAAAAAATTACAAATAGAAATATGTTTAAGCTAGTTTTAAATAGATAAAGCTATAGCTTAAATTACTCACTACTTGTTAATTTTAAGGAAAACATTTAAATTGTCAATAAAAATAATTTAAACTTAAAGCTAGTAAACATTGTGTTTGAAAATTTCATTTAAATCCGATTCTGAATGACGTACACGGTTACTCAATCTACGATTGGAGTCTCTGAATACAGCTGGCCATTACGCGTGAAAACCACCCGTGATTTTACCTGAGCTCTGTGAGATATCAGATAGAATGACACTTAATGGACTGCTTAGCCAAGGGTTAAATTTCTCAAAGTTTAGTAAAGTATTAACTGTAAAAGGGGTTTTTTAGAAGTAGCCGATCACTTTAAAGCCTTATTCTGCCCATCCTCATTAGGCACTGGTCTATGTGAGGATCTCATCAAACAGAATAAGGAAGAAGTCAATATAGTACAAGGTACTGATAAAATATGTTAACTGGTCACATACAGGATTTGAACATGCGCTTTCTCAAACTCAGATCTAAAATCTGACATCTTAACACATGCGACCATCGGCTCTCATATTTGGAGAATTAATTAATTTTATATTCCCAGGTAATAGTATAATATATTTAAATATAAGCTATAAAATTTAGTATAATTATATTAAATTATCTACTTAAATAAACTCTAAAAAATTTGTCATTAGTTTATTCATAAACATTGGAAAATGCAATACCAAAACTTAAGCATTTGTTGTTTATAGTGTTGCTTGTATGAATCAAGCATTTTTCTGTATTAAAAAGTAAATGGATCTATAAGTTAAAATTTGCACATTATAGTTATGAATCAATAATGAACTTCAAACCAAGCATTGTGTACGTATGACGACAAAATTCATCATCTTCTGCTTTGAATTATTCAAAACATTTTCTAATAACTCCACCATGTGTCCACATATTTTAGTATTAATTTCATTTTATGTTTCTTGCTTTTAAAAATGACTGGACACTTCACAGTCAATTGGTGAGCAAAAGACTGACTTTAATATTAAAGACAACGGAATCTTTCAAATTATTCAACCAGCTGATGTGTGGCCTCGTCTGTTCAAAGCCACATTGATGAATACAGTAAGCAAGTGTGAAGTGATGATTGTCGTCACACTACTACGGTAGTTGAGTAAGATGGTACTTCATACTTTCTAAACATGTCTTGTATTCTTCCCTAACCGCCCACATCACAACAGGTGTCTTGTTACCTTTGTATTTGCCTAAAGGTGTGTAAAATTAAATAAGATTACCCAATTGTGTGCATTTGAATGTAGAATAGCCAGGTCCTAAATATAAAGTTGGATTTTGTTTCTGTGACTAGGTGTATTTTAACTCCAAGCACTAGAACTTGGCAAATATGTTCATAGAACATTACAAGTTTTGATAAAACATATATATGAATCATGAAAAACAACTGATTTCTGAAAACAAACGAGACTCACATGTTCGATTTTTTTAAATCACATGATTAATCATGTTTCACTTGGACTTTACAATTATTAGTTTTAGTAAACATTTAATCAGAACAGTTACAGCAGATTTCTTTGAAAGATTTTTTTACTTGAAAATTATGATTTTTAAAACTGTTAAAATATTTTAAAAACTAAATAACTGTAATCATGCATCCCATGTAAGTATAAAACCAGTCAAGTTGTTTATTTTTTATATTTGCTCATATACACATTGACATTTTCTGAAATTGACGTACTATGGAAATTGTAAAATAAATTTTTTTTTCCTTAATTAACCATAATATTTCTCCTGTAACTAATTAAAACAAAAAGTGAAATAGATAAACAGCACATTTTATAAAATTAAACTTATATATTGTACAGATGTTGGTAATTGTTTCCTTTGGTTTCATATTTATTAAGTTTTAGAACCTGCTAAAACAGTATAGTAATATTCATATATAAAATTCATAATACTATTTTACATTAATTAAACTACTGTTAAAGAAGTTATTGATTGTGAATTGTGTTGGTGAATTACGCACAAGAATGTATTGATATTGATTAACCCACAGGTGTGGTGCCTGCTGCTTATCACACTGTTTACCTACTCAGCTTTATCAGTTTCAACATTTTGATAAGACATGTTCACCAAGCCTAAAGTGATTCATTGCTCTCCCATCATAGCATCAAGGTAAGTGCCCATTAAATTTCTTCATGTAAATATTTAGTTTTAGTATAACTCGATTCTTTGAGGTAAATATGTGTTGTAACATTATCTCTGATCTTTTATGACCTTGTCTCACATTTATATGTGTATAACTAGTGACTGTAACCATGATTCACTCAACATGTGTTAAATTACTCAATGAGACTTGCTCATATGGTGTTGTTTGATTAGGTTTTATACTGTGAACATTATTAATACACTATTTGGATATTGGCTCTGTCTACCAAAGTACAGTTCAATTCAGTGAGTTTAGGTTATGTTTTTGACAAACAAATTGAAGATATTGACCAACAGTACTTATTGAGGTCTCTACCTGGTATTTGTGATGATTAAAATCAGGGTGTGGGGGGAGATTAGTGATTACTGAATTGACCTACTTTCCTGGTTCATGGATTACAGACTGACCATATTGGTGCTTGACCCCTCAGATTAGCATCACCCAAATATCTTTAGCTGTTTTATTTTTTTAATCCGAACTACATTATACATAGGCTACAGTATTAAAAGTAATTTAAAATACTCAATAAGTACGAATTTTCCTTTCATGTTGTGCACAGCAAGATGTTAAAAACACTTAGTTATGAGTTATTTACCATAGAAAAACTTCCCACATGTTAGATGTATGCTTAATACATATATTTTTAAATACAATACTTTTGAAATAAGTGTAATAAAATAAAGCTTTTTTTTGTTATCGAGGTTTAGGGAAGGTCACTGGCGTCATGAACCCTCCAAAATATATTTCTAAATATTAGATCTTTTTAGTTTTCATATCTTTGTAAAGAAATAGAAAGTGAGTAGATTATGGTCTTTGATTAGCATTCACATAACACAACTGTCGGTTGTTCCACCATATTTATATATTCAGAAGTGCCTCAGGTACTTTCAGGCATTTCCAACAGTGCTAGCAGTTTCCAATGTCATGTGATAAGCTTGTGGAGTGTCTGGGATCTGAGTGACTTGTGAAATGGGGACCAATCCAAAAAATATAATAGGCTGGGCATAGACAAGTAAAGCCAGGTCAGAGCAGTTTCATCAATGAGGAGGAGTGGGAAGGATATGCATGAGTCAACCGCTACTAACCATCACATCTAACTATTTCACTTCTGAAAATGATTGGAGTATACTAATATTAAATACACTTTTAACAGTGGTAGTTCATTTAAAAAACTATAATAGTAATTAATTATGCTCTATTTAGACTATTTTATTAAAACAATCACTGACAAGTAGTTAACTTTTAATGTCGTTTGATATGTGTTTTTTATTTTGTTTTTGTACTCCCTCAAAGTCTGTGAAGTATATGTTTAATACACACTTGATTATTATTTCATTTATGTTATAAAACAATACAAGTAATACTAATTTTCTCGTTTTTTCAACAACTTTCCTACTACAAAATGTATCTGTCGAAGTAAAATAAACTTATAGAAAGGTTTTTGATGTGACTTTCTGGGTACATAGTCATCTTTATTTATCCTTAAGCACATTGCATGCATAGATATATTCTAAGTATTTGTTATTAAAATGGTAGTTACTTAAAACTAAATAATTATATGCAAGTAATTTTTTTCATAGGTAGTGCGAAAATACATTACTGCATGATTGGTCTTACCGTAACCTAGCAAAAAAGTGTGGGGCTCTCTGATAGGTTTTTCCTGAAGGCATACCCACTAAAAAAACATCCCCTCCTCTTCTTGGACCAACCTGGAAATGGTGTTTCCAATACATCAGGCTAGGCCTTTTGTTTGTGCCTTATTTAAGCTCTCATCTGGTTCTTTTTTTCCCCTAGATTATTTGTTCACGATCTAGAGTCACCTTTTTCTTCCTCAGGATTTTCTCCACCTCTTTGGCCACCAGCATTCCTATCCTTGGAGCATAACTCTGATCAGCTCTCTATTTTATTCCGTCCAACCATTGTCTGCACCTAATGAAGGTATGTTCCACATCATCCCGAGGTGAATTTACAAAAACGCATGCGGGTAACTCCTGTTTTCCTATCCTGTACAGGTACGATCAAAAATAACAGTGGCCCGACAAGAACTGAGTGAAGCAGATGCACACCTCACCATGCCGTCTCTCCATCCACTCTGTGATGTTAGCAATCAACGTGTTTGTCGTAGCCATGAGGTCACACATTGCATTATCATGTCCAGCACCTTCTGTGCTACAAGCAACAATTACTGCAGCAATGTCATCTGCATATCCCACCAGGAAAGCCTCTGGAAACATCTGCAAACGCAAAATTTCATCGTATGAAATGTTTCACGAGTCAAGCCAAATATGGAACCCTGAGCAGCCCCGCTTGTGACCACTCTTCTGCGTTCGCCATCTGATGTGATATATGTTATTATATACAAGTCATATTATATAATAAAATTATAACAATCTATTTTAAATTTAAATGTTAATTTTTCGAATTTCATCATTGATAAACTCAAGAAAACTCATCTTAGCCATTGATTCCTAGATTGTGTTAGAGAGGGCTTCTTAGCCTTACTTAATAAACTTGATTAGATTAGATTAGATCAAAGAGTGTAGTATTAAAGTTCCCAATGTGTTAATAAAAGCTTCTTGCATGCTCCAAGTTCCATTATTAGGGCTTGCCCACCCCTCTACCTTAGAGATCCAAGAGCTTCTGCCCTACGCTGATATCAAATTCATCACTTGGCTGTGAGTTCAAAATACGATTCAATCCAAAATAATGTGTTTAGGTGTCTCGTCTGGCTGATTAATAGTCTACATCTAGGGTGGGTCATCAGTAGTGAGTCCTAAGGTGTGCAATTGAAGTAAATTCTATCGAGTTAAAGTCCATATGAGTAGCCTGATTATCAGATAGTATCACTATATATATATATATATATTTCATGGGTTCTGAATGACCCTCATATAATGGTAAAATAACGATACAGTAGTATTACTTTAAAATTAGGACAACGGTTTAGAAAACAAATAATTTACTTCATTGGTTTTTGTGAAAAGTTCTTTTCACTTGTATTCTGACCCAAACTTCTTCACTCCACGATACCCTAATGGATAGAAACCCAACGGAGTCAGTGTGGACTTCCTACAGTAGTTGATTATTTCATATCTGTTTCTCCTACTGAGTTACATTTCCTCTTTAAGATTTTTGCATTCTGGAAGGCTCTTCACATCTTAAAAGAACTGTAGTCCACTATGGAGTATTTTATTTTATTCACCACTACTAGTTGGGTATACGGCGGACTTCTGCCATCCAGAGGCATCTGGTGAAAGCCTAGCAACTTCACTCGGATACAATTTAGTTAATACCACTAAAGCTAGAAAAACATTTTATTAAGGGACAGAGTTGACATCTGACAAAAAATTAAGTCATAAATAATATATAAAGAAATAAAGTTTTAAAAGTAAGTGAAGAGATAAGTTCTTAGAAATATAAAGTAACAACATGATTTCTTTATTTCAGATGGAGGTTTACCAACGAAACCAACAAAAGGTAGCTCAGTGTTATTTTTGTGGAGAAGAAATGCCTCCATCTCAACTTGAGGTGAGTTATGTACTTTACTAATTTTTAGTCCATAATGGAAGAAACTGGAAGTCTCCATGTACCTAAAAAATCTCTTATGTAGATTCCGGAATGACAGGTTATTCAGGATAGTTACAGGGGGAGAAAATTAGAGTGGTCTGCTGCTAAGGTGTTCTGGAACAGGAACCATGGATCTTGGTCTCACCTTGACCTTGCAACTTTGGGTTTGGGTGTCAACCGCTATTGTAATTAGCAGCGTATTTTATGAGGGTACCCAATCATTGAAAAAGTTATTCTGAAAAGGGCAATACAAGTATATGGTATTAAATCAAATTGTATATTTTGTGCATTGTTTGTTTCAAACATAACAAATATCTATTTTAGGCATGGCAGATTTGCATAGTATAGTTCTATTCCAATCAGGAAGAAAATCCCCAAGGTAGTTGTGAAGTTTCCTTTTGTTTGGACATGTAATACTGAAATTACCCTTACTTGCAGCATGTGTTGATTTTTTTCATCTCTTGGTTGCTTGTGTACACTAATTTCACCTTATTAAAAACTATGGGCATTTTCAGATTCCAGAGGAAATATACATTTTATTGTAAAAAATATGCTCTGTTTTTCCCATATATACATTATATTTTTTATAACAAGTTCAAAAATTAATTTTTTTTCATTTTCATTTTCTTTATTGTACATATTCTTAGAGAACAGAACAAAGGTCAAGAAGAAGTGTTAATGTTATAAATGAGTGTAATAGTCAGTGTTTGTAAATTCATTATGTGGTCTTCATTTAGTCAAGGGCTCTCTCCAGGAATTCTTTCACTGAGTAGAAGGGTCTGTCTTCCAGCCACGCTGTTAGTTGTCTACTCAGTCGTTGTCCAGATACTTTCTTGAGGTGTCCAGGCATATTGTTGTAGAACAAGGCTCCTCTGTAGCTTGGCTTTCTTTCATAAAGACTCAAGTGGTGAGTTGGGAGTGAGAAATCTATTGCGTTTCTGGTGTTATGTTGATGTAGGTCTCTGTGTCTGTCTTGGTTGGTTTTTACTGCATACAGGATGATTTCTCTTATGTACAGTGCTATTACAGTTAATATTTTAAGTTCTTTGAAAGATTCTCGACAGCTATCTTGGTAGTTTAACCCTGCAAGGCTCCTAATCGCTCGTTTCTGTTGTATAAGCACTCTTTCCAGATTTGAGCTTGTTGTTCCACCCCATATTGCCAGGCCATACCTTAGATGTGATTCAAAAAGTGCAAAATATGCAATTTTTGATGTTTTTATCCCACTTGTTTGTTTGGTTCGTCTGATTACATATGTTCCTGAGCTGAGTTTTTTACAGAGTTGGTCTATATGAGTTCGCCAGGTCAGATTCTCATCTATCACTATTCCGAGATACTTTGTGTTTTCTTCTCTCTTCAGTTCAGGTAGTCCAGCCTCGATTTCCTTTTTCCGAATGTTATAGATCATCTGCAGAGTCTTTTTCTCGTTCAACACAAGGTCATTTGAGTAGCAATATTGTTTTGTCATATTAAAGGCTATGTAGGCGTTGATGTCAAGTTGTTCATTTGATTTTTCTGCTACTGTAATGACAGTGTCGTCTGCAAACATAACAGTCTGGCAAGCATCTTTAAGTTGGTCTGGTAGGTCATTTGTTAGTAGCAGGAATAGGACCGGGCCCAACACTGATCCCTGAGGCACACCTCTCTGCATTGGAGTTAGAGTTGATTGAGCTTTCTTCAGAGTATTATTAGAGAGGCATTCAACTTCCACCATTTGTTGTCTGCTCCTTAAATAGCTGTCAAACCAGGCTAGTGCTGTTCCCGTGACTCCAAGAGTATTTAACTTATCAAGTAAGCAGTTATGATTTAAGCAGTCAAAAGCCTTGCTGAAGTCCAAATATAGACTTGTCACCTTAGAGCCCTCTTCCAGTTTGTCAATTATATTTTCAATCAGCTGTATTAGCGCTGTAGTAGTTGATCTGCCTTTCAAATAGCCATGTTGGTAATTAGTTAGTAGATTGTTTTGTTCCAGGTGTAGTAGTAATCTGGTTAAGGCAATTTTTTCAATAATTTTTGAGAAAGTCGGTAGTAGAGAAATGGGGCGGTAGCTGTTAATCTCTGTAGTTGGCCCATTTTTGAATTTCGGGTAGACTTTTGCAATTTTTAGTTTTGATGGAAAGATGCCTTGTTGAAATGATTTGTTTATTATGGTTGTCAATGGAATGGCTATCTCTTCTTTACAGCTCTTGGCCAGTTTGGCTGAAATTTCATCAATTCCAGTTGATGTTTTTGGTTTGAGGGAATCTATAGTTTTCTTGACTTCTTCAGGAGTAGCAGGATACAATGAGAGTGTTTCAAGGATGTTTGGTTGTAAAATTTGGAAATTTGAGGCAGGGTTGTTTTTTTGGTTATTTTCATTCAATGTTCTTTCTGCAGTGTTTGAAAAAAACTGATTGAAGTTATTTGCAATATCTTTTGGTTCTCTCACATCCCTACCATTCACCTGTAGTACCATTTCGGTTAGTTTTCCATTTTTTTCCTTTCTTTCTTGGTTTATGACCTGCCATAATGCTTTTGATTTGTTGTCCGCTTGGTCAATGAAAGCTGCATTTTGGTCTTTACGAAGTTTTTTGAGCTTTAGGTCATAGTCCTTTTTCCTTCTTGCAACTTCTGCTTTGTCTTCTGGTAGCCCAGAGCGCAGGTACTGTTCATTTGCTTCTATATATATTTTCCTTAACAGCTTGCTTTCCTCATCCCAGACGTACTTTGTTGGTTTACGTTTTTTGTTTGAAGTGACATGTGGACAGGCAATATCTAGAGAATATTGAAGTATATTGCAAAAAGAGTCATAGGCTGCGTCAACATTGTGTATTGTTTTATATATACATTTTATTTATAATATACATTTTACATGTTTATAATGTCTGCATATACCAAGTTAGAATATATTATAGACCAGTTCATTTTGAGTTAGGTAAAAAAACTACTTTTCCCATAGTTTCTTTGTACCTAAGTTTTCTATAGTTCTTTTGGTACTTTTTTATGTTCCAAATATACCGTTATGATAAAAAGTAAGTAACATTGATTTTTTAACTTCCTAGTCCAATTTATTTTGCATTTCATGTTCCTAGCATACTAAAAAGTTGTACTAAAACTAAAACCTCTTGAATAAAATGGAGCCTCCTATAAGGGTTGTTCTTTGTTTACTCCTCTTTTAATGCAGAGCTGTGTTCATGCTCAAATGAGCAAGAGAGATACTACATTTTGATGTCAGTTGTTGGATTGGTGTATCAGTGACTGCTGTATAAATATCCAGTCTTGTTCTTGGTGGTCACTCAAGGATTATGACTCATGAATAACATTGCTTGCTTTTATCCAGAGATGATTAAGATTCAAGATTCAAAAATTCTTTATTCGTACATAGTACAGCGTGTACATGAATAGTGTCAATAAGTTTTTTACAATATACTAATCTTATAAATAAAAATGAATGTCGAAATGTGTTGGTAAGCGCTAAACTCGATAACGGGTGGACGGATTCGGTTAATTCTTTTTGTAAAATGTTCATTGAAATCCGAGGAAGGTTTTTATGAAGAAAAAGTTAAGAAAATATATCTGGAATATTTTGGAATTCAGGAAAAATTGTAGTTTGTACGTTTCATAATTAAAATTAAACTGGCACTAAACAGCTGTTCACACCTTCAGTTTTATGTCGACAAATTGGCTGAAACATCTGTTTATATTTAAATTTGATAAAATATTAAGTAAACAGTGCTTGATCAGTAGTGTAATGCAGATAGTAAATAAAAAGTTAATATCAAAATTGTACTCCAGATTGCACCAGTGACGAATTTAAATAATCTAATGCATAATGAAAATTATATAAACACTGCTATGTAACCAACCTTAATGAACAAAATTATGAATGTTTTCACATAAGTTACTTTAAACTGGTGAAATTCATTGTGTTATGGCATCTTAACAGTGGCTTTTGGAAGAACAGAGAAATGAACACTAAAATGCCTTAAAGACTCATTCTTTCCCTGGATACAGTCTAAAAAACAAGTGTAACGCAAAAGTTTAATAACGATTATTTTGGAATGTTGCATAAACCTTAATAAGGATTTGCAACATACCGAAAGTACTTTTACTGAAAAAACTTATACCGAAAGTTCATAGGAAGTAGGTATTACCCTTGGCCGTAATAGGTCCTACGTATGTGTATATTTTCTTCTTCAGGGCAACAAAACAAACAACTATGTCCGTGGAAATATTTTAAACTGAAAATAGATTACAGAAGCCGATAGTAGACGATTTTGACCAAAGTAGATTTCCGAAAACTGCATAATTGAACGTATCTAAAATTTGATCGAGGAAATATTGCAAGCTGAAATGTGACATAGTAAGTGAATTCAAACGATCTGAAGTAGGCACTCTTTTTAACCGAAGTAGGCTTCCCGGTCCAACGTAAGTATATATTTTTTCTTCGTCAGGACAAGGCAAACAACTCTATTATGGTACTGGAAGTATCTTAGACCTGAAATATGTGATAAAGGCTAGAAATAGATGCTTTTTGACCAAAGTAGGTTTCCAAGACCTGTGTATTTGTATTTTATTGATCAGAATAATAATGCAGGCTCAGCTGTGACATTACAAATATACTTAATTAATTTGGACCAGAAATGGTCTTCCACATGCAAAACATGATACATTAATTAATTAAACTCTGATAATATTTACCATGAACTTAAATAATATCTACTTGATGTATGCCTACTTACGTTTTTACAATTTTCATAGAAATCCATCATTTTACATGATACTCTTTACCCGGTGCTTTTACAACGTAATATTAGGACCTCGGTTCTAAAGATTGCATGCGAAGACACGGGTAGCAGCTAGCCTACAGGGTGTCTACAGGGTGTATATTATGTCTGGAAATACCCAAATATATCCTTTAAATAATTTAAATATAAATTTGAAACCTTCTTACAATCGTGATAGAGATTGGGCATCTACTTTTTGGAACAATGTTTTGTTATGTCACACCCAACGGGGGACGTCCTGCCGAGGGTATCGTGAATATTCTTAATGGAAGCCTATACCTTGTGATACATAATTTTAAAGGTAATAGCTTACTGAATTGAATGCCACAAACCGCATCTCAAAGGAATTATTCTATCAGAAAATAGAGCATTTTTAGTATTGAAAATTTACTGATGTTCAACAATGTAAATTTTAACATGGTTCTTGCCACAAAATGTGTTACACTAATTTTTAACATTTTTTTAAATGTTCAATTAAATAAAACAAAAATTTCATTTTAAGCTGGTTCTATTAGCACAAATTTGCCAGTTTTTATTACAGTACAATTATGGAAATACTTATGTTATTGATTTCTTATTACAATAAAAAATAATGTGTGCTGTTAGAAAAGTCTTACAACAAACGTTTTACCTGCATTTGGTGTCAAAGCAATTGTTCGAACTGTGTTCCTTCTACGGTTTGACAATGAGCCAATCTTGTGTAAAATGATTCGACAGAGTTGCCTAACATTTCTTCAGTTATCAAAGCAATCTCCTCTATAATCCTGTTTCTTAGGTCTTCCAAATTATGAGGCTTTCTTCTATAAACATTGGATTTTAAATGACCCCATAGGAAATAATCGATTGGTGACAAATCCGGAGATCTTGAGGCCATTCGATTTCTCCTCTTCGGCCAATCCATTTATGAGGAAACCTTAAAATCAAATACTCTCTTACCTGTCTCCCATAATGGGGTGGAGCACCATCCTGCTGAAACCATACATTATCAAAGTATTCTCCTGATGCAATTTGAATAGCTGGGATTTATTTCATTTTGGAGCATATTGTAGTAAAGTTCGGCATTTAAATTTCCATTGATGAAAAAGGGTCCAACAATTTTGTTACCTAAAATTCCACACCATACGTTCAGTTTTTGTGGTTGCTGTGAATGGGACTCAGTAATCCAATGTGGGTTTTCACTAGCCCAGTAACGGGCAATTGTGCCTGTTAACATTGCCATTTAGGAAAAAAAGTTGCCTCATCAGAAAATAGTATGTTGGTCAGAAAATCTCTATTGTCATCACATTTGCGCATCACAAGTTCACAAAACTCAACTCTTCTGTCGTAATCATCCTCACTTAAACTGTTGGACTAAATTGAACTTTAAATGGTTTGTATTTATTAATTTTCAAAATCTTACTCACAGACATAGGGTGCATATCATGTTGCTGTGCAGCTTTTCTGAGCGATGTATGTGGGTCTTCAATAAATGTTTGCAAAACATCTAGTGCATGTTCTTCATCTGTTGCAGATTGTATCCTACCCGACTTTGGCCGATTACGTACACTCCCTGTCATTTCAAAAAACGCTCAATAGTTTTTGATATTGTTGAAACACTTTATGGGATTCCTTTCTGGGAAAGTGTCATTAAACAAATTACAAACTTCCCTATAAGATCTTTGACGATCGCCATATCCTCGCATCATCAACAGAGTAATTCGTTCTCTTTCAGACAATTCCATTAAAAATGCCAAATAAAAAACTGAACTACTGTAATTAGATAACTTGTTGACAGCAATGCTTCAGAGACACTGATTAACTCGACAGGAATGATATGACCTTTGTCCATTTGTAATTCCCAAGCTTAGACCTGTCTAGTGAAAGCTCCATGCTCAACAAACTGAAACCTGTAGACCAGATGATTAATAACACAATAATGTTTCTCATAGGCTAGTGACCTTTGTCTCTTTAAACCTTCCTGCTGACTGGAAAACACCAAGTACAGATTCATAAGTAATCAGAGAAAGTGACTCATAAGTTTTATTCATTGTAATAAAAACTGGCAAATTTGTGCTAATAGAACCAGCTTAAAAATAAATTGTTTATTTTATTTTAATTGAACATTTAAAAAATGCTAAAAAATTAGTGTAACACATTTTGTGGCAAGAACCATGTTAAAATTACATTGTTGAACATCAGTAAATTTTCAATACTAAAAATGCTCTATTTTCTGATAGAATAATTCCTTTGAGATGCGGTTTGTGGCATTCAATTCAGTAAGCTATTACCTTTAAAATTATGTATCACAAGGTATAGGCTTCCATTAAGAATATTCACGATACCCTCGGCAGGACGTCCCCCGTTGGTGTGACATAACAAAACATTGTTCCAAAAAGTAGATGCCCAATCTCTATCACGATTGTAAGAGGTTTCAAATTTATATTTAAATTATTAAAGGATATATTTGGGTGTTTCCAGACATAATATACACCCTGTATATATAAATGAATGTTTGTGTGTTTGTCCTTTATAGACTCAGAAACTATTTCACCGATCATTTTGAAAATTTGTATGTATATGTATGCCCATTGATGTAACTCACCACCAGGAGGCGCTCCAAAATATATAAGTTATCAAAGCGCCTGCACATTGTAATGTACAATTACGAGGTAGTTGTGTATAATAACCACACACTATGTGAAGGCGCTAAATTTTTATGGATATTTGTCTTTTAAATGAATTTCTGTTTGGCCTTATAGCTTGAATGTTAGACCACTTTATTATTAAGTACATGTACGTGTACAATGGCTATAAACACACACGTTTGGCAGATTTTCTTGATAGTGTCAACAAGGTAAACTCTACATCGGCGTTGACAATATAATTCACTTGAACCAGAAGTACTCATACACGAGCAAAACTTACAAAAAGCGTGCGAAGCCGCGGGGAACAGCTAGTTAATCTATATATCATTTAAAATTAAAATTATACAATGTAATAAGAAATAAACAATCCAGAAGCTTATATACATGAAATACTAAAATTACATACCAGGCATTCCCAATCTACCTTCCCTCCCAAAACTCATCAAGGGAGTACAGAGCCAGATTTATCAAATATATTTTTAATTTTTTTTTCATTTTAATAAGATTTTGTTCATTTGTTATTTTTGTTGGTAGTTTTGTTAAAAATTTATGGCCCATAAAATCAGTTCTTTTTTTGAAAAATTCTAGTTTGTGCTGAGGGACATTTCTTTTAAATCTAGTATTATAATGATGTAAAATTTTTGTAGGTTTTGCATTTCTCTCATTTTGTTTTATATATATCACTGTCTCATATATGTATAGACTGTAAACAGTTAAAATTTTGTGTTCTGAAAACAAATTTTTGACAGATTCTGTTTTTTTTAGTCTAAACATTGCTCTAAGAGCTCTCTTTTGTTGGCGTAAAATTTTGTCTAAATTTTTCTTTGTCGTTGCACCATATATACTAATTCCATAGGCTAAGTGTGAATGTAGTAGTGAGAAATATATAGTCCGCAATGTCTGTATACTACAAATCTGCGACATCTGTCGGAGTGCATAGATACCAGAAGACATTTTATAAATTACGTGCTCAATGTGTTCGTTCCATGACAGATTCTCGTCAATTATGAGTCCTAAAAATGTTGTGTGCTCAACTTGGGATATATCATTATTATTTAAATTAATATCAAATTTGGGTGTTATTCTTGATTGTTGAGTGGAAAACGAAATGAAATTTGATTTAGTTGAATTTAAGAGTAATTGTTTGTTATCTAAATATTGTTTAACTAAATTTAGACTAATGTGAGAAGATATTTCTATATCTTCTTCTGAATTACCTGATATGGTGATGTTGGTATCATCTGCAAACAAACAAATGCCACAGTCCTGTGGAACCACCTTAGGTAGTCCATTAATGTAACAGAGGAAAAGTAATGGGCCCAAAATGGATCCTTGAGGGACTCCGTATTTAATGGTTTCTATTTCAGACTTATATTTTCTTATAATGTGACACCTGCTCGGTTTTAATTTAGATGATGTGTGTTCTATTTCCACGTATTGTTTCCTCTCTGTTAAATATGATTCAAACCATAATAATTCTCTATTTTGAATACCTAGATTGTTAAGAGAGATTAGAAGTTCTTGGTGTGAGACGCTATCAAATGCCCGTGTGAGATCCAAGAAAATTCCAATTACCTTTTCACCCCTATCCACCGAGTTGATTATTGACTGAATAAAGTCAATGCCAGCGGTAGTAGTGGACTTTCCCGATCTAAAGCCATGTTGTTGCTTATCTAATAATTTATTGTTTTCTAAATAATTCACTAATTGAATATAAACTACTTTTTCAAATATTTTAGAAAACACAGGAAGAAGAGACACCGGCCTATAACATGAGGGGTCATTTGGGTTACCTTTTTTGAAAATTGGGATTAATCTGGCAATCTTTAGTTGATTCGGAAAATAGCTTGAAATTAGAGATGAATTTATTAAGTGGACTAATGGCTGTAAAATGAATGGGAGAGATTGTTTTATTAGTTGTATAGTAACCTCATCATTTCCAGATGATGGTTTATTTTCAAAAGACATGACAATTTTTTTTAAATGAGTTTCTGAAATCTGATTAAATCTAAATCTATTATTTGTCGTATGAGCATGTGGAAAATTTAATTGTTTTTCATTTCTAGAAGGTAAATTGGGTAATACTGTTTTATCAACTACGTTTACAAAAAACTTATTAAATATATTTCCAACCTGTATTGGATCACTTACAACTTCCTTGTTTATATCTCTAAAAACTGTAATATTTTTTTTACAAACTGGTTTTTTATTTATTTCTGTTTTAATTAATTGCCATGTTGATTTTGAAATGTTGCAAGAATTATTAATCTTTTGATCAAAGTATTGCTTTTTTTCAATATATATATAGCATTTTTCAATTCCTTTTTCATTTCTTTAACTTTTGATTTTAATTTTATATCCTTAAGTATCCTACAGTTTTTTTCTAAGTCTATAAATTTACACTGCTTGTATTTAATTTCATCAGTTATCCATTTACTTTTGTGATTTTCTTTTTTGGTGGCTATCAATTTAGGAAAATGTACTTCAAAATTATAACTAAAAATAGAATAAAACACATCATATTTCATACGCACTGGTGCTTGGTAGACATCCGACCATGCCGTATTTGCTAGGCTGCTTAAGAATGACTTAATATTACTCTGTGTAAATTTTCTAATATATCTATTCGTTACACTGTTCTGCCTTTCACCAAGATCTAAAATTTCAATTATCTGTGCATCATGGTCGGAAATGTGTGTTATGATGCCAGAGACTCTAGTTTTATTAGAAGGTAGGTAGGTAGGTTATTAAATAGTATTGTTAGATACTAATGATGAATTCCACAAGTCTAACATGATATCTAAAATAGATTACAACAAACTGTACAGGATGATTTTGTTAATAAGGAGCCGTTCTCACTTTTTGGTTTAGGATCTACTTTAAAAATCAATTGAAAACTTGCAACCATTTTCCAACATGGTAAACAATTTTAATTTTTGTAATGGAACATTATCTATATTATGCCCAATTTCTATTTAAAATGTCATTCCGTAACCTCTTTTCTTGGGTATTTTTTATAAATCTATTCATTTCGGATTTGTAAGCGTTTATAAATTGGCCTTTGAAGCACTGTACTTCCAATCGTAGAATCAAGATAAAAATTTAAGTAGACATAGCCTGAATTTAAATTCTAAAGTAGGGCTAAAAATAACCTACATGATTATATAACAAAGAAAATGTACATAATTGCACATTTTTATTGGCTTTATAATAAATTATAGTTTTTATATCACTTTGAAAAAATGTTGTATTTT
This sequence comes from Homalodisca vitripennis, assembly GCF_021130785.1. Lineage (NCBI taxonomy): Eukaryota > Metazoa > Arthropoda > Insecta > Hemiptera > Cicadellidae > Homalodisca > Homalodisca vitripennis. Next base: position 109,823,513 of record NC_060208.1, read on the forward strand.
TCATTTTTAAACATTACTAAGTTGATAATTTGTAATGTATTTACAATCACAAATGTAAGTGGAAACCTATGTTTCAAAGATACAGTACATATTTGAACCGGTTTTTGTTAAAAGGGCGTAAATCACATTTTTTCAAAATGAATTTTGTGAAAGAATATTGGTTCTAATAGGTAGACACATCAAACTGAGTTAAAAGGGCGTTCTAAATCCAATAGTATATGGGAATAATAAGCATAAAAACTTTTCAAACTTTTTTAGAAGGGCGTATGTCCATCTGGTGACTTTTTTAAATGGGCGTAACTCCAAAATAATGAATACAACAGATTGTCAGCTGTGGAGATACGCCTGTTTAAAAAAACCTCTCCAACCACCTGTGTTTCTTCTTGTATTATTTTCCATCAGTTTCATATCTAACCTCAATGTTACTGAACGTGTTGTGAAAAGAAACTGTTTAGTACTTGATTTTCATTGTTTTATAGTAGCATCTACAATCTACAATATGAGTAATCACCCAAGCCCTCGTAAAAGGAAAGTATCTAATCCTGACTCATATATACGGACCAAAAATAAAAATGCTCGGCTGAAAGGGCAAGAATATGTAAGTCCTAGTGGGAAAACAGTTGCATCAAAACAGCCAGAATTTGATTGCAGGTTAGTACTTATGATTATTTCTGTATATTTTACAAAATAAGCCAAGCATAACTTTTTGTTATGAAATAGGCCTATATAGGTATGTTTGTCTCTAGGTCCATTTTAGTGATTTTAACGTAAAATAAGATTTATGCAGGCCTACAATAACCAAAATTAATATATTAAATTAATATACTATTTATTAATATTTTGATTGAGCAACAACAATCCAATTTTTATAGACGCTGCAATATAATAAGCGGCCACTAGTTATGCTGGTATTCGACCGGCTCGTAATATTACTAATGGTTTTGTTTGTATCTGTGCATTAAACTAATATTGTTTAGTTTAATGATGTTGTTTGTTTGCAGATGTGCTAACCAATGCCTGAAAAAAATTGGGGAAGATGGGTGTACACAAATTTGTTCAAAGTTTTATAACCTATCATCAAAAAATGAACAAGATTTTGTTTCTTCAAGGTCAAGTTGATGCCATAGAAGTTCAACGGCGACGTCCATCTACAGATACTCCTCAAAGGGCACAGAAAACTGCTTCTTTCAAGTACCATGTTGTAAACGGTAGTAAAAGAACTGAGGTATGTTTCAAAGGCTTTTATCTCTGTATAATATTAGTGAAAAACGAGTCAGAAGAATCCGAAACTTAAAACTAGTAGGTGAAGTACCATTAGACAAAAGAGGGAAAGGAATAACCAATACTCTTCCTACAGAAGTTAAAGAACTGGTTGGAAATCACATAAAGTCATTTCCCTTAAAAGAGTCACATTATTGTGGAAAAAGATTATATTACATGAGTGCTAATTTGTCATTGAAACAAATGTGGCGAATGTTTTGCCAACAGAATCCAAACAATAAAGTCAGCTACTTCTTTTATTGGACATGTTATCGTGAGAATTTTAATTATCGATTTGGTAGACCACAAGTAGACACTTGTGCAGTATGCGAGGCACTTAACGTAAAAATCAAGTCACCTCACCTTAATGACACTGCTAAAAAGGTTGCCATAGCAGAGCAGGTAGTTCATCTTAGGAAAAGTAAGAAATTTTATCATAAACTTGATGCCGAAAAAAATAGCACAAATGACCACGTCTTAGCGCTTACGTTTGACTATATGAAGACAATCAGTCTTCCTAAAATACCTGTACAGGAGCTTTATTATATGAGGCAGTTGTCTCTTAATCTATTTTGCATTCATGACTTAAAAAAAAATACAAGCTCTATTTACCTTTATCATGAAGGAAATGGAAGAAAAGGTCCAAATGAGGTTTGTACCTTTTTAAGAGAATATTTAAAATCAGTCCCTGAGCATATTACTGAGCTGCATTTGTACTACGACAACTGTGCAGGTCAAAACAAGAACCAACCATTATCAAGATATTGTTTGTACCTTACAGACTGTAAAGTGTTTAAAAAAGTTGAACAGTTTTTCCCAGTTCCTGGTCATAGTTTTTTACCTTGTGACCGGGATTTTGGAATAATATCTAAAGCCCTCAGAAGACATGACCGGTTATTTACCCCTGAGGAAGTGAAAGAGGTCATTGAGAAGAGTTCTTTAATTCCAGGTAAATTCTCAGTAAATTTAATTACTGCAGATAAAATTCTTGATTTTAAAAACTGGATGAAGCACTATTACAAAAAAACATGCATTTCAAATGAAACCAGAGGCAAACAGGTTGCTAAGAAAGATAAAGTTACCTTTCAAATAAGTACGTTATACCACTTTGAATATGACTCTACAAAAAAGGCAATATTAAAGCATTTACTATGATAAATGGCATTATATGTCACAACTTTTTTATGAGCAAAACAAAACTGGTTTTTCCTCCAACTGAACCTGCTTATCCTCAAAATAAAGTCCCCATAAAACAGGCAAAAATCGAGGACATATTGAAACTAAAGGAATACATCCCTGATGTCTACTCTGCTTTCTACAATGAAGTCTTCCAGTGGCTCACAACCACCAACAATCAAGGTCCAGACAGTGACTACGAGATTGAAACTGACAATGAAATCGAAGAACACTAGAGAATAAAACACTGAAATAAAAATAGTACTCTAGTTTTTTGTGTGACAGTGTTAATATTTATTATTTTAACTTCAAACTTTTTATGCACATTCATCTATGTTCCCTAAAACTTCAGAAATTCCAAAAATTGTAATATGTTGATTATAGTACATACCAAGCTTCTTTTTTCAACTGACTTATCATTTTTTCCCTAGGATTTACGCCCTTTTAAAAAAAACCTTGCCAAAAACTGAAACATTTTGCTTAATTTATAGCACTAAATCAAATCATAGCTTAGCAAAATTTTGTCAGAGTTTGTTATAAGTTCCATGTTAAATTTTGTACAATATAAAAAATTTTTATTTAAAAAAATACAAAAGTTATAATGTTTTTTATGATTCCTGAAAAGTTTGTATTTGTGGAGTTACGCCCTTTTAACAAAAATCGATTCATTTATAGTTTATGGTAAATATAATAAATTTAATATTGATAATTACAAAACTACAAACATAACATTTGGAACGTCCTGATGTCCAGACATTAGTAATTTTCTCTCCTTTTTCAACAAAATGAATACTTGTCCATGTAACAGGACATTAATATTCCTCAGCATTTCTTTGTATGTCCAAATGTCCTGACATCAGTACCCAAAGGTTTAAACAAACAGTCCATTCAAAAAGTATACATAATTAAATTAGTACAAATGATTAGGTTAATCTATGACTTTGATACATATTAATTATGTAATAGTATACATATTCTTTGCCTTTAAAATTTATAAAATACTAAGTTTAATTTGGTGAAGTTTCATAACTACATCTCCTATATACATTCTTAATACATAATACATTCTCCTATAGAAATTTGTTTGTTAGACCAGTCAAACTATGATTTTTATCATAGGAATATCAAGGCACTAAAACACCATTAAAAACTAGCATGCCATTGGGTTAAATAAAAATGTATACATAAAAAAGGTTTTTTCAGATGCATGTAAAACACTGTGGCTGTGTACTGGAACCGTGTCCTGAGAACTGTGGTCTGTACGTCCAGAGGCAGTACAAAAACCATCACTCGAGCTGGTGTAAGAAGGATCCATCCAAGCAACCCCATGTCCAGAACTTAAAGGCTGACCTGGCAAATATGAGAGATCAGTTGGAGCAGGAAATGGCAAGGAGAAAACAGCAGATGGACGGGTACATGGAACAGATGGAAAAATACAACCAGAAAATGGCTCGGACGGAGGAACTCAATGTGAAATTGATAGATGCAGTTACAGGTCAGTCAGAACTTTACCAAAAGTTTTTTTTATACTTCTCTGACATTTATAACCAGAAAAACTTTGATAATTTGATATCCATCTCTTAGATGAGATATAACGTAATATAAGTGTGTTGTTCAGTAACAGTTTGTTGGCGACATTTAACTTAAATTCAAATTGATGAATATTGAGTAATTTCAAAATTTACAGCAAACCACTTAATACTGAAAATAAAAGAGGATTTCGGACATTTGCCAACGTTATGTGTTACAGGATAGAAAAATATGTTTTGATGATTAGAACCTATCGTCTTCTTTAGGTGTAAAAAGACTTAATACATATGGTTAACCAATTACCAATCTGTATGTGAACTTGGCAAAGTCAAAATTGGAAGGGAGAGGGCCAGACGCCTTTGCTTGACGATTTTGTTCTAGATTTGAAAGTGGTGGCGTATGTTCAAATTATATTATCTGATGTTTCTTTTAGATGTCATGGTTAATTCTTTATTCAATGTTGGTAGTCAAAGTGGCCTAACTTCAACAGAAAGTTGACTCAATATTTATCTGCTTGTTTATGGTTTGTATTTTTTAAATGCAGTCATTTCATAAAACCAGCATATCAGCCACCTTCTATTTAAGTTAGGCCACTTGGCCTACCTATTCACTACTTTCAAACTCTAAATAGTGATTTTTATTTAGAACTATAGGTTTCTTGCAAGTAATATATTAGTAAATACGTAACTCTCTAAATAGTTGATATTAATCTTGTAAACCAAGCTTCTATTCCATTAACACTGATCAAAACGTTAATTTTGTTTAGAAATAATCAAAAACCAAAAATAATTTATACAATACACAACAATAAGTACAATTCAAATCGTGTTAGCTTTGTTTTTGATGATGTAAGGCCTGTGAAGGTGATCTTTGCACAACTAGAACCAGTTGTCATGTCACAGAAAATCATATGTTTTAACTTACAAACCGACAATCACAATCCCAACCTATCTAACCCTTCAGTTTAATCTGCCCAACAAGTTGAACCTTAAGGTTCCACCCTTAAACGCAAAACATAGACTTCTTCCTCCACAATATGACTAAATACTATAACTTCATAAAAGACAAAAAAAGCTGATACTCTAACCGTGGTCACAGTTGATCCATTAACCACACCAGATCTCCACCAGACATTGGACCACACAGAAACCTCTCTCCCACAGGCTTTTTTAGACAATACAAACCCAAAAAATCACTACCCATAGCCAAATCCGAAGCTAGCCCTGGAAATCTCCTTTTTGTCCACCAAAACATGGACAGAATGGCCAACAAAACAGAACGTTTATAACATCTGCTGCACTGTAAAAACCCAAAATTTGTAATACTCACAAAGCACAGACTAAAAGAAGACACAATAAAACATGCTAGACTGGCAGATTGACCAAGATAATACCATATTTCAGTCCAAAATGTTTTTTTAAAGTCATATGTCCAATTTTAACAGTAGTGATAGCTGACTCAGAGCAACATATAAACATATAAATATATAATAAATCAAAGTTAAATAATAACTATGCAATGGTGGATAACAACAAAATATATAACTAAAAATTGTCAACAATAACATAGGTCATAGTAAAAAGACCGCATACAATAAGTAAATAAATTAATAACAAAAATAATGCTAACATTTTTTAGGAGAGGTAACCTGTATGCACATAAATGTTACTCCAACTGCAACAAAGCTAATCTATAAGTAACCTAAAACATAACTGTGATTAAAGTAAGCAAATTATACCATAAACGTGACATGTATGAATTTAAAAAAGATATTGTGAACAACTTCATGTGTACTACGAGTATATTTAAACCATACACTTAATAAAACTAATGAGTGTGAATGTGTTAAAATGTATTTTATGTTACCAGAATTTAAAATTTCTCAAACATTAAACACGTAAGTGGATAAGGTAGATAAACCAAGCTAATCGTAAAAATATTCATAAACTAGTGTAATTTTGTTTGTTAACATACGAGATCAGTGTTATCTCTGGTGAAATTACTAAGTGGCTATTTGCACTCTTACTCAGCAGCTAACTTTAAGCAAAAGTACTGTACAGGTGTACAATGTTCATGTTTGTAAGATTTAGTTATTATTTTAAGGCCTTTATCTGTAAAGTCAATCAAGTATTTCTTGTGTTATAGTACAATTTATGTAGATTGAAGGAAAACTTATTTGAAATATATGAAAAGTGATTGGAAATAAAGAACAAATATACTTTTAATATAGTTTAATTTGACACTGTTAATCAGTCTTTAGAAAATAAACAACTGTGGACAGTTTTAAACTTATATAGTCAACATGTGGCCCCCATTTTAGATGATTGTCTACAATGATGTCGAAGAACTTGATTGTAATTCATTGCATTTTAACAATGCCTTTGGCATGTTTATTATTGGTAGATCTTAAAAGGGCCTAATACTATGTTTGTGCTGTTTGGAAATACATTCAAGATGAACCAAACAAAGATTTCTACAATGAAATGTTTGCCAATTCATTTGGTTTTCTTAGGCTTATGCTAACATTTAAAATAGTGGTATCATTAATGTACTATTACATGTACATAATTACATTTCAACTTAAATTAAAAAAGATAAATTGTATATGTTTACTCTAAATATTACACTGTACATCATTACTTTATTATACTCATATTATATTTTATACTCATTATTATATTACTGTTCAGGTTTTGCTGAATAAAACAATATATTTTATCAAGGGTAAGATTTAGAGTAAAAAATAATAATTGTTCTAAAGTTGTTGTGAATTATAAAAAAACACCACCCTTACTAGATTTTTAACTGCCAGTTCTTGGGTTAAACATGTATTTTTATTATCAAAGTTAATGATTCCTATATAATTTCGCATTAACAACTTTGTTACAGGAATTCGCAAGTTAGTGAATGAGGAGCAGTGTGCCAGACTGAAGGATATCCTGGAGGTAAAAACCAGTGTCAGTGAAGTCGCGAAAATGATCACACAGTTAAAATTCACTTTGAACCAGACTCGGGTAGATGTGGAGGAGCTGAGGAACGATGTTCATACTAACGAGCAATATGAGAAAATGTACGAGCAGTTCCAGGAGTGGAAGAGAAAGCAGGATGAAGTGGTGTCAGGGATGAGGGTAGCACTCGACAAGGATGTACATGCAGAGATCAACAAATTGCACAAGGACAATGTCATCAGGAGCAAGTCTGTCAATGATCTGTTGGATCTGAACGAAGTTATCATTGACACCCAGGATAAGTATACTGAACAAATTTACCAGCTGGAGGTGGACGTTAAGGAGTTTAAGAAATTTCTAACCGAAGAAAATATCATGATCAGTGGTATTTGGCGGGAACAGTTGGAGGAAATAAAGAGTCTGAAGGTGAGGTTTGAGGAGAATGAGGCAGCAATAAAAAACTTGAACGAGGAGCAAAAGTTATTAAAAGACAAAATTAATCATATGGAGAACTTCTCAAAAGATTTGAACAATTTAAATACCGGAAGTGAAAAATTAAAACTGTCTGAGATGTCAATCAATGAGGAACTGATAAAGGAGTTGATCGAGGAAAGACATGAGTTTAGAGAAAGACTTGAAAATTTGGAATTACTGAATAAACCCAATGAAAGGAACTTCAGCACTGACACCTCCTTGTCTATATTTGATGATACGATTGTGAAGCAGCAAAATGAAATCGCACAAAGGCTTGAAACTTTAGAAAAACTCACCACTGAGGTGCACAACTGTGGGAGAAGGACTTCAACTTCGACAAATAACGAACCAAACGACCTTCCTGTCATTGTGAATGAATTGACCAGTGAACAATCTATTATAAAACGCAGACTGGAGTCTCTGGAAGCATTGACACATGAACTGGAAGAAGTAAAATATAAACTAAGCAGTAAAAAGATATCCAGTCTTGATTCTGCTGCCTCCATAAATGGTGAGCTTTTAAAAGGATTATTCTGTTTAAAAACATTTACGTATCAGCCAGTTTAGTCATTTTGTTCTTTAATTTTCCAATCTATACAAATTTCAATCATTTATGTAGTTCGTTTGTTATTGTAATAGTTCTGATTATAACACAAGGAGGATTATACAGTTTGTTTGTTAAGAAATTACTCAAACATATCATCACATGATTTTTGTGGTCAAACTATAAAAAATATTTATTTATTTTGCTTAAATTTAATGTCCATCTATCCGTTTATGTTTTTACAGATAAAAGTTATATAAGGAACATAAAAATTTATATCTTTATACCAGGTTTCATAAAAAACAAAATAATTTAAAAAAGACTTAAAGAAACATAAAAACAGCAAATAAATCAAACTGTCTTGAGAGCTTAATTTTTTCTAGTTGAATAGGAAATAAATTATGATAGATACTTTTTGCTGTTGAAATAAACATAAAGATTGTGTGATCACTTAAATTTGACAACACAAAAGCGGTATGAATCTACTTTCTCAGTTAACTTTAACTTATAACAAATGAGGTATCAAACTGTTCTTATCTCTTGTTACTATTTTGCATGTGGATTGACGTTTTTATTTTGTAAATATATGTCAATGTAACTCCATCTAAAGTGGCTATCTTTTAAAACTGGAAATGATGCAAATTTAAATTATGTGCAGACTTTAGTAAGACAAACAATAAAGTGTTTGAAATTTATAACTGAGCAGCTATACATAACATAGTTTTTTTAACATATACTATCTTCTCCAGTGGCCATTTATTTTTGTGACAGTCACCTTTCATCCTCCATCTCTTAGCTATTACTTAACGCTTGCCTCCATTCATGTTGTCATGTTTGCCTTAGCCTTAACCCACCATTTAAGTTTGGACCTAGTTTTCCTAGTTAGTACCCTTCTACATGTAGATTTGTATTGTTTTTCGGAGTCCATCTCATTCTCACATGAGGTACTATGTTATTATCTACTTATGGTATTATCTCCTATTGAATACATTATCTCGTGATATACTTATTATTTATTGTGTTTGATCTCCCACTTTCCATTTACCTTATAATGTATATAGTGCCTTGTTAAGAAGGCACTATATACAATGCCTTGGGTCTTGAATACAATGACCTTTTTTCATTTTTGTCTAAAATTCAATTTCCTGTAGAACAAAACCACATACAGTTATGTTTTGGTAACTTTTTCTTATTGGCTGATGTAATAATATATTTACATAGACAGTACAGTTCAGTTACACAGCACACTGTATATTACAGTATTTTACTATACAGTACTTACACAGAGCATTGTCATCTGACTATATTAATCTGTGCTGTGATGGGTTGTTTGGCTGTATATGGTCCATCACAGCCCAGATTAATGTAGTCAGATGACAATGCTCTGTGTAAGTATTGTACAGTGTGCTGTGTAACTGTACTATATATAAGTATAACAAATCTTTAACTATGTAATGTTAAGATTTCCGTGTCTAGATTTTAAATGTTCAATTTAACCTTCAATTAGTGATTTGATTTAAATATATTTTCCAGGCCGCATTATGTGGACAATATCAAACTTTGGTACAAAACTGGATGAATCTAAAGAGAGTCGGACACAAATAGAGAGCCAATACTTTTACACAGGTGAAAGTGGATACAAGTTACAGGTATGTGCCGCTAAATGAAGTAGTAGTGTGTGGTTACAACTCTTTATCTTATAACTAGCCAATTTCTTAGTGTTAACAGGCCTGTTTTTCTGATTTGTGATTGTTGATTCTGATTCTGGTCTCAAAAGTTTTTTTAAACTACTTTAAGACATGTTGTTTACTTTTTAATATGAGGTGCATTAAAATATTAACGGGAATTTCAAAGTTTCACGGGTTTGGAGAGTCCGATTTTCAAGATTTTTTTATTATGTTCATACTTGTGTTCCTGTAGTATAATAAAATTTCCAGCTTTATTCATTGTTTACTTTTTCAGCGACAGCAGTGTGTTAGACATGTTTTATGAACTCAGCGATTTTCGTTTATTAAAACATATTTTTAAAAATAAAAGAATTTGTATCAAATTTTGTGTGAAAATGGAATGAAGTGTGACAAATTGTGGGAAATGTTAACTAAGGCCTATGGTGTTTTGCATGAGTAAACCAAGGGTATACGAGTGGTATGAAAGTTTCTAAGATGGCTGTGAAGATATTTAAGATGATGAACATCCCCAGCACATCAACAACCGATGAAAAAGTGGAAAAAATGGTTATGAACTATCGCCGTATAACGATCAGAGAAGTCACTATGATGTTGGCATATTAACACGTTCACGACGACGTTTACTCCATCGGGTACACGTGATCTTCTGCAACTTCCGTTGTGTACCCGATCTGGTACACACTGGGATTTCGTGAGGCACCCAATGGGGTACACGTTGCTATGCATTTCCTTACTACGTTTTGATTGTTTGCATGTCTTAGTTGTTTAGTGCCCAATGGCTATCCAAACTCTTGACTGATGAACCAAAAACAAAGAGAATGGGACCTGCTCTAAAGTTTTTATTCATGAAGAAATTTACAAATTTCTTAACCACATAGTCACTTGTGATGAAACACGGGTTCTTATGCCAATTTTGAATAAAAACCAAACCAAGTTGAGCCAAACATTATAGCCACAGAAATTGCATAGGGCTATTTCTTGAGTTTTCAAGTTCTATGTAGTTTAGAATTTAGTTAATGGTAGAGGTTAAAATAGGACTAGAGGTTGTATTGTTAGTGCTCCGCTTTGCTGCTTGCTGTAATTGAATGTGTAAGTCTGTTCAGTCAGTTAGACTTGAGTCCTGTTACAGTTACGAGCATACCTGAATGGGATTGGACAGTGGGAAGGGAGACACATGATCGTGTCCCTGCACGTCCTGCCCACGCAGTGGGACAACCGTCTGGTCTGGCCTTGCCGTCTCAAGGTCGTCTTCTGTCTACGTGACCAAGAACCCATCCACAGAAAGGTTAGTGTTTCGTTTCAGAAGTGTTAAATTTGAGTATAGGACTTCATTTCATTTGTAATTTTGGGTTGGCAATATAGGAGTTCCAACATTTTAATTTGAAATTTAAAAATCTTGGGTTTCATGTAGAACTGATTAAAAAAATTAACTACCAATTTTTCTTATCTTAATAATAGTTTTCAATGATATAATTAGCTGTTATTTATTATAATTATAATACTAGGTGTTGGCCCGGACAAAAACTTATGTGGAATAAGCACATAAATAATATTACATTAACCCTTAAGACTTGTATGTCGGACGTTGTCTGGCAGTGAGATTTTGCCGCTCCACTCATATGCCAGATGTCATCCAACATTGTAATGGCATCACTATTACTTCGTTTTCAGCCAGTGTGTGATGTTTCCAATTGGTGCTGTGATCGCATTCTAAAGAACTATAAAACATTTATGTATATCAGGTCATTTCCCACCTTGCAATATGTAAGGAAAAAAACAAGTAAAATCAGGTCCTTCATAAATAGATCAACTGTTGTCCAATCCATCATCACCACCACACTATTTGCTAAAGGACCTAGGTCTAGGCTATCATAACTGTGACTGTTATGTTTTCATTGTTGGAAGAACAGTCATCACCTTATTTATTGGCTTTAGTCTTTGTTTATTTTTGTCAGTACCAAAATCTCCATCGTTCTTTGACTCAGCAATAACGTTAAAATCAGAAAGAAGATATGGATTTGGTAATGACATATTGAGTTTACTGATGTCAATGCGTTTGAAAATAGGTTAAAAACACTACAGCAACTAAAACCAGCAGATGACATTTGGCCTTCAGTTTTCATGTAGGTATTATGTCTTGAGAATGCTGCACAAGAGAGTCATTACAATATTGGATGCCGTCCAACAGAAGAGTTACAAAGGAAACATTGTATAACAACAGATACTACTAAAAAAATCCAGATCTTCCTGCAGAATGTTTTGAAAGATATCATACCCTGTTAAAATACAAAACTTAGTGTATAATTTATTAATAGCTTTATGCAAGAAATTAAAAACATAATAAACTATTATAAAATGTAACATAATTCCTTTAGACCCACTAGTTTGCTTTTGTAATTGAAAATATGCTTAAATAAGTACAAACTGAGGGTTTGCTTTTTATTAATAAACAGTTTGAAATTGTGTACAGAAAATGTAAGACACGGAAGTCCACTGAAATACAGTGCCATCATATGACCAGTCCTTGAATATATTTGAATAATTTACTACATTTAGCACAACACTAGTGAATTCTGTTGACTGGTCCTACATACAGAAGTCTCACTAGAACACAGTTTACAGTGCCATCCTATGACCAGTCCTTGAAACAATAATTTGTTATATTTAGCACAACACCAGTGAATTCTGTTGACTGGTCCTACATACAGAAGTCTCACTAGAACACAGTTTACAGTGCCATCCTATGACCAGTCCTTGAAACAATAATTTGTTATATTTAGCACAACACCAGTGAATTCTGTTTACTGGTCTTAGTATTAATCTCAGTGAGGCATCTAATTTTGAGTAGTCTATAGGGAGGAGACAGCCTCACACATTCTGTTTGGTTTTAGGTACATGGGTAACTGTAAACCCTAATTTATTGAATACAATAACATGACTATTCCTTGTCTTATGTTACAAAAGATAGGTCACGTAGGAGAAAATATATGTATATTTATCTGTGATGAAAACTTTTATAATGTTACTATGCATTTGAAAAATACCTAAAAAGCCACAAATAATACTTATAAATAAAAAATTAAAATCTATAATAATGAAAAAATTACTAATAGACAAGCCTTTTATATATATATAGAAAAAGTGACAGGCGGGATTTTCCTACAAGTTTTTAATATATACTTTTTGATACATTTATAAATACAGAACCACTGAAAAAGGTTGCATTAATTTTTAACAAAATATAGTTCTTGTTATATTTGATATAAGTAATAATTCAAACACCTGATTAATAGAAACATCACCAAGTTTGATTTCAACGAGACTGTACTCTGGTTGTCCTTTAGGGGATAGGCAGAATGGGTGCGTGCGTGACAGGTCTTTTGCAGTAATCTCACAACTGGCGCAATGGCGACTTTTCAGCAAATTGTACTCTAGGGTTGTGATTACTGGAATTTAAATCTGTTGTAGTTATCCAGCACACTTTCCAACATGCTTATGACACTGATTCACCTCATGCTAACAGCTTTAAACATTGGTACGAACAGATTTAATGAACTGGAAGCATAAACGTCAAATAGTCTCCAGGTCGTCCTAGAACAAATGAGAAAAGAGTTGATCGTATACATCAAAATTGGGTAAGAAGACAAAAAAATCAGTTGCAAGGCAGAAGTTTACAACTCAAAATTCCCCAAACAAAAATACAAAATGTTTTAACATCTTTACGCTTACAAAACCCAACTCACACATTGAAATTAAACCTACGGATCGACTAAAAGCTTTTGTGAATTCACATGTGACATGCTTATAAGAATCGACTGTTACAAAACATCTTTAAAACGTATTATCCTCATAGATGAAGCTACATTTCATGTCAGTGTTTGCGTCAAAAATCATAATTATGAAATATGGGGGTCTGAACAACATAATGAAATTGTTGAGTATTTTAGAGATTTTCCAAAGTTAAACATGTGATACAGTTTGATGCACAACTGAGTGATTCTTATTCAAGAATCTATCACAGAGAAGGTTTACTTGCACATGCTCCAGCTGTAAATTTGTTCACAGTTATACTTAAATGAACTAGTAAACGGAGAGTTATCACCATTTCAACAAGGGTTATCCCAGACCTATTCCTTGGTCTCCAAGAAGCCCCAATATGGCATCTTGCGACTTTCTTTATGGAGATATATGAAAACATTGTCTTCAGTGAAAAATCAGGGATCTACAACATTTATACAACACATCATTGCTGCTCTGCCACAATCACACCTGATATGATTCAGTTAACTTTGGTAAAAATTGATTATCGGCTGGAATTTTGCAGTTATTAGCAGAGCTCATACTGAAACATTTTAAGATGTGTAAAACACCTTTTGAGTTCTTCTACTTAACAAAATAATTAAAGTTAAACACAGTTTAAACTTCTGGACATCTTCAATATTTGTTATTATTTTTGGAACAGATTTCATAAAGTTTATTCCAGCATAAGAGATTTGTGTGTAATAATCTAAACTATTTTTAGGTAAAACTAATTCATTCTTATTTTTAGTGTTATAAGAATGGGTTTCACAGTGGCTTTTAAACCAAGATTTATAAGTCCTAACATACATAACACATTGTAAAATATAAAGACTCTGTCAGTAGATTTTTAACTGAATCCTCCTTCCCAATTTTTAACATTGTTTACAGAGCTCTTTTATTGCAGTAGAAGAATTTTATTTATGTTTTGGCTCTATGCACACCTTTTCCGTATGCAATATGGAATTGAACTTGGGCATGGAAAACCATCTTTAAAACCGGCAGATGACTTTATTTGTATCATACTGTACAAAAAGATGAATTTAAGGCCATAAGGCCCTGTCTTACGATTAACACTTAATACAGTAATACTTCTAAAGTCAATGAGAACTACTAAATTTGAAATAAAAACAATAAAATAATAAAAATGTAATAAGAATAACTCATTTATACACAAATTTATTAGCACTTCATCTGTCCTCCAAAACCTACCTCAACTAACCCATCACTGACATCTTTTCTAGCAGTTGAGCTTTCAATGAGGCTGCAAACCGGTTTTGACTCGCAAACGACTTAATATGGTTGGGAAGGGAGTTCCACACTTGGCATGCAGTAATGACAAATGATTTATTGTAAATTGAGGTTCAGTGGCGAGGAATAAGAAGCATTTGATAAGGCTGTTCTTACCTCTCTTGTGCATTTTTCATAGATCAATTTAGATTTGTCAGCCAGATGTGTAGGCTCTCCAGAGTAAGAGTGAATATACCAATTTCAAAATTTTTAATAATCTTACTTATATTGGCCGATTTTAGAATAGAATTTGGAATATAAATATGCGTTATATTAACCAATGGCCTGTATAACACTTATATAATTATAAATATGTTACTAATATTTTTAAGCAAAAGTTTTGGTAAAGCTTTAATACAATCTGTTTTTACAAAGTTTACTGTCTTCTTGTCTCCAGAAGTTCATCCTCACCGAAACGTCTACACAAAAAGTTACCTCAAAAATGATAGAAGTTATCAGTGATATCAGAGTACATCCATTGTAACAGTTACTTTTTTTATAATTCTGTATTATTATAACACATTCAAATATTAACTTGTTCTCAACTATTGTAGGCAAAAGATCTGGTGAAGAGTTTCACTAGCAACCCGGCAGCTAAAGGGTTCGAGTCTCCTTGTCTCCAGATGTTCATCCCTCACCGAACTCTCTACACAAAAAGTTACCTCAAAAATGATGTTGTTATCATTGATGTCAAGGCACACCCATTGTGAAAATTACTTTTTTAATAAAATATTTTTACTGTTTTACATAGCTTAAGCTCTTTATTTTCCTTCTTTGTTCAGAACAAATCTATGCAATTGACTGTTAAATGGGTAACAAAATTTAAATACACTTTCAGAAAAACAACCTGAATGACTTTCCATGAATAAAAGTCATCAGCCTGTTTTATCAGTGCTTAACAATTCTCTAGAAATTGTTTGAGTCAATAAGTTCATTACAAAGCAGCATGAAAGTATCAAATAGGTTTTAATTTACTCCCTTAAGGTCTCTTGGTTGAGAGCTCTCAAAATACCTAACGGTTTCATTCTGTTTTCAAGATATTTCAGAATTAGCTCTTTTGTCAAACAATTGATGAAATGGTTTTCTAATATTGTAAATAATGTCAAAATATGTTTTGTAAATAATGTGACTCAAAAATGACTACACTGATTGAGTTTTATATGAACTGGAATAACTGATGTATATATGTTTCAATTGATAGTGAAATGTGAATGATTATAACACATATTATTACAATGCTGAAAATAATAATTCTGATTTTAATGATTACACTATAACCAGTTTAAAAATTAAATTATTGTGCTTAGAGAAAATTAAATTAATACGGGTTTTCCAAAAATAATTTGTTAAGTTTGGGTATTGAAGTGCTGAAAATTGCTATTAGAGAAACATTATTTATTATTACCATACGGTATCAGATCTAAATTTAAAAGAACCTTGTTGTTATTTATGACCAATATTTTTTCATTACAGTCACTCTAATCAAATGTTGAGAATGAAATAATTTAGAAGACTGTGTTAACAATATATTATGTTTCAATTTTTCAGGCTAGAAATAATTATATCAATATCAATGTGTAACTTGCAAGAAAAATTAATGTAATAACACCATCACGTATTATAAAAATGAAAAGATTTGTTTGGATGGATGATTTTAAACATTATGTATTTGAAACATCGTCTTGACTGATCATAATTTTTTTTTACTTTAGTACATTGTGGCATAACAGCACTCTATTAAAAAAATATATTACAACAACTTGCAAAATCTAAATCCAAAAGTAAAGAAGGATGTGAAAATTCGTAGTAAACTAACATAAACTGCCCAGGAGACAGAAAGGGCTGTCGTCTAGATAAGTAGAAGAAAGCAGGGAGTTCTATTCTGTAACAGGACAAATATTTTTGAAGTGGCTTTGGTTTTATTCATCTATTCTTCACTTACTTTCACATCCTAATGGTTTAGCTATAAGTGAACAAATGCTGTGTAGCCTATACTTCGTGGTCTAGTTTATTTTATCAGTCTAATGTTAATTGGACTTTACTAATACATGATTACCTAAATGTATGTGATCTTAACAATGGAGTATGCTCATTATTCCTGAAGCAATATGAATTAATACATTACAAACAATAAATCTGCATAATACACTGGTTTATTTTCTATAAGTATATTTTATAATATTGTATGGTTTATGATCTAAGATTTAATACTAAAAATTGACTATTACTAGTTTAAATCTTACATTAATTATGTTAAATAAAACTCTCATCAAGTCACCAAATATTTTCTTATATTGTTCTGTATTTCAAGTCAAATTTGTTCGTTGAAATGTCTTCTAACATCACTAACATGATTGATTCACAGTAATTTTTTTGAACCACCATTCTGCATTATTAAATGTCTCACATAGTTTAGTTAAAGTTTTCCTGAACACTATTTTCGATTATAGTTACTGGAAGAAACTCCATTTAAAATAACAATACTGTTTTCCTTTTGCGCAACATTATAAGGTTTATTTTCAAACAATTGTTTTTTTAATTTTAAATGTTCTTTAGAATCTAAGTTAATTGATAGACATTGGAAGAAAACACCTTCTCTGCACTCCCTCTATCTTGCTGCCACAAGCCTTACAATAGTTCTCACAAGAATTTCTCATAAAATAATTCATGTAGAACAAAAAGATAAACAGCAAAATGTTTCCTAAGTGATAAACATTGTAAGAAACCTCCATCTCTGCAGTGTCATATCACATTGCTTCAGGATGGGATTTACTTGGCCTCCAAACGGAGATCATCTGAAAACAAACTATAAAATTCTAAATGTTCCTTTTGCATCCCTGGGTTAAGTTACAGACATTGGAAGAAAACATCCAGACCACTGATCGGAATACAGTGAAACTAGACTACTGTGCATTATTTCTTCTCTGATGTAATTTTTAAAATTCTCATATCTACACTCCATCCTACATCATTCCTTCAAGATTATATTAATAGCCTCTAAAAGAGAAGTTACATGGGACCATGAAGTAAACAATGAAATGCTTCCTAATAAGCATACAGTTAATGAGAAAAATTGTAAGAGACTTCCATAGACATGCACTATGTATACCTTAATGCTTCAGAATGGCAGCACATATGGCCTCCAAACGGAGGTCATCCAGTAATATTTCTTAAAATTTTAAATTTGTTTTCATGCTCCCTTGGTAAGTAACAGGCAATGAAAGAAAACACCATGTGTGCACTCTGAACTATCTTGTTGCTCCAGGACAAACTAGTTGACAATAAAACACTTGTTTTTCTTACATTTTATATAGTACTGTGTAGGGCACACACTCAATTTCATAAAAACAAGCATATAATTTGTTTTTAGGATACAGATTATGAGGATCTGGTGTTAAGACAATGTAATGTTTATTCTGTTAAGTAAAATTGTCTGTGACATCCATACATACACACGCACACAACATTCCTCTACCTGGTGATTGCATTCCTTTATCCTGTTCCCTCATCAGTTATCACAAAATAGTTAATTTACATTCTAATATTGTTCAAACTATAAACATTACAAAAATGTTATGTTTAATATTATCTTATGAACTCAAATTAACCACTCTAAGTTAACATAATAACATAAAATATTTAAAAGGATTTGGAGGAAACATTAAATAGTCCAAAGCTAAACCAAATAAAACATCAAATCATATAACAATTAGATATTTTAATTGCTTAGCAGGAAATATTTGCAGTATTACTAATATATTGTAGAATAAAGTAGACAATAGACAATATTCTTTATTCATAAACGTTGAGTTTAGAATTTTTGTCAATACAATATTTCTAAGTAAACTTAGATAACTAAGTAAACATCTAAGTAAATTTAGGATGAGCAACAAACCTCTGCACAAATATAATTAGGTATTTAAAATATAAATTACAATAATGTTGGTTAGAAATAGTGTTAAATTAGGCAATAGTATATAAACTTTTTTACACCTATTGTATTTGGTTTAACACCATTCTGTATTTTATTGAATAAAGGATATTTTTAAGTAATATGACTAACTACACAGGAATTTTTTATGACTGTTAATATAAAACTTGTATGATCACACGACACCAGTAGTGAGGAGGACTCACTTTCTTGGAATGCCCTACTGAAAAACCACACTGAAACTGGTTTCTCTTGATGTGCTATATTTATAAATGGCACCAACTCATCAATAACTTGTCAACTGATGGAGAGGACGATGGGAGGGGGCAGTTTCATCACACAACTGAACCAGTTCTTATGACAAGTAGCAAGCAGATGCTTAGCTCTAGCCTTGACTTTATTTGCCCTCACTTTGTTTGTACTATTTTAATTGTTTCGTGTCACACTTATCTTCATCTCTAGTAATCCAGTGAGTCAGGTACTCTGCACTGTTCTGAGAAGTGCTAAACAGTTGTCAGATGTTTATGTGATTACAAATTATTTGTTGATAAGGTAAGTGTACTAATTTACTAAAATAATTTTTGTTTAAAAATGTGATGCAATTTTTAACATATTCTTGTCAGTTATCTAACTTATTTTAAAATAGCTTTTTTTGTATTTTGCGTTTCAATAGAATCTAAAATTAATCTCGTTGATATTTAAAATTCAAGAACAATAATGGTCAATTTGGATTCTGCACTAGTTTACTGTTAAGAGCTTCAAAACTGATACTTATCTCAATTTCTTAAAATATTAAGGACAAAAAGAAAATCTATAATGTTTTGTACATTTTTCACAAATGCAATTTAGTATGTTACTGAATTGTTTTATTACAGGTTATTATTACATTTTTAACCAGTATTCAAAATAATATCCTGTAATGTAAATGTAACATTATACTATCAGTTAATGGATATTTCTAACATATTTTGAAAATGTATTTTCTTAAGAAACTTAAAAGTCTGATTTAATTATACACATGTCATTTATTTGCCAACAGTTGTAAAATCTTATATTAAATAAAATACTCTTCACCCAAGTTCTATATCTTAAGTAGTTTTCTAATTCACTACTTAATAAATGACAAATTGATTACTGCCTTACTGATTACGTAACATGTTGACTGGCTGATGAAGAGACTCTTCTAGTCAGTGTGTGCATGGGCATATATAAACAGTGCTCAAGCCCCCTCTCCTCTGAAATTTGAAAAAACAACTATTAAAATTGCTCCTGGTAAATTTTCTGTCAATTAGCAAGCGTAGTGCTCTTGCTCTCACTTTGCAGAGTTTCTACTAAGGATTATGTCATTCCCTTTAAAGTATTTAAATAACATATAAATACTTAACATATGTATTTAATAACATATTTAAACTTAATTATTTATAATTTATTCTTGTAAAACCAAAAATCATAAAGCTCATTAAATCATAAAATTGTGCCACCCAAACACAAAGGCAATGATAAGGTCATCTTCTTCCTTAACTCCCACCCTTTTCGTTTATTGCCCAAAAAATAAACCAGGACGATTTATTAAAATAGATCCTTGATTGAATCGTCCAATTTTTATTATTGGATCACTAATTTGTATATTTAAATTACATTTTTCAAGAACACCATGTAGGATTTGAAGCTTCTTCTTGATACTATATATATATATCGTATGGGGGACAAAGGCAGCTATCCATAAATAAATAAATTAAAAATTACAATTATTAAAAAGTACGTAAGAACAAAGTTCTTGAGTCATAAATTAAAAATAATATTAAAATCTCCCGTCACAAAGCTAAATCCAAATTACTGAGCCAGTTTAGAGACCCATCCTCTAAACCACTCAGACCAGCCAGACCACCAGAAAACAATCGCAAAGGGCAGTCGTTTACAATGTGCTCAATTGTCTGAGAGTTTGCGCCACAATCACACGTCTGGTCGTCAGTAATACCCCACTTGAATTTCCAGTGATTGCTTCTCCCAACCCCAGTTCGAAAACGATTCAATAAAACCCATTCCTTTCGAGGAATTTCCAAGCCACCCGCTTCTTGATACTGATATTTTGTTGATGCAATCTTGCAAAAGGTGGAGTAATTGTGAATACACAGCTCACAAGTTACAGCCTCAATCTCTTGTCCATCACTTTAACCACCATTAAAATCTGCTCACAAGACATCATCACACTTTCTTGATACCCAACTCTTAAACACACCAAAACCTTAGAAAACATAGCACATTGTCAAATTCCAACCTGTATTTAATTAGATGTAAGTATATTACTGAAACTTGAATTACTTTACATGAAAAAAATGTAGAATAGTATTCAATATACTATACAACACATATATTAGATTTACTCTTAGATTTTATTATACTTGTAGAAATTTTAATAATTTTAAAGAATGAATTGTAAAACTTATTCTAAAAAAGTAAGTTTTATGCCTTTAACGTAAAAAGTATGAATTTTTAAAACTTTTACAGATTTTTTTAAATAACTCTATTTAACATAATAACAGTTTTCTGTTATGCACTCAAATTGTGAGAGATTTATGTTTTTTAAGGAATTTGTACTCAAAACTTTTTTCTCAAAACGTACAGTTTTAGCACTATAGCAAATATTTTAAAATTTCTTAATTTTATTGTATTTTGCCGAATACATATTTACACAAATTTTAAGCATATGTCAAAAGCACATTGCCTTTGAATTGTAGGATTTTTACTCCTCTTTATGAATGAAAAGTGGAACTTAGATACCTATAAACTCAAAGGACCAATTACAAAATACAAATTATTCACATTATTATATATATAGAGATGTAAAGGAACCAAAAAAAAAGTTGGAACTGTCCCAAAATTTGAATTGAAAATGCTAGTTCTGCCCAAGTTTTTCTCTATTTCAATAAGACGTAGCATGTGGAGAATGATCCCATTATACAGCAGAACTTGTACTACTACTTTTAAGCACATTATACAAATTTACAATTGACATTTTGTTTGTGAGGAGGAATTCATTTTTCAGACTGGCTCACGTCAGCTGTATAGTCTACCTCAAAAGTAGTGATTGAAAACTGCATTTAACTGTTAAATATTTATTTGGAAAAACATGCTATATTTAACTCATGTTTTTTTAAGCTGAATAGTACCATTACATAATTATTATATTGTTAAAATAAATTAATATATTTAATTCTTATTCTTACCCAAAACCAACGATATACGAGGGCAAATCAAATATAAACGGTAATTTTACTGTTGACTGTACCAAACACGTTCGGACGTGATGCGGCTGGGGGCGATTGTCGTTTTGCTTAATAGGAGTGGGGGGAACTGCTTGCTTCAAACTAGCGTTGTGTTCTGCCTTCAGTACAGCCATGACCGAGCAAGAGGTACATCCATCTGTTGCGCAACGCATCGTCATAAAATTTTTAACAAATGAAGGTGTTAAGCAGGCACCTTTTACTCGTTTTACTCGTTTGCAGGCACAGTTTGGGGACACTACTCTGTCTCAAAATCGAGTGTATACGTGGGCCAGAGAATTTAGGGATGGCCGAGAACGTGTTGAAAACGAAAGTCATGGTCGACGCCCAAGGTCAAGTCTTACAGATGACAACATTAGTGCGATTCGACAGCTTATTGAAGGTGATCGCCGGTTAACTGTTCAAGAAATCTCGTCGGAAATTGGTATCAGCTACGGGAGTGTTCAGTCTGCAATCACAGACCACCTTGGCTTCAGAAAAATTAGTGCTCGCTGGGTTCCGAGGTTGTTGACCGGAAATCAAAAACAGGTCAGGTCGGAGATTGCTGGGAGACTTCTGCAACGATTTCAAGAAGAAGGTGAAGATTTTTTGAGGCGCATCGTCACATGTGATGAGACGTGGGTCCACCAAAACACTCCCGAATCGAAAATGGCAAGTAAGGAGTGGCGAAGGAAGGATGAAGGCTGCCCAGTGAAAGCCAAAACTCGTCTCTCAGCCGGAAAAGTTCTTGCAACAATTTTTGTTGATTCAAGGGGAGTTCTACTCATTGATTTTCTTCACGATCAACGAACAGTGAATGCGGCTTACTACTGCCAGGTGCTACAGTCAGCAAAAACCAGTTACCGGAACAAAAGACGAGGTGTGCCCATTAGAGATGTCATCCTTCTCCATGACAACGCAAGGCCTCACACCGCATTGTTGACAAGGGATAAATTGGAAGAAATGGGCTGGGAAACTCTCGAACACCCTCCTTACAGTCCAGACCTGTCCCCTTGTGACTATTTTTTGTTTGCGCCCCTGAAAGAATCACTTGGAGGAAAACGATTTGAAAACAATGAAGACATCGAAAAGCACGTGCGCGATTGGTTAACAACTCGCCCTCAATCTTTTTATGAACAGGGAATATTCAAGCTTCCAAATCGGTGGCAGAAGTGCGTAGATAATGCAGGAGACTACATTGAAAAATGTTGAAAGTATAGTTTCTGTATAGTATTATTCAATAAATATAATTTTGAAAATTACCGTTTATATTTGATTTGCCCTCGTATAACAAGTTAGTACTTGGTAACCACTTCAATATGAAGAATTTAGTTCAATACATTCTTTATAAAATATAAAAAGTTAATATTACATATTTTCAAGCAGTTTAAGTCTGTATGTCCAGGTGTGTTGAATTAGGTTTGTAATGTACTGGGTTTATAATTACTAAGCACATCTGAAGCTACTGATACCATAATGGTGCTCTAGAATTTATGAACACTTAAACACAACTCTAGAACTTATTACGAGTCTTAATAGTCAACAATTTCCTAGGGGAGGATAATCAGACCTGGGTCTTTGAGGTATTCTACACTCCCCAAAATAATTTTCTATATACTTAACGTAATAAGCAATTGTTTATTTCGAAATTTATGACTTTTAATTAAAATTCTGCATAAAATTTAATTAAAATTCTTTATTCTTTGTTCTTTGTTTTATAGTACTTATTGCAACTTCTTGTTTTATAGCAACAAAGCATGTGTTGTAACTTTAAATCAATCTGATTTCTAAACATAGTACTATAAAGAATCATCAAGGATAATTCAAATTGTAATAAAATATACAGTTATGAAACTTGCTCGATAATACAATATTCACCAAAGGCTACATGGACAACATAACCTATGTTTGTGTCTGGAGGATATCCTGTTAGAGCTTATGTGCGAGACACGGATAACTGTTTAGCTTAGTTAAGATACATTTCAGTTAGGCTCAGGCATGACTCAAGCCTTATGAATATTCTTCGCCACATTTTCCTATTGTTCAAAAACATCTTTGTTCTCTCTAACAAGTGTTAATTACAGGAGACTGTCCTACATCAGTGCCAGTCTGTAGTATGGCACTACCTCAATAGTTTTAATAGTAGTAACAAAAAAAAATAGTCCCAACATATGACACTAACTTATCTGTTTATATACTAAAGTTTTTATTTGTAAAGAGGGTTCTGGAAGGTAAACGTATTAACCTTGTTGGAGCCCCTACAAACAACAATACAGTACATTTGAATATCCCAGATAGAACAACTACATACAACTAATTTCTTAGTCTTGTAAATCGATTTGTTTATTTGTTGCATTGGAATTGTAAAACATGTTATGAAGAAGCTAAACTCTGTGATTTATGCGTTCTGGCAAATGGAATTTCTCTGTAATCATTGAATGCTTAAGTCTGTGTATCATGTCCATATTCAATCACATATTTGTTTTGGTATAGGCTTATACACTTCTGTAACAAAAACAAACACAGATAAATTACTGAAGTTAAAAAAGCGGAATTAAAATAATATTTAATCTAAAACATGATGATTTTGTAAAAGAACACTTTATAAATTTGAAAATTTTAACTGTGTGCGGTATGCATACAGTATATCCTTGAAACTATTTAATTGCAAACCAAAATTTTCTTGAACCTAATAATGTAGGCTTTAATGTACATAGTTACAATATAAGGAAAATATGTTTATTTCAGAACACCACCCTTTACAGATTTACAAAAAACCCAAGTTACACTGGGAAAACATTGTTGTTAACTTTAGCCATTAATTTATAGATTAGATATTTTTCATTGTTGTGGATACAAATTTTGTAATGAAAAGAAAATTTAAAGTGTAAAATAATAATCACAAGTTGTGTTTTTTTTTTATATATTTAGAAGTATTTATACGTGTTGAGTTAGGTCATTATAGTTATGGCAGTATCCGTTTGCACTTGGTAGTACATATTGTTAATAAATAAAGAATATCTGAGTTGAACGGCATTTTAAATGTATGTTAGTACAATGTCAAGTATTTAATGTTTTATAAATCTATACAGATTTTGCTTATCAGACTTTTTTACTGTTTAATGTGTAGCTATACCTATTACCTATAAATGTTAGAAAAATAATCAAAAAATAATCAAAATATAAACATAAATATACAAATTGGAAATGTTTTTGTACTTTCTTACTTACTTTTTTTATATTACACTTCAAGTGATCTCATTTTAACAATATCTTTTTGAATCTCTTGTTAAAGAACTTTCATTGTTGACAGGATTTCATTCAATTGTTGACAATAATATTAGTAATAATCCCAAATATTTTGAAAGCTCTTTTAAACAAACCATGGTATCAACTCACTAAAACCCTTTCTTTGGTGTAACATAAAATAGTAACATATAGTCTAGTAGTAATAATAACTATTGTATATGTAAATTAAGTTGGGTAATTAATGTTCTATAACAAAACAGTTTTATTTATGAAGTTTTCTATAATTTGATAATCTCTTAATTATAAAAAATAACATGTAATGTCTTGGTGATATACAAATTGTTTTGATATTTTAAAATGTATCTTAAATTTAACTGTTTATATTATTTTATGTCACAAAAGGCTACAATTAGTACCATTTTATGACCATTGGTAAAATAGTACGTAAAAAATTGACTTTATTTAGGAAAAAATGTATATTTTTATTTAGATTACAATAATAATTAAACACAAACTGACCCAAATAATTCTTATGCTGGCGCCTGAAAGTGGTCTACTGTTTTATCATTTGATTCCTAAACCTGGATTTTGAGTAAAAAGTATCTATATTGTAGTAATTAATTTTTAAGCATAAAATTATCTTCATCATTTTATAATATAGTTAAAAGTAAAAAAGCAAAAAGAATTAAATGTGTATTTCAATGTATGCTGTAGTTGTTGTTTACATATTAAAATTGAATACACAATTTGATATCAACAACTGACATTTAAAAATAGTTTTAAAAAGTAAATTTTGGAATGGTTTATAAAACTTAGATTTATCACATATCTCTGATTTATTTACATACATTCCTAAAATCCAAAGTTAATATTAAGTACAATACTGTACAAAAACAATGAATTATGCTCTGTGTAAACAGATGCTATTTTGTTACTAATTGGCTGAATAGTATAATACGTTACTTTTAAAGTGGTGATTTTTTTGAGACTCTGGAGGCCCTCTGAGAGGGTGTATTTTTATAAAACGTGTAGAAATCTAGAAATATTTTATAAGTAGTGGTAGGGGTGCAGATACAATCTATTGCAGTTACATTGTTTCCAATGTAAACCACATCAATTTTCTTACAAATAGGGTATGAGTTTTCCTCAACATGAATATTGTAATTTTTGTATCTCTTCTAATCTTCAATTTGTGGACCCCTAATAACCAATAATGGAAAGTGTATTTAGACTCATTATGTGATTCAGTATATTTTATATTGACAATGAAAATCAGCTGAGAATAGTCACATACCAGTACGACGAATGGGTGGTGTTCATGATTTTAAGATCTAAGAAATAGTCAAGGTAACGTGGCAGTGCCAGTCTAATGCAGTTAAAATATTTACGACAGAGATATGTTGCTAAGTGAGATGACACACACACACACACAGACAGACACACAGTCAGGGTAACACCTGACTCAACACAGAGAGGTGGAGTTACCAGATTAGTGCTGTTCCCTTTGTATAGTCCACAGCTACCGCCACCGCCACGCTACAGCAGGTTTATTTCATTCTTCCTTTCAATTAGTTTATATTGCTTCAATCTTTTATTTATATCTTAGTAATTTCTGACCTTCATGTATATGTTATTGTATATTTCAGAATTGTGTTAATGCCTACCAGTAATAAACAGAATATTTATTTATTCTTTATGAGATATAATATATTTTTATTATCTATTGTAATATATATATATATATATATATATATATACCATATATATTGTGCATGTGCGTAGAGGCTTATATAGCAAGATAATTATAGCAATTTTAGAATGATATAATATGTACAATTATTATTATGTGATTGAAAATCTAAATTGTGACTTACTTCATTTTACACAGACAAAAAATAATGCACTAGTATAAAATGTTTTAAAAAGCATTATGAATATTAAAAACGAGATAAAATACTAAATCTCTATCTTTTAGTGTTTGAATTGATCTAAAACATGTTTTATCGCCATTACATCCTAAATAAGTCTAGTTGCAATGAAATAGGAATTTTGACAAACGAAAATTTATTCATTTTTTATAACTTCTCTGAATACTAGTTCTCCAGTTAGAAGTAACTGAACTTTATTAAGTTTACTGAACAGTTAATGCTTAAACTTAATTTCTTCCCACAGTTATAGAACTATGATCCCTAACATTCTTACAATATCTTTGCTGTGATAATAATACATCATTGTTTTCCAGTACTTCAAATTCCATTTGATTAACCATAAATAAACAATTGGATGGGTTTCATAACATCATAGTAATCAAATATTCAAATTTTATTTTTTAGAAAGACAAATCAGAATTTAAAGTTATAAGCAAGGTTATTAGTAAATCTGTGCTGGTTTTTCCAGTATGGCTTTTAGACATATTACTGTTAAGACTATACAGTCAATTTGAACAACCATGCCATATTAAATTATGTATGTTTTATCTGTATTCTGAATGTTTAAACAGCAATCACTCTACTTTAAAGTCTATTTATAATATATCTCTCTATTCATGTACTAAGGTGAGACTTTTTTAAGGAATCCTATTAATTTTGAAAAGTTTAAATTTAAGTAATATTTTGAAATTTTAATTTGAACCCATCATTCAAGCTTTTTTGAACCTCGATAAACTTTAACTGTACTTTATATTGCTATATACTTTTGTCACCACAGCAGAGTTCACTTTAATCCAGGAAACCCTGATGAATGTCCAGGAGTGGCATAACACTAACCAATGTTGAGATATTGGAGTGAAAAGGACTTGTCAATATGTCTAGTTTATTGTGGAGAATGAGTATTGGAGTAGGTTACAGGTGACCATCCCTTAATATTAAAGGCTCTTTTCAAGCTTAAACATGGGGGAATACTGCCATTCCCGTCTCCCCTGACTGTATGGACTGGAAGAGGTTCGAACAGAGCTAGCCTTCCCTTCTTCCAGAGTGACATGCTGAGATCCAACCTCATCATGATTATCCTGTCATTTGAAAGCAGCACAAAAGTCCTTTTAAAAAAGATCTTTATATACATTAATATATTCTAGCCCCATACTAATTACAAAAATTTGGTTAGGGCGTTGCAGACTAAAGTCACCAGGAAATAAAAATCTTAATCACATGTCATACAGCTGGGCCGAGATGTATGTACAGGACGATTTTAAAGTAGAGTACCAAACTTCAGGAAGTAGTTAAACCTATCCCATCAGAATAGAAGAAAGCCCACCCAAGAAAAATGTTATGTCCTAAACTGTTTAATTGTCTGTCTATCTGTGTGTTTACATTTTGTGCTTTTAGCTGGTTTTATACTTTTCTGTCATAACTATAAGGAAAGTTTTTGAACATATGATTTACTAATTTACTTATAAAAACATATCACTGGAAAAATCAATGCAAATTTTTCTCACCAAAATTCAAAATGAATTAAATTTAACAAAACCTCACTCGTTACAATAATGATAACAGTTTTTAAGTTTTATGACATAACCAACAGTAGTTGATTTATTAAAATTTCAAACAAATATTAATTGAAATTTGAAATTAAAAATTACCTTCTAATGATTGTAAAAACTGCCAATTGTTAAAAATAATTAGCTCTGATATGTTTGTGTATGCAATGCACGTGGTACAGCGGACAGGTAGTATTGCAGATATCGGATAGAAGGTGCTTGTAATAAATCTCGACACCTGTAGAGTTCTTCGATATTCTTTTGTATTGGTTTATTTTAATATGTTTAACTATTTACCGAAGTTTGAATTATATTCTAGAAACATCCTGTATATGAAAAGTGATGAGCCTTGTAGTACTAGAAATATACAGTTTCTCCATGAAAAAATGAATCTGCTTTATCAATCAATTGTATCCTATGAAGAAGCTAATCGTCTAGGAGTATAGAGCACAACCAGGGTTATCATGAAATAGACAAAGGGATTTCCCCTAGGAAACAAAAATTGATCTATGCAGTAAAAAAAAACCAGTTTTGATGGTGGTTAAAATGGGAGGGATATAAAAAATGCTATTTAAAAAAATGAAATTATAATTTGTTTTCAAATCATAACTTGATGCACTTAAAAATGTTAAATCAGCATTAGTTGACATTATACAGACCCTTTCAGTCTCTTTATTTGGTCGTCTGACAATGATATAATTATTATTTATGTGCCTTACAGTTGGTTTGAAGTGTATTAATATAATACCTGAGAAAATTATTATTGTTTCATATTTTAACCCTTTTGATGCTCATTTTGACCTTTAACAAAACAAGCTTGGATGAAATTCAATTTCTTAAAAGTTCTCTCTATCAATTTCAAGAAAAACCAGATGGGTGCTATTAAAATGTATTTTGCTTCAGTCTCCTAAACTAAGACAGTATATATAAAATGGAGGCTTTAGACGTATTGATTTCAAACTATCCACTATTTAGTATATATATAAACTATCCATTTTTATGCAGGGTGCAAACTACATTTCTACTGTTACGGTTCTGTCAAAAGCAAAATTTAACTGATGTAAACAAATTATTACTCTCAATATACTGATATATTTAGTCAATTTTTATTAAGCTCTCAAGTATTTTTGAGAAACGTTTGAAATTAATGTTTACTGTGTTTTTTTTCATCTGTTCCCCGAGGGAATTCATTTCTGTTGGAAAACATAATCACCTACTGGATGTAGAGAACACAACTGTCAAGATCCAAAGATCCTTGCCTTCACGACAGCTGTCCTTGAATCTCTTTTTTCTGGACCAGGAGAAGTGTTTTTAGGTTTTTTTTTCCTTCCTGAGGGAAAAGGACAGTTTATCCCCACGCTTAGTCCTAAAAGGACCTTTGCGCCTCCCTTACTTTAATTTTGTGCCCTCAAAGACCGAGGCTTTTGCAAAAACCAATCAGATTTAAGGGCTCCTGTTCTCTAATGTCGTTGGGGCTGAGGAGATATGCTCCCAGGTATCTTTTCCGAGTCTCTATGATGGCAGGACAATCTAACCAAATGTGCTCCGCTGACTCTTCCTCCTCTCCACAGAGTCTACATTCGTTACTCTGACTAAGTGCTCTTTCACACGATCCGGCGGACGCCGCGCCGTGCGGCGCCCGCCGCGCGGCGCTCGCCTGGGAAGCTGAATGTTTTCACACGAGGTCGGTTTCGTCCGGCGCGTGCCGTGCGGCGCTCCCATGTTTTGACTGTTCAGTACATGCTCAACTATTGAAATGTTAACACCGCGGAAGAATAAAGTGCTAGCATGTACTTACTGTGGAGACGGCGAAGAAGAAGAAAATAGGCGGTATTGGATTCACCCATTGCTTCAAAATCGACATACTTCTGGGTCCTTCAAAGTTTTATTCAATTCATTGCGGAACAGTGAGGAAAGATTCTTTTCTTACTTTCGTATGTCAATCAAATCATATGAATGAACTTTATGGCAAACTGAAAGACAAGCTGCAAAAACAAGATACAAACATGAGGAACTCCATCCAACCTATGGAAATGCTTGCCGTTACAATAAAGGTAAGTTTATAAATGTGTTAGTAATTTTGTATTTGTAAATATAGTCGATATGTCATTTAAGGTTAGTTATACAAAAACATTACAAATATGTACATGGATAACATTTATTGTATAAGAAATATACAAAAGAGTAATACTGCTACATAAGAAATTTTATATTTTTACTTTTATCAAATATTAAATTCATTTGAATCTCCTTCGAAATCCAAGGACAAGACACTTGATGATGGAGTAACTGTAGCACGATGCGGGGGGTGTCCGTGATGGTGTCGTTTGGCTGCTGGTTGCTTGCTTCTTGACTGGTTTGTTGGTTCATTGGATAGTACTGTTCACTGCTGGTTGAGGTATGTGGGTGAATCGGACGAATGTATGGGTTGATGTAGGTCTGGTTTGAAAATTGCGGAGCAAAACTGCGGTTGTTTGTTGAGGACAATACATGTTTTGAGGCTGACTCCCGGGATATGGGTAGTGGACTTGCTGGTTATTGCGAAGTAGGGACCTGGCTGGTTCCTTGACCCTGTCCTTGGGCCTTGACGTTTTTTTAAACCCCCTAGAACGCCTAGCTGAAATTCACAAACTGGTCAGTAGTAAAGGTCTTTAAAGTTGGAACCATACTTCTGAAGAAGCCAAAGTAAGTTTCTTCTTTGTCATACGGCTGTTCTAAAGATTTTCATCACCTTCATTTCGAACTCGTCTTCGTTTCTCTTCCTTTTTCTTGTTACTTTTGGTTTGTTTGGCTGCGCTGGAATACGAGTTCCTGTATTTGTCTATTATATCTTCCGTTGGTGATACAGGATTATTGCCTTCGGGTACGTTGATGGATGACTCTGTGTCATGTTGGTGAGCTATTTTCTTCAAAAATTGAAGTTGGTCGTGATATATGTATTTTTTTTTATTTTACTAGCTCCAGCTCCTGATCTTTTTGAATCCTTATCTTGTCGAATGTGCTTCATCCAGCTATCCCTTATATTTCGGCATTTCTTCAGTAAGTTGTCCCCTGAAATAAAAACCCACATTAATTATTTGATTATCTATTGAGCATGGCAGTTGGAAATAAATTGACAGTTTAAGGGGAGACGGTATCTTTTAGGGATAAACAATTAATATAAAAATCTTTTTACGTAATACCATGTTACTTGAAATATAGTTTGTTTTACTTCAGGTTTGTTGGCTGCCCTACTGTTCAGTGTCTATTTTCAGCAACTGGTGACAGTTGTAATATGTTTATATTGTATTCGTCCAAAAGAAAAATCAAACGCTGCCTTCATGGAAAATCCAAACCCAGAACGAAAGTTCAGTATGGTTTGGTTTCAATGAAGGAGTAGTAGGAAAGCTAAATGTTTTGGATAGGCTAGGCATTTGACCTGGAAAGTTTTAGATTTTAGGACTAAAGAGAATCGACTCCAAGAGAGATAAAAAAGCAAAAGAAGACAAAAAAAAGGTTATTGAAAAGGAAAGCAAAAGACATTAAAAGATGAAAGTACCTAGTTGGTTTTAAGAGTAAAAAACCTTGTGAAAACTTTAATTGTACAAGTTAGTTTTTTCATATTTAGGTACACATATTTAACAAACTATGATAAACTAACTATGAAAACTCGAACAAAGACAGTTATAACATCTGTTGTTCTTTGTTCTAGGTACTTGGCTTCTAGCAACACGTTTACTGACCTACACTTCTACTACAAACTTGGAATCTCTACAATAAGTAAAATTGTAGAAAACGTATGCAGCAGTTTATGGGACACGTCTTTGCGTTCGGAGTGTTTTCCAGAGCTGACGGCAGAGAATCTGAAGGAAATATCAGAAGGATTTTGTAATAAAACACAATTTCCCCATTGCGTTGGGGCTGTGGACGGAAAACACCTCAGAGTTGTCAAGCCTGAGCATAGCGGTTCTTTGTATTTCAATTACAAAGGTTATTTTTCTATTGTGCTAATGGCGGTGTGCGATGCAAATTATCGTTTTACCTTCGTTGACATTGGGCTTACGGATCAGAAGTAGATCCATCAGTTTTTCATAAATCAAGTCTATGGAAAAAAATTCAGGATCAAGCAATAGAATTTCCTAAATCTGAGCCTCTCCCAGGGAGTGAATTACCTAATATGCCTTATTTATTCCTAGGAGACGAAGCATTCCCCTTAAGTACTAAGCTTATGCGTCCTTTTGGAGGCCACAACTTAACTGTTGAGAAAAGAGTTTTCAACTATAGGTTAAGTAGAGGTAGAAGATTGATTGAATGCACATTTGGCATCATGAGCAATAAGTGGCGGATCTTCCATCGACCTATGAATGTGAACATTGATTTAGCTGTCAAGATAACGAAAGCCTGTGTAATTCTACACAACTTTTGTTAGAGTGAGGGATGGAAATAGGTTAGAAGATGCATCTACTGTTGTTGGATGGGAAGATTTGCCAGTACGTACCCATCAAGGGAACTAACCAGTCATTGCGAGATGGGAATCAAGTCCATCCAGGTTAGAAATGTTTTGGCTAAGTACTTCATGACAAACGTTTGGATCAGTGACATGGCAGTTAAAAAAAATCTAATCGCCACCCGTGGACAAAAATGTGAACTGTTTATGATATTAAGGCTAATAGTTTTATATATAGTTAAGTAAAAAAATAGTAATTACAAATTCATAACAACAATATCAGTGTCCTAAAACTTTGCATTAAAATTAGTTTTAGAAATATATTAGTGTTTCATATTTATGCAACTACTTTTTTCCCTCAAATTTGAAATAGCTTTTTAATTTAATTTTTCTCAGGTACTTTTTTGCTAGTTTCCCACAGACCTTCTTTTGACATTTTAACAGTTCTAGTCTTTTTTATTTCCCAGTACTTTTCAAATGTAAAATAATCCGGTTATTTCTGATGAACACGTTTATCACATGCTATGTGTTTAACTATCTAAACGGTACTTACCCAACTGTTTCTTTTCTGAAGCGGATTTGTCTTCAAATCCAGGAAATAGCGCATGACCAGATTTCTCTCCAGCTTCCCTGTTCTTGTTTCTGTCTTTATACTCCTATATCGACTTGTCCCCACAGCAGTGGTCTTTCTTCCACAAAACATAATTAATTTTTCCATGTCAATATCTTCATCAGTCTCGACTGCCACTACCTCTTGTGTTTCACTCATTTTTACTTAAAAAAAAAAAAAAAACACTTGAACAAAAACAATACCGAAGTATATACGTACGTCTTCACTTTCCAGTGGCAAACCCAAGACTAGAGGTTGGGCCGTGCGGCGCGCGCCGGACCGTGTGAAACCCCCAATATGATACAATAGCCCTTCGCAGAGTAGTCCGGCGTGGACGCCGCGTGTCAGGCGTAGGGGAGTCCGGCGGGAATTTGTGCGCCGCGCGGCGTCTGCGCCGTGCGGCGAGCGCCCTGAAGTCGTGTGGAAAGACTCATCTACTCCCATAGCCCAACGCCACATCAGGCTCGCGCCGCACGGCGCGCGCCGGATCGTGTGAAAGAGCACTAAGGCCTACCTTCATAAGGTGCTTCCTCAGAGGGCCATGTCCTGTAAACATTCCTAATATCAGTCTTATATCCTCCTTATTCTGGTCTAGGAGAGCTGTCCACCCTTTAACGTAAGGAGGGATAAACAATTTGGATAGTCTTAATCCTGTGACTCTACTCCAATAATTGTTGTGTCTTGTCCTCTTTTCCCAATCTTTGACCAGAGCTTTAATGTTGGAGAAGGCTATCCCACAACCTGGCTCAGGCCCCACCAATGTGGATTCCGCTCCATTTTTGACGAGGATGTCCGCTTTTTCATTCCCATGAATACCTTCATAACCCGGTACCCAACCAAGTGTTACTCTGTTATTCATTGCCAGCTCTGCTAAAGCATTCCTGCATTCCCAGACCGCTTTCGAATCAAATGAACAGGTATCAAGTGCCTTCAGTGCAGCCTGACTATCAGAAAGTATTAGGTATGATAATCCTTTTGTCCTCATTTGTATGAGTCTTCTGGAACATGAGTCTATTGCCATGACCTCCGCCAGAAAAACCGTGGCATGTCTTCCTAGGGGCACAGCCATGTCAACTCCAGGTCCATGTAAACCATCAATGAAAAAATTCAGGACTCCTTTTGGAGGGTAGACCTCCTTTTAAATCCATTTCTCCCTACTTCCGATAGATACCATATATGGTTTGTCAAATGAGTATTTCTTAACCATTGCATCTGACACTTTGGTTAGCATTTCAGCCTCAGGAAATTGTTGCAATATTTTCATGTGGCCTTCTAAGGAGGTAGCATTTATTACCTTTGTTCCTAGAAGCTTCATTGCGCTTATAGCGGCTGTTCTCATCACCTCCTGCTCAAGAGGAGTGTAACCCAGGACCATTTCAATTGCTAGTGTTGGGCAGGAGCTCATCGCTCCCGTGATGCTTAAGCAAGCTAATCTTTGAAGACTCTGTAGCCTTTTTGCAGCTGTTGTTTGTTCTACTTTCGGCCACAATACTAAGGCAGCATATGTGAACATTGGTTTTATTATGGTTTCGTAAATCCAATATATCATTTTGGGTTTAAGTCCCCACTTAAATCCTAAAAGTCTCCTACAGGCCCCAAGGGCCATTATTGCTTTGGATATCCTGTTTCCAATATAGGAGTTCCAAGTGAGCTTTTCATCCAGGATTAAACCCAGGTACTTCACTTCCATTGTTTGGTTGATGCTGATTCCCTCCAGAACAGGTTGTGTTAGCTGGAATTTTCTTTTCCTGGTAAAGGTAATCATATTGGTTTTTGATGGGTTGATACGTAGACCTTCCCCATGACACCAGTTGCTTATGAAGTTAAGTTCTGTTTGTATTAGGTGTTCCAGCATGCCTTTGTTTTTTCCTTTGATCATAAGCACTAGGTCGTCCGCATAACATAGTAGCCTAGTTCCCCTCTTCTCTGCTTTGCTTAGGAGATCATCCACTTTAGGTTAGTGACTGTAGTGCCTCCCCATATAGCAATACTGCACCTAAGATGAAATTGAAAAGGGGCATAATAAGTTGCCTTGACAGTGTTTAAATCATTGATATGGTGAATCTTTTGATGCCAAAGAGGCTGGTGTTTAATATTTTGCAAAGATCGTCAACATCCTGAGTCCATAAGAGTTTTGTCAATTGTCAAGGCAATAAATTTTGCCTTCAGTTGCGTGCCAACTTCTGGATGAGTTGCAATTTCATCTCGTCTTCTACTGAATGCCAGTTGTTTGTTCTTGGTCATATTAACTACTAGGTCATTTGAGTGGCAGTACTGGTACACACCATATTTAGTGCTGTATATGAGTCAGTTTCTAGTTCTTCTGTAGAGTTCCCAGTTAGCGGAAGAGTAATATTGTTGCCATACTTTAAAGTAGAGCAGTAGGTATTTTGAAGATAATACACGTCATTAGTAAATAAAATAAACAGAACAGAGCCTAAGATCATCGTGGCACTTTTCTACTTACAGGTACGGTTTGGATCTGACATTTTGTTTTGTTCCTTTGTTATGATACCTTATCTCCACCACTTGGGTATTTTCTTCTAAATAGCTTTTAAACCACATGTAAGCAGAGCCACTGATACCCAGGCTATAAAGCTTTTGTAGGATAGTCTTGAACTTTTGTAGCTTTTGAAGCTTTTGTAGATTGCGTCCCAGACAGCCAAAGGCCTTGCTGAAATCAAGCATTATACCAGTTACAAACTTTCTCGCTTCCAATTGATCGCAAATGAATTCAGTCAGTTCAGCAAATTGCAATTGTTGAGGATCTGCTTTTCACAAACCCATATTGACTATTAGTTAGCAAGTCTTGTTGTTCGAAGTAGTCCATCAGTCTCTTTTGTAAAACTTTTTATATTATTTTGGGAAAAGTGGAGATTAATCAAATTGTTGCTAGGTGTCTTTTAGCAGTTACTTTTATACTTAGGATATTGTTACAGTTTTGTTTTGAAAAGTTAATAGTTCATATTATTTTATGTTTGTGTATAAAAGATTAATAAATAACTTAGGAGTTTATAACACATAAGTACACACACACACAGGAATCCATACAAGAAGAATAACATACACCCATACAATTTTGATAACTTACAATAAACATATATAAATCAATAGATTTTAAAATTAAGAAAAACTAGCAACCTATTTTAGAGTTAAAATTAACATCAAACAAATTATCATACATATAACATAGAAATACATACATTATTGTAAAATTGAATCATCAGATAAGAAAAATAATTTATTTAGATCAAATACCACAGAATACAGTAAATCTTAATATCAAGGAGATTTTTATGCAAAGTAAGTTTACAACACCTGGAGTTATAAAGTGAATTTAGATCAGCTGGGGACTTTACAATAATGGAATTTTATTCTTTTGAATGATGGCTTAATAGGATACTGAGAAGAAGCATTTCTTATCAAAGTTAATAAACAATTGAGTTATTAAATACAGTAATACTTTTATTATTTGTATTAAATTGGTGAATCTCGATTTTTGAATCCAAGAACAGAAAAGGCATTTACTAGATGATGAACACTAGAATATTGGATGAAAACCAGAACTCTCAGATCTGCAAAGATTACTACTACCAATATTAAATCTACACTAAGCTGACAAGGATGATTGGAAGATGAATAAGTCATGAATAAGTCAATGGAACATACAAAGTAAAACTGGATTTGAACTCAAGCAAGATCTACCCAATTTATGATTCCAAATTTTTCAAAATTTAAACCTATTTTTGTATAAATTCAAATTTAACATGTACCACAATTTTTCCTATGTTGGATATAATTTTTTTTATGTGCCCATGGCAGTATAATCCACGAAACCCTGTATGTGACAAATAAACTCAATAGCAATTATTGTAAATCAAACGTTTATTTATTTATATCAATAGCTAGTTAAGCAAGGGCAAAGTACGGGTTAAATACATAAATAAAGCAAAAAGAAAAATTTAATAATATGCTTTTGCAACTTTCAAGACTGACGGAAAGACTCCTGATGATAGTGACTTCTTTACGATACTGACAAAAGGGGGTGTGAGAGCTTCACTGCAATGTAGTAACTTAAACTGTGTACTTCATCAAGCCCTGCTGAGGTTTGGATGTAATGCTTTTAATAATAACTTGTACTTCTTCAGTAGTGGTGTTGTGAAGCTGACTGAGCCTACAATTTGCTATATAGGTTATGATTTGTTTACCTTATTGGTGCTGATTATTGACGGCCAAAGTTTGCTGTGCAACTTTAGTGAAGAATTCATTGATATTTTCAACTATTTCATGTGGATTTGTTGTTTCCTTTCCGTTTATCTTCAGCTGCTCGTTGGCTTGTTCTGTATTCTTCCTTTCACTGTTTACTATTTGCCAGATTGCTTTTAATTTATTCTCAGTTCTGTTTATACGTTAAGCCTATCATTTTAACACTTTTAGTCTAAGGTCATAGTTTTCGTAGCAAAGGCTGTGTCCGTTTTATGCAGGTTACTTCCTGTAAAAGATAAAAGCCTACAATACAAGAGCAGTTGCAGTAGCCAATTATAATAGCTCATTATAATTCCTAAAATTTTGTATTATAATATTTAAATAAGAATTGTACAATATAGGTAATAATACATTTTAATATTAAAATTTTTACAAATAGACACAATCGTATTTAAAAAATGGATAACTAATTTGATTTTAAAAAAGCTTACAGAGTATACATTGAAATGATTTCCAATGGAATGTAGTTGTTCATTGGTAACCTCTATTTAGAGATAATTTGTAAGTCAACAATTTTATTTATATAAGTAGTACAACAAATTTATTTATATAAGTAGGTAGGCTATTAAATACTTTTCTTCTCATGTAATGTGATGATTTGTACGATGAAATATTATGAAACAGATCAAATATGTTATTTCTATATTTTCTTGTATCATGCCAATACACCACAGAAAATTGACAAATTGCCACAGTCCTTTGTTTGGGTCAAGTAAGTAAAAGGCGTACAATTTATTATCCACATTACAATTGTTGACAGTTGGATGCAAATATGCTCACAGGAATGCTGGTGCTGACCATAGGACTGGTTTTCTGCGCAGTTGGCGCACTTGGTCTCATACCGCCTAATAACGTCTGCTATAAACACGTGGACATCCACGATGCCTGTGTCTACGGGAATCTCTCTGTAGCTGTCATTGGCAAAACGTTGAGGCCTCGAGATTGCAACAGCCACATCAATGTAAAGGAAATAAATAACCCTCCCTATCTCTACATCAACTCCACAAATGCTGTGAGTTTCTATGTTGCTTAAGTTTTATTGTATATTTTCGTTTTTGTATAAACACTCGAAATTCTGGGAATCTTGTCTACATGAACAAATCATTGGTAAGATATTGGACAATAATGTGGAACTTGATTTTATAATTTATCCAGAAATTGTCCTTCTCTATAAGTACTGAACACGAAGATTTTTAAATTTTGATTTCTCTGTGAAATAATGAATTGACATTGTGAAAATTCATGAATACACCATTCTCAACTAATTATTGGCTATGAGGTTATATGTTGTATATGAGGCAATAGGAAATACATCAAAATTTAATCAATTTTGAGCAGGGAGGTATGAAGTGATTTCTGGTCAATTACCTTACTTACTCCTATAGTTCTTCTTAGTGTATCTTATTATTATATTTGTTTGTACATGATTCTATGTAGATAATATTTCCTTTGTTTGATACTATCTCTGCAAAAGAATGGTTTTTTTAACCAAACTAAATTTCCTACAATATAATTTTAGATGGCTTTAAATATTTAAACTTTGCAACTATTTAAAATAAATGTAGAGCCACAAATATATAATAATATTATTTAAGGGTTTCTGCACAACTCACAGAACTAGAGTTATACTAATTGTTTTAACTTCTTGAAATGAACGTTTTAAGAAAGCCCTCTCACCACGTATTTGATGACAAAATCCGAGTTTTTGTCTGTCCTGTACGACGATCACTGAATGAATGAAGTTTGACCATGAGAGTTGAACTTTTGAGTTCGAGCGATACAGTACTCTACCTCTACCACTTTGAAATTAACATCAGTTATTTCAAATGGTAAACCAGGTATTCATTGGGAGACCCGATTTATGTCTGTTTAAGGAAGTACCCCTGGTTACACTGGTCTTTATGTTGACATTGATAAAAACAAGAATAAACTAATTAAGTTATTGAACAAGTATAATTGTGATGACCAGTCCTTAACGACATTTGCAGTAATTTCCAACAAAATGTGATGAAGTTTACTCGTAATTTTGTTGCATTGGTTGATTTTATACAAAGATTGTGGCATTTTTAACACAACCGCGTACCGATGGTGTCTGTGCCGTCCAACATTAGACACTGCGCACTCGTAGTTAAAGTGGTTAACCCTGCAATACCATCAGCATAGCAGGCTTACAAAGGTAAGGAAGGTGTTTTTACCAGTATGAGTTAATTATGTGGTTAGAATATATAGTTTACAATAATTTACCCCCAAAGCGTACAGATAAAACGCTATAACGAAAAAGCATACACAACACATTCATAGTCTTTTTTTACAGATTTCGAAAGAATAAAGTTTTTAAAAACCATAATATTAACAATTTTGCCCTTTTTGGCACTTAAAATTATGAGCTAAGGAGTTTCACATGTAAATGTAGCGTAATTGTAAAAACGAATTTTTATACAAATATGTAAAATAATTAACCCAAAATTGTATAACGATATTTTTGAACTTAAAACTTTTTCTCCTTTCCCAGACTAATACACATAGTTAAAAATGCACATGTTCTAGCATGTTTAATTAAAATCAATAATGGGCTGGTAATTTTAAGCTGTGATAATGTAGTTCTCAGTTAATTACAAATTACCAAATAGTACAACGAATAATAACTGGATTGTAGATGTATTACTAAGATTGGAATAAACTGTTTTCTTAAGCCCAAGGGAGCCGAGAGACAATTGAATTGCATAAGAACCACAACCTGTTTATCTTGAAATCCGACAAACAGTAGGTCAAAGAAATTTCTCCTAATAATGAAGTAGAAATCATAGCCACACCTAGAGATGGTCGGTAGATATGTATTTAGTGTTCCAGTTAACATCGATATTTCAGTGGTAAACTATTACCGGGATAACGTGTTAGCCTACTAGTAACAACAGGGTCCGAAAATTGATTTGGTGTTATCATAACCTCTTTCTGGTTTAGGTTTACTCGGTAACCTGATTAACTGCGAGTAATAGCCGAGGGAGTATTAACTTGCAAACAATGGAGGCTACAAAACGGAACAGTTCTGGTTACATAAATAATAAATTAAATAAATAAAATATAATATTCTTCAAAGTAAAAAACATTAAGCTTGTTTCTCTGAAAAATTGAAAAGACAACCCAACTAATTCGTCATTTAATTATTTCGTTTCTCATTTATCATTCAATTATAAGTTAGTCTAATTTAAAATTAGTCTAACTTAATGAGATATTAAATTGTAGTGAATTAATTGAGTTCCTGCAAACTAAACAATACTTGCCTTTTATTACACTGAATAATGTTTTAATATCCAGCTTAATTATTAATAAAAATTTAAAAGTAAGTCGACCAGTATAAAATTATCATTGTATTGATATAACTAACTGGCATATGTCTAATTAGCCTCCAACACGTAGATTTTAGCCTTGACTCAGTTTAGTTGCAACTTTATATAAGGGTCTGTTCAGTAACAGCATCATGCCTAATATGTCCGAGCGAGCGGGGTTGGCTGTGTAACATGTTACCAAAAGAGTCACGTTATTTTTGGTTATAAGGTTTAATGTGACAAATAAACGGTATTTTACCATCGTCAAAGCCACACTAAGTTTGAGTCACAGATCAGATATGGGGAGGGCATCAAAAAGGTTAAAAGATATGAAAAAATTATTTTTTTCTCAAATCATATTTTTCTTATCTTGATACATCCTTACCAACCAACCACCAGGCAACGTAATAATATGACTCAATTTAAGCGGTCAGCTTGGACCAGGAACCACATACAGACCCTTATAAAGGCCGCGAACTTACAGTCTCGTTTCTTTAGTTGTCTATGGAAGAAAATCTAGACTATTATTATGCATCGTGAGGTAGAATTGATTATAAAGTTTAGAAGAATTAGAGCTGAGAACAAACGTAAATAGTAATCATATTTGTATCCCTTTTGATACCCCCAAATTTCTAGAATACAGTACAAAAAGATAGCAAGTTTAACAGTAAGATTTATTTTTTTAAGGGAAAATTCCTCTAATCGGTTTCAAAGAAATCTTAGGTTTTGTGTTTGTATTACAGAGCAAATTGGTTCTCGGCTCCTAGCCTATACCGCTTGATTATAGATCCTTCTAGATGTATTTATAATCAAGTCAAGGCCTTACACTGTAATAGTTTGCTTCTCATGCATCAGAATATTTGGTTGAGCATTGTGAACCAATAGGTTTAGGAATCATAAGAAATCAAAACGTCCAATACAACAGAGGAAATTGGTTCTCGGCTCCTAGCCTATACCCCATTCGATTATAGATCCTTCTGAGAAAGTATCAATATAAATCAAGGCCTACACTGTATTAGTTTCTTCTCACATGCATCAGGAATATTGTGAGCCGATTGGTGAAACAATAGGTTAGGATCAGAAGAAATCAGAACCTTCCAAAACACAGAGAAATTGGAGATTGGTTCTCGGTCTCCTAGCCTATTACCCTTGATTATATGATCCCTTTCTGAGAAGTATCTATAAATCAAGGCCTACACTGGTATTAAGTTTCATCTCATGCATCAGAATATTGTGGATAAAAAAACCATTGTGTAACAATTAGGTTAAGTATCCAGAAGAAATCAAACTTCCAATACACAGAGGACAATTGGGTTCTCGGCTCCTAGCCTATAACCCTTGATTATAGATCCTTCTGAGAAGATAATCTATAATCAATGCCTACAAACTAGTATTAGTTTCTTCATTCTCATGCATCAAAATATTGTGGAGCATATGGTGAACAATAGGTTAGGAATCAGAAGAGAATCAAACTTCCAATACACAGCAGTGAAATTTGGGTTCTCGGCTCCAAGCCTATACACCATGATTATAAATCCTTCTGAGAAGTATCTCTATAATCAAGGCCTACACTGTATTATTTACTTTCCTCATGCATCAGAATATTGTGGAGCATTGTGAAACAATAGTTTAGGATCAGAAAAATCAAACTTCCGAATATACCCAGGAGGAAATTTGTGTATCTCGGCATTCCATCCCTATACGCTTGATTATAAGATCCATCTGAGAAGTATTCTATAATCAAGGCCTACACTGTATTAGTTTCTTCTCATGCATCAGAATATAATGTGGAGCATGTGGTGAACAATAG
This sequence comes from Homalodisca vitripennis, assembly GCF_021130785.1. Lineage (NCBI taxonomy): Eukaryota > Metazoa > Arthropoda > Insecta > Hemiptera > Cicadellidae > Homalodisca > Homalodisca vitripennis. The sequence continues at coordinate 109,866,577 of NC_060208.1, forward strand.
GTTATGGAATCAGAAGGAAATCAAACTTTCCAATACACAGAAGGAAATTATATAATATCGTATTCAATGTAAAAGTCATACACGCGCGCGCGCTGCGTGTTTGTATTTGTGTGAGTAAAATTACGATTTGTGATAATTTTAATAGTTGAAGGAGAAGGAATCAATCTCAATATAACAATACATTAAATTTTATTATGTCTTGATATTTTAGTTTTTAAGAATCTCGACCGTCTGTTGCAATAAGAAAATTACATAGGTAGTTTAGTACAAACAAAAATTAATAGAATATCGTTCCACATGTAATATTTTTCTTTCCTTCGTTCGAGAAATCATATGATAATTTAGATTTTAAAACAAGATGTTTTAGGGTTTAATTATAAAGCTAATTCCTTCTTTTCACCTCTATATATGAAGTTGAGAAGGTTTTTACCATCTTTGCGTGATATATGTACGTTTAAATCCACGCTTTATCCTTCTCATTACATTTTAAAAAATTATTACTAAATCAAATAAGACCGATCATTTCTGGCCACTATTTTTAAATTTAAAAATACTCCCTTTGCGAAATCTTTACATGTATAAGGTACTGAAACTATTTTTCATAAGAAGCTTAAACTCGGCCCTCACACGTAATACTTGTATAATTTCAGAAGTTTGCTTGTTCCGGTTCCAAAGCCTAATCTGTTTTCCAACATGTTCGTTCTTTTAAAAAAAATGTTTTTATTTTCGTTGAATGATTGTGAGTGATTTCTGAGAATTGTTGAATGAAATAATGAATAACGTGTATATTTTCGTCCGTTTTTTATTACTTGTTATAAAATTTCAATTCATCTTTTTATTTTTACGTCCATGACTTTTTTTATAGATTTTTTATGGATTTCTTATTAATATATTGTTTATGTAGCGGATCAATCCTTCTTCGAGTTTTCTTTTACTAAGTTAGTTTTATCTTATGTGTATCCTTTATCGGACTTATGCCTATTGGATGTTCCAGTTTATTTCACAATTATTGAGTTTTGTTTGTGTAGTAGGATCCTTTTTATCGTTACGTTTACATTTAGTTTGTTTAAAGATTATATTATTATTAAATAATCTTTAAGTTTGTAAATATGTCATGATTGATGGTTTTATATTGTTTGATGTTTTTTGTATCAATCTCTTGTAAATGTTGTTAATGCTGTGAAATAAAATATTTTAGAAATATATATATATATATATATATATATATATATATACCTATTATATACCTGTAATATAATTACGTAGATTCCCATAACCATAATCATGTTTGCAGACTGACAGGTTCACTGTAATAATGGTGGATGCTGGTCCCCAAGGAAGAGGTCCTGACTATCTTCACTGGATGGTCACCAATGTATCGGTGAGTCACTACTTTCACCAATTACTGTGTTATTTTGTTAAATGTAATGTAATTTTTGCGTGTAAGTAAATTTATAGTAAAATTAACTTATAAGCATATTTCAGTCGATGTGTATCCGTTGTTTGCGGAAATCCACAGATTATTATTTAAATTTTTTGTGTTTTGGAGTGTTGAAATCTTATCCTTGGACTTTTAAGGATATTAAATAGATTTTCAACATTTATAACCTACTATACGATATGATTAACAGAATGTTACTAATAGTATATTTCTGAACATTCTTAATAAGAAGTTATAACACATTTGTTGTCGAGGTTAATATCAATAATAAGTTGCTAGGTTAAATTAACGGAATGGAAATTTTCTGTACACGTGATATGAATGACGATGTAGGATTAACTTGCGTTAGAATAATGCATTTGTTATATAACTTTGAGCCACAACTTTAGATAACAATGTTTCCAATTTAATGAACGAGAATGAATTACCCTATGCCTATCTAGACTGCCTACTTTATATTATATTATATTATCAAAGGCAGGGCCGTACTTACATTTGGCGGGCCCCGGAAAAGATGTTTGGCCGGGCCCCGTCATATCCCGCCACCGCGCTCCCGTCACTCCGTAGACGTGTGGCGGGGCTCCGTTAAAATTTTCCGAAAAAACGGGTCTGAGTACGGCCTGATCAAGGGGTGTTAATTAGGTGGATCAAATAAAAGAGTATTAAAAGAATAAGCTTCGTATTAAAAATAATCGTAGAAAATTGAAATATTTGTCAGCTGCCTGAAAATATACATAAGTTAATGTGTTATTCAAAATATAAATTTTTGGGCATAATATAACTAATTGGAATAACTTTACTAAATTGATATGTGATTAACTTAATAGAAATATAATTCTATGTCGATAAAAGTAATTTTGTTGGGAAGTGTTTCTCGAATGCTGAGTCTGTTAGACAGATTTAAAACGTTTTAAAATACATTTGGAATATAATACTAAAATATAGCAACCAATGAAAATATTAGAGGCAAGTGTAAGCGTAAGTGAAAATGCAAATAAGAGTTGTATAGGGGACAATCGCCACACATATGAACATGTCGCTCTAACGATGCATACTCCAAAAAGATTTCTCATATAATCATTCCGATAGAGGCATTTTAAATATAGTATTTAAGTTTCAAAAAGCTTTAACTGGAAGCCATATACACCATGGTTTCTTTATTCATTAAATTGTTAACTATCCAGACTAGCATTCTGTAAATGTGCTCTTGACAAATAACTTTGTACACAAATACAATGTTCAGTGATTTATTGTTTTGATATAATTAAGTAACATTTATCATCCTTGAATCGATTAATAGGCACAATTATATACTGGGCAAAAAACATGTATTAGGTTACAGATAATTTCAGCATGTCTCTAGTAATGGAAAACTACTACCAGACCAAAGTGTTTACAAGGCCAAAGTTTATGCCATAATTTGGAACTTTGTTTCATTGGTATTAAAATGTTTCAGATAAACACACCAAACTACCAACATCTATCACCAATTAATATTATTGTTGGTAAGTATGAATAAGTTTTAAAATTACTTCTTTTATCAATAATCAATAATCGTTTGTACATTATACTTATTATCTAAAATTATATTTATTGTTCGTCATAATCTTATGTGATATTAGTTGATTATTACAATTGTGAGTTTGCATGATAATTTGCAAAAGTTTTTTTATATTAAATTTTAATACGCAGGTTGTGTAAGAATATTGCTTCTCATTAACAGAAGTAATATTACTAATGAAAATGACTAAAGTAAACCTTACATGGGAGGACCCAAATATTTCCAGTATTATAGTAGACTATGCAGGGTAGAGTTTGCGAACTAAAATTCTTAAGGTCTCTTTTTTTAATATATTTAAATAGGCAGTTTGTGTAAGAATACTGCATTTCGTTATCAGAAGAAATATGAGACGAGAAAATGACTAATGTAATCATTACAAGAGAGAGGCCAAACATTTTCACTATATTGCTGTGCACACTAGAGTTTGCGTAATAAGTTTCAAAACTCACTGTTTATAATACATTTCTGCACGCAGTTTGTGTATTAACATTTATTCATATTAAATAAATTATGGTATACTGTATATTCCTGTTCAAACCTGTCGTTTGACTGACTCGACCACTGAGCCATGTATGCTCTTGTCCGTATACCTGTCCATTGGTCTGTGTGTCACCCTATATGTGCGCCTGTCTGTACCTTCTTCAATAGTGAGTGTTTATAACCTGTGTTGTCTACAAGAATGAGTATGTGTGATCTGAAAAAATGAGTGTGTGTGATCTGAAAGAATGAATGTGTGTGACCTGTTTGGTCTCGTGTACGCACTAACTTGCTGAGGTAGAGTAGACATCGAATAGTTCATATTATTACTATCAAACTGTATTTGATTCATAATTCATTAATGAAAATCCTTATTGAAATTAATAAAAATCAAACTCATTGGAAAATATTAATATAGTTTCACAGCCAAACAGTCAGGGCGTTGGTAAATAATGTATTAATATTTTTCTAAATGTGGAATAGACGATTTGATAGTCTAGCCCCACATTTGTAATAATATTTAACTAATGTTAATACACTAGTTAGTTATCGCTTTCATTTTATAAAATATTAAATGCATGCCTATCAAAGTTTATTTTATTGAAATATAAAAATGTTAAATTTATGATAAATTATTTTTTACCTTATTACGAGAAGTACACACGCTGGGACAATAACAATACTCGAATAGGTTACAAACAAAACTTTATTAGCATATGTTACTTAACTCAACACAAGAGAGATATCGTCTTATTCTACAAACTCGATTCATTTGCTGAACCCCCGATACAGTAAGGACATATCCGTTGTTGAACTCTTCGATGGTTGCGTCAGTGAGAATTTCTGGGATACGCCGCCGTGGTAAACATAATGTTCAACAGGTGTCGTCGCTGATCACGCCCTCAACTCGAAGGTGCCGACATCACCGTAACGGGATTGTGTTCTTTTACCAAATGTTACCTCAGGTGTATGAAATATTCTTTTTTTCTGTGTTAATGTAAATTTGTTTTATTAGTAATATATACAAACTGCAAATTATTTTCAGTTTCAACAACCCACTTAAATATTAAATAGGCTCTGCAATATATGATTTCATTCAATTAATGATTAATGGTTAATTTTTGAACTTATGTTACCACCAGTAGAAGATTTAATTTAAGTTCCGATAACAATTTCTTTTAATTTAGAACAGTAAGACCTGTAAAAGGATAAATATTGCATATATTACGAGCAGACAAATTTAGATGTGCATTCGAGAATCCGTTTATTCTCATACACTTGCATTCGCCATAAAACGAGGAACGAATGAAACTTATTTTGTAAAACAACTTTTTGCGACCGACATAATATACCCAGGTAATCCTCACACTGACTGAATTGTGGTTTCTTAACAATTCAAACTGGTTTGAAAAAGTTACATACAAGAAATGTGTACTAATTTCTTTAGAAACTCTCTAGAATCAAAAGTATTACATAAGTATTGCCCAGCGTAGTACCTACTATTACAATAGCTTTTGGGTTCACCTTGTACTTTTCACCTTGCACTTTTCATTGTTATAGATTATGAGAAACCGTTGTTGATGATGAGATCGCCAACACTGATACGTTTTCTTGTGTTCCGTCACGACAACGTGTTGAGAGTCCCATTCGGGGAACTCTGGGTCACCCGCAAGAGAGACTTCTCCCTCAGGTATTAATTTTGTTGCAATTGATAATAGATTATTAACATATATATATATATATATATATATATATATATATATATATATATATATATATAACACAATTGTAAGGTGTTTAGGTCCTATATATTGAGAAATAACAACTGGTTGAGGAAATGACACCATTTCAAGTTTTGTTAGTTTGCACAAAAGCGTGGTTTTAATTTAGACAGAATTTCAAAATAAAAACCAACCTTGAAGAAAAACATGGACAATGTATTCCGGTGTACCACCTTTTCTCTACACTTTAGTATAGCTTACATCTAAGATTTGCTTGCAAAACCTGTCATTTGGTAGTACAATTAAAAGTGTATGTTACAAACATATGGATACAGTAACGTAATGATTAAGGGGAGCCAGTCGCGAAGGCTCCTCCCATGCTATTTACATATATGGAGAAACATAACGACACATAGGTACCGTTTAATTGAAAAGTATTAAAGATACAGACTTGAAATTTTTGGTGGGTGATTGTTATTACTTAAGGCATAATTTCATGCAATTTGAGTGTTATTGCATAAATTGTTCAAATTATAAAACAAAACTAAACATTGCTTAAAAAATGAATGACCGGTGAAAAAGTTAATTTTTTTTATTATAGCCTATATTGGTTAAAATCTAACAAAAATGCATGGCATTACTCACCATATAATGGAGAAGGTATGTACAAAATTTTAAGATGATACGTTGAATCGTTTTTGAAATAATGGTACCTAAGTTTAAGAAAACATAGGTTTCGGGAAATTGAGTTTAAAGTAAAAAAATCTAAACACTACTTCTAAAATCCACCAGGATAGTAATCAGCACTTTCACTCTTTTCTCGTTTCTTCTTAAAATGCCTCCTTCTTACTCTCTTCTTCTTGTTTTCCTCTCTTACTTCTATATTGGCTCTTTTTATCCTTTCGCTAGCAGTGTTCCGTAGGCCTTCGACCATAAACTTTCCGGGTTGACACCATATTTCGCTATCATTAGGACACAGCTGGTGCTGAGGCTTCTCATCAGAACACAATTTATGGTAAAACGTGGCCCATATCACTTTTTGCATAGCCTCAACGCTTTCTGTATTTTTCCTAATGGCAAGGCCATAGTAACTTTGCAACTGGTCTATCTCTTCATCTGTTAGTCTTCCTTTTCCTGCCAATAACTTACCATCGCTCAATTTCACGCATTATTTTCATTCAACTTCCGCAATCTGGTGCCTACACGTTTCTGTACGTGTCCAACACATTATAACTTACATATACTAACATTATCACCATATGGCTTACTCTCCAGAACCGTTTCAAAACCCTTTGAGTCACCATCACCCAGGTATTGGGTGTAGCGTAGGCCTAGCTTCACTCCTAACGCAGGCCAGTCTTAGAGCGAGCTTCAAAATTGAGTGTAAGGGTTTACTAACAATTTTTTAAATCAATAACGAAATATAATAACTATAAAGTGTTATATATATTCTTAATCTGGAAGAAACATAGAATTAAAAAATATGATTTTTAAAATATCCATTTTTTGATATATTTTCGCGACTGGCTCCCCTTAACACTTATACACAAAGCATTAGTTTCCAAGTTTCTGTGTGTTTTGATGTATCTAACTTATTTCTAGAGGCAATGAAAGCTGTCGGTCAACATATTTGTAGCAGCTAGTATAAATTTACCCATAGGCTCTGATGATAGCTAGCTTTAAGTTAAGCATAAAAATTAATTCCCCATATTGTTCTGAAGCATAAAGTGCAGTGTCCTTCACGTCATTACACTCAATCTGGTAAAAACATTGGTGAACAGTGTGGCTAAATTCAACATTCTCATTGAATCATCCCTTTCCACCATAGCTTATATGTTAAGTGTAGAATCGAATTGGCTAACAGTTCGTAATCGCCACCCCTCCCCCACCAGGAAATTAAGGAAAAAAAGGATGCTGACCCAACTACTTGACCGATTTTAAAAGTAAACATTTCTAAATTCATACGAATTTATCGTTCACAAAATGGAATTTCTTTGCAATAATTTTGTTATAAATACAAAATTCTCTGAGTCCATTCGTAAGATTTTATGGTTGTCTATTTTACAAATAAGTTTTCAAAATTAATTATTTTAAAATGGTTAGTAACGAACCCTAATAGCGGTTGCGATTGTTCTTCTTGTTAAGTAATTTATCTCACTCAGTGTATTAAACACTTAAACTGTTACTCTAGCTACTAAGTAAATTTATGTTTGTTTGTCGTGGTTATAAAAGGCCATTTCCTTATTACGAGAGACGAATAAATTATTAGAGATTTCGTCGGAAAATAGTGGTATGGAGAGTAAGTGACTGAAAATGACTATTCTGGCAATCAGGATGATTCCAATGTTTTAATTGTTGACATGCGGGCCAACGGTTAGCTAAATGACTGCCAACTCATTTTGCCGCTTACTCCGATATGACGGAACACAGAATTTGTCGTAGGCTAGAACTACTAATGTTTTTACTTTTTATTGTAGCATGTAGGTAGGGAAGTTTTTCTGTTTACTTTTTAGCTGTACTGGAAATGTCGCTATACCAAAACTCTATTAGGTGCCGCTAGATAGATATATTTTATGTGTAAGAATTTGGTTCGCTTTAAGGTAACCGTGTAACCAAAAAATCGAAAAATTGTCAATTTTCAGGTTATAATTTAAAATAATTCTACTCTTTTATATTTTTCCTGTTTTTTAAATAATTCCTGTTTAAAATTATGTATAAATTATAAAAATATGATAAGTATTAATGCTTGAAATTTTTTTTTGAAGTTTGCTATACACGATAAACCAAGTCATGGGCTGTGTCCTAAAGGAGAATTATCATGGTGTAAATATCAGCAAAATAAAGAAAAATATGACCATACTTCACATTTTCATCTGCCTGAAGCTATCATGGAGGTTGTAAAGCCTATATACAAGGATCTAGCTGCACCTGATTTACTAAAAAATTGCTTGCATGGAAAAAGCCAGAACCCCAATGAATCCTTCAACAATGTAGTATGGAACCGAATTCCGAAGAATACATTTGTTCAACTAAAAACACTTCAACTGGGAGCTTATGATGCAGTTAGTGCCTTCAACAAAGGAAACATCAGCAAGTGCTTGGTTCTGAATAATTTGGGCCTTCAAGTTGGAAAACACTCTGCAAAAGTATTCAAAACCTTTGATGACCAGCGCATATGGAGAGCGGATCGACTAAATGCAGAAATTAAAAAAAAGCCAGACAGTCAAAACAACTATCTAAAAAGAAACTGGAGGAGTTGTATGCTGAGGAAGAGGGGCAAGACCAACCACCATCTGCATCTGGATCGTATTAAATAAATAGGCAATGTCAAAAATTCTCTTTGTTTTCTTTATTTTGCGTTTTCCGAAAGTTTACTTTGTTATTATGTATGTACCTTTTTCTCAGCAACCATACAAGATATCAAGATACAGTTTTTTTGTTGTGTTTTTCTTATAGCCTTCTACATTTTTATAACTTTTGGTTGTTGTAAATTATACCTAAGCATTTTTTACAAAATTAAAACATATTTTTTTTTAAATAATTTTGTTTACACTTACAAAAAAAATTAACAAAAACTCCTACTATGAACCAATTATTACAAAAAGTTATAAATGTGTACAAAAAGGTGTATAGTACATAGGGTAAAAATTTCAAGCACACATTTTTTTATAGTTTTTGAGAAAAAGGTACATAAAGTTGGCAACATTAACATGGGAAGGATAGAGGTTACGTGGTCCCCTTAACTAACAAATGGGAGTAAGAATATCCCAACCCGGCGTAATATATGGCATTAGACGCACGCTGTTCTTATACGCCCAAATATTACACACAGTTTAGTTCAGTATGGGGTTTTTAACATTAAAGTATTTGAATTTCTTTCTGTAAAACTACTACTAGAGCAATAAATATTAGAGGGAATATGATTGAAAAGGAATTGTTTTACATAAATGTACAACATGAATCAAATCAATTTGTTTCATGTAATATTATTCATGTTCCAGCTTGTTGTACAGCAACACATCGCCTACACTGCGACTTTGCGGTCCTGTGGCGGGAATTCAGTTCTGGGTCCACGACGACTCGGGCCAGACCGTATTCCCTCCCGGGGCCCCGCCAGGTCCTGTATACGTCCCTGTAGTACCTGTCCAGCCTGGCTACGTGCCAGTGGGAGTTGCTCCTGTCCCTGCCCAGTCCGGCTACGCCCCTGCTCTTGCCCAACCCGGTTACGCTCCCGCCCAACCCGGTTACGCTCCCGCACCACAACCTGGTGTTATACCCAGCAACCCTCAACACACATACACGAATTTTCCCAAGAAAAGTGCGGCGGTGATTTCGCATCCCCTTCAATGCCTTCTAGTACCTGTTCTTATGATTGCAGTATTTTGGATTATTTAATTGTTTTAGTTGATTTATATAATGCTGTTGTGTAATGTAATTTTTCATAATCCATTGTGGCTAGTATATGAGGTCAATTTAATTTGTGATTTGTATGTGATAATGTAGTATATTATGTATTTAATTTAACATATGTAACATCAAATATTGTTATAATTTATTTTAAAATTAATTACATTAGTTACATATACTATTCTATGAATGTGCATTATACCGACAGTTTTAAGGGTTAATTTTATGAAAGTTTGATTAAGCTGATAGCAGCTTTAGATTATTCAACAAAAAACTATCGTTGGTCTGAAAATTGTATGTTCAGCTATATGAGATTTTAGGTAAGTACGTGGTATGTTTTCTTATACCAAATAAAAATCGTCCTTAATTTTCTGTGTAGCACACATACTAGCACGTCAGGTGTTTACATTGCAATGTATCTAAGGTTTAAATTTTGGAGGACTCAAAATCCATATCATATTCCATGGGGTTGAGGCCAAATGGAAACTTCTTATTTTCATCATAATTCATTAAACATAAAGGGCGTTTGAAAATGTAAATGGAAACTCTGAGAAATGGGTAAATGGGTGGGACAAAAATGTGTTCTCTTTTATTGCCCAATCTCACTTTTGTTAACACCTACGTTAATATTTGAACATTTGTAACTCAAAAACAGTTGAAGTATTTATATTATTATTTCTTAACTCAGACTACAAAGTTATAACATATTGTTACTGCTTAAAAAGAAGGGTAATATTTAAATGTTGATATTAATTTCCATAAATTGCGACAATACAGCAAAAATATAATAAAACTACAAAATTATACAACATTTCAAATGTTTTCTTTGTTCTGATCTAATAAAAACTTAGCGTCAGATTAAAACTATAGGACACTATATATTTTATTCATCTTATGAAATTGAATTTAACAAAATTTAAATAGGCTTTACGTACATTATACTTAAAAAATAAAAATGTAGCCTATTTTGCAATTAAAAATTAATTTCTTGATAAATTATTATTTTTTGAATGTTTCTAAACATAATAAATATCTGTACTAAGGTATACAAATTTTCCCATTCGTTTTGTATTAGGCCTACTTCGGTTTAATTTTTTTTAAATTGATACTTTTTTGAAATCGGACTCACTTTGATCTAATATTGATCTAAAATGTTATAATTAAATGGGCTTTTCTACATAAAAGCTGTCTGCAATATGGTGGTAAAATAAAATTCGTAACTATTTCAGATAGTTGGTAATTCTGGATTTCGTTTCAATACTAGAACATATAAATAAAAGGAGTAGTTAAATTTGAATTTTCGTTTTGTAATTGTAGTGCCACTGAAAATCAATAGTTATTTTGAAATGTAGAAAGTTTTTTTCCAGAATATTAAGGAAAATTTTGTACCTATTACAAGTTACCTCTGTCTTCATTTCCTAGGCACCAGTAATCTAACTAAACTAACTAGCGAATTTAAACCTTCCTATTACACCCTTCAACACTTTTCCTCTTTCGTTTTCTCTTAGTAACTGTTTATTTAATCTCAATCATAAATACTAAATGAAAATATGTTTTTAGGGTACAAAGCATTTTGACACAAAAAATAGTTTTGTTTTTACCTCTTTAGGAATACAAAATATATCTGACCTAGTAAAATAATCATGTGCTTTTGTTTATTACAGACTTGTGAATTATTGGACAATGAGTCTTTCAATAAAGAATATTTTAAAGTGTGTTTTATATGGGTTTTTGTTTTGAATCGTTTTAAACGTTGCCTACTATTTTCGTAGTTTGTTCATACAAAAACTTTATGCTATCATATTTATAATACTGAAAGTTGACATAATTAATTATGGGAAATGAAAACATGTTGTTGTTATGTAACGCAATAAAATGTTGTTTAAACGAATTATTTTGTTTTGCTTTGTATCTGCCAATTTTTGACGCTAATTATTGTTTCAAATATGTACTAGCTGGCATAGGCTCAATAATGCGAAAATATTAAAATAATTTTGGAATTTGATAAGAAAGTGTTAATATAGTGTTTAAGTAAAATTAATACTGTGTCGAAGGTATTTACGCCTTATGCAACACTTTTCTGATGGTGAATTTCTTTCCATAGGATTGGGTTGAGTGTTAGTAAACACTTTTAGTTTCGTCTTGTGGGTAACCATGGTGGAAACAAGTAAATTTCAGAATAAATAAATGTATAAATAAACTACAAACAGTTGTACGGTTCATATAAATGTGCACAAAGAGATAACAGTACGTGTAGAGATTCCTGCAGTGCATCCCAGGCCTGACAAGAGGAAGTAGCTAGAGGGGGCAAAATCCTGGGACTCTTTAGAAACTCATCGCTACTTTAGAATGATATACACCATAATATAGAATAAAGAATTTAAAAATCAGATTTTTATGAATGCATTGATAGAGTTTTTATTGTTCGTTTAACGTCCACGGTGACATAAAAGTTATCATTGTGAAACAGAGGAAGTTATTCTCATCGGATGAGTCAATACCAATTGAGTCCAACCTTACTAGAGGTGTTAGTGTTGAGCTTCTAGTTCAAACATTACCCGAAAAAATGCAAAAAAAATCGTTGATTTAACTTAAAGTCTGATTGTGTTTTAATGATTTTTCCTTTAGTTAACATAGTAGCTACGAAATTGGGTTTTTTGTTTTTTCGCTTAGTATATTGCTAGACTAGCCATGACATACGTACCGGTAATAAAAAATACTATTCCTTGGACATATTTTGATCAGTTTACATCCACCAAACACAGCTACAAATTACAAAAACCTCTTGCATAACCGTCCTATTTCTTATTTCATAGGTGTAATGAAATAAAATTATGTCGATGAATTAAGAATTATGCTAACAAATGGCAATTTCATAAACGCAAAAGTTTGAAAAATGTTTACGGAAAATTCCTTAAATAAGATAAACGTTTACTCAAAGACTCAGATGAACTTAGATATTTTTAATGGGCCAGTTACATGGAGATGTTATAATAGTCCCGACTTCATGAGTTCTTCATTTTATTTACTACTGCCCAAATTGAAAGAAGAGTTGATTAAATATATTTGATTTAATAAATTGTCAAAGATGACCGATCATTGATGCTATCTTTGAATGCAGTTACAGGATGTAGGCTATAACGAAAACTAATAAAAATCGAGTAAAGTAGTGCTAAGCTAAAGGATGACCCATTTATTGGTAACTCTGGCAATTAAACAGATATAAATAATTATTGTGTTCTTTTAATACTCCTACATCAAACTTCAGTTTAGGACAACATATTATTTACGAACAATATCTTATAAACACTGCTCAACGCATCACAATTGTTCGATTATTCTCCAGAAATAAAAATCCTTTACTAATTGAGTATCGAAATTTAAGGGAAGATCATGACCGATTTACCAGTCCTAATTAGTGAATACTTCGCAACATAGTGAATACATTTGAGGAAACGTGAAGCATTGAATATAGACTAAGGGTTGTGTGCCTTCTTTAAGTACAATCAGCCAAGAGTGTTGTTACTGTAAATGATAGTGAGGCCAAAGACCTGCAGATATCAATTCTTCGTCGTTTGTAGACTTTAGGCATTTTTATGACTTCCTTAGGTGCCTTTTGCATAAATATTTGGCCTTAAACCTCTATAAAGTTCAGTTAATACAAGTAGCCTACTGTAACCAAGAGAGAAAGTGAATACTTATGCAGATTGGGTGTTAGAGCAGGAAGTTGATGTTGATTTTTTAAAACAACATATTCCTTGAAGAGGCACATTTCAATCTCTTTGGGTGTCAGTAACATAATTACCACATATGGGGCGTTGCAAATCCTCACGTCATGCACGCGATACCATTACATGCCCAAAAAGTAAATTTGTGTTGTGGATTATAGTCACGTGGCGTAACTGGACCCTACTTTTTCAACAATAAAGGCTAGGAAGTAACAGCAAATGGTGAGCGTACATTCCCCAGGTACTTGACAACCAAGTACTTTTGGAATGAAATTGAAGACATGAGCATACAAGATGACGGCACAAATTGACACACATCACGTGCAATTTTGGATGTTTTGGTAAAGTCAATTGGCCGTCAAGATTATGTAATTTAACACCTCTGAGTCTTTTTCTGAGAGGGTTTCTAAAAATACATAACTACTCTAACGAACCTGCAACGTTGGAGCATCTTAAATCAAACATTCGCCAAATTATAGCCCAGAAAATCCCCAAAACTTGTCGAAAACTCACAGAAAACTACCTTGAAAGAATCAACTGCTAGATGAGGTTAAAAGGTGGCCATTTCTTTAGTATAATTTTCCATTGTTAATAAAAAGTACCTAGTATTTAGTTAATAAGCAAAATTTTAAGAAGTGTAAAATTCTGTGAAATTTTTTCTTAAATAAAAAGTAGGAAACCGAAATTGGATTACTCTTTCTCTGAACAATTCCTTGTTTTAGTTCGTTTTTGACGATGAAAGAATTGAAGGTAATATAATTTTCAAAACATTTGTCATCGTTTGGTGATCTTCTGATTTATTGTATAAATGAACGATGAAAATTCTGGAAAAAATCCTATTTGAACAATATAGATTACCTATTTTTATTAATCAACCAAGCAAATTTACAAAATACAGTAAAAAATACGACATAAAATATGTTCTGCGATCTGAATGTATGTATAAGGGACTCCCGAAGATACAGAAAATATTTAAGGCATTCCACAACAGTTGTTGAGGAAACATTGTCAAGCATATACGAATGGAAACGAGATAATTAATTAATTATGGTCAGCAAATACAAATTTCTCAGTTTTGTCGTATGTAAGTAATACACATCCAAAATCTGCACAACCAAGTGAATCCAAATCTAACCAAGATGTCTTTGATAAGAATTAGTAATTTAAACAGCCTCTTTATAATTATTATGATGTACAGGTTGAGATTTGGACACTTTTGCAACGCACAACGATTACATTAAATGAAGATATTACCTATATATTCCTATTTGTAAAAAGTATATGAGTGATGTTAAGAAATCAATTGATCATATATACAATAAATGTATTGGATATAGTTAAGTAGAAACATAGACTTCAGACGCTGCACTAGGGGGAGGGTGGACTGGAGTTGAATTTAACATTCTTATTAAATCAACCCTTCCCACCATTGTTCTACGCTATGAGTGTAGAAAACTCGGTTGCTCCACCGTGGTTTGAGACCGTCTCAGAAACATCATAGTGCACTCAATTGTGCACCTGATGAGACAATGAAAACACCACTTGAACATCATTTGTTTGTAGTCCAGATGTCTCTGATGTCGAAACGATGTAGATTTCGTTTTGAGCTTCTTCGTCGCCGACTGTTTTGGATCTCTTCGGAATTCCAGTTTCCAGGAGTCAAATCTGTCACAGCGTTAAACTTCAGACGTTGCATTAGGCGGAGGATAAACTGAAGCTAAACTTAACATTCTTAACAAAAAATTGTTTTAAATTTTAAATAAAGCAAATTTTGACACACCTCTACATTTACCAACCCTTCTTCAAACTGATAATTACCATCTATCGGAATATATCTTGGCATTTCTAGCAGATAAAAAAATATAGGTAGGTTTAAATTTAATATATTCAATTTATAAATTGAAATGGTCTGAAAATAACACTTTTCTTTACCAATTCAATAACATTCAAATTGTAAAAATGTAGATACTAACTGGTATCAACAATTTAGAAGATAAAATTTGGGTAGCTTCATGGTGTAGATACCAAGTCCAAAAAATACTTACCGTACTCGTACTGTTGGGTGATAATGATAGTTCGTCCAAAATTTAGGCGACGAAAATAGTAAATACATTTGGATCAGAAAACACATAAGAATCTTAAAACTACTGATAGAATCCAAAAAAATAATTTTTAATCAGTCTATTGGTCTATAAATGAAATATTTACCATTAATGTTCACAGTAAAACAAATTATCAGCGCAGCATAAATACAGTAAATTACAGTACTACGTGTCATTGTATACCCCGAAACCTGTAAGGTCAATAACAGACCACTACACACAACAGTTGGTAGGCTAGCAGAATCAGATGGTGTGAGCTGTTACAACTCTCTGACATTTGGTTTGGAAAATAAACAAAATACAAAATTAGTTTTATTATTTAACTATTATTTTAATTTCTTAATATGATATGTTTTAGTGGGTTGTCTTGTCATGTTGTACATATTATAGCATTATTTTTCAACGTTATACACGGTAAATATCACTTAATAATATAAGGTAACTGCAGTAAATTATTTGTAAAATTAAATTATTTATCTCTTTTAACCTAACCCAAATTTAGTGGGGCTGAACATATTTTACACTTGATATCGTGGTAGGCCTAAGTCTATCTCATGTTAAACTTTTATTTATAACGGCAATAATTATTGTAAGATAGTAGGCTATACATATTAGTATATAACTTGGTAGCCTAGGTTATGCATATTTGAGAGGCTTTTTCATAGGGGTCAACTAAATAGTATTCTATGTGTTTAAAAATGGACATAACAAATTGGGTAGGGTACGATAAGCGGACCCGGTTTTTTATATCGAAATTGGCAAACGATATTACCATCATAACCATCGATATAATCAATCTATACTGATTAATTATTTTGAACAATTAACTTAAATAATCTATATCAACTATTCAAATAATACACGCAAGATAATATTTTAATTTTACATAAGTAACATTTGATTATTAAAAATGGCAGTTAAGTTAATTTTAGAAAACTACACGACATTGCTTTGAAAGATGATAAGAATGTTTTTCGTGTCTTCAATATGTTGGACTCGTACCGTAAATCCAATTATGTGAAATCTGTGGGGAAAAAATAACTGTAACTGTGAGAGGAAAAAATTTGGTCGTCTTTAGTTTTCCTAATTTTGGTTATAATATTTTTTTTTCGTCATTGTAAATATAAAATTCATATTTTAATTTGAAACATATGATTATTATTGAGGACTATAGATACTTTTATATCGGTTCATAATCTAGGATTTGAGATGCGAATATTAGGTATCGATGATTACATTCTTCGATATAAAAAACCGGGTCCGCTTATCGTACCCTACCCCTTAAATTAATCAGAGTCGCAATTTAATCTTATCAATGAAGTTAAGAGGTGGAGTTGCCAATCATAATTTTAATGATATTAACTCTCCAACTGGCCTTACACTAACTTCTGTTCTGGCAAGTGTAAAATTCGGTACCAGTAAGATTAAACGCCGGGGCGGCAAATCACGAATTTGACGTTACCAACGTATTCTGCTCACCCTCCTGAACAAAAAATATATATAGTACTAGGGGGTGCAAATGACAAATAACATGATTTTAGGGGGTATATTGATAAGTGGTAAAGTTTCTAATGTTTTAATGTTCAGTTTGTGTGCTGTGTCTGGATAATCTGTTTACTTGAATATTATCTGCGGCCAAGACTGATAGCAGCCTGATAGCATACCTGTTATCTGAGTTGTCCGGGGCATAGGTCAGTTCTACACAAGATATCGTGTTCAGTAGGTCGGATTGAGTGAGTGAGTTTACAATGATGAATCAACCATCCACTAGTTCAACCAACCCTAGTGAATTGTGTGTGTCGGAGTGTTTCGTAGGGCACGTAAAGAGCTTACGTTTTAACCGAAACGAAATTATCTCTTTTTTAATAGAACAGGGCATTTTTAAAAATGAGTGTATTTGTTCGTCGTGCGGTCGAGTGGTGGTGTTTTTAAACCGGGAGACTGTGTCGTTTCGTTGTGATAGACCACTTTTTTGTTGCTGCTGTTTAGCTATATCCGCCAACACACTAATGGTAAGTGTTCTCTGTTAATATCCATCTATATATTTGAGTTTTTTCATGATTTATTTAGTTTTTAAACTTTACATAATTGCCTTTGCATTACATTTCAATTTATATTATTGATCAGCCCCTCTAGAATTTTATATTTTACTGATAGGTACTATCTCGAGGGATGTTTTTCTTTTATTGACATCAGCGCGGGGCAGCACCAAAGGTGCTGCCGAAGCCCGCGCTGATGGCCGGAGGCACTCGTAATTAATTTTTTTCTCGAAATTAAGAAAAAACATTATTAATTTTGATCAAAATTCTGCTCATTTCTGTAATTTCTCATTTACGTTTGCAAAGATGGCGGCGCAACCGATGACGTCATCACGAGGTTCAATCATTGGCCACAAAAGGTCACGTGACGCTAGACGTGGATGTAGAACATGGAGATATTACTGGAAAGTTATTTAATTTTTTATTTTCTAGAACTTCGTTATTTCTCATTTCCACCCCATCAAACCTTATACTTTTTTTTATATAGGACGATTCCAATAGGTTAAGAACGCAAAACTCGTATTTTTCCGCCCCGGCGGTTAATATGATAATTACCTAAAATTCAAGCTCAGACCACATGAGTGCTTGTAAAGGTTATCTTTAACCATGGTACTACTAGTAACATATGATAACCTAATCTGAAGCTACTTATATCGCATAAAAACAAGTAGAGACGACAGTGGCCTCCTTCTCCACGATATCACTTCCTATCATCATACATGTCATTTTCACATAAGTTAAATAAAGTGTGATCTTTCTAAAAATGTAGATTGGCCTGTAGATTTATTAAGTCCCCGGTCAGTAAGAAAAACCCTTGCTAAAATAGTGGTCTCCGGATAATACTAAGTACCAAATTCAATTTCTAAATAATAGCAAACGTAGAAAAAAATTCCAAGTTAAATAACGTATGCTAAATATAAAACATTTCATAAAAACTTTGTTATGTTCATGTTTTCAAAATTTCTTTTGCAAATTCAATAATTTAGCTGCAATTCCATAAGAGGCCAGCAAAATAATCTATTGTAAATATCAGTGATATGAAATGAAAATATCAATATTATCGAATTATACCTAATATCGCTATGTCCATATGTTTTCATATACTTTGTCTACGAATTAAGTAATTTTTAAGATGGCGGAAAATTCAAATGCTATGAATTACTGTTTCCTTTGTTAAAAAATAAGTACAGAAGAAAAAAAACTGTTGAATTTTTACAACAAGGATTAATACTGAAAACAGCAAATTATTAAGTGTGCAATGATGAGATGAAGCTAGAAATTAAAGAATAAACTTTGTGGTTTATAGCTGCTGTCTTGATTAATTGTTCAGTTTGTTGATTTTGTTATATTTTTGTTTCTTGTCAAATTGTAAGTATAATTTTGTATAAATTATTTTTCATTTAAATTTTATAAACTATTATATTATAGATATTATATAATCAACAATGATTTTGTTTTTAGTCATGAATCCACTAGCGTTGGAAGGTGAATTGATTCGTAGTAGCCTTGAAGCCCGGCACTGCTTTTTCCATGTTCTTGAAAGCATCTTTTTTCAAAAGAACCCACTTTCATTGGCATTGAACACTTGTTCAGCACAGAACCCTCCCTCTTCTAAGACTGCTTTGAGCTTTGCTGGAAATTCTGTGGCTTCATGGTCTGCAGAGGCTGCCTTACATACGAGCTTCCATTTTGAAGGCTGAACCGAAGCTTAAACCTTTCACACCATCCCTTACTAGCCAGGAATATTGGCGGGAGAACTGATGTGGAATCTTGCTGCATTCTCCTAACACCTGTGAAAAATGGTTGTGCAATTGTTTAGCTTTTACTCTGATGGTATGAGAGCTTAGGGGAACTCCTAAGCTTCTCCTGGTTTAACCTTCTATCCATATGCTCAATGCCTTTTCAGTTTTTTGAACGCTCGACTCATTCAATCCAAATTTCCTAGCAACTGAAGCAACCATATTAATTTATACTGCATCAAGAATTTTTGATTTTTCAACTAAAGACAGCACAACACGTTTCATCTTCTCGATCTGAGACATAGTTGATTAATGGTGAGAAAACTTTTGTGCCAATTGACTTGCACTTATAATAAAACACAATCAAGTCAAGCAAAGTACTGTGTGCGTGCTACATGTGGAGTGACAATGGCGCATAGCAGTGGAGAGTAGGGGTGAGTGGAAGGGGAAGTGAGTCATTTGGCAGTGGCACTTTCAAGCAGTTCGTGAAAACAGCTATAATAATATAGCTGTCTTCTGTGCAGTGGCAAAGAAATGTCAACTTGTTGAGTCATGAGTAGTTGAGTTAATGCAATACAGTTATTATTTTCTTTTTATTTATTTATTTTAAGCAGTTAGGTTCTCAGGAAAAGTTTGCAGATAACCAAAACTCATGGATATGGAGGAATTACTGTATACTAAACTGTACATTACATTATTAGAGCCTGTAATGATGCAAGCTATTATGCAATTTGGTTGCAATATAAGCTGAAACCCCTCATGTCACCAATGGTTTAAAATTAAATAATAGACGTACAAGAAATAAATTCCTTTAATTTAATGTAAACCATTTCTGTAGATCATTTTTGACCTATACTTTAGAACTATAATGATTAAAAATTTTAGTTTATACAGATTTTTTATTTATTGCATGTTTTAGATACTCCGTGAAATGAGTTATGAATCAAAACCCTGATGGCACATCACATTAATAAGGTCCATGGCTTGATTCTTCATAAAATGGATAAAGGAGATCTAAATTTTGAATCTAAGGAGTAAGTGGTCTATAAAGATTATAGTGGTTAAAAAAATGTTGACATTTGGTAGGTATATTGTAATCATTATTGTTTTAAAATCATACCTTGGAGGCATTTAATAATTGGCACAAACAAGTCTAGGAAAACCACTGTCTAGTTTTACAATATTACAAAACTTTTACAATCTTGTCTTCATTAGTTTCTAATAATTCCCACTGATATTGATGAACTTATCCCAATTCTTAACTATGTCTTTGTACCACCTACAAAAAAGTGCTTAAGAACTTATTATGTAACAGCTCATTCAGTGGGGGAAACAAGTAAAATTTAAAAGGTGTCAAATCAGGGAATGAGGCAAAAAACCTCAGCCAATGTTTTTACATTATTTATATAGTATATTTTAAATTATAAAGAACTAGTTATCATGATGATTTAGTTAATTAAGTTATGATTGTCTATCATATTAGACTGTATTTATGATAACACAATCATAAGGAACGCTCCCAATATTATTTTTTCACATGGCTGAGCTAATCACCCACCCCGATAAAAATGAGGTATTATTTTAAGTAATAATAAATTCCTAAAGTTACCTGGTTTTATATATTTTATATATATATATATATATATATATATATTTAATAAAATATATATGTATATTTTAATAAATTACAAGAATAATTAATGTTCTCATATGCTTAACCCTTCTGGTGAGGCAGTTTTTATTTGATGTAATATTAATAAAATAATGTCTTTGCTACATTTCGTGGCAGTACCATATGTGGTGGTTCTTTTTGTAATAGCACAACTGTTACAATCTCATTCTTTGTGGCAACATTATTTCTCGTATCTTCAGATTCTTTGCTTCTGGATTTTGTGGTGGTACTTTTCAAGATAGAGTTTATCAATTACTCAGCAATTTTTAAATTGCCCTATCCACTGATAGAAATTTCTTTGGCTCATACAATGTTCACCATACATTTTTCTAATTCTAGAGAATTTGCTGACTTTTCGCCTTTGTGAAGTAGAAAATGAATTTTGTGGAATCAATTGAGTATTTAATTGAAATTTTAATTAGTATACTTAATTTTTATGTTATAACATAACAGGATTGATTCATCTGGTAATTGAAGCTCATCTCAGTGATGCTAACTAAAAATACAAAACATATGTTATCAACCATTTTTTTCTCTGTACCAGTTTGTCTTCAATTATTGAATAGGTTCTATATAAAGTTTGTTTGACCAATATTAAACCACTTTGTATTAAGCATTTCAGTAAACAAGGAAGTTTTTTATTTTTGACTAGGAACATTTTACTTATTGCAAAGTTTTAGACAAAGTTACAAGCTTTTTTTGTTTCTAACATATTTTTCTTCGTTTACTTACTCACCCCGGAAATGGATGCAAACCTAAATTATTATTGAAAGCACACACATGCTAAACAGCAAAGAATCTAATAGAATGTAATAGTTTACTTTCTACTATTTTTATGATCATTCTACTATAGTGGTATTGTAATCACAGTGAAGATAAAAAAATATTTTAAGTTTAATAAAATTAACTGTGCTTAAAGCAATAAGTTATTTTTGTCTTCCTTTGAAAAAATATTTTATATATAAAAAGAAAAGACTTACTGTAATAGTAATAAAAAGCGATACTGTTAAGTGTATATTTATTTTAAACAAGCGACATTCTTAGAACCTAATACATACATTGAAATTATTTGTTAGTCCATAGGTGATTTTATCATTTGGTGTTTCCAAGTCACTCGCTTTTTAATCATTGTCAATGTCACTGTCACTGTTTTCACTGTGTGATGAGTCATCTCTATGGTTTGTAACAAAAGGTTCCATTATGTCATCTCTAACAATTTCTTTTGCCCAATCGTGCGACTGCAGATTATCACTGTGCCTCACACAGTTTTCCTAGTCATAGCGGTGGGTGACATTATCTATGACTTCTGAACTGTTCCAAACTGACTCTATCAAGAGATCACACAGATGCACAGACAGATAGATGACATGATTTTAAGAAGAACCTATCAGGTCCTTAATAACATGGCTTCAAAACAAATATAAAAATATATTTCATTAAATATAATGTATTTGTCAAAAATGAAAGCAGAACATATTACAAATCGTAAATTGTACAAATATATTTAAAAAAATATATAGGAAGAAAGTAAAATTGATACATTTCATTTCTTGGCAAGTACACAAAATGTGTATATATAATTTATTACATCATAATAATAGTAAACAATGAAATTCATTTTAATAGTTAAATTTAAATAAACCCCTTCATGAAGAAAATGAAACTTTTGTAAATATTGTCATTTTTATGTGCAGTAATGAATTTGATATTTTAACTCGTTGTGTGTTATATAGTATATATATATATATATATATAGTATTTATGGCAAATTTTACCTATTGTAATAACTGAAGCAATCAGTGGAATGCAATAAACACAGATTTAAATAAAACAGTTACAAAAATATGATTGGGAAACCAACTAAAACCATAGAAAAAATTAAATATGCTAGACTAAAACATTTGGATTCTAACAATATCAGCTAGAGTGCTGGAAAATAAAAAGGAAAGACATACTATAACAAATTTGTAGAGTCGATGTCAGCAACTGTGGCTCTTTTTACATACAGAAATTCATAGTATTTATTATTCTAATGTAGTGTACATTTTTAAATATATTTGAAAAATGAAATTAAAATCATAATTGTTGTATTTTTCAGGGCGTTGAAAAGAGTTCTTGATGAGTATGAAATTCACATAAAGACAATAGAACAGCAGTTGGATTTGTGTAAGGTAACAATTAAAATATTAAGATTGAATTATTACACTTATTAATATAAATATAAATGTTACATTTAGCACTTAGGCCTATATGAAAAACATAGTTTACAATAATGGAAAGAACAAACAAGATTATTCACAGAAAAAATCAATTATATTTAATTTGAAAAATTAATTTTTAAAAACCCCACAGCATACTCTTTACCTTACTCAAGCAATATCAAGTAGTATTGATATATTTATGAGATCTTGTGATCATATAGATTTTTTTGTTTTGTTTTTACCTCATAAAGTATGAATATACACGTGTAGAAATTTTACTTCATTAAGTGTAGTATAAATAAAGGTTCCTATTCAAAATAAGTATTAGCTGACATACAACTGTAAAAGCATTTTTCTCAGTATTTTTTTCAAAGTAAATCTATTGTTATATCAGTAAGTTTTTCTTATAAAAATATAGTGAAATGTATAAAATAAATAAATACTTTAAAAACATATGCAAAATTCTTCATACCTATAACATAAATTGTATTATAATTTGTGATTTACATACCAGACCTTATTTGTAGTAATTTTTTAATTCTTGAGATGTCCTGTGGGCAGATAGACAGATGACCGTACAGAAAAAAATTGACACAAAAATTACGTTCCGCCAAATTTAATAGTTGGGCATGCACAGTCATAAAACATATTCTTGTCTATAGAAATGAAGTTTCATGCAAAATTTAAAGTCTACGGAAGTTCTAAACTTGCAACATGATACATTCAAATTTTTGTTCATAAGTTAGGTTTCATAGCAATGTTCAAATCATTGCTTACAAACAATAACTTAGAACCTATTAGATTCTTAACATAAAATGTTTCTACTGCAGAGGCGAATTAAGGGTGCCATTTAATTCTTTCATTTAACCTTCTTTTAAATTAGTAGCATTTCCTTTTTCTAATTTTAAGATTATAATTTACAATATGTTTGATCTAATTGTAAATTTTTGGCCAACTGGACAGTTTAACTTCCAATAATTGTGTGGCAATACAAGGTTTTCCTTCAACATTTATTTTGTTAGCATGATCAACCCGATAATGAGAGAGAACATTTTTAACTGCTGAAAAGGTGTGGACATGCATTATAATGGAAATTACAATTTTTTACGTTTATAGTAGAAGTCCAATTAACCGAGATAAATAGGACAAGGATTTCTTCAGATAATAAAAAAACTCAGATAATAAATATTATAATAAAATATCTTAAATAGAAGACAACTTATTTAAACAAAATATTATGTATTAAAAAAAATCTTTGGTCAATTGTTTCTAAAGCCCTTGTCTCTTTTCTTTGTCGATGTTGCTTTTATACTGAAGAAACATTTCATTGGGCTGTGCTCTCTTCTTTCTCTTTGATGTAACCTATAGCTGTTTATAAAATGAACCCATCAGAATTAGAAATTGTATCGCCTTTCTAAATTTGTTGATGATTAACTATCCTCAGCAATAACCTCTTCTGTCATCTGGTAATCTTGGTTGTCATTAAGTCACTCTTTGATGTCTTCATTAGATAGTAAGTAAATGTGACTTACTACCCAACTGCAAGCAATATGCACTTTATAACCCTGTATCTTTATGGCTGAAACTAACAATGGCTAATAGAACCATGCAAATGGTATAGTGCAGCATTGTTTTACACTCCAACACATCAATATAAACCTGGTATAGTGTAATTTTCTTTCCCCAAAATTAATTTTAACATTTTTTTAATTAACATCTCTGTTATCCTGGTGGCTCAGTTAATATGGCTTCTACTGTAATTCCATAAATTCAAAGGCCCTTAACCATTTGAAAATCCCAACTGTAATTAAATCCTTTATAAATAATCATTGTATTTTAAGTAATACTCCAAAAGTATTGTTTATTTCATTTACACTTATTATATAACATATACACGATATGTTATATAATATATATGTGTCTGTCCGCACGACATCTTAAAAATGAACTGATCTACTGTATAGATCTAAAAAAACTGTGTACAATCTTGTTAAATTTTAACAAGTTACATATAAACACACGTGTACCTTATTCACACAGTAAAAGAAGAAAATAATAAAGTGAAAAGTCAATGTTAAAAGTTGGTGACAAGGTATGATTTCAGCGTACTCTTGCATTGTATCCTACCTCACTGTAACTTTTATTATTTTAACACTGCTATGAAACTAACCAAATAAATAAAAAAGGATGTATGTGTGATGTACTCTTACATTGGCTATTTGTAGTGAAATACTATTTACAAACAATGCTGTACTGTAATAATATATCACAAGTTGAACATTTTGATCAGTCCCTCTTTGATGACTGAGATCTCATTATTTACGTAGTCTGAAGTATGATCTCCTAACATGCCAAATGTTTTTAAAATATATTAATTATTGGCTGAGCTTTAGCAATATCTATCACTCAAGAGGGTGGACAAATTTCATTTCTGTCTGTCTGCACAATATCTTAAAAATACTGATCTACAGACTTGAAATTTTGCATAAAGCTTCCTATTTATATGAGCAAAACTGAATTTGATAATGGTGGATTTTTCTTCATGGGATTTGGCTGAGCGTTAGTGAATTGGTATTATGGGTACCCATGATCGTAATGTAAAAATTGCAGAATAAATAAATTTGTAAAAAAAACTGCATACAATCATATGTAATTTGAGCAAGTGACATTTTAATAAAATGAAAATATA
Source organism: Homalodisca vitripennis (assembly GCF_021130785.1). Classification (NCBI taxonomy): domain Eukaryota; kingdom Metazoa; phylum Arthropoda; class Insecta; order Hemiptera; family Cicadellidae; genus Homalodisca; species Homalodisca vitripennis. The sequence goes on from NC_060208.1 coordinate 109,892,354, forward strand.
TGAGTGGAAAGATATTGTTTGTAAGCAATGATTTGAACATTGATATGAAACCTAACTTAATGAACAAAAATTGTCATGTATCATGTGACTTTAAATTTTGCATGAATCTTCATTTTTACAGACAAGAATGTGTTTTATGATGGTGTATGCCCAACCATTGAATTTGGTGGAACGTAATTTTAGTGTCAATTTTTTTCAGTATGATTGTCTATCTACCTACAGGACATCTCAAGAATTAAATGAGTTATAGATTAGAAATTTCGCATGCAACCTCAGCAAAGCCTGTTATACAACACATGGTGTAACCTACTCCCACCTTGTATTAGTTAAGTTACTAATTTCAAAGGACTATATTCCCACAAAAGAATTTAGTTTTTATGTTTAACTTTTGCTACACTAAAATTTATTGTTTTTAATGAACAGAAGGATCATGAAGAACTAAGAATTGAAATCAGCCATTTAGTTGAAGAGAATAGAGACTTGTACGAAAAGCTGATGACTTGCCATAGACAGCAACAAAGTCCAACAAATAAATCAGATAAAAATATCCTATTCCATCACTCGGAAATGGTTGATAACCTTCAACAGCAGTTGGCTTTGGCAATGGAAGTAAGTAATTTTTTATTTCCATGTAATTAAGGAATAAAATGCAGTAACTTAAGTTAACCTATTTTGGCTTTGTATAAAAAATAATTCCACCAATAATCAAATCACTTTATTCCACATAATTAGAATATACAAGAAAAACAAAGCTTATTATTACTATGGAAATTCCCAGCAAGACTACAGGTCAGAGTGCTGAGAAGAGTTCTTTCTTATATTTACATATCATTACATAAAAGCTATATCAATAACAGAATAAAAATAAAATTTCTTTAAAAGTATAACCTAAAATACTAACAACTTTGAAAAGAAAGGATTACAACTAATACAAACAACTTGTCTAACAAACAAAAGCAGGTCCACCTATAAAAATTAATTACTACATTAATGAAATTGAAATTGACAGGTGCCAAGTTTTATGAAAAAAATTAAATTAATAACAAATAGTTATACAACAATTAATTAACAGAGCTTTGGTCCAGTAATTTAGGTATAAGGTGACAACAACAGCGCCTCTGCAGCCCGCCATCCAACACGGAGCAACCATGCTGTCACCTTCCGCTTATATACAATGACGCTGTCACTCTCTGCTTCCCTAATTTCGTTAGGTAAATTTCGATACAGTATTTAGGCCAGATAAAATGAATTACTAATTTCAGAACAATGAATTAATCTAGGAATGCAATAACCGTAATTATCTTTGAGCCTTGTTGCATAACGATGATGAGTTTCAGTAAAAATCGTTTCTTTATTACTTCTTATGAATAATAACAATGTTTTGATAAAAAGCTGTCTTATATTAAGCACAGGAAATTCCACAAAAAGTAATAAAGTAGGAAATCTATAGCTCTTTTTTAAAATAGTTTTTACTATTGCTCTCTGTGTGATCGCCAGTGGTTCCAAGATAGCAGCGGAAGCACCACCCCATGCCAGTATACCGTATTGTAACACCGACTGCACGTAGGCAAAGTACATAGTCCTGCACTGATCCACCGTCAAAACCTGACCAAGCTGTGAAAATGCATATATAAATTTCCTTAAGGTTTTATTCAAATACTGGGCATGTGGGCCTCAGGAGAGTTTATGATCAATGATAACACCCAAATATTTGTACTGGTCCACACGCGCAATTGCTTCACACCCACACACATTCGACAGCGGATCACCGCAGGAACGCATCCTCAAAGTTCGAAGGCCAGGGTCGGCTTGATTTCTAGTAACGATGGGCAAATATTTAGTTTTACTAACATTAAACTGTAAGAGAGTTATGGTCAAACCACATTTTAATTTTTGATAAATCTTCTGAAGCCTGTTCTAAAACTTCGTCCCACGTGCAGCCAGCAGAGACAACAGCCGTGTCATCAGCAAACAAAAATAATTTTCCTTTGTTTGACATTTAATTTCGAGACATTATTGATATAAATTAAGAAAAGTAGAGGCCCCAAAGTGTTTCCTTGGACAACTCCAAAATCAACACCAGCATTGTCACTCTTGATTCCATTTATAGAAACTACCTGAAGCCGATTCTGGAAGTAACTCCTGAACCACTCTAATTCTTTACTCCTTACACCAACTGCATCTAACTTTGCAATAATCTTTGACCTGTCAACAGAATCAAAGGCCTTTGCCAAATCTAAAAATGTAATCAGCACTCGTTTTTTCAACGCATTCTGACTTGAAATAAACTTTGTAATGTCAAACAGAGCATGTGATGTATTTATGTTATCTCTAAATCCATACTGAACATCAGCAATTATATTATGTTGTGAGAGATAATTTGACAGTTGCTGCTTAACACTTTTCTCTATAAGCTTGGAGAGGGTCGAAAGTAATGAGATGGGCCTGTAATTAGAAAAGGAGGCTTTTAAAACCAGACTTATATAAAGGAACAACTTTGGCAATTTTAAGTGCATTCGGAAACTGTCCAGTACGAATACTATGATTAATAATATGTAAGAGAGGAGGCGATAAGGAGTTAATATTGTCTTTAATTATTTTTGAAGAAATTGCGTCAAAACCAGGCGCCGATCTTCCCCTAATACCTTGAACTAAGTTACAAAGTTCTTCCTGAGTGACAAGACTGCATTTGAAAAACTGACTCCACTCTATAGTCAGCATCATTCACCTCCGCCTGTCCCCAAGGATGTATAGCATTTTTTAACTGTAACCCCACAGAGGCAAAATAGTTGTTAAATGAATTGCCAATTTCTTTTACTTTAGCAGGAGTAACAGCGTCACTGAAGTCAATGAACGCTTCTACCGGGAAAGGCTGCCCACATACCGGCCTGCAGGCTACCTCATTGACAACTGACCAAAATTGTTTAGCGTTACTAGCGTTAGATAATTTATTTTGATAATAACTGAATTTTGCTCGTTTGATTGTAGAACGAAGTATGTTCCTGTAGCACTGAAACTCGTTTCGCAGATTTACATTGAATGGTTGTTTTTTAAGTTTTCTGTACAATTTATCGCGATGCCGAATTGATTTAATAAGACCCGCGGAGATCCATGGTTTAAGTTTCGTATTTTTTGCGGAGAGTTTAATTTTTTTTAAATTTTTATTAACAATGTCTTGTAAAAGAGCAATGAACCTGTCTGTTGATAGGTCCACGTCGTTACAGTTAATAGCCATAGACCAATCTTGAGATTTAACTGAGTTATTGATTTCAACCCAATCGGTTTTAACAAAGAAATTTTGGGTTTCAATTGTTTTATTTTTACTACAAGATGATTCTATATTTAGAAAAATTGCACTGTGATCCGTTATAGCTGCATCATACACCGCGGCAGAAACATTAAGTGTTTTTGGTAGTTTAATAAAATAATGTTCTAAGCAGGTGTTACTCTCAGATCTTGTTACCTTGTCGATACAAGATACAAAACCAGCCTCACTCAAAACTTCTAAGTAACGTTGCTCTACAGAATTTAAAGCCACGTCTAGGATGTCGCAATTAATATCCCCTGCCACAATACGTAACCCATTACCGCTCATAGACTCGTTGCAGAATACGTTCATTGTGTCAATAAATATTGGCAAATTAGAACTGGGGCTACGATAAACAGCGAGTAAATGACAATCAAAACCAGCCCAGTTAAAAGTCAATGACAAAGCATTGGCCACACTGCCCAACAACAGCTGACTACAGGACACTGATAAGGAGATATCAATGTAGACAACCAGGCCATCGCACTGATTAAGACTATTGTACGATCGAAACGAGTTAAAGCCCTCAATATGCATGAGATCGCAATCATTTGTTAGCCAAGCCTCAGTTAAAATAATACAATTAAACTTAACTGGAAAATTGTCTAAAACTACTAAAAGTTCATCAAAATTTTTATTATAACTTCGAATGTTTTGATGAACTATGTAAAATTTATTATTCTTGTTTGTCAGACAACTATTTACACCAAAAAAATTACCATACTCATTGTCATTATTGCAATTAAAACATGAAATAATGGGAGTATCTTAAAACTCAATCTCATCCCTTTCAAACATTAAAAAAATAATAACTTAATAGCTAGCCGCCTGGCTTATACAATGAGCTAAAATACAAAACAAATGTTACAAATTTTTACTTTACTAAAGTTAATTTATTACCATGAAAAATGACTCATTAATGGGTTAGTGAGATTTTAATATATATGTATACATTTAGGTACGTAGGTTACATAGACTTAAGGACCAACAGCAATATGTAATTTTACAATTTATAAGCTCGATTGAAAGCCTATATACAAATAATTTCATATACATAAAGAGACTAAACTAGCTTAAAAATAATGCGAATTTAAATTTTGATTAAGAATAATCTATTTATCATAAATTGTAGGCTTTATTACGATACTCCATACTCGAATAAACTGCTAACAATAACTATGTTTACAAACAACGCCTAACATTTACTGGGTTGTAATCTGTACTAGCTATTATGTAGCTTGAGCATCATTCTGCACAGTAAACTGCTAACAATAACTATGTTTACAAACAACGCCTAACATTACTGGGTTGTAATCTGTACTAGCTATTATGTAGCTTGAGCATCATTCTGCACAGTAAACTGCTAACAATAACTATGTTTACAAACAACGCCTAACATTACTGGGTTGTAATCTGTACTAGCTATTATGTAGCTTGAGCATCATTCTGCACAGTAAACTGCTAACAATAACTATGTTTACAAACAACGCCTAACATTACTGGGTTATAATCTGTACTAGCTATTATGTAGCTTGAGCATCATTCTGCACAGTAAACTGCTAACAATAACTATGTTTACAAACAACGCCTAACATTACTGGGTTGTAATCTGTACTAGCTATTATGTAGCTTGAGCATCATTCTGCACAGTAAACTGCTAACAATAACTATGTTTACAAACAACGCCTAACATTACTGGGTTATAATCTGTACTAGCTATTATGTAGCTTGAGCATCATTCTGCACAGTAAACTGCTAACAATAACTATGTTTACAAACAACGCCTAACATTACTGGGTTGTAATCTGTACTAGCTATTATGTAGCTTGAGCATCATTCTGCACAGTAAACTGCTAACAATAACTATGTTTACAAACAACGCCTAACATTACTGGGTTGTAATCTGTACTAGCTATTATGTAGCTTGAGCATCATTCTGCACAGTAAACTGCTAACAATAACTATGTTTACAAACAACGCCTAACATTACTGGGTTGTAATCTGTACTAGCTATTATGTAGCTTGAGCATCATTCTGCACAGTAAACTGCTAACAATAACTATGTTTACAAACAACACCTAACATTACTGGGTTGTAATCTGTACTAGCTATTATGTAGCTTGAGCATCATTCTGCACAGTAAACTGCTAACAATAACTATGTTTACAAACAACACCTAACATTACTGGGTTGTAATCTGTACTAGCTATTATGTAGCTTGAGCATCATTCTGCACAGTAAACTGCTAACAATAACTATGTTTACAAACAACACCTAACATTACTGGGTTGTAAATCTGTACTAGCTATTATTTAGCTTGAGCATCATTCTGCACAGTAAACTGCTAACAATAACTATGTTTACAAACAACACCTAACATTACTGGGTTGTAATCTGTACTAGCTATTATTTAGCTTGAGCATCATTCTGCACAGTAAACTGCTAACAATAACTATGTTTACAAACAACACCTAACATTACTGGGTTGTAATCTGTACTAGCTATTATTTAGCTTGAGCATCATTCTGCACAGTAAACTGCTAACAATAACTATGTTTACAAACAACACCTAACATTACTGGGTTTTAATCTGTACTAGCTATTATGTAGCTTGAGCATCATTCTGCACAGTAAAATGCTAACAATAACTATGTTTACAAACAACGCCTAACATTACTGGGTTGTAATCTGTGTAGCTATTGTAGCTTGAGCATCATTCTGCACAGTAAACTGCTAACAATAACTATGTTTACAAACAACACCTAACATTACTGGGTTGTAATCTGTACTAGCTATTATGTAGCTTGAGCATCATTCTGCACAGTAAACTGCTAACAATAACTATGTTTACAAACAACGCCTAACATTACTGGGTTGTAATCTGTACTAGCTATTATGTAGCTTGAGCATCATTCTGCACAGTAAACTGCTAACAATAACTATGTTTACAAACAACGCCTAACATTACTGGGTTGTAATCTGTACTAGCTATTATGTAGCTTGAGCATCATTCTGCACAGTAAACTGCTAACAATAACTATGTTTACAAACAACGCCTAACATTACTGGGTTGTAATCTGTACTAGCTATTATGTAGCTTGAGCATCATTCTGCACAGTAAACTGCTAACAATAACTATGTTTACAAACAACGCCTAACATTACTGGGTTGTAATCTGTACTAGCTATTATGTAGCTTGAGCATCATTCTGCACAGTAAACTGCTAACAATAACTATGTTTACAAACAACACCTAACATTACTGGGTTGTAATCTGTACTAGCTATTATGTAGCTTGAGCATCATTCTGCACAGTAAACTGCTAACAATAACTATGTTTACAAACAACGCCTAACATTACTGGGTTGTAATCTGTACTAGCTATTATGTAGCTTGAGCATCATTCTGCACAGTAAACTGCTAACAATAACTATGTTTACAAACAACGCCTAACATTACTGGGTTGTAATCTGTACTAGCTATTATTTAGCTTGAGCATCATTCTGCACAGTAAACTGCTAACAATAACTATGTTTACAAACAACGCCTAACATTACTGGGTTATAATCTGTACTAGCTATTATGTAGCTTGAGCATCATTCTGCACAGTAAACTGCTAACAATAACTATGTTTACAAACAACGCCTAACATTACTGGGTTGTAATCTGTACTAGCTATTATGTAGCTTGAGCATCATTCTGCACAGTAAACTGCTAACAATAACTATGTTTACAAACAACGCCTAACATTACTGGGTTGTAATCTGTACTAGCTATTATGTAGCTTGAGCATCATTCTGCACAGTAAACTGCTAACAATAACAAACTATGTTTACAAACAACACCTAACATTACTGGGTTGTAATCTGTACTAGCTATTATGTAGCTTGAGCATCATTCTGCACAGTAAACTGCTAACAATAACTATGTTTACAAACAACACCTAACATTACTGGGTTGTAATCTGTACTAGCTATTATGTAGCTTGAGCATCATTCTGCACAGTAAACTGCTAACAATAACTATGTTTACAAACAACACCTAACATTACTGGGTTGTAATCTGTACTAGCTATTATGTAGCTTGAGCATCATTCTGCACAGTAAACTGCTAACAATAACTATGTTTACAAACAACGCCTAACATTACTGGGTTGTAATCTGTACTAGCTATTATGTAGCTTGAGCATCATTCTGCACAGTAAACTGCTAACAATAACTATGTTTACAAACAACGCCTAACATTACTGGGTTGTAATCTGTACTAGCTATTATGTAGCTTGAGCATCATTCTGCACAGTAAACTGCTAACAATAACTATGTTTACAAACAACGCCTAACATTACTGGGTTGTAATCTGTACTAGCTATTATGTAGCTTGAGCATCATTCTGCACAGTAAACTGCTAACAATAACTATGTTTACAAACAACACCTAACATTACTGGGTTGTAATCTGTACTAGCTATTATGTAGCTTGAGCATCATTCTGCACAGTAAACTGCTAACAATAACTATGTTTACAAACAACGCCTAACATTACTGGGTTGTAATCTGTACTAGCTATTATGTAGCTTGAGCATCATTCTGCACAGTAAACAAGATATCATTAATGAAAAAAAACACATGTTAATATTCATTTTATATAAACCGATTAACTATCCTTTAAAATAATATCTAAATCTAAATTTAATGATGACAAATTTTAATTAAAAGCTGACATTAGAGCCATTTATACATCCTATAAAAATAGTCATAATAGAATATTTATTTAGAATATCTTACGTTGAAACAAACTATCATTTTTAATTCCAAAGTTATGCCTTAATGTAAGTAAACATTTTAGCTTGTTTTCATAATGTCCAGTCTATTGCTGGTCAAATTTTTACTTATAGTAACTATGTAAGTAGTACTATGTACCTACATTTTCAACTACATAATTAAAATTCTAAACCACGAAATTTTTAGTGTAGATCTTTTTAACACGCACTCATACTTATGTAGATTTAAATAACGGTGTAGTTTAATAAGGGTTTTTTTAAAAACACTTAGTGGTTATTTACAATATTAACAAACGCAAGGCTCATGTACAATTCCTAGCATATTGTTTATGCAACTGTATATAATATATATATATATACAGATTATATTATAATAATTAATTTTCCTACAGTAACTAACCATATTAACTAAAAAAAAAAAACTGTATAACACAGACCTAAATAACCAAAATACATACAAAATACTTTTAAATGGTTTGTACAATTATATGAAGAAAAGAAGAGTAACTATAAAAATTTAACTATTTACCGCATCAAGTCCATGAAGAAGATCTAGGCCAGAGGCAAGAGCGGGAGGTGGTGAGACATTCGGTACTAGATGTTGGGCTGCTGTTGACTGTTCTAGCTGGGCGACATGCTGGAGGTCCCTGACACGGAAGGGGCGATGATCAGGTGTCAGCTTTGCCATCACCTTGCTGTCGGAAGTCCAGACAGTAGACAGTTTCCCTTGCTTGATGAGAGCTCTGGCTCCATTGAAGATGGCTCTTGACTGAGGCGTCAGATGTTCATTGAGGTAGATTGGGGTGTTGGGGAAGGAACTTACTAGCTCTTGTGCCGTCATAGAACCCTTCTTTCTCCTCGCCGATAGCCAGGACGTTTTCACATCTCGTGAGATAAAGCACACTACAATGGACGGTGGTCCTCGGTCCCCTTTCCTGCCCTGGAGTCGATGTACAGTAGAGATGTCCACGTCCCTGCAGCTCACATTAAGTAGTTGTGCGATACTACCTAGAATGTCGTACAAGTTTTCCCTAGGTGTCACTGGTACACCGGAGATCAAAAGATTGTTCTTCCTAGTATGCTGCTCTAAGTCAAGCACTTGTTGCTTCACGGTAGCGAGCTCTTCACAGTCAGTTTCTTCTTCTCACTTCTTAGAGTGTCAATATTTTCACCAGCTTCCCTACACTGAGCCTTGACTTCTAAAAATTCAGCTTTTAAAGAGCTAATGTCTGACTTAACACTTTTAACCTCTGCTTGCACTTCGTCTAACTTAATATTGTTACTGTCCCACTTGTCGTTATTTTCCTTCCTGAAAGCCGCTATAGCGTCCAGTATAGTTGAACTGGCAGTCCCGGTCTCGCTTGTCTTGCTGCTGTTAGATGCACACTCAACCGCACAACTTTCACACTTCCATTTCTTGTTGCGCGTCACAACTCCTACACACTTGAGATGACATACAGTAGTACAGTCTGAACACTTTATACCATCCTTAGCAGTTGCGCTGATATCCTCACAACACTTACTGCACTTTTCAACCATGTTCTCGTCAAAATAAGTTAGCAGGAGTAACACAGTTATAAATCTACTGACGAATAAAATAAGTGAAATATTTTCGTACACAGCTATAACTGATTTCAATCAGCACAACAACTCAAATCAAATCAAATCAAAGCATTTATTGTCAGGATACAAAGAATGTATATAACAACGTCAATAATGATACATTAAACTAGCTTGTGAGATTTTGCACTACAAGAAAAAACTCATCGACACTGTAAATAGCAGATTTTAACAACCAACATTTTATGGTATTTTTGAAATTAGTCCTGCTCATGATCTTTACTTGCATGGGTAGAGCATTGAAAAGCTTGATACCCTGGTATTGAAAGCTGCATTGAGTACTAGTATAGTTACATCTAGGAGTTATTAAGTTATTTCTATTGCGTGTAAAATGATTATGTACATCTCTTTGGTTGCTAAGTATAAATAAATTATCTTTAACATACAACAATACATTTAAAACATAGATGGACGGCAGGGTCAAAATATTAAAATTTACAAAAAGAGGTTTACAATGTTCTCTACTATGTACATTGCCAATTATCCTAATTGCCTTCTTCTGAAGTACAAACAGCTTATTTGCTAAATGAGAATGGCCCCACAAAGCAACTCCATAGGTCAAAAAACTATTTATATAAGCATAATATACACACAGCATGTGATCAATAGAAATTACTCCATTTAGAGCCCTAATCAAAAAGATGCCCCTTGCAGTCTGAGCAGCCACATAATCAATGTGAGTTTGCCACTTTAGGTTTGACTGCAAATAGACACCTAAAAATTTAAGACTCAAGTCATCATTATCACTTGACCTACAAGACAAGGTGAGTTGTAAATCCTGGATTTTATTTTCATTTAGACACAATTTGTTGGCTGCACACCAGTCGTTTACAATTGAAGTTTTAATACTAAGCATCTCCCTACAATCATCAACTGATTCTGTACAGACTTTGAGGCCCAGATCATCAGCAAACATGTAGGTGCTTACACGGTTGTCATTAAGATTAGAGGGCAGGTCATTTACATAAATAATAAATAAAGTAGGCCCCAAAATTGAACCTTGGGGAACACCTAACTGAACAAGACGTGTATCAGACAAAGAGCCATTGAAATAAACATATTGGAACCTATTTGTAAGGTAAGAAACAAAGAAATTTACAACAGTATTACTAAAACCATAAAACTTAAGCTTATTTACTAAAATGGCATGATTTACTGTGTCAAAGGCCTTGGAAAGGTCATAAGACCTAAAATTTACTAAATTTTTCGATTCCAGGCCCTCATAACAATCATTAATAAGAGATTGGACTGCACCAACAGTGCTGCGCTTGGCCCGAAAACCAAACTGACAGCTGCTAAGCAAATTATAGGTTTCAAGATAATGAACTAATAATTTCATTTCACTAGCCGTTCCAAGACCTTTGACACAATTGAAACAATCGATATAGGCCTATAATTACACACTTGATCCTTGGGACCCTTCTTATGCACAGGAATTACTTTGTTGGTATTTAAAACATCAGGGAAAATACCTAACATTATACATTCATTAAACAAAAAAGTTAAAACCTCACAAACAAAACTAGCAGCTAATTTTAAAATAGGGGCATTAACACCAAAACAGTCAAGACAAGAACTATTACTTAAACTAATGATAGCAGCATAGACTTCTTCCACTTTAAAAACTTTAAAACTAAAATTGTCAGCTGGGAGCCATGAAACAGAGTAGTTATTTAAATAGAAGGAGTAGTCATTATTGCTAGGTGGTATCCCGTCACAAGTCTCGGAAACTGAGTTTACAAAAAATTCATTAAAACTATTTGGATTTATTTTGATAGATGAACCTATAGGCCTAGACTGGCTATTTAATCTAGCTGATTGGTTTATTATCTTCCAAGCAGCCTTGCTTTTATTTTTTGCTTTGTCAATTAGGCCATTATTAAAATTAAGTTTAGCCTTCTTTATCTCATTCCTATAGACTATTTTTAGTTTTTTGTAATTACTTCTTATTTCTAAGTTTAGCTCAGATCTTGTGTTCTTTATTATGAAATAAAGTCTGTCTAACTCTAACTTGATTTGAGTTAGGCCATCATGGTACCAGGAAACATCTTTACGCCTAGTTTTAATTGGTTTTCTTTTAAGAGGCATAGAACTATTTAGAGCCCACAGAAAATTATCTAAAAATAACTTAAACTTACAATTTACATCTGAATCCATACTGTAAATTTCATTCCAATTAACCAGAGCAAGATAAGATAGAAACTGTGATGTACCACGATCAGACATAGGCCTAGAGATGGATATCTTAGTGACAGCCTCTGATGTTTCATGTTCCAATTTAGCCTCAAAAAAGAGAGCACAATGATCTGAGACAGCAGTATGAATAACAGAGGATTGTCCCCTATCTTGATGCACAGTCGTAAGCAGATTGTCGATGCAGCTACCCGTGTTATCATTTATGCCAGGTCTTGTTACCTCATAAACAGTAGTGTTAAGTCCAAAACTATCAAACAAGTTTAGCAGCTCTTTGGTATCACCACTTTGCTTGAGAAAGTCCACATTGAAGTCACCAACAATAATTAGATTAAATTTATTGCCACACAAGATAGAAAACATTTCACTCAATTTCTCATGGAATAGATTTAAATTTCCGGCTGGAGACCTGTAGAAAGCTACCACTATAGTCTTCCAGGCAGGCAGCAAAATCGCCGCTAACTCAAAAGTAATCTCTTCTGAGAGACAAGCAATTTTATCTAGAAGAACAAATTCAGATCCCTCCTTGACGCAAATTAGTACACCCCCATGGGAATGTTTTTCTCTGGCAAAACAATCCGCCATAACATATCCTGGCACTCCTAAGTTCTTAATATCGGATTTGGACAACCAATGTTCAGCAATACACAATACATCACAATTGTATTGGCAATTTAGTAATTCAATGTTTAAAAGTTTATTAGTTATGCTTTGCACGTTCCAAAACAGCAACTTAAAGTTAGGCCTAAGATCGGACGACCCAGATTTATCAGAATGCCACTTGATGGGATTGGGCGAACTAGGCCCAGCCTCACTACACTGAGACACATTTGTATTAAGACCCAAGTTTAGCTCCTTGGATCTGTTTGATCGCCTTGTTCCAAAAAAGAATGCGAGAAGTCACTTCCAGAAGAAAAGTTTTTACGGTTGTATCGAAATCGATTCACAAAGGCTCCCGAAGGCCAGAAGTCAGGAGAGAAGATCTTCTCCCACAGAGATATAGGCACACCTACCTTATAAGAGCTGTAGCCAGGCCGCTTACTTCTCAACTTTGTTATTTCGAAATTACCCTCCACTTGCTTGTTAATATATTGTTTCAATGAGTCACTGTCCACTTGTTCCGCTATTCTTGAAACAAACAGATATCTAAGCTTATCAACCACCTTCAGTTTATCGTCACTGTTTGCTCTCCCAATGATGAAACCAGATAGTCTAGGTTGTTTTCGCTTTTTGTACCTAACCTCAACAAATCCAGCACTGTCCATTTCATTTTGCCGTGGTTTGCCTTTAACATCAGTCGAACCAGTCTCTGAGCTGAACCGAGATTTTTTTCCTTCCAAAACCAGTGCGGAGGAGGCAGGTTTCTGCTGAGGGGTTGACTTCTTTTTTGTAGTAGATTTTTTGTTCACCGATCTCTTGGTAAATTTACTATCTGACATCAAATGTACTGCAGTTGTCTTGGGAATTTGACAGTCACCTTCACTTCCATTGTTACCATCAGAAGGAAGATTGGAAACTGCAGAAGTCAAAACTAGGCTGTTGTCAGGCCTAAGTCTACCATTTGATAGGTTAGACCCAATTGAGTCATTAAGACTCATAGACTGGGAATGTATATTTTGTTTTAATTTGTCAGCGCATGAGACCTGGTTTCTTTCAAAGGTTACAAGTGCTTCCTCTAATATACCTGCCTCATTGAGCTTTTCAATTAGGATCGCATTCTCATTTTGAAGTTGCGTTAATTGATTTCTCATATCACACTGATTTTTAGAAATTTCATAAATTTGATCTGTTAAGATTTTAATATGGAGACTACACTGACTACAATCGTCATTGTCACTATTTCCTATATGGCAAGCCTTACTCTCAGTTACTGCTATAACCTCTTCAGGGTCCTTGTCACACTTACTACAAGTAAAGTTTGATTTTTCACCAGTATTAAAGCGATATTCACTTTTAGATTTACCGGCACACTCAAAATGAAACCAAAAACCACAATTTCCTTGGCACTGAATGCCACCAGTTTTATTTGTAACGTATTTAGAACACTCATTACATTTACTACTGTTCCTACTAGGCGCCATGTTAGATTTTTTCTAATAAAGCTACCTCTATGCAAATAATACTTTATAAGAGGCTTATATATGATCTAGTAGTGGGAAAGAAGAAACAGTGATAGCAATGTTTATAAACATTGAATTGTTATTATATCCTTCAGAGCAGCTTGCTGTTATCTGCTGGTACAAAGGTCAGAAACTTGCACCCTGATCTAGTCCCTTCTTATCTGATCTCAACTGGACCTAATCACTTCATTCCTGAATTCTCAAAAAGTTTTATATCTTTAGTTTTAGTTTACTTCTTTGATAACAGTTTTTCACACCCAACGATTTACTCATTCATATAGATAACATTTATCTCTTCACTTACCTATCAAAAAATTTCTTAAACAACTATATATTACCACTGATATTTGTAACATACAGGGAAGCACAAAAAGCACATGCTCTCTACAAACATGATCTATAAGAGCCTAGTTACTCAACAGAGTAACTCGCAAACAGGTAAGGACAGCCAGGCGGCAGGCTAAAACAAACTACTTAGCCTAAGAAGAGAGAGCTGATAAGCGATGTGAACGCATCGGCTGACTGATAAGAACTGATAATTCATTAATTCATTCATAATTCATTATTAGCTGAAAATTTGTAATAATTCAAATATTTGTGTTGGCTAGCTCTACAAGTAGCCTAATAATTGTGTGTGTAATTTGGAAATAATTTTGTGTGCAAAGTATCGATCAACTCTTATAAAAAAACTTACTTTTCCTAATTAAGGAACCATAATATGCCCTTGCAACCCTTTATGGTAATCATATTCCTCTATGCACAATTCTTGAAACTTCAGTTCAACTATCGTCTAATATGAATAAACCATCTAAAACAAACTTAAGCAGTGCAAAAAATCTCTGAACGTGTTGAAAATGTTAGGTGACTAGTTATGTGGAATTTTGGGGGGATTTTTGCTTCACTATTCCATTCTACTTGCAGGAAACGAATAACACTTCTCAGTTTACATGTGGCAGGAGAATCAATAGAGGTGGCCATTGACTTGTTTATGTAACTGCAGCTCTGAGCAAACTAGCTACTTGAACTCGGCACTGACAAATGTTGTAGCGGGGAAGATGCACAATTGACTACCATGCACATTGCTAACCTGCCACGTGTCTTGTGTAATGACCCTCGTACTTGTACTGTACTTGCTGGTTGTTTAAATTTATATTATATGAATAATTCAGAAATTTTCAAATAATTTAGTACTATGTTGTTTTGGTGTAGCAATAACATTCTCTCTGATATTACAGATATCTTTATTATTTAAAATGATTTCTTCATTGTGGAAGTAAAAGCTTTCAATCCTGAGTATGTTTAAAAAAAGCCATAGACTTTCAGTATCTTTGAAAATATAAATAGAGATCTGCAGGTTTCAATGTAATGTAATCCATAATGATTCTAATAATTTTTTTTTTTTTAATTTTGAATATGTAGCTAAAACATAACACCTCATTGAAAACTGCAATCAGTTTGTCTTGTACACATTATCACAAGATGAAATTTCTTTTTATAAACAATTTTTAGCAAAAATTTTTAATTGAAATTAAGAATAAGAAACCTTTTTACAGTTAACATACGTATATATCTATGCAAGAAACAAAGACACATACCAGCAAAAATTATAGAAGCAGACTTTAATATTCATTAGTAGCCTACTATCTATATTGTATAAAGTTTATGTATCATGTCTATAAAACTGCCATTATTCAATGACCACTTGACACATAATCTACTAAATTAGTTCTTTTGGACAACACAATGTTTGAGTATGGAGGTATGATAGTGTATATTATGTGTAAATGATTAAGCGGTTTTATCAGTTTTGCTATGGTATTACAGTTTTATAAAGTATCAACATCCATACATTTAACCTTTTGAGTTATTCAGTTAATTAAACAAATTATTCATGAAATGTTGCAGTATCACTTTAGAAAGTGGCCACACTACTCTAATAGTTAAAGAAATACAAAAAGCAGAACAAGCTGAAAATTCAATTAAATACAACAATGATTGCTGAATAAAACATAATAAGAAAATGCACCAATAGCATCCAAGTTTTTAAAAAAGTAAGAAGTATTTTAATACTTATTCAGTTCATAGAGACTATGTCTAGAAATCAAACTCTGTAACTTGACTGTATTGTGCAGGAGAAAAGAACAGTAGAGGCGATGTGGAAGGCCAGCTTGAGAGAGGTAGACACTTTGCAAGAACAATTGCAGCAGTATCAGTCTGGACACCAGTTGACAGTGGCTCACAACAGACTTAATGATGTGAGTTATTCTTGCCCACTTCATATTATTTTGCTGTTTTGATCCATTACATGCCATTTGTGGAGTTTTGTTTCCAGTTTTTACGTAAAAATAGTATAGTGTTTATAAATGATTTTTTAATATGATTTTTGTGCCTTAAAATCATGCTGTAAATGCAAGGGGTGTAAAAATGGACATTATTGTCCAACTCTGTGCCATACAACAATTTGCCATTAATTATTTTTTAAATCACATCCCATATTGTTTTAATAATGTTACTTTGTGAACATTGTAATTAATTATGATTAAACAAAATTAACAGGACAAGAGTTGGAACATTAGCTGGTGACATTACGCTAGCACATGATGAATTGGTTCACAACCAAACACATTGCACATAGTTTGTTCTGTTTGGCCACATTCTTTGTAAAGTTTTGTTACAAAAATGAGGTAACGAAAAGTTCCACTGTGTGAAGAAGGTTGCCATGATTTGTGGTTCCTAAAAACTAATGAAACTTAATTGTGTGTGGGGTTATACACCTGTTTATAAATATTGTATTTAAACCTTAGGGAAGTAAAGGTATAAAGAGTTTAAGAAATGTACAGACTACATTTTGGACTGCAAAAGTAAGAGAAATACAACATTTTATTTGGTTTAGTGTTTTTTACGACAGGTGCATAAATGTTTATGTGGATAATGTACTAATCCTAAAAACTATTTTATAACTAATAGGCTATACTTTTCCCAAAAAAATTATTACAGTTAATATTTTTATAGTACATGAGAGGTGTTTGTCTCATTACTCTTGTAGATCAGGCGAGTGCTGCAGTGAGTATATTCACCATCTTCCAGCATCCCTTGGAAGAAGCACACATCATTTGAAGTTCTGTAGCAAACCTTTATGCTTCACTGTGCATCTTTAAAATTTTCAAGATTGTTTCTTCTCTTGCTGCTTGTACGATATTCGCTAAATCAGTAATAAAGTTTATGAACATGTCGGCTTCAAACGTTCATCAGCTTTGTAAAGTTAATGGTAAGAATGTAATAGGCAAAGGAATATAGTGTGAAAATCAGTCAGAGAGTTAAATAGTAATGGTTATGAAAATGTTGATGAGGAAGAATGTTAAGTTGAACCATATCTATGACCACTAAAGATTTGGTGAGTGCAATTGATATGAACATTCATGAGGACAAAAGAATATTCATAAAACAACTCTCACCAAGGCCTCAGTCCATTTACAGTATGTTTTTTTTTATATATTTCATAAGGTTTCAAGATAGTGGCCATAAAATGTTTTAAGAATTACAAAAATATTAATTTATTACTAGTAAATATGTTTAAATTATATATTTATTACTTTTCATTGATTGCAACCAAACTAAAACCACATTAAAAAAAAACACATAACATGAGCTTAACCTTGTTTCAAAGATTTAAGATGGTGATTTTCCTACATTAAAAAAAATTTTATTTATTTGTTATCATACCAGTCGTTACAGTCAACTTACCACCAGTGTTTTAAAGTGTGCTTCAAAAATAAAAATGTATATTAAATTTAGCATATTAAATTTTGAGATGGCAGTCACTCGTGAAATATACCTTTATTTCATCTTTGCAGGAAGGGATATTATTATTTTTTATGTTTTCAACACTTGGTTTATATGCTAAATAGTCTAAAATGTGGTGGGTTTGAATAAAATCTGTAACGGTTTATATGCTAAATAGTCTAAAATGTGGTGGGTTTGAATAAAATCTGTAACATGATAAAAAAAAACAATGTAAGTTGTGATGACGCTAACTCTTTGCCATTTTATCCCTAACTTTATTTAGTTGTGTTGCGATTTACAATTAAGTGTTTAATTTATTTTTTCTTGAAAGTGACTTTTATTTTTAATTTTTCAAGAATTATGAAATTGCTTTGTATTTATGAGTAATGTGTAAAATGAATATAGCATCCCTAAAAAGTCTATAATTAAAGTGGTAACTGTAACTCATTTTAAGTGTATTCTTTGCCATTGTGGTAAATGAATGGCC
This sequence comes from Homalodisca vitripennis, assembly GCF_021130785.1. Classification (NCBI taxonomy): domain Eukaryota; kingdom Metazoa; phylum Arthropoda; class Insecta; order Hemiptera; family Cicadellidae; genus Homalodisca; species Homalodisca vitripennis. Next base: position 109,910,642 of record NC_060208.1, read on the forward strand.
TTTTGTGTATTTAGAGGTTATGGGTGTGTCTAATTTTATTATTGTTTTAAATATTGTATGTCAATTATTTTCTTTTTGCTGTTCACATTGTTTAATCGTGTTATGTTTCAGGTACAAAAAGACTACACTGAAGCAATAAAACTGTTGGAATCAAAATTGGTGAGTTTAAAGGCAGAAAATAATCAGCTGACAGTAAAAACACAGTTGCTAGAGGACCAGTTGATGCAGGTCACTTCACAGATGGCTCTTATGACCGAGAAAAACCTCTCTTTGAGCAACGCATTGAAAGAATCAAGAAATCATGAACAGGAGTTAAAGTCTGGTTATTTGACTCTAGAAGCTAAATACATAGAGCTGGACAAGTCATATGAGATTGGTAACTTTTTGTAACAAGTCCTTACTATAAGTACAAAATTAATATTGTTTTTAAATGTTTAAATCTTTAAGTTTATTTATTGCCGTGTTGTATAACAACTCTAGTTTTTAAGATATGATTTTTGGGTGAATGTAAAAGTTAATACCTTAATTTATATAAATTTTGAGTGTTGTTGAGACTGTATTCATAGTATGTAAGACATATTGTTTTATTCTTTCTTTCTACTAAATGTTTATCATATTGTTTCTTTTTAGACAACACGTGAACAAGCTACATTCATGGGTACTACTGAAAATGAATTGTATAAATATCATGGCTTAGTTTTTTTTTTTTTTTTTTGAAGTGAATTCCTTTCAAGTGCCAGGAAATATTTCCTAGTGATTAGAAGCCTGTAGAGTAGCAGGAAGCATTCATTTGATGTGTTAACCACTTTTCATGTCTACAAAGTCAAACCTTTTACTTACATCTTTGTAATCTATATTCATTTGCTAATCATTTTTAACCATTAACTAACTCTTTCGATCCTGGCCACTTTTTTACTGTGGTGTGAAAAAATTGTGAAGTAAACGTAGTTTTACTACTCTCATATTTAAAAATAAATTCAAGCATGTTGCAATTTTTTTTTAATATGCAAGCTTTTTATTGTAATAAAAATACTTGTTTTATGACCAAATATAATTAATTTACAGAATATATTTATGCAAACATTTTATGCCAAACCATTAATACAATCTATGCTTGAACATTCTTAAAATTTAAAGCAAAAATATTGATTACTCGAGAATAAAAGTCCCTTGTACAGGTAAATACAATTGACTTATACTGCAATTTAAACTGTCTACTTGTTGAACGGTACAGTTACAAACTGCTAAATAAAAAAATTAGATTAGCAAAGAGTATTTATTTTTGATCTCCTCACTTTCTAATGTCTTTGTGCTGAAATAAAGTCTTTTGTTCGATTATGAAGGCAATGACTAACAGAAATTCGTGTCCACACATGAAATTGACATCAGTAATATAGTATATATCCTCTCTGATAGCCAGGCTGCACTAAATGCACTTGACGCCTGCTCGTTTCTCGAAAGCAGTTTGGGGATGCAAGAATGTTCTAGATGAACTGGCAAAGAAGAACAGAGTTACATTGTTAGGTGCTGGGCCATGAGGGCATTCATAGAAACAAAAAGCAGATACCCTTGCCAAAATAGTGCCATAGTTGAGTTTGTCTTATTGCCCCAATTAAGTAAATATGTACATACTTAGGTCTTAGAAGCCTTTTTCAGTCAAAAAGTATATACTTATGGCCATTACAATCTACTCCTTTCTAAGATTATCTGGTCAGTATAAGAAATTCATAATTGTTCATTCAGTCACAAATTTAATTCAAATAATTGTTAACATTTAAATAATTCAAAGTAAAAATATCTCCTGTTAATAAATTTTTAAATGTATTATGTTCTTTAAAATAACAATCTAATTCAGTAACTCACGACCCTGTATGTCCTGACTACATCACCACATGGTCAGTTCACTCCATCACTGAACAGCGAACAGCGGCACAAAGAACTGCATTCTCTCCTCACTCTCTCACGTCTCTGTTAACCAGTCAGATACTACCTTGGTCACCATGACCTTATATGGTGGCTCTCCTTTTGGCCTGTCTTTTCAATCACTTTACTGTATTTTTAACTACCTTTTATTTTTATGTTTCAAAACATAGCATTTATTTAATGCATACCAATTTAAAAATGTGTTATTCCCTAATTTGTTAATAGAAAACCAATATTAAATTACGATCTGTTGCAATATTTGCATAGGCTTGAGAAACCTAATTAGGTCAAAAAAATCTACATATTATATATGAAATGAATTTCTCCTCGGATGACCCATAGCTCAGCTCTGTAGCAGTGTGACAGAGACGATCTATACTTATAGTCATTATATTTAAAAATCAAAACAACCAATATTTCAAACTTTTTTCATGGGGTTGTTCTACAAGTAACAAATTGTTATGATTTTCAAATATAAAGTTTACAATAGAATATCAATTTAAGTTTAAACTTCAACATTATAGTTATACTTTATACTTATCTATTTTTCTGTATTTCAACATATACTACAAAGGTTTAACAAAATTTATTACGAATCAAGACTGTTTTATGATGCAGATAAAAGAAAATTTGCACGTGCCTATGAGCATGACAAGGTGGAGGCTCAGTTACATGATAAGGTGGAGGCAGCAGTGAGGCAGCGAGACGAGTTGCAGGCAGCATTGGAGCGGTGTCATGAACGGATGGCAGAGTTGCTGCGTAATGCAGCTAGTGACCGCAACCGTGTAGAGGAGGCTGTGGCATTAGCTGAGAGTGTTATTGTTCTCCGAGATGACACCATTGCTCAGCAGAATGCTTTGGCAGGTTAGTTAACTTACATTCCACCATGGTGTTATATTTCCAATTTTATATGCCTATATCACATTTCTGTTACATTTTAAATATAAATAATACTAGTAAGAAATTATCATTAACAATAAATTTAGTAGAGAGGTCTTATACCAAAAGGGCAAAAATCTGGTTTTTTTTTTAAGGAGAAGCCGATCTCCTTTTATGCCTTATCCTGCCCGTCCTCATGGGCCACTGGCCTGTGCGAGGATCTTATCAAACAGAATAAGGGGGAGAGTCGATACAGTACAAGGTCGATGGTACTGATAAAAAGTCCAACGGTCACAGACAGGATTCGAACCTGCGTTATCGCTAACTCAGACTCAAAGTCCAACGTCTTAGACCACTCGGCCATCGGCACTCCCACGGAGTTAAGTGTATTGAAGGAGTTAAGTGTAGTACGTTTTATAATAATTAATTTCATACCTAATTTTGTTGTTATTTAATTATAATCTCAACAATCAACACAGTTTTGATAGTTTACAGTACGATATAAGATTGTTTCTGTTAAAGGTGGGGTTTGAAAAGGTAAAATAGATGCTGGTTGCGAAAATTTTGAAATTTGACATCTTACAGGCATTTGTGTAGGGTAAATTGCAATAGACAATAGACAGTGAGCTTTATTAATGAACATCAAGTTTAGTGTGTAGTGTTCCATTGTTCATAGATGTAATGTCTACCAGCTGCTTTCTGTCACTCGAGTAGCATTAGAAACACTCAACCTCTTTACCATTGGTCTTAACCAGTCGTCTTAATTTTTGTATTATTAAGAAATGCCGGGTGGGTCCAATAGGATCGAATCCACCAAGTCCGATAGCACCGAAAATAATCCACCAGGGTCGAAAAAAAGGACTTTCTGTCAACTTTGAAAGCAAAAACATTCCTGTAACCCAAATTCTAATGCATACAGTCTGCCAGCTTCAAAATAAGATATGGTCTGTGAGGTCCGAATATGTGATATTCTGTTAGCACAGAATCCTGCTGGCTCGAAAGCAATTACAGTCCAGTAAGGTCGATAAAATTAAATCGTCTAATAGGACAGAAACTGAATCGTTCCGCCAGCTCCGAATTATTAAGGAGCAGTCCGGTAACTCTGAATAAATATTCATCAATCCGCCAACTCTGAATTGAGATTTGTCCGCCAAGTCTGAATCTGAGTCTGTCTGTGAACCTCGAATATTGGTGGACTCGCCCCCAAGTGGAGGGGTATATGTGCAGCCAATGAAATGGGAGGAACTTAGCGGAGAGTCCGCCCAGGCCGGTGGAAATCACAGGTTCACGTCAGACAGCGGCGAGTGCTGCAACAGGAAGGTTCACAGCTACTTCGCTCACTCTTAGAGATGCATGTTTTGATACATATAAATAACTCGGAGTACAATTTGAGCAGTATCTTTTCTCTGTCATAATTATTATGAGAAAGTGAATGACATTGTAAGAAATAATTTAAAATCTCACTTGGAGCTAGAATATTGTATATAAATTTATTAACATATCAAGTGTAGTCATATTTTCCTTCATCAATAAGTATAATCCATATTATCATAATGTTTCCATTACAATTATTCTACGTAAATTTCATTAAATTTAATTTTAGAAATTCGTCTTGAGTCTACATTGCCGATCCTAGGTGATATATGCATTATCTTTTCATTAGTAATGTCATCTTTATAGGCCTATTAATAGTGAATTGTTTACATCTGGCCTATAGTTATTAGTTAATTAATATCACTGTATAAATTCAAGTCAGGGCTTAGTATTTAATAAATATTGATGTTTATTGTAAAATTATATAAACTAGATAAATTCATTTCTTAAATTGATATGTAATTAGTCCCAAATAACAATTCCATTGAATTTATATAAGTATTAAGTACACAATACATGTTATATTTCACCAAATGGCGAAAGGTGTTATTTTAATGGTTTAAAAAAGTACACATTCTGCACTTAGGTAGTAACAAAAAAGAGTAAAATTTAAAGAAATAATGGTGTGATTTTCTTTAATATTAACAAAATAGCGAACACAAGATAAGTAATAAAACACCATTATAGATATAAAAAATTTACCAGATACATTCTATTTAGTAAGTAACTATAGCAGTTCTAATAGCACTTTCTTATACGGAATCCATTAACACATAAGTGTACACGATAACTTTAAAGGGATATGCTTGCATAAGCCAGGAGCAACAAATAATTTGTCAGTTGGAAGGTATCAGCTGTTTTGTATCAGTTATAAAACATTTACAAGATGCTATCTCTATTTTATAAATTTTATAGCAATTCCAATGTTACTTTTTCAATGAAATCCATCTACGTACAAAAAGTAGTACGCGAGCAATACTACTTTAAAGATACCCTTGCACAAAGCGGGATTAACAAACAGCTTTGTTGCTGATATTATTGATTATTATTATATATTGATATGACTAGCTGATACTTCTCAAGTGTAACAGTATCTTAATAATAATAATAAAAAATTTGTTGTCGTAAAACATGTTACATGCATTGACAAAGTCTAATCCAGCTATAGACTAAATAGCATTGTCTCTAAATAATATTTAATAAGTATAATACAAAAATATTAAATATATAATAATATAATACATTAATTGTCTAGTTGAGAATAACACTGATTATATCATGAGTTTATCTTAAAACAATCATTAAGTCTATTTTGTTAATTAAAAAAAACTCATCAATATTATGGAAAGGGTTTTTTAACAGCCATTCATAAAGTTTATTTTTATAAATTTTAACAGGGTATTTTTCAATCAGATGTTTCAATTTGTTATGCACTTTTAAGCCAATTACAACATGACTATTTAAATATTTGCTCAGTCGACAATATTAATTTAAAATGTTATTTCTGTTTCTTGTGTTGTAACTATGTGTTTGTTTATGGTTTATTGTCCTTATTATTTAAAATGTAAACAGATTGTCAAACAAATATAAATTAACTATTGTAAGTATTCCTTGGTTAATGAAAACAGGTTTACAATGATCAAGATATTCAGCTTTACCAACAATTCTAACAGCTTTCTTTTGAACCACCAGTATTTCCTGAACTCTAGCACTATTTCCGCACAGTATTAATCCGTATCTCAAAATTGACTGAAAGTATCCAAAATATGCAGTCCGAACATAATTTTCACTTATGCAGCAAGATAGACGTCTCAATAAAAAAAATAATTCTAGATAATTTAGTAGACAGAAAATCAATGTGAGGTCCCCATGAAAGATTATTATCATTATGAATTCCTAAAATTTTGATTACACTACTTGATTCAAGATTAAAATTATTTTCAGGAATTGATTTTAAAGTAAACAAAATGTTTTGAGTTTTAGTTTCATTTATTAAAAAACCGTTTTCTTTAAACCATATTGATGCTTTGTTTATTGTGGTGTTGGTTAATTTCTTTAGTTCATTCAGGTTATTACTACTATTGAAAAAGTTGTGCCATCAGCGTAGAGAAGTGTATTAGCATCAACAGCCAATGTTATGTCGTTGATATATATGATAAAATGTAAGGGTCCAAGTACTGATCCCTGACGGACACCATACTCCATTTTGACTTCCTGTGACCAATTTCCTTTGATATATAATTTTTGTGTTGTATTGATGAGGTATGATTTTATAAAATCAAGGGCACATCCATGAATTCCATAATGCTTCAATTTGGCTAAAAGAGTACTGTGTTCTACACAATCAAAGGCCTTACTCAGGTCATAGTGCCCAGAGCAAAGGACTTATTTTCAAAAGTTGACAGTATATTTTGTATTAACTTGTCAATGGCATCAATAATGGATTTACCTCTTCTGAAACCAAATTGTGATGATGTACAAATTCGGAACACTTTCAGTTGCTCTGGAAAAATACTCTGACTCATACACATATTGAAGCAAAGTGTCAGTGGGTCAACAAAAGTATAAATCAATCTCTTTAACAGATTATTAGATATATTGTAGATGTCATTACTATCTGAATTGTTTAGTCTTTTAGCTGCATCAATTGTGTCAGATGGCTTGATTGATTTGTACGATAAAAATAATGAATTAATACAATTAGCTTTTAATGAATTTAAACTACTATTAATAACTGTACAAGTGTTCACTTTAATATTTTTTATTGAGTCAATAAAAAAATTACTAAAGTCTTCTGAAGTAATATCAGTTTGAAGCCTGTAAGTAATGGGGTGTTAACCATGGATACTGAAATTATATGTACCTGATATGTCTATTCCTGTTTGAAAAATGTTGTAAGGCTCCATGATATTACATCATAAATACTTCCACTATCAAGGCTATGCCTGTAGATTTTGATAATGGTGTGTTAAACTGCGGGTTAAGGAAGAGAAAAATTGTATAATTTTCCCAGAACTGTTTAGAATTTGGACAAATAATTATAATTTATATGTTTTACAATACAACCCAATGATAATATTATAAAACTTTTGAAACCTTTAAACCTTCTTTGATGTTTCAGCTGATGTTCATCAAAGAGGCTAAAAGATTTTTTATCCTTTAAATTTTATAAAATATTTACTTTATTTAAAATCAGGGAATTGGGAAAATATAAATAAAAATAAATCTGGCCTTAACAGTTTTATTTCTTAGGTTGTGAGCAAGGCCTATAATTCATAATGTGTTAATTATGTATATGATTTGTTTGTTTACCATGTGGACTAATCTTTACAGTCTGAATGTTTAACGGTACAGAAGAGATAAAGAGGCTGAAGGCTGAGCTGGAGCGAGTGAATGGGGAGGCAGATAAACGTGCAGGGCAAGAGACTTCAACAATGCGCAGACAGTACGACTTGGAGTTGATCACTTTGAGAGACCAGCTAAGAGTCTCTCAACAGGTAGAGCTTAGGGTAGTTAGAAATTATAAAAAATATTGGTTAAGGAATGGGCTGTGAAGATTTCAAGCTGTGGAATATAGAATATGTACATTTTCTGAAGCCTTACATATTGGCTTATTATAACGAGGGGTATCCAATTACAAAGTAAGTTTCCCTGTTCTGTAAAAAGACGCGTACGTAACACAGCGTGCAGCTGTGGGCGGGGATATGTAGCACGGTTCGGTTGGCAATAGGTGCGCCGGTCACTGGCCCATTGTCACGCTTCTCAGTCAGTTGCTGCCCAAACATCATGGAGACTCCACTGCGTTCTGCCGCCAGTTGCGAAGTCCGTAGTGTTATTCGTTTCTTGACCGCCAAAAACGAAACTGCCGTTGAAATTCATCGTCAGTTGTGTCAAGTGTATGGTGAACATGTTATGTCCGTTCAGATGGTCCGTCGTTGGCGTGCAATGTTTTTGGAAGGAAGAGAAAATGTTCATGACGATGAGCGTAGTGGCCGACCGGCCAATTCTCGGCAACCTGACGTCATTAATGCTGTACGAGCAGTTATTGACAATGATAAGCGAGTGACTCTCGATGAAATTATGGATAAACTGCCGTCAAGTGTTGAAGTTAGCCGGTCATCTGTGCACAATATCATGACAGAAGATCTTTAGCTTGCAAAAGTGTGTGCAAGATGGGTGCCTCGCTTATTGAGCAATGCCCATAAACAACAACGAATGGCTGCTGCCCAGTCTTTCTTGCGATTGTTTGACGATGAAGATGAAAACCTTTTCAGTAGAATAGTCACTGGTGATGAAACATGGATTCACCACTCAACTCCAGAGACCAAACGCCAGAGTATGGTGTGGCAAAAAAAAAGGAGAGGCAGCTCCTCAAAAAGCCAAAGTTTTTGAGTCGGCAGGAAAGGTAATGGCTACAGTTTTTTGGGACTGCCGTGGAGTGTTATTGATTGACTATCTTCCTCGTGGCGAAACCATAAATGCAGAAAGGTATTGTGAAGTTCTCACCAGACTTCGGCGGGCAATACAGAATAAACGGCGCGGACTTTTGTCGCGCACGGTTCTGCTTATTCAAGATAACGCCCGACCACACGCTGCTCGTGCAACAATGGAACTTTTGAGGAAATTTAAGTGGGATGTTTTTGGTCATCCTCCATACTCACCAGATCTTGCGTCTAGCGATTTTCATCTGTTTCCGGAGCTGAAAAGACACCTTGGCGGTCGGTGATTTGCCAACAGCGATGACCTTCAAAATGAGGTGGATACTTGGCTTAAAAATTTGGTGGGTGAATTTTGTGGTGCTGGAATAAAAAAACTACTTCCTAGATACCAAGAGTGCTTAGAAAGGGATGGTAACTATGTAGAAAAATAAGGTATGATGTAAAAAGTTGAATAAATGTGTTTCAGTTATTTTTTGAGTCTTTTTAACTTTTTCATAATTAATGGAAACTTACTTTTTGGATACCCCTCGTAACACTACCATTACCCAATTACAAATTCATTTTTTTCTACTAGCAGTTGAAGACAAAATTCTGTTCTGTGCTGCTTAAGACACATAAATAAAAGTAATAAAATTTAATATTTCATGACGACCATATTAATGAATTATGCTTTGTAAAGAAAGTTTAAATAAAATAAATGCGAGGGCCATTTTTTCAACCTCCGATCTCATTCTCTGATGGCCAGACATGTGGCAGGTCTGCAGTGTGAACAGTAGTCAATAATGCATCTACCCCACTTCAACATTTCACTGCCGAGTTCAAGTAGTTAGTTTACTCAGAGTTGCAGTCACGTAAACATGGCTACCCTTAATGATTCTACTGCCAAATGTAAATTGAGGGATGTTATTCATTTCCTGCAAGCAGATGGGATGTATTTATAGAGAAAACACTGTAAGTAATGGTGTTGCACATGAATGGTGTAGAAAGTTTAAAGATGACCGAACTGACATATGCTCGATGAAGGAGGTCAAGAGCACAACAGTCTGTTGTGTTATGGAAAAAATTGACAAAGTGCTTAGAGACAAGATTTGGTTAAAAAAGATTTGTGCTCCCTGGATACAAAAAATGTTGACTGACACCCACTAAATTAGAGGCAATAGAAACACCCAATACAGGCACAATAGAGGCACCCATGTTTATGCAAAAGCAGCTCAGCACATTGAAAAAACCGACTACTTGAACTTGGCAGTGACAAATGTTGTAGCAGGGAAGATTGTGTGATCAACTTCTAATTCACAACGTGCAACCTGCCATGTGTCTGGCCGTCATGGCATGAGATTGGAGATTGAAAAAAACGCCTTTGTAGAACAGTTTTTCTTTTGTAAGTTTGGTATTAAATTAGTGTCTAGACTTTTATAGACAATTTTAAACATATTAAATCTGTATGATGATAAGATTTATAATGACTGTAGGAGCGCGACAGGAAGTATGCAGAGGTTAGCCAACTACAGAGGGAATGTGAGCGACTGCAAGCTCTGGTAGACCAGGGCAGACTGCCGGCAGGTACAGACAATTACCGGCGTGACCAACGGTTTGAGCAGGCTTACCAGGAGTTACAGCGGATGGATACAGACTGCCAGCAGCTGCAGAAGGAGAATCATTCATTGCGTGACAGCCTCATCAGACTGGAGGAGAGGTAGTGTCTCTGTACTTTGTGAGGGGATAGGGTCAGTAATTATTGACTCTTTTTAATTAGAAACTTTGATGTTTTAACTGCTTTGTAGTAATTTCAGTATCTCGTTTAAAAATTTTAAAGTTTTTGTTAGAATATGTTAAAATGTGTGATATATAAAAAATAAAGTGACATCAAAAATAATCTCAGAATCAATAAAAGAGTAATTTAATAAATACAGTAAAATCTTGATCAACCATGAGCAAATAGGGAGTTTAATAGAAACATTATTATACCTCCAAAACATAACCTCAATCAATGAATTATAGACAGATATCAATCTAACAGTAATGTATTTTGCAGCAAAAATAAATTAAACACAATTGTAATATCAAATAAAACTATTTATAATATGATAAAAACATCAATACAATAGTTACAAATGTTGCAAAATAGTGTACAGTAACATAAACTTACAGGTGAAATAGTTCATGTAGCTTGGTCAGTCATTTTCCTCTGGCTCTTTGATGCTCAAGCTTACACCGCGGAAATATTTAGCATTTTTCGGAGTAGTAGTGTCTGCGTTGCATTGGCCTCTTCTTGACTTATAAACCATTCTATACACTTGGATTCGGACAGCACCTTTTTCAGCCTCTGAGTGGCTAATAGTTTGTTTTTTACAATAGTTTGAACATTTGTCTTCATCAGTTCCTTCTTCTCTTGGTGGCACTTGCGCTGGCAACAGTTTCATCATCACTCAAAATTTGAAATCTCTGTCCTCTCTGTCACACTCTTAACAACTCTGATACTGCTTCTGATGTCAAATTTGTACTGATTTGTAAATTATTGTATAAACTGACCATCTCGTCAACTGTAACACTCTCAGGTTCCTCATATTCTTCACCGTCAGATTTAGGCCAAAGTTTATTCCAGCCGTTCTTTAGATTTTACATTGACAAATCACTCCATGCTTGGTTTAATATTCATGAGTGATAGGCCTATCAAATGCTGTTTCTCGTACTATTTATTTATTCGTTGTGTTTGTAATGTGTTCGTGAATTTTAAACTATGACGACTCCAGATGGATAATCCTCGCTTTAAATATTTATTGACACCGACACCAGAAGATGACTTATTAAAAGTTGAAACTATATTAGTGTATGATAACAGTTTTGACAAAGGTACGTAGTTATTTTTATTAGTTAATCCGCAGTTCAGGGCTATTATATAATATGGAACTTAATAAAAATATTGTAAGACCTTTAAACTGTTTTACAGACGTTGATTCATCACATGAAAACAAACTTTCGATAAACATTTTTCTATAACGACATTTTTTGTTTTCGATGATACTTAATCCATGGACTGTAAAAGTGAATTTGTGCTACTGGGAGGAAGAGGCATATTATGTTGCCATCATCACTTTTTATTTCACAAGTAGTGTGCATTGGGGTGTTGTCTAATAGCAATAGCACTTTCTGGGTCAACTTTTTTGGCCAAATCAGCTCTACCCCACCCCCCCCCCCCCCCACCCCCCCCCCCCCCCACCCCCCCCCCCCCCCACCCCCCCCCCCCCCCACCCCCCCCCCCCCCCACCCCCCCCCCCCCCCATTCACTTACATTTTTAATTTTGTGTCTAAAAGAATAAGTTAATTTATACGCTGGGAAAAATCTAAGAACCATTAAGAATGCTTGGCTCCTGTTGTTCAATATAAAGCTCAAGAATATAAGCCAGAGAAATAAGCCCAAAGCCTATCTTCCAATATTCCCAGGTTTTAGAGGTATAGGTTCCTAGTGACAAAATTTGTGCTTACCTGAAAAGCATACAATCTTCTATTAAATGGACGCTGAAAGAACATAAATTAATTGGGTTTCGGATTGGTTTATGTGTAGTAGAGAAATAAATCTACTATATTCTATTCTACCTTGGACATACTGGTTAGGGATCATTGTTTCAAGTTTTGGAAGAATTATGGTTTATGCCCATGCCACATTTTGTGTGGCACATGACTGCAATGTATTAAGTCTAAGAGGTGTAAGAAAGTCAAGGGAATAGTGGAGAGCGACCGTGAAACGGATGTTCTGTCATTAGGGAAAATCTAATAAGTTAGCAAACGACAACCGGATGTCGTAATTAGTTAAGTCAAAGTAAAGGACCCTGAAACTCACGGGACAGCCACCTTACGCCTAAGAAAAAATGTAAATAGGTATTAAAATTAGTAATTAGAGATCCTCTATAACAATAAATAAGGAGTAGTCCCAATGTTGTAAATTTAATTAATAATTAATATGGTAATAATACCGTCCTAACCTTGAAAAATAAGTTGCCCTGGTTATTGGGGAATCTACGTTACTAAGATTTTCCAAGTAAATCAATGTGTATATATTGGGGATCTACTGTTGATGTAAATCCTGGTGCAAGAAAATTTTTAAATCATAAAAGGAGAAAACTTAAAGATTATGTTCTAAGTCTCAGCCACCGGTTATTTATATTCATGTCGGCACAAATGATGTGTGTCTATGGTTTATAAATGGTGGGGCTGGGATCATGATGGTGGTTGTGGTCAAGAAAGAGGGTTTTGCCACAGGGCATGGCTGAGCTGCTGTATACTTGTAAAGACTGAATTTCCTATATGCTAAGATAAATTTTAAAAATAGCATCTTAGAGGCGTCGGGATATCAATGACCATAGCTCTAGATTAATCTTAACGAGCAGTTTAGTTTTTGATGATGTAACAACTTTTAGATGTTGAATTTTTATTGATTCTGTACAATTGTATTCGTAGGCACTCCACCTTGCTATAATAGACGGAACGGCACCGCTAAGATAGTAGTCGGGTCATAACTTTGAATTGGGTCCACATTTAATGCTCTTCTCACGTTACTAAAATATCTACTTCTAAACAAACGCTCACTTTCCGATTCGGTGGCTCCCATCCTCTCTAGCAATGCCCTGCAGCCCTTCCCTGTCGCTCCTAATCCTTTTGTGCCTTCCTGTGGGCCCACTACTGGGTTTCCTTCCCCGTGATCCTTCACCAAGATTTCCCGTGAGCCCTCTCCTGTGCGTTCAATAGCTTCTTCGGGAAACGGGTCGTACGGGGATGAAGGCGATCACCTAGACACTCTTAGGCTGGTACATCAAAATGTCCAGGGTATTATGCCTAAACTGGCCCAGATTGAGGTTTATTGGTGGATCTGCTCTCGCCTCAAATCCTATGTTTTCTCAGAACACTTTCTGAGAGAATCAGAGATGAATATTTTTTTTTGTCTGGGTTTAGGGTCGTGTCCAGTTATTGTCGGTCCGTTAAGGGGCGAGGTGGCGTGTGCATCTTGGTTCACGAGGGTCTGAGGCATTGTCATGCTGTTGACGTTTTCGAGATTTTGCAAGGAGGGTTCTTGTGAGCTGGCCAGTGTTTCAGTGGATTTAAGCGGTTCTCAATATTTAGTTATCTCTGTTTACAGACCTCCACATTCAGATTTCAGTAACATTGAATTGTTCTTTAATTCTTTAACTGATTGTCTTAGTTCTATTTTGAAATCTGGCGTAAGGGTTCTTATTGCTGGTGATTTTAATATTGACATGTGTTCTGATAATGAAACTGCCAGACAACTGTCTCATCTCATTACTTCTTTTGGGCTTAGAGATACAGTAAAATCGTATACCAGGGAGTTTAATGGGTCTACGTCACTAATTGACAACATCTTTACGAACATCAATCCAAGTGAGCTGGTCACTCCAAGTTGTCATAACGGCAGTATCGGACCACCATGCTCAGGTTGGTGAATCTCAAGGTTAATGTGTCTCCTATGATAAATACTCCTAAGTTCAAACTCAAACGTCAAATTTCAGATAACAGCATCCATGTTTTAAGACACTTGTTGGCAAATGAAATGTGGGCTAATGTTCTTAGTGCACAAGATGTGAACTCCAAGTTCTCACTTTTCCTATCTACTTTTTCATATTATTTTAATTTAATTGCTCCTATAAAGAAGGTAAAATAACCAGAAAACCAAATCTTTTACGAAGTGTGGTTTTCAATAAAGATTTGCTTCAGCTCCAAGAGAAGGTGATCACTATGTATTCTCTGACGAAACACCTTGGTTCTGGACATCCCTTGCGAAAATCTTACCGTGATCTTAAGAAACAGTTTCGGACTAGAGTTTCGCTCTGCTAAGGCTGGGTTGGTTTATAAACACATCACGAAGGCCAAGAACAAAAACAGGGCCGTTTGGAACATCATTAAGGACATTCAGCCCAACAAAAAGTCTAAGGATTTTACCTGTTTACTCCATTAAGAATGAAAGTGGTTCCTTAGTGGTCGATCCGACTGTTATCTCATGTCAGTTTAATTCTTTCTTCACCCAGATGGGCCGAACGTCCTTGGAGGCGGTTCTTGGAATGTTGACCGACCCACAACGAGTGTGTCATGCGATGCGGACAGTTGTACCTTCACTTTTCCTGTGGCCAACAGTATGTTCGGGAAGTAATCGCAGTAGTAAAATCCTTAAAAGCCCGGCCACACCTCAGGGGCTGATGGGATGTCTTCTAGCCTTCTGAAGGATGTTGCTGAGCAGCTGGCTTGGCCTTTGGCCCACATTGCGAATGCTACCTTCGAAAGTGGTGTATTTCCCATGTATTCTAAAGCAAGCAATAGTTAAACCACTACTGAAAAAAGGGAAGCCCATATGACATCGAAAACTATAGGGCCCATATCTAATCCTATCAACGTTTTCAAAAGTCTTGGAAAAGCTGTATCTTGTTCGTTTAACTGTCGTTTTTATCGCATAATAATGTCATTTTTGAAAAGCAATTTGGCTTCAGACGTGGCTTCCTCGACACTTGATGCCGTTTTTGGACTTCATCAATCATGTTTCTATTGCCTTGGATGAACGTCAGCATTCGTTTGGTGTTTTCTTGGATCTCCGAAAAAGCGTTCGATGTTTGTCAATCATGGGCTCTTGTTATGCAAACTACAAAACCTTGGAATTAGGGGTACGCATTTGACTGGTGTCTTCATATTTGATGGGGCGTAGCCAGGTAGTTGAAATTCCCTTTGTTGACCACTCTGGTTGCTTGAGTCATCGAGTATCCTCTGTGAAAACAGTGAAGTCAGGGGTACCCCAAGGCTCTGTCCTTGGCCCAGTCTTATTCCTATTATTTGTTAATGACATCTCATCTAGTGTGGGCGGAGGAAATCTGTGCTTATTTGCTGACGGACATGTCTTTCAATATGTCACATAAAAATAGGGAAAACCTGGAATATTGATATTTTTGTACAAGGCAGCTGTCTTCTTCAATGGATGGAAGAAAGATGACCTTACTGTGAACACTGCAAAGACGACATTCCTGGATTTTAATATTAGAGCACCCATGAATGGTGATAGTGGAAGTTCATCCATTATTTTAGGCGATTCCGTTTATTAACTCGTCACAATTTACAAACTTCTTGGGTGTGATTTTGGACTCAAGCCTGAACTTTCACCTTCACATGGACAAGGTGTGTGGGAAATTATGCAGCGGCATATTTTTATTACGTAGACTCTCCCAGTTTTTCTAGTACTGAAATTCTTCTGGCTGGCTATTATGGGTGCATTTACCCACATCTTGCTTATGGACTTCCAATATGGGGCTCTGAAAACACAAAGACCCTATACATCTTTCGTTTGCAGGAAGAAATCTCTAAGGATTGTATTAGGGCTGGGCAAGAAGTCAATCATGCAGGGGTTTTTTCCGATCAAACAAAATTCTTACATTCCCAAGCCTATACATACTCGAAAACCTTAACCTTCTTTAAGAAAAATATGCACATTTTTACCTCTGATTCTCCTACTCATTACAACTTAAGAAACTCCATCTGTATACCTGTACCAAAACACCGTACCTCATTTTTTGAAAACCAGTTATATTTTTCAGCAATCAAAATTATTTAATAGTCTCCCACTGGAAATAAAAGCAGAAACTGTTGTTAGCAAATTTAGAAAAAGACTTAAGTGTTTTTTGATTGATGGAGAGTTTTTACTCTGTAAGAGATTATCTAATGTACAAATAAGATGTTTAGTTATTTTATCTTTTGTTTTTATTATTATTGTAAATTATTGACCATTGTCATGCAATGTTAATTGTTAATTGACAAATAAACACTTTGACTTTGACTTTGACTTTGTGAACTAAAGAGGGATTTTGGTTGTGGAATGTTCTGGAGGGAGACGTGGATGTTCCTCACTATGAAAATTGTCTATTTTTCGTTTCGGCAATAGATCAATTTTATTTCTCAAATCTTACTTTAAATAGTTGAAACAAAATGTATGTAAGTAATGGTATAACATATATAGTATAACAAAGCAGTGAAATATGGAATACTACAGGACTCCATACTTGATCCACTGCTGAGTATTTCATATGTGTTAATGACCGGTCTCAGTTATGCCAGTCATAAATGCTGATGACCACAACTTTTTTATGTATTGAAAAATATTTTTAGTGGACTTAATTTTATACTTTCCTACTGAGTGGCGCAGTGTCTATTAATATTAGCACATATACCACACAATTCTCTTGTGACTATTGGTTTTGGTGGTGAGCATGTTAAATGTGGACATTACTCTAGCTATAATATAGAATGTTAACACTTTTCTAGTACATTGTCTACTAATGTTAGCACATACAAGAAACTGTTAAAAAAAATATGGTGATTTTTTTTAGTTTCCAGAGGTAGTGTATATTTGTTGTATAATTTTTGTTGGTGTTATAATGTGCATGTCTCTGACGTATGCCAATAAATTCGGCGATTTTAAATGTTCAGTTAATTTGTTGACTGTCAAAGTATACTTGAATCATGAAATATTAAAAGTCATCCGCATTTTAGTCATTCTCTTGCTCTTCATTGCTCACAGAACCGATCAAAATCGAGTCATACAACTTTCTTTTTCTGCTTTATTGGCAACTTTACCTTCTAGGTAGGCTTTTTTTTATCAGGTGGCATCATTTGACCAGGCTGAACGGCCAAGCAGAAAAATGTCTGGCAATTCAGTCCACAGTTTATTGTGGACCTTATATGTAACCTTTACACTCCGAGCTGAACACAAAATTGAAAAAAAGTGCTTATGGCAAATGAAAGTCTTTCATTGCATGACTTTCTTTTACTTTCTTCAGATACTGTTTGTCCTTATATAAAAAAGTGGCCACCACTTTTTAAAGTCCAACATATCAGCTTGTGCTTGAGTCACAATACATTTTCCAACTTTAAGCACTTTCCAAAGTTCAGTTATCTCATGAATGCTAAAAATTCTGTCAATTTGTTTGGATCATCCTCTTCATCAGACTGAAATCTCAGTCACAGGGCAAGTAACTGTGTCCCCTGACTAGAAAAAAAGTACTGAATCTTCTGACATTTTTTCAAATCAAGTTAAAAATAAAAGAAATCTTGTTAGAGCCTATTTTTTTTATTTTGCCCACACGGCAATTGTCCGAAAAAGTACCTAGATCTGTGATGTTGTTTTGGACATGTATTTAAAAATCTTATAAAAAGGAGCACATTTCATCGGGACATTTTCACCCTTCAACCTTCATAGTTACACATAAATACTGCTGGTTTTTAGTTTTAATATTTTTGATACAAAACTCATTGACTGTTAGTTGTCGAAGGTCTTGTTCTTCAAAAGAGACATATTCTGCATGACATCAAAAGCTATGAAAAGGACATTCGTTTCAGCCTAACCTTCATCAGAGGCTTAATGTTGTAATGCTTCATAAAATGTACGACTATGTCGTCTCTGTTCACTATGACCTCTGCCCCCGCTACTCTTTTACCAGTTTCAGTTATGCGGGGGATTTAATTTTTAAAATTAACCTTCAATTCAAGAAGCATCCTCAAGCTTTGGCAAGATAAAACCTCTCTGATATACAGAGGAGCACAAACCTCTCTGATATACAGAGGAGCACAATGGTTCACTCTAGTTGGGCTTATACAACTGTTAGTTGCTTTGGAATATTAATCTTCCATGGGAACTACTGACTTCTACATCAACACATTATCAATGAAAGAAAAGCAGTAAAAATTAATTAATAGCCAAGCATGGTAAAATTTTATGATGGCTGCCAGGATGTTAGTCCAGTCCTTTTTCTTCTCAATAAAGGAAAACAAAATAAGCTCTTGGATACTTAGTTTTCACTTACCTAACAAAATGTAAACGTTATAAATTATTGTATAATTATATACAAGTAGTCTAAGTAGTTTTTTTGTGTGATACAAGTTATCTAATTTAATAACATTGAAAAAGTTTCATTTCTTTAACTTTTTTTTATTTCTAGCAAGCTCAAATATTGGGAAAAGCAGATGAAGAAAGACTTCTCAAGGACAGAAAACTTGTTCTGTTGGTTGACTTGGATCAAACATTAATACACACGACAAATGATAACATTCCAAACAAACTTAAGGGTGAGTTTAGAGATTTAAATTTATTTTGTTAGAAGTTAATGAATAGCAGACTAATATTATTTTGTTGACTAACTAATGCCATTCAAATAAGTGAATCATGAAATGTTAAAACCGGCATCAGTCATTTCCTAGGCTAAAATCACTTTTGGCAATTTTAAAAACTACATTACAAGACACACATTTTGGTGTTATAAAGACATCAGTCAAGAGTTCTGAAAGTGTGCTTTAATTTGATTGGAAAATTGCATATTCTTTTTTGAAAGGCTATAAGTTGTTGAACCCATGCTCCTTTAACCGAACTACTCTATTAATAAAAACAGCTGACTGCTTCCTTGATCTCACACTGTCATTCACTTCACTAACTGTCAGTGGAGTTTATGTTTTCAGCCATTTGTGTAAAGACTTAAGTTTCTCTTAGTTTTTGTTTAATTAAAACTATTTTAGCTAAGAGTGAAAGCGAAGAACATGAACACTGTGCACCAAAACAATCCTTCTAAAAGAGTATAAAGATGCAAGTGAATAAAAAAAAAAATAAAATAAAAGAAGTGATTTTAAAAAGAAAGGCCTATGAAAAAAACCATAAGGAAACTAAGTGCTTGAAAAAAAAGGATTGTAAGTAAGTGTGTATTTTACTTTTGTAAATTTTTGTTGCTGTGTTGTTATTTTTTATTATACCTTTTTGAAAACGCAAAGCCGAAATATTAAAGGAACTTATATCAAGAAGTCTAATAATTGATGTGTGTGGTGTGTGTGTGTGTGTGGTGTGTGTGTGTGTGTTGTGTGTGTGTGTGTGTGTGTGTGTGTTGTGTGTGTTTAGTCATAACATGGAAAAACACAAAATCTAAGTAAACTAAATCCTATACTAAAGAATCTTTTTGAAAACATAATCATTTTAATTTTGGGAAACATGCAATTGAATTTTTGATGAAGATTATTCCAATGTTTTATTGTTATGAAATTGTGATAAATGTTAATTTTAATTTAATACTTCCAATGTGTTATATTTCAAGATTTAACAAACTAAAATTTATCAGTGGTTTAAAAATCAACAACAATTTACTTGGAACTCCCATTGTTTTTTGGGTCCAGTATTTTGCACTCTGTAACAACTGGACAGACTAGAACTGGAGACCATCACTGCTACAACACACAAGAAATAGACATCACTTTGCTCTTGAAAACACACCACCTAAGTTTTATATGAGAGGAAACCATCATACAAAGGAGCAATCTAATTTCAACCATTCTACCAGACTCACTGAAGAAAACACCAGTCAAACAACCTGAAGAACTCACTCAAAAGTTGGTTTCTCCAGCAACCCTTCTACACTATTCAAGAGTTCATAAACTGGAAATCAATTGCATCATGAACTGATATTTTAAATTTTTATGTTCTGTATGTCCTTTATTGTATTGACAAAAATTCTAAACTCAACGTTTATGAATAAAGAATAATTGTCTATTGTCTATTGTAAAGAATAAATAAAAACTGTTGTTTTAACATGTTGACTACAGCAGAATCCTTATGGGGCACAGTGCAAGTAGTTGGCCTTAGTCATGATACCGCAGCAATGAAGGTGTTTAAATTTTGAAAAAGATACACTTAATTAAATAATTTTTAATTGTAATTTATTATGTATTTGTTTTGATACTTTTTAAAGTATGGTGTTGAACTATAAGAAATGTCCGTTAAAATTAAACCAATCTCTTATCACCAGATTGCCGCACAATTTTAGAAAATACACTATTTTATCAATTGGCAAAATAAATGCATATTAAGCTACGTATAAATGTATAAAATAATGAATGAAGAAAATTTTCAAAAACTATTGAATGAAAAAATGTTTTTTTAACAAAAGTGTAGGAAATTTTATGAGCATTCCAGACCACTATTACTTTCTTATCTAGCTTCATATATAAATTAGCTGTGAGACATATACTTTTGTTAATCTATTTTATCCATAATTTATTTTATAATGATAAAGGAGGATATTTGGTAATCTTTTGAGATAGAGAACTCCCACGTTACAAATTGAATATAAAAATTAAAATTTCTTCCAAAACCAAAGAGAAACTGGAACAAAACTACAATTAAATAAAATGAATAACTGCTAGTTGTTATCACTTCTCATGAAGTCAGCTTAAGAAGTCACATAGATGACTTAGTGCTACTACTTATCATAATCTATCAAAAATTTTATCTAGAATGTTCTGTATTACTACACTGATTTGACATCTTGCACCAGGATCATACAAAATATATAATATTCCACTTTTTTGTAAATCTAATTTAAAATTTTAAATCTGACACCATTCACTTAAAGGTATGTACAGTGTATGAGTAAAGGACTTTTTAACCTGTTGACGAGTGCGCACGGCATTTTGCCGTGCAAAAAAAAAACGTGCGCCACGTAGAACACAAAAAACAAAAAACTGTTAAATGTTAATAAACTTGTTTATTATAGTTTAAATGTATAAAAAAAATACATTGTAGATTGTTAAAACCAATAACCCACGTTTTAAAACTTTGCTAGTGTGTGATACTGCTCAAAACAAGGATATATACAAGGGCAACCTCACATGTTGAACATTCATAGTTGGTTTCTTTTCTTCTTCTTTCCAGTTCGAGTGGTGTGTTTACATGCACACATACACTGCCTAGATTTTGTGTAGTTTTACGCTTCTTTGTGTCATTCTGGGGAAAGTGGCCTTATAAAATGGCGACCTTGGAGGCGTAGCGTGGGTCTTGTGTCCTGCCTCTGTAAAATAGTTTTTAAAATTATCACCAGGTGCCACCACGATACAGGACTAGCAACACTGTTACAGCGACACTATTAGGAACAACTGAAAAGTTCCAAAAATCTCCGCTAGATGCCACAATAAGTCAGTGAGAAACGAACTTACAGTCATTAGTCTGCAACGGAAAATGCCGTGCTCCCCTCATAATAACTCTATATGAAGAGGGAGGTTCACACTGGAGCTTCCTACTCTTCAGTAGAGGAGGACAATAATTTCTTTTACTATGACTCTTTTAAGGGGAAAAATTATCCCTCTACTGAACTTATTGCAAATAAGCTATGTGCACATCTGAGCGGTAACCATTAAACCTGTGATCAAGATGACCAAACGACCCAACAAACAAACTGTTATGATTGTGGTTTTTTTACCTGCTATGTGATAGACTGGATTGTATACAATATTATTAACGATGGAACCCAAGTCTTAAACAAATCAAAGAAAACAAGTTTAAGCGAGGCTGATCTTATACAAAAACGCTCTATATGGCTTATATAATAAAAAACAATGTCATTAATTGAAAAACAAGAACTTTGGTCAATTATTTTTAAAGTATATGAACATGTGAAACCATCAGTTTCCTCCCACTGCCAATCCCAGTTCACACAAAGCATTACCACATTTAAACACAGGAGAAACTGAATCAACAGGACTGATGGTAGTGTTCTAAATAACAACGAGTGGACTCAAGTTAAACATAGTAAAACCACGCCTAGAAGTAAACATATCAATGATAAATACACTATTCAAGAGAGGTTGGGCATGTCAAACAAAATATATTCTGGGTCAAAGTAATAACGTTCCAAAAATATTTTTAAAATGAAAATAAAACTCCAAGCAAGATTAATAATGGAAAAAAGATAACAAATAAATAACAAAACATCAAGAAATAGGAATATTTATACTAAAGTGAATAAACTCAAGAACAGAATAAATGCAGAATTCTACTCAGATAGTCAAGGAAGAGGTATAATCGAAATAATTAATAATTTTAGTAAAGGAAAAATAAACTTGGATGGATTAGTTACTCCAGGAGCTACTATCAAAACTGTTCTGAATAATGCTGCCAAAATCTCATTGTAAGCCACTTATAATAATAGCAGGAACTAATGACATGTTGCAGAAATCTACTACAACATTCTACAACAAACTAGAAAATGAACTACGCATTCTTAGTAAGATAGAGCCGTGTGCATCACAACGATCCCTCAGCGACTACGATGCACACAAGAATAACCCTATTACATGATGACATTGCCTTGGTAAACAATTATATAAGAGAAATAACAATACGAATGAAGAATGTACACCTTATTGATCTGGACGTATTGAGGGACAATGTCATTTTACAACGCATGGACTGCATTTAAATTATCAGGGAAGAAAAAGCTGTCCTATATGATTATTGATGCACTCGAGAATATTAATGAAACACTTGTCACTTGGAACCCGCTGATACAACTACTCAACCTATTTCAAAAACCTGCTGATCACCTTCCCCAACTACACTTCAGTTAAATCACAGACAGGTAACTCTTACAGGGGAAAATATACTAATTAATTGAAGGACAATTTTAAAAATGTGATATCACAGTTCTTGTATAATGAGCAGGTTGCTTTTGCTCACTGCATTTCTGCGGATCTTGACAGTAAGAGTAATATGAGTGCAGGTGTGGCAACGATTTTTAAGGAACAGTTTTGGAAAGCCTTTGTGCTGCCTTTCCCATCCTACTTATCACGTCAAAAGTTTACAAAATGGTGCTACAATATATGGACTGATCACTAAACCTAAGTATTACAATAAACCTACTATAGAAGACTATAGTTTAGCATTTCAAACATCTGACAGAAGACTTCATCAGAAGAGGATTGAAATACCTTTATATGCCCACCTGTGGGTTGTACTAGAGACAAAATTTTCGCCAAGTGTTTTTGCTGCAAACATAATAAAATTTCAACAACTTTCTGGAGCTTCATATTCGAATAATCACATATAATGAACATTCTAAACAAGAACTAAAGAAACGGACTTCCATACCTTGACTTTGTGAAGACTCTGAACAATTTCATTCCTCACAACTTACAGTTAAGATACCTGCTGGCATTGTTGACCAGCCAGCCAAACTTCTCATCCATGATGGAGTTTCCCACCCTTACTTCCCTCGAAGGAAATGTCTACCAGCTACAACCAGAGTTGTGAAATCAAGTTTCAGTGATGAGAGTGTCAATGTGAGTGAGGTGGTTAATCAGAGCCAGAGTGAAGTTTGTGCCTCATTTTTTATTCCAAATCCTCCGCCAAAGGGAATCATGTATAGACTTAACAAACAACCCAAGAATCGTTTCCAGAGAGGCATTTTGCACAATGCTACATGTTGTAATAAGCTAAACAATGTTACTGGTACTGAGATCAGTGTTAAGAATACTCCTATTGCCTTAAAATTATTCCACCAACAACATAAATTTTTTATCCGCAAAAATTGACCCATTGGAAGTTACTCTAGATGATATAAAACAGGGCATACTAATCGTTACAGAACATAAAATGAAAAAAGATGAAATTACCAGGCTTAATATTCTAAATTATAGCACTCACTCCTACTATGCTAGGTGCAGTATGAATGGTGGAGGTGTAATTATTTTGGCAAAAAACACCATTAAAATTAAAGAAATAATGTTTCCTGCAATAAAAAATTTATTATGTGATCAAATTTTTGAGCTATGTTTTGGTTTGAGGTTTATTGGGGTAAATTTAAAAATATTATTAGGTGGTATCTACAGGTCTCCAATCAATGTAAATGTGAATATATTCCTGGAAAATCTGAATTCGGTTTTTTAGCATTCTAAACCAATAGGTACAAGTATATAGTGATATGTGGAGATATTAACATCAACACCTTGACAAATTAATTCTTATGTGAAAAATCTAAAACACATATTAATAAAACAATACAATATGAAATACTTAATAGACTTCCCCACTAGATCAAACCGGCACTACTCAGTCAGCAATAGGACAATATTATAACCAATCTCAAACAATCACAGATTCAAGTTGAGTGTGTGAATGCAATGTTGTCAGATCATGATGGCCAGTTAGTTACAATATTCGATATATGTATCTAACTCAGTGCAACAACAAAATTATTCATTCAAGTATTCCAGGGTATTTTCTGATGAAAATATGAGAGATTTTAATCTAGCATTAAGTTTAGAAACATGGAGACAGCTTTATAAAGCTCCAGATCATTTAAAATATGACACCTTTATCCCAAATCTTTTTTAATATTACTTTAATACTTATTTTCCAATTGTAAAGGTCAGAAATTACTTAGGTAAAAAACCTTGGGTTAGCAAAGATCTAAAACTAGAAAAAAAGAAACTAATTACTGAAAGTAATGCTGCCCGAAGAACAAAATCGCAAAGAGACATTGACAACGTAAAACTTAAATATAATTACTTTTTAAAAATAAAATTATTCAAGAAAAACAAAATTACTATGCTAACAAAATTAAAAGATCTAAAAAATTGTCAAAGAGTCACTTGGAAAATCATTAACTATGAAACAGGTATTACTAAACCAAATACAAAAAAATATATACATCAGGCACAATAATAAAATAGTATCAGATCCTGGTAAAGTTAGTGACATTTTTAATAATTACTATGTAACTTCAAATTGAGGATAAAGCAAAATTTAACAACATCTCAAAAATCTTAGTTTTAATGCTTTTTAATAATTTTTGCAGATATTAATTTTTCAATGCAAACTAATTGATAGAGATGATATTTATTAGAATCACCAGAAGTCTAAAAAGTAGTTATAGCACTGGATATGATGACATACCAGTGCTCCAATATTAAAATATGCAATGGAATTTAATAACTGACCCACTGCTTCATATAGTTAATTCATCTTTCCTCTCTGGGCAATTCCCTGAAAAACTAAAAATTACAAAAATAAAACCTCTATTTAAAAAAGGCGATCAGTTTGATGCAGCACAATTATCGGCCACTTGCATTGCTCCCCAGTTATATCCAAAATATATGAACGTGCAATGTTTAACCAGCTGGTTGGACTATTTAGAAAGAAACAAATTACTTGATTAGCATACAACATGGGTTTAGAAAAAGTAAATCTGTAGTTTACAGCTGCCACTGATTTCATTGAGTCAGTGATTGATTCTGTGGATAGAGTGGAAAAGGGTTATAGGAGTATTTATGGATCTCCATAAAGCATTTGACAGTGTTAGTCATGCTAAGTTACTAACTAAGTTATCGCAGTTTGGTATCCATGGGAAGGAGTACAACTGGCTTAAAATCATATATACAAAACAGACAGCAGTTTGTGGAAATACATAATCTGAATAACAAGAACAAATTTAACTAGGTAAATATAATTCTAATTTAAAACAAACTTCTTATGGTGTTCCTCAAGGATCCATTTTGGGGCCACTTCTATTCCTCTGCTACCTAAAAGGAATTCCAGAGCTAAATAAATTATGCTTATACGCTGAATGATGCCACTCTAAAGAATTACTGCTTCATCTAAAGAGGAAATAGAGGAGTTTGCTTTTCTCAGCGTCTCAAAAGTAAATCAGTTTTTCAAAGAAAACAACTTAATTTTAAATCCGACAAAAACAAGCTATATGGAATTTGGTACCAACCAATGCAGAAATAAAAATTAATCCTCATATAGAAATAGATGAAGTGGCTATAGTTAAAGAAGAAGAAGTAAAGTTTTTGGGTTTAACGTTAGACAGTTCGCTGACATGGAATAAACATTCAGAAAAAATAGTTTCAAAAATTAACTCTTATATTTGGTATCTCATTATATGGATCCACATCAATAAAAAATTTAAATTCAATTTTAGTGATACAAAAAAAAAGCAATTCGTGTCATTTTAAAACTTAAATGGAATTGAAAAGTGTGAAGGATCACTTTCCTCAAACTGGGTATCATGACGGTTTACAGTGCAGATAATTATATATATTTATATATATATATATATGAAACTATAATGTCAGTGATGAACCGTTACTCATAGCTTAGGCAAGAGTGTGGTGAGGACCCATAATTATAATACAAGAAATAGAAATAATATGGCAGTAGCTCAACATAACTTACACTTTTTCTGTAAAAAAATAACCATATACATAGGAGCTAAATTTTTTAAATTTGCTGCCAAGCAATATATAAATTAATAGAAAATAATAAATTATTTAAAAGTAAACTTAAAAGCTATCTGACTGAAATGCCGTTGTACTCCTTTTTCTGAATTTTATACAATTCACAATAGTTTTTTACAATCATTAAAATTACATTGTATTATATTTAGTTAGATACTAATGTAAATCATATTTAGTAAACTTAACCATTTTACTTTCTTAATCATGTGACGCCATTCATGTACACCATGTGTAACGATCGAATAAAGATTTTTCTGATTCTGATTCATACGGGACCAAACGGCAAATGCTGTGCGCACTCATTTGGGTATGTTTTGCTGTACTCGTCAACAGGTTAATTTGAATAAATCCGTGATACCAATGCATGCAGTGTACTGTGTTCTCATGGATGTGTCACTAAATACAGAAATAGGTAGTCCACATTATCATTTCCTCTACTATTTTATTGAATGTTTGCTAAATATAAATACCACCAAACCCAACCCTCCTTTCTAAGAGAGTGTTTTTGAACTGATCATAATTAGCCTGTCTTCCCTATGCCTAAATGTATGTGATTTCAATGTGTGATTATTCTCAGTATTTTTGAAAGGTAAGCTAGCAAGTAGTAACAGTTCACTATCAACTTTTACTCTGACTGAGTAGGCCTAATGTGTTGTATAACAGTTAACCTATAATTCTCATCCTAGCTGTCACTTTTTCCCTGTGAATGTAGGTCATGTTTGTACCAGTCAATGCCAGCAAGTATTATTAGTTCACTCTAATCTGTGACTTGTAACTTTTAAGAGTAGATCCGTTTCTATACCACTTGGATATGCCTGTCAGTTTATGGTATGATGGGTATTATTGCATATTTGAAGATATTATCTAACATATCACTCTTATGAAGAGATAGTGATCTGAATCATATAAAAACTGTTTAAAAACGTTTCCTACCCTGTGTATTATTAATCTTGTATTTGGATCTCTTTTGCAAGGAGCTCAATAATGATTCTTTTCCTTGATTTGGCAGGACGTGTACCATTTTCAGCTGTACGGTCCAAGGTCACCCTGGTACCACACAAGGCTTCGGCCTGGTACTCAACAGTTCCTGTCCAAAGTGAGTCGCCAGTACGAGCTGCATATATGTACGTTCGGCGCACGCAACTATGCTCACATGATCGCTCACTTCTTAGATCCTGATGGCAAGTTCTTTTCACACAGGATACTCTCACGTGATGAATGCTTCAACCCTAACTCAAAGATGGCCAATTTAAAGTAAGTTATCTTGAGTTAAAAAATAAACACTAGGCTAGGTACTATTTCTTACTAAGATTATACTTCATCTACATTTTTTTATCTTTTTAGAATTATTTGGTGTAAATATTTTAAAACATAAAAAATACTGTACACTTACAAAGCAGGTGCCGCCTTCATCAGGTGTCTAATGGAACTATCTTTACTTCTTTTACTGTTCTTCCTCAAAAGCTTTCCAATCATTAGACACCACACTCAGTTAAATAAAACTGCAGTAGGGTTCATCAGAAAGTGCAGTTGAGGGAGGAGTCTATTTGTCATGTGACCTTGGAGCAGTAAAAATGTAAAATTTACATTTGAAGTTAGTAAAAAAAATTACTACTCAGTGGCTTATTTACGTGTTGAGATAAATGGGATGAAAGGAAATATTGTTTTGTATTAGCCTTTAACATGTAACTTAAAACTTTTTGTAGTAACTTAGTTTTAATATAAATTAAAAAATTCATATAAATAACACATAAACATTAATTTCCCATATTTTTAATAGTTAGAAAATACAAGTATCTTTGATACATATATATAATATATATATATATATATATATATATAATATACATATATATAAATAAAGGAATTAATATAATTTGCATAGTAGAATCATGTTATGTTCAATAAACATTAAATTTGGTAAGAACTTTATCAAATACATCTGAGAACTACATTCCTTTTCAAAGATATACTTCAGTACATAAAGGTGGGGATTTGTTACCTCAACGGTTTGGTTACACACTTTGGTTGTACTCAGTGTGTTTTTGAAATTTATTTATTCTAAAACAAATGGTTAACCCTTTTATTGCTACAGCTTCACTGAAAGCGACTCAGCTGTTTAGTCTCAAAGTGCTGGATCGTTGTCAGCAATTCTACATATTTTATGTAATAGATGCCTTAGTTATGTAATGTTTCTGGTCGCTAGAAGCAATTTCCTGTTCCAAAGGGTTCAGCCTTTTAATTTTTTCACTGTAAGTTGTCATGAGCTGTTTTATGTCTAAGATATATGAGCAAAAAAAGCAAGTCATTTGATTTTCTTGGTTCAGCTGGTTTGTTTTCTTGCCAATTTGCTGCCAAGCAATCTGTTTTGTTGTAATATTTCAGTGTTTATTTAGTGTAATACATTTTGTATTGTGAATTAGTATTTTTGTAATATGACTCACACCTATTATGATCGTGTTTATGTAATGGGATTGTGGTGTGAATCATGGAGCATGGAAACTTAATTGATGATGACTTGCTTCTGAAGGATATAATTTATTGAAGATGCTATGATATTTGTAGGAGTTATTGAAGGCGTTTATTTTGTAAGTAACCTTTTTCGTTTTATGAAGGTAATCTTTTTTAATCTTTGTCTCTGTATCACTAGTTCACTCACTGTGTTATAGTACAAGGTAGGAGTACAATATGTGTCATGTAATAGCCTTCGCTGAGGTTTTGTGAAATTTTCTCAATTCTATAGCTCATTTTATTATCAAGATCATGCAGAAAAGGAATGTTTACATCCCTTGGGAAGGCAAAAGAAACATTTTGTCTGTCTAATGATTAATAAGTTTGTACAGATTTTTTGTCATGTTTCATGTTTCAGATGAAATCTTTCTTGAAATATCTTGCCACATGGTATAATTTTTTTCATTAAGTTGGGTTTCATAAACAATGTTAAAATAATAAAAGTGTACTTACCAAAAGATGATGCTGTATGTGGTGGAATACTTAGGCTACATGTGTTAATGTCATATTTTAAAATCACATATGATTGTAGTCAGTTTGCTTACAAATTTATTGATTCTGCTATCTTCTTATTCCTATCATTGTTAGACATAAATTTAGTTTTTAAAATGTTCGCTAATGCTCAGCCCAAATCCTATGAAGTGACTTCATCGAATTCAGTGATATCTATACAGGGTGATTGATATTAATGGGTCAGCCATTTTGCTTGAAAAACTACTAGATATAATAAAAAGTTAAATAAACACTTCCCTAGATATTTTATTATAAACAATTTTTAGTGGTTTAAAACTTTTATTTCAGTAATTTTGTTCAAAAATGTTGTTGTTGACAGTTCCCATTTAAAAATTGTCCAATTCAATAAAATTTAAAAACCACTGAATACAAGAACAAGAACACAAGAATAAAAATGTCTTAAAATTGCATTTTATACTTGAAATCAACACTAAAAGTGATGTTTGTATTGAAAATGTTTGAGTTAACCGTCATTTTGGGAAAATGACTGACATAACAAAAATTTTAAAACCATAAATATTGCTTGTAATAAAATTCCCAGGGAAGTGTCTATTTAACTTACAATATCTCCTTGTAGTTTTCAAGTGAAATGGCTGGAACACTTAAATCAATCACCCTGTATAGAAATGTAGCTTCATGTAAAATTTCAAGGCTATAGGTTAGACAAACAGACAAATAGACGGACATAAATGAAATTCAGCTCCTCGAGTGATAGGCTTTGCTAATGCTCAGCCATTCATCTGTTTTGTTAAAGAACCAGCTGAATAAAACAAACAAATCGTATTAATAAAGACAGAATGATTTGTTCTCTATTTAGTGAATCAAATAACTGCTTGAAATAGCTCTGACTGCTGCTGACGGATTATAGAGAAATACTGTGTACACTAAAATGTGGTACTCATGTAAAACTACTGCATTACAATATACACAAGTGAAGACATGTGCAGCTCTCTTTGAAGTCACTGGAAGTCACCTTCCTCTCCCAATTTATCAAACACAGATAAAAAATATACAAAACCCAATTAATATGTAGATTGGTTTTACTTCTTTGCTTGTTCCCAAATAATGTTTAAAGTGATAAAAAAATGTTATTTACTCTATCACGAATCATATATACATGTACATACAAATCAGATATTCAGCAATGCAATTCCTTTATAGGACTATAAATATATTATTCTTAAAGGTACACAACTTTTGTTAATTCTTGCAAAAGTATAGTGGGTCACATGATGCAACTTTATAACAATCAAGCGCATTTATATTGAGTTAATTTGTGTGAGCTTTTGACATTCAAAAGGGTTAAGAGAAGTTTATTCTTAAAATAAAATAATCTGTAGGTCTGTTTTTTTTATGTTGGTAGGGCCTTATTTCCTTGTGGAGATGAGATGGTTTGTATAATAGATGACAGAGAAGATGTCTGGAACTTTGCTCCGAACCTGATACACGTTAAGCCCTACCACTTCTTCCAGCACACAGGAGACATTAACGCCCCACCCGGCCTTGCCAAGGATGAAAACGATGAGAAAGAAGGTTTTGATTTCTCACAGTTTGCTCAAGGTGGGTTTTCATAATTCCATTAAGAATGTAATGAAATCTGTTGAAATAACATTAAATGTATTATTCTTGATTTTACTCAAGATATACTGCACATATTTTAACCAAATATGTGCAGCAAAAAAACCTTAGTAAGTAACAACCTGTGTCAGCCTGAGTTATTTATAGTGGCAGACAGTGCGGCACAGCTGAGCTGTGCGGCAACTTTTAGATTGATTAGGATCAAGTCCTGGTGTAGCAGTTAAAGAATGTCATTGTAGTATTATGTATCAGTTTTAAATGGATTCATTTTTAGTTTTAGATTCATATTTTATGAGGTTTGCAAATGTTTTTGGCTTTACACATTTTATATTTTTACTAAAATTATTTTTATTTCCTTTTTTTACCTTGTTATAAGTTACAAAATGCAAATCTAAGTTAAAATCGAAAAATAAATTATTATCAGAAGAGACCAATTAAGTATCAGAGCTGGTACAATCCAAATGCAGGTTTTTGATAGTGTTTTTGTTCTACAATATCATTAAGAAAATCAAATTAGGTTATTGTCAGTAGTAATACTGGATTAATTTTACGAACCTAGATGAGGTTCTTCATTGTCAGAAAGGTAAAACTGGTTGTAAATAGTAATAAGAACAAATACACTTATCACCTTAGTATTAGTATTTCTATTTCAGTGACCAGATCCGCATTTAAGCACGTGCTGTTCTGTGCTCACGCACAGGGGAGGGAGAGGTGGCAAAATTTAATAATAATTAATTCATATTCATTATAAAATATTTTCAAAGCATAAACATAACTAATATGTAATGTTATATTACTCATGAATCATGCTATAAGTTAGTCTGGATGATGGCAGCGCACTATAATGTACATACATTTTTTAATTTATCAACACATACTGTTCTAGAGGGAAATCTGCTACCACGCTGCCTACCGTTCTACTATTCCCAGATAAAAAAAGTAATCACATTACCCAAATTTGAATATAACCACGATCTAATTAGTATTAGAGTAACATTTAAGAATAGCTTGTTTATTTTTTTCTATTATGCGTAACGAAACATACTATCTGGTTGAGACCAGTTTTTTATAAAAGATAGATTTATAATTTGTTTTAGTATTTAATTTTAGAATGTTATATGAATAAAAGTTGTTATCAAATTACCATCTTAACTTTTATTCTTGGCTGGGTGGTTAAAAAAAAACTCGGGATTGGTGATTGCTACTGAGCTTTTAAAGTTATTATCTTTGGTGTGTAATTTTGTAAACTACTATTCAAAACTTTAGTTTTAATACTGGTTTTATTGAATAAATTTTGTTAATTTATTGGTGCCTATGCATGCTAACCGCCAGACTGCCGAGGGCGATGTTGCCATAATTGTGTGCGACCCACTTGTGCCCTGGACTGCATTACTCGTGGAAACTTTGGACCTACAGCAGTATTTAATTGCTTGTTATGAAGCATTTTTCAAATATTTATCAGAATGTGCTTCATGAACTCACTAACTGAGTAAAAACCACAAGACATCAAGTAGTGTTTTAATGGGGTTTTAAATTTTTTTGAATTGGTTTCTAAATTTAGAGTTTCAGAGAGATTGTTAATGAGTTTTTGATCCCAGCTTGAGAAGGGAGGCGTTCAAACGCTGCTGTTCTATGCTGTCTGGTTCGAAAGCGCTTGTCTCATATCTTTGTATATCACTGCCCTGTGTCTATATACACATCGTTAGTAAAATAGTCTTTAAAATATACAAGCTGGGTATATTTTCCCATATGAGGCTGACACGTGGATATTATTCACATAAATCAATAAAAGGACAGGACCCAAGATAGATCCCTGTGGGACTCCTTGGGATACTATAATACTACTTGATACTGCATTCTGGACCTGAATATATTGACTTCTGCTGCTGAAGTATGAGTGGAGCCATTGATGTGCTATCACCTGTACACCACAGCCTTCCAGCTTGTGTAGCAGTAACCATGATTAACAGTATCAAATGCTTTTAAGAGATCAAGAAAGAGACTGTGTCCTTTGATTAGTCTGAAAGCATTCTACAATCTACAAGTTGTGTGATTGCTTTAACAGTTGATTTTTTCTTGATCTGAAACAAAATTGTTGATCAGACAAAACTTTTTGTTTTTGAAAAAATTAAGAAGTTGGTCCAGGAACAGTTTTTCAAAAATTTTACCAGAAGCAGCTAAAATTGAAAATTGGTTGATAGTTACCAGCTATCTTTGGATCACCTCTTTTTGAAATGGGCACCACTTTTTCCAATTGGAATGTGGATGGAAAGGTGCCAGTTTCGAAAGAAACTTGTATGATTTTTGTCAATAGACTTAAAATGTGTTGATAACATTGTTTTATAAGTCAAATTGATATACCATTTATGTCATTGGAAGTTATAGCTGAAATAATTCGTACAATACGTTCCATTTTGTTCTTACATACAGAGCCATATTTTGGCCTTTTTTATACTCATTTGAATTATGGAATAAGACTATGGGGTAATTCAAGTTCTGAAAAATAAGTCTTTCTATGGCAGAAAAATGCAGTAAGAATTATAGCTGGACTTGGTTATAATGATTCCTGTCGGGCCTGTTTCACAAACTTGAATATTATGACCCTTGCTCCTCTATATATTTATAACAATTTAATTCATATTAGAGAAAATATAAATACATTTGACAGTCAGAGTTCAATAAATGAATATGACACTAGGTATAAGTCTAACTTGGTCTTGCCTAGAATAAGACTTAAAAAAAAGCCATAAGAGCTTTAGCTACCAACAGTTTAAAATGTTTAACAAGTTACCAATGTTAGTTAGGAATCAGTCTATTAATAAGTTCAAAATTACTATTTCTAAGTGGCTTATTTCTAAAGCCTTTTACACTACTGATGAATTTTTAAATTCTGATTGTTTAGATATTTTAACCTAGTTTTAGTACTTTTATGTACCAATGACGAAATCTATTGTAATAGAGATATTATTTAATGGTGAATAAAATCTGATTCTGATTTTAGCCCAGAATCATAGATGAAGCAGGGGTATGTGTGGCGATTGCTTCCAGTTGCAATTTATAGTCAGCATTAAAAAAACTAGGTACTGAGGAGAAAAATTGCAAAGCTATTACTTTTGGATCAATTAATTTTTTCCATCAGAATCAAACTGAATGGATTTAAAAAATGCTTTATTTGTTGAATTTTTTGTAATCTTCCAGGCTTTTTTAGAAAAGTGTGATTACTATTTTTATCTATTGTTTATTTCATATGATTTTGCATCAGTTACTACTTTTTCATAATTTTGTTGTAATTTCTATAGAAAGCTTTGAATTTATAATCATTAGTGTTCCTGAATGTTTCGTTATAGAATTTTAGTTTACTTCTTGAACTCAGAATTTCAGGTATTATCCAAGAATTCTTCTTAATTTTATTTTTTGTTTTTATTTTTTAAGGGAACAGTAAACATTTAAGAGGAACATGAAACAACTGTTGATGGAGTTGAATATTGTGTTCACAGAAGTAAAGAGTTTAAGAAAAACCAATTTTCATTTTCCAGACATTTATTTAAAATATTTATACTATGGAGGTGGACAGTTTTGTTTAAAACAATGTTGTGAGATTATTGGCTCACTGAACATCCATGGATCACATCCTCCTGTGCGTATTGGTTGGATATAGCAGTGTTCAGCACTGACACAGAACTATTGAGTACGTTTTGAGTACAACATTATCAATGGCAGGCAGTACTCGATGTTGCTGTTACACGAGTCGGTAAGCTCACAAACTAGCTGAAACTAAAAGATTTGAGCAAATCTCTAAGTTGTTGAGTTTGCTTATCATTCATGTTTAAAAACATTAATATTGATGTCCCCCATTAGAACAAAATATTTAAAATTGTGAAGGAGATAGTTTTAAGCTGCTCAAGCCTCTCAAAAAACACCAAATTGGCTATTTGGTGATTTTTACAAACCAACTACGACAATTCTCCCGAGAGAACTCACACAGACTTCAACTCAAGCCATCTCAAAATCTAATTCCTCAGTGTCTCAAACTTAATTCGGTTTTGAATCAAAACTGTTCATTCATCCCCCTTGTAAAATAGATGCTGAAAAGATTGTTCCAGATCAGAGTTTATTTTGAAAAATGTAATGGTTTTGTTTGTAAAACTATGAAGATGTCTGGTTTTAGCTATTCACATAGAAGAGCAAGTTCATCTAACTTATTTGTTGCAGTTTTTTTGAGTATTTTGGTAGACGCTTAATGTAGAATTTGTTGCTGAAGTTTTGTGTCTGTGTTTTATTTTTTGGAAGAGGTTTAAGTTTTGTGTTGTAATTATTAAGAACCTTTGTCCCTTAAACATCATCTATACAAGTATTTTTGTCAAGTCTTGTTATAATTGATAGACAGGCACTGGTTCTCTGCTGTGACTGTCTCTTTCTTGATGTAACTGCAGCAGATTCTTTTTTCCACCCCCAAATCATGCTGCCCTGTGTGTAGGCACAGAACAGCACATGCTTAAATACGGATCTGGTCACTGAAATAGAAATACTAATACTAAGGTGATAAGTGCATTTGTAAGCACAGAACAGCACATGCTTAAAATTCAGATCTGGTCACTGAAATAGAAATACTAATACTAAGGTGATAAGTGCATTTGTAAGCACAGAACAGCACATGCTAAAATTCAGATCTGGTCACTGAAATACAAATACTATACTAAGGTGATAAGTGCATTTGTAAGCACAGAACAACACATGCTTAAATACAGATTTGGTCACTGAAATAGAAATACTAATACTAAGGTGATAAGTGCATTTGTTCTTATTACTATTTACAACCAGTTTTACTTTCTAACGGTGAAGAACTTTATATAGATCTGTAAAATTATTCCAGTATGCCTACTGATAATAATTAGTACTGTATTAAAATTAATATTGAACATTTTTTTTCGATATCTTAAAGTTTCTTACAATTGAACAACTTAAGAGTAAATTTACTTAGTATAATTTGTTTTACAGGTACGTCGATTAGGCCTAAGGAGCCAGACCCTGATAAAGAGAAAATAAAGAAAAAGAAAAAAGAAGACTCCAGTGAAAGTGAATTGGAAGAAGGAGAATTGGCTTCGAAAAGTGGAAGTCAAAATCAAGCTGCTGAAAAAAACCAATAAAGTACAGGAAGTGGAAATAAAATCACCTGAATTGAAATCTGGAGTTGATGTATCAGTAAATGGGAATACAGTAAGTACTTGTAGTGTTGCTGAGGAAGATTCTGCAATGGCTATGGATGACAACAAGGGAAAATGCTGGTGAAGAAAAACAGTGTAAAAAATGAAAAGGATAAAGATGCGGATAAAGAAGAAAGTGAAAATAAACCGACAATATCAAGCAGTGAAGAAAAAGAAAATCAGGCGAAGGGAGGTAAAAATGGTGAAATAAAATTGGTAGAACAAGCGAAACTAGTGAATGACGTGATTGAAATTGAAGAGTCCGATGACTATCTCATGTACTTGGAGGAGATTCTTAGCAAAATTCACAGTTTCTTTTATGACATCCATGACGGCAAACGTGATGGAGATAGAGACATGAAGAAAGTGATTCCAGCAGTGAGGGGTGAAGTATTGGCTGGTACCAAACTGGTATTTAGTGGTTTAGTGCCCACAAACCAGAGCTTGGAGCAAAGTAGAGCATACAACATAGCCCGTAGTCTGGGAGCTGAGGTTTCTAAGGACTTAACAAAGGACTGCACTCACCTTGTAGCGGTTCGTACTGGGACTGCTAAGGTATGTAAGATATATTATTATGTTATGTATATTTTATGTAAAGTGGTCTAATGCCGACAAACCAGAGCCTAGAGCAGAGTAGATTGTACAACATAGCATGTAGTCTGGGAGCTGAGATGTCTAAGGATCTGACAAACTAAAGCCCTCACCTTTTAGCTATTTGTACTGGAACTACTAAAGTATCAGTCACTCAATCTTTATTTACATTTTATTAAGGAAATGTAGTGATATCCATTACATAATATGTTATAATACAATGTTATTGTATCAAAACAATTATTCAGATTATTCTCTGTCAAGTGTGTAGAATGCTTTAACATGTTAGCTGCCACGCCGACCCGATCGGGTCGGCACAGTTTGTCGCGGCAGAAACATCGGGCCGACCCGATCGGGTCGGTGGCGGGATTTTACAGGACTTTAGTAAATCGATCTGTGACGTTTATCAGTGGTCGTTAGCGACTATTTTAAGAGTCATACTATAAGAAAACAATAGTATAAATGTTATAGAATATTAGTTTTGTAAATAAAAAATTTGTATTCTACATAAATACTGTCGGATAATAGACGATATTTTGCCAACCGATCGGGTCAGCACATTTAATCTTTTAGGTTGTACACTGTTATTTTGCTGAAATATCAATAAAATTTGAACCCAATTGTAATATTTTTTTGCGGAACATAATAAATATAAAACTGTATATGTGTCAGAATATTTTTTTAATGTTACATGTTATACGTTAAAAGCTACTTTCACAAAGATCCTTCCTATTTATGTAAGTTCTTAAAACACTCTTTACAAAGAAATGGTTTTGCAGGACATTTTTCACAAAATGTAGTAATCTTCTTGAGATTCTTGGTTGCTTTTCGGTCTCCAGTTCGTGAAGCTCTGGCATAACAAACTTTGCAGTTTTTCCGGGCTCTCCTCTTGTTCTTCCCCTCGCCTACAAATATTACTGTTTCGGATAAGTGGTGATGTCCAACTTGTTTGACTGGCTCGAGTTGTCCCATTTTGCAACCCTAGAAGTGCATACACAATTTTCTCCCTGAAGGTCGTAATGGAGTAGAGATGTTTGTTTTTACTTTGAGAGTTGACCCCCACAGCATCCTTGTAGGCGAGCCAGGCATTGACGACCGCTGTACCCAGCAGGAACTCTTCTGCGACTTTATGATACCATCGCATAGATTTTCTGATGGCTGTGCTATACGATGACATCTGGTCAGAAACATCAATTCCCATCTTCGCCTTGTTGTATTCGACGACCACAAGAGGTTTGAGAATGGGTTCGCCCTGTCTGGTTTTTTTCCCAGTGTCAACATAATCAACAGGATGTTTGGTCGACGTCATTTTCACCTCTCTTTTATCAAACCATTTGGTGTAAACAATACCACTTGGGTGTTCAAGACAGCTCATTTGACCCTTCTTCAGATTCAACTGGTCATCAGAATTACCAGGAATGGTTTTTTTTGTGAGGGAACCAGGACCTGTTGCTGATTACACTTCCGACGAGGTGAGTGTTCCTTGCTAAAAGCATGTGGGCAAGATCGACAGAGGTGTAAAAAATTATCGACATACAGGGTATGCCCTTTATCTAGATAATCTCTCATGAGATCCATGACCACTGATGCCGCTAATGTCAGGTTATCTTCAGTTCCTGTCCCGGCGCCCATATAAACTTTCATCTTGTATGTGTAGCCTTGTACAACTTTCATCTTGTAAGTAGTGTCACATATTTTGAATACCTTAATCCCGTACTTGTGGGTTAATTTATTGGGTAGGTACTGGCGAAAAAGAAGTCTTCCTCTGAACGGGATCATGCTTTCGTCAATCACTACATCTTCACCGGGAGTTTTCTTCATCTTGAAAGAGTCGTTTAGACGATCAATAAGTGGAGATATTTTACCTATACAAGGAACCACCAGAGAGTGCAGTTGGCGGCGACCAATAGAATGGACTGGCCTGCGCGACGTTGCCACACAACTGCCGCTGCCGCCCGGCACGGCTGGCGCATTGTGGCTGATAAACTGCTGCGCTATCACAACTAACACTGATACTGAACATTTAAAACTTATCAGTATAATTGAAAAACAATATTTAAAATGCGTTGACAGTTTGCTATATTATATTTAAATTACTTGTATAGTTTATTAATGTTATTACAAACTAACTATCGATTAAAACAAACAAATCGTCCCGTCAGTTAGTCAGAGTAAAGTACTTGCTTATTTCCATACGATACAACAATCTTTTCAGTGATTTTAAACGATTACTAAACACACACAAACTTAGTATACATGTTGCTTATATTGGACACTGCATGACGTGTTGCTTGATTAAAAATAATTTAAAAAATTTAACAATACAATCAATTTTAAAATGATCGAACAATTATATTTTTAAATTATGAAATAACCAAATTTTTCACTAAATAACTTTTAGGGCCTACTATTTTAAAACTTACTTTAGAATTTTATAAGAAAGTGCATTCATATTATAAAAATACTTGTGCTGAATGATTTTTTCCACTATGGCCAATTTAAATATTTAAATCACCCACGTGTGAAAACAATTTTACATAACACAGATTCAAGACTATTAATAGCCAGGTTGGAAAAATGCTTTCAAATGGTTATAAATTTATGAGAACCGAAGTGCGTAACAAAACCGTTGCGGCAACAATTCCCACCGTTATGTACTGAATAAGTATATTTATGGAAAAGAACATAATATGTTCTTTATGAATATATTATACATTTTTAAATAAATATGAAATATATTATATTTCAGTTGTATTTGATAACTTTCTTACCAAATTGAAAATCCATTTAACATAACATGATTATACTATGCAAACATGTAATGCCTTATTATATATCAGTGATAATGGCATTATCTAACTGTTAAATACGGGAAATTAACGTTTTTTGCGGTATTTTTATGTTTTTCTTTTTAATTTATATTTCGGCTAAAGATTTTAAATCCTACGATCTTCGTATATGAGTAATATAATACAATAATTTATTTCAATCCATTTAACTCAACATGGAAATAAGCTACAGAAATGTACTTTTTTTTAAAATGACCTTAAAATTACATTTTGTAATACGTAGTTAATTAATTCAAGACAGCTCTAACATTTCTTTCGAGCGTAACGGTTAAGTATTTTAAGAACGCTGGACTCGCGCGGCTTGTGGTTACAGCGGGGAACAAGTTTGGCAACGTCGCTCAGTTCTCGTTGGCCGCTCCAAGGTCACGGGCAAAATAGGCTCCTCCCTCAACTGCACTCTCTTGTGGTTTTTTGTATAGACGGTCATCTTGTCTTATGTTCAAGTTATCATTAGAATGCCAGAATCTTAAAAGCAATTGAAAGCGGTTTCTGCTCATTACTTTACCAGCAACAGAATTATTATACAGCAAGTTTTTCGACCAGTAGTCAGTCAGCCGTGGCATTGGCACTAGCCCCATCCATAATAAAAGGCCAAGAAATTTTTTCATTTCATTCGGATTAGTAGGCCGCCACTTGCGGAGTCTGCTACTACGATTCAATCTCAGTGTACTTAACACCTGAGCAGCATTCCGATTAGTTTCGTCTACCATCATTTGTATCAGATCATCAGATAAGTATTCATAAAAATATTATTCTGGTTTCGCATTTTGGGGCAGGCCAAAAGCAAAGTTTGATGTTTCGTCAAAAACAATGTGGTTTCTGTTTACCTTCAAACAGCTGCCATTTTTCAAGTTCATCTTTTGTCATTTGCAACCTTTCCTTCTTTGTTTTCAAACTTTTAAATTTTTTCTCCTAAATTAACAGTGAAATCTTCTCTATCTATACCTTCAATATTTACAACTTCTCTTTCGACATTTTCAATATTTACATTTTCACTTTCACTCGATACAATTACATCTTCAATAACAGAATCAATAATTTCATCTGAACAATCCATACTCTCTATAATACCAACTTCATTGTCATCGGATTCACTGCCTGGCACTGAGTCATCACTAGGGAGGAAGTCGGGGTCTTTGTCCGTATCATCCATCTCACTATTTACATTACTGCCCCAACCATCATCACTTACACCATCCATATTTGGGTCAAATTCACTTAATATGTATTCACAAATTCGATTGCTCGTAATATGTCATCACTGTCTAGATCGTCACTCATGATTAACTAATCAAACTTCAGCAGAAAGAATAACAGCTCGAAGTAGACTGCGAAAAAAGCGCCAAACTGACAATAGAAACAAGAAAACAAACTCACGTTTGGCTAAAAGGCGCGAAACAGCTGGCGGGATACTCGAGAGTCGTTGCGTAAGAATAGTTGACGTGCTACCAACCTCTCAAACGAAATATACGCCAGTATACACGGGCGACCGATTGGGTCGGCAAGTTTGTTTTTCAATCAATATTCGTTAAAAAATATTGATGCCGACCCGATCGGTCCAGAATTTTAAACGATTTATTTTAACAGTTTTAAAGTATATTTTATTGTCATAGTGTATAATGAACACAACTAAAGTAAAAATATCTAAAAATAACTAACAGTTAAATTTGGCATTACGCCGAAAATTTGAAAATATGCC
Organism: Homalodisca vitripennis; assembly: GCF_021130785.1. Classification (NCBI taxonomy): domain Eukaryota; kingdom Metazoa; phylum Arthropoda; class Insecta; order Hemiptera; family Cicadellidae; genus Homalodisca; species Homalodisca vitripennis. The sequence continues at coordinate 109,952,295 of NC_060208.1, forward strand.
GCCGGCAGCTAACGTGTTAACAGATTACATGGGGTGATCTATTAGCCTGGTCTTCTGGAGTTAAGATAATTCCTGTTAGTGCTCTGGTGTCATCCAGCAGAAGTTTATGAAGTTTTCACCTGATGTAGGTTGTTTTCTTTTCAAATACTGTAATGCTGTTCCATATATTGGAAGAGGGATTCTTGATATTTCTTTTATAACATGTTATTTTTTTATGGAGGTCAAATAAGGGAGAGATTTTTTAATTTAAAGTGAAACTTTTTTAGTTTAAATAACATGTTAAGGATTTCATTTGTGTTACATACAACCTCCCTCCCTATCTGAAACTCTATGGTTATTTACAATCTAAGTCTTTATAATATGACATTGCTATAATAGTCACCCATTTGTCTAACTAATCAGCACTCTACTCTTGCCCTATACCATGTTTAAGTGTATCCAAACAATCACTTATATTATTCATTTGGATTTACTATTTAAAGTATTAAGTTGATTTAGTAAATCTGAAGTGATAGTAAATCTCAATATGTAAAATTACTTACTTCATTTTTTGTTCATAGTTGAAATTATGACAAAATTTTATTCATGCCAGATTACAATGCTCAAGTTAAAAATATGTTTTATAAAAACTAAAATAAAATGCACTACTATAGGTTAGTGATTAAATAGGTAAAAAGCTAAAAGGTATTCCAATCAGGCCGTAAGAGAGAGAGCTTCAAATCTATAAGAAATGTTTCAAGAAAGGATAGGATAACATATTACCTTCTGTTGTTAATAAAGCTTCATGATATGCCATTAAAACATTTTCTATTAGAATAATAGGTTAACCTTACATTGTATTTTGTAAGGTTAATTGAAATATTGTACTTTGATAGGTGAATGCGGCACGGCGTATGAAAGATGTCAGGTTAGTGACGCCTGACTGGCTATGGACATGCGCAGAACGCTGGGAACGTGTAGAGGAGATGTTATTTCCTGTTGGTTGTGAGAAGACGGGGTCCCGTCATCCCCCACCACACTGTACCAGTCCACCTCATGGTACACCTGCACCCCGCCTGCGCTCCCCTTCTGGCAGATTTATGGACACCATCAACCCATTGATGACCTTCAGTTCAGAGGACATTGCCGACATGGATGCAGAAGTGGAGGATATGTGCAATGATGAATCAGACGACAGTGATGTGGAGGAGAAGCTGACAACATTAAAGAAGAAACGACGGAAATCTCCTGAAGGTTTTTTGGTGGGAGTCAAGTTCTAGCTCAGCTGATTCTTTAGCAGGTGATGTATGCAAAACCCTAGTATTTTTTTCTTAATTCTTTGAAATTCTGGGTTCACTATTAATTTTTGAGTTATTTAATAATTTGACTTCGTCAGTATTTCTAAGATACTCAACTGAAACAAGTAAATTTCTTTAATTACTTTTAGTAAGAACCATTTGATTTGACATACTATTTTAATGATAGTTATGTAAAAGTTAAAATATCAATATATTTCATGTTTTGTACAACGGTAACTACATGCATCAGTTGTTTTGAACTGTCCGTAGTTAATCTCATGAGACAACTGACATTAGTTCAGTTTAGTTGGTCATGCTAGTTTTAGGGGAAACAGTGATAACTGTTATTACAGTTAAGTGAGTTGAATAATAAAGTTATTATAAAACTGAACCAAGTAAATGTAGTTGGGCAATTCCACTAAAAGTAAAATAATCTGTTTAGTATGAATAAGGTGTTTAATGAAATTAGAATGTATACAGATATTTTCCTAGTGTACAATATCATAACAAATATAAATTTAAAAATAAATGAATACATAAAATTACAATGGTTAACAATATTTAAAAATCTGAATTAAAATACTTTAAAATCAAAGTTTAAAACGAAAGCGTGAGTAAGATACAGTTCTGTTTTACATTCTAACCTGAATGTAACAAGGAAGGATTTGTGACTGTGTAACAAGTGTCCACTTTTATTTTGTGTAGAAAAGGGCAACTGATAGACAAGAATTTACGCTTTGTCTAATACGTGAGTTGATAGCTTAGTGACGGCTGCGTCTTCGGTCTAGTGGGCCACAATTCGAAACCTGGCGGGTGGAGTAATATTTTTTTGCGTCTTGTCAACTACAAGAACATTTTATTGTACTATCAAATAATTATTATTAATTATTGATTTATCACTCTTGTAGTTGAAGTTTTTGTTGGAATAAATTATTCTTCAGAGTTTTAGACTTATAATTTATTTATTTATTACGTATTTATTTATTTGTGTTTGTGTATAAATATTTTTATTTATTGGAACTTATTTACTTATCCAATACATTACTTTTTGTTCCTCTCACCTAGTCTTGATCGCTTGAATTTATTTTTTTTATTTTTTCTGTTCCTTTTTTAATGAATGTTTGACTGTTATTTTAATTGTAAGCTAACTTTACAATTAGATTATGTTAGTTGGTAGTTTCAGGATTTGTTAAAAATTGACAAAAGAATGCCTCTTACTAGATCTAGTGAACTTTTAAATGTCCTGGAAAGTTTGTATTTTATAGACCAAAATGTAATAGATCTGGCAGCCAAACTCTATAATTCTCCTGTGATGAGTACACTGAATGTACTCTGTAAAGATAACAGGGATCTTAAGAAAGAGGTTGAATCACTTAATGATAATCTCATGTCAGCTCACTTTGACAACAACTACAAGGGATAGACTCTGGAGTCTTGTGAACTGGAGGATCAGTACGAGAGTGAGATTCGAAGGCTCAATACCCAGCTGACACAGTGCCGGGAGGAGAGTGCACGTCTACTTCAGGCTCCCTGCAGCGATGTTGACACTGGCAGACTCATTGCTGTGAGCCAAGACAAGATTGCTGTACTGACTGTGGAGCGTCTTGGCCTTTTGATAACAATCAAGGTACTAGAGGCTGATGTAAAGTATTTACATGCTGAGGTGAGACGGATTGAGACCAGAATAAGGCAGAGGTGAAACTCAGCACCTGATGACCTGCTTGCTGAGCTAATTGCTGCTGAAATGACTGCTGCTAGCACCACTACTCCATCACGACAATATCCCCTCACCCCACCAACACGTGACACGAACACCACAACCCTGTCACCCCTCTGACAGTCGGCATGGGGTGTTTAAAGACATCTTATTGACCAACGATTCTCACCTTAGATATGCCCCAAAGAGTGTGTGAACCGTGGTACGTACCTCGGTCCAGGAAGGAGAATAAGTGACATTAAAAATAGAGTTTTGAGCTATATAGATGTAAGACTCTCTATTATTTGTATACATGTAGGCTGTATCAATTTAATATGTATATATATATATATATGTATGTATATATACTTGGGTTGTATATATATATATATATATTTGTTTAAATATAACAGCTTTCACAGTCAATACATTTAATTTTTTATACTTCAGATTATTTGTATTATTTCTTGTTTGGTAACTGATGTTTTAAAATTTTAAACAACTATTTATTATATATATATATAAATAAAATTGGGACGGATGATGAGACGTATGATGATCCCACGTACTGCCGGATGCCCGTCACGTGCTCCACGTAAATGTCCCGGCTCCATTTGATGGCCTCGGAGACGCAGCGCCTGGCCAGGGCAGCACCCCTGCGGCGGTCAACTCCCAGGCGGCTGAGGGTGGTCCAGTTGGCGGAATCCCAGGTGCCTAGGGACCCCACCACGAAGGCGTCTACGGTTGTCCGGTATCCCCCAGCCGAGAGCAGTCGCGCCACAGGAGCGTACTTCTCCATCTTCTTCTCCCTGGCCGTCGTCACCGACTGCCAACCGTCTTCATAGGGCACCGTGACGTCGACTACACGTACAATCTTGTTTCTCTCCGGTCGATCGTCACGATGTCCGGTCGGCAGCTGGCCACCTCCTCCGGGACCTCCACGTCTGGTACCAGCTCCTGGAACGGCACCCTCTTGTCCAGACGAGTCTCCTCCTGAGGGTGCCCACGGATCTCCGATGTCAGAAGTTCCAGGATGGCGTCGTGTCGTCTTGTTATGACAGGCATCATAGGCAGGCAGTGACATAGCACGTGGGCAGTCGTCTCATCAAATCTTCCACATATATACTTGGGTTGTATAATTGCATAAATGCTCGCATATAAACATAATGTAGACTTTAAAGAAGAAATTCCTTTAATATTTTGGCATTTCCATTCTCAAAAAGGACTTGGTACATTTAAAAAAATTTGGTCGAGCACTGGGTTTGTTTAACAGAGTTTAATATTATGAACTCCAATTATTATCCATTCAATTATTTAACACATGTTTATATTATCAGGTGACTTCTCTCAATATATATTAGTATAATAAATAGTCGATTAAAACCATAAAGAAACCATTAACTTTAACATTAACCTTTTTTAAAACATTTAACCCTTTAAGCGTCATGAAAAGTTAGACCTGATCTTTGATAAAGTTACAATTTTTTAAAAATTTCCAATGTGTAAAGTTAAATTTATTTTCGTTTCTGTATGTCAAAATAGAGTTATTTAACGGTAAATAAAATTTGTTTAGCCCTTTTTGGATTTCCTAGGCTAATTGTTAACTTTTGAGAATATCGTAGAATAGCAGTGTAGTTGTCACTAATATTTTTATCATTTATTCATTAAGTATGGGAATGAAACACAGTTTTATAGATAAACATATACTATATTACAAACCAATAAAATTAGAAAAATACAAAAGTAGACAAAGAGTGTTTATTTGGTGGCGGGCTGTCACAACTGACATTCCGCGCGTCTCCCGCAAACCACTGTTATCGCTTGGACTTTGAACCTTCTTATCGCTCGGCAAACTGTAGGACAGCCTTGCGGGGCTTGAATTATGTTTCTTGCTTTCTGATAACATCCTTATGACCGTAAAAAAAATATGAAAAAGTTTGGGGTTGGCCAAGTAATTGCTCAGAATTACCAAATCTTCAAATTCCGTATCGTCTGGATTCGCCATTCACACGAATAATGGTAAAAAACACTAAATAAATACTGGAAACTGCTGTATATAATATGAATAATTGACTTTAAAAAGAATAGGACACAACAGAAAATAAGCGATAACCGAAATACATATGCGTGTACCGGACGCTTCTCACTAACTAACTGGCTAGATGCCTTGACGGGAGCTCCCGTCAATGACTTTGTGAAAGGCGCGGGGCCACGCCCGCTAGACAGTGTTTGGCCAATTACAAGCAACTGCCACTCCCATTGTAACAGAATTCGAGGCAGGGCAACCCGTCTGTATGTCGCATGACTACTAGAACCATCTAGCAGCAAAATATTCAACTAACTTAGCAGTAAGAAAATAAAGAATGCAAAAAACGCGGATCCACGGCAATAACGTTTTGAGCTTGTAGTGGCCCTCCGCGGATCCGCGTCAATAACGCTGGAAAGGTTAATTGTTACACGTGCAACAATTCCATCTCAGTATACATTCCGCCATCTTCAGTATACATTAACCTGTAAATAAATATTAAATATACTCTTATGCACTGTCTAAACAGATGGTAAATTTTTATTACAAAGTTGTAATTTTGATTAGTATTCTTTATTTAATATTTTTTCTAAAATTGGGTTTGACTTATTTTTCATATTGCTATTTAGAATATTATGAGGATCTTTATTATAATTTAGTTAGATATGTAATTCTTCTTTTGTGTTTAATTTTTCTACTTTCCTTTCGATAAATAAAATGTCCATGTTCTTTCCAATATTTGTATAATTATAAATTATAGTCCGTTTCTAATAGATGTTCAGCAAAATTTGATTTGATTGTATACATGTTATTTATTTTCAAAGCTTTTATATGTTCTTTAAACCTTTTATTAAAATTTCTGACATTTGTTTAAATATAACAGCTTTCACAGTCAATACATTTAATTTTTTATACTTCAGATTATTTGTATTATGTCTTGTTTGGTAACTGATGTTTTAAAATTCAAACAACTATTTATTATACTAATATAAAGATATCTCTGTAATGTGGAGATAATAACATTTTATACATATTTTCACACACTACACTATGGCAATTTAGTATGAATTAAGGAAATCACTACGATATCCCAATAATTTCATACAATCTTACATTTTAATTAAGAACTGAAAATTTAATTATTTACAACTTGATAAAATATTTTTTGTAAACAATAACTTTCTACACCTAAACTTTCAAATTATAGCAATTACGGTCATTTACTGTTGTACATTTAACTAGACACATGGGCCCATGTGGTGCAACCGACACTATAATATAATTATAACAGACATTCCAGATTCTCAGCTCAACTGAAAGTGTGTCGGACCCAGTGGAAGCCTACTTAACCAATCAACGCACTGTCTAACAACAAGCCCATATTTGGTACTCATTGAGATCAAATGCACCGCCAGCAGATAATCCGTCACCTCACACTCAGGTTCTCCCTCAACTTTCAAATATTATTCATTGAAATAATTCCAATTAAATTGTTTAAATTTAATCTGTTTATAAATATTACAGATCGCAGAGACCTCTTTAAAATAATTATGTTTAATTAAGAAATTGAAAAATTTTGTAACCTGACAACTACATTTATTACGGTGTAATATGTTAATATGTAAAGTCATATTTCTCAGTTTTCAGTTGGCATTTTAAAATGAAAAAAGATAATTAAATTTCATATGTACCAAGGGTTTGGCATGCCAAGACCTTTGAAATGACGTTCTGTAACGTTACATATGTTAACATTGAAACTCTGGAATAAATATCCAGATTCACAGGTTTTGTTTCACCCTGTTCTTAAAAGTTCATGAAAACATTTTTAAGGAGTTCCCTAGAGGTGATTTGTTAGTAAAACCCTTCACATTACTATTCTATTACAATCCATTATCTCACAATGAATGTGAGACACCTTTTATGAAACACTGTATAATCTTGCCTGAAAAATAAATCTGACTGTGAAATGATCCCTACATAGTGTTTTTGAACTCAGGAAAATATTCTGATATAAGGAATATCACTGATTGTATTTGTCCTCTTCTTTCATTGATATTTACAATATAGAACATATTACATATATAGAATAAAATCGCAATGTTGACATTCAGTACTTTACAAAATTGAACAAAATATGAGATGGTCATTTCTGTTGTTTTAGGGGACCACATCAAGGGATGGGGGAGAAAGCGGCCACGTGAGGATGGTGGAGGGGAGTCAGATAATGAATCACTGGGTGACAAGTTCCGTCGAGGTGGAGAGTTGCCAAGCGATGTGGAGATTAACGACGACAGTGTTGGCAGTGAAGAACCTCCTGACGAAATCAGTGATGGCGACTGGAATATGATGGGTGCAGCTCTGGAGCGGGAGTTCCTGGAGGGTGACTAGATTCCTGTCCTGGAATCTCTCCGTCTGTGATAGTCCCTCTGCCTCTTCCCTCTCATGTTTCACTTGCTCTGTAGCCTCTCTAAGTGTACCCCTCTATAGTGACACTTGAGATGAAAATTTAAGGTCAACTGTTGAACATAGTTCATTTGGATTTTTTTTTATATGAAATTCATAGATAATATTAGGTATCTCCCATTTGATTCCAGAGTATAACAATTCCTTCTCTTTACAATGAATGTATAATTGAGGCATTCTACCCTTGGTTTGCCATTACCCATACTGAGGTTAACTACATACTTTGATGTTTTTATTTATTTCGCTATCTGCAATAAGATGCAGTTTCCTAGTTGTTATTTTTTTTAAATCTAAATATAAATTATATGGCAAGTTAGAATATAAATTTATCCTAGCCCTTTTTATTTAGTTAACTTCTAGAAAATGTTCTGAAAAATGTTCAGGTTAATTTTTAACAGGATGATTAGTTATAGGTGATTTAGTTTTTATTATAGTCAACTCAAACAAAACTGGTGGGTTGAGGTCAAGCTTTGAAACATGTCATTTGAATGTAAAATTGACTTCATTAACCTGAAACTTAATTTTTGATATTTCTGTTTTCAATTCATATTTAGTTGTATTTTATGTTGATTATTTTCTGTATTTACCAATTATTTAAATCAATTACATATGTTACTTATAACAAACATACACAAAATTAAAATGTATAACACAAAGTAAGGATAGTAAACATTTACATATAGTACTGTTATTACTGAATAAAATACAAGAATGCAGTACAATTAATTTTATATTTCATTTTGAATCTGTGCTGAATTTACTGTCTTCCAGCAATTCTATGGTCATGTTGGATAGCAACATCAAATTCCTTCGGTCACAAAGTCCTGTTCCTGTTCATCATTTATATACTTTATCCAATCATCAGCAGTTTAATTCTGCAATGCTTCCTTCATTAATATTTAAATCGCTTATCTTGAATATTTTGTTTGTGTTCGCTAATTCTCATTTACTTTAGTCCATATCAATTCAAGGGGATTGTACTGACAAAGATAAGATGACAATTGGTAACTTCATATCCCATCCGTGATGCTACAATATATATCTTTTTTATCTACCTTAATGAAATCCAACAGCTCAGTTAACAAGAGATCTGGTTTGTGAGGAATGTGTTTACCTTAACATGTCCGTTATGGAGATATTGCTGGTGTGTCTTAGGACCTCCGAGCACAATATGCATGTTGCTCTAGTCCTGTAGATATTTTGCACATGTATCGGTTAGATGTTCCCACAGTGTGGAGTAAACCTTCTGAAACAATATGCATGAACTGTCAGTGTGTCCCATTGTCTAGCAATATAACACTCCTCAGTGTGGCTCAGTCTCTGGTGGTAAATGATTTGGTTTTGTTACATGTTGCTTTGGGTCTGTAGGTATTTCAAACGCGTGTCGGTTTGCTGTTCCCATAGTGCAGAGTGGACCTCCTGTGATTCGTGTGAAATGTTCTAATTATCTGCATCTGGTTTTATGCATTATTTCGTATGTTACACATACTGGGTTTACAGGGGATTTAATCCACTTCTACGTTTGCACAGCCAGTTTTAGGCAATGATGAAGAAGAAGTTGATGTTTACACTGCAATCCGGTCCCGTGCAGCAAATGGTTGGTGACGCTGACACAGATGATTCCAAACAGTAAGGAAGTGAAGGTGACTCGGATGTGGACAACCACATCGTGTATTTACACTGCATGTATGAGACCCATACAGATTGAGTGGATTGACACTCTTCTAGTGCCCATAGAAGGAGATGGGCCAAACAAGTAGGTGCGCGGGGACAGTGGTCCAATGTTGTACCATACGGCTGATTACCATCTGTCCTCAAAATGATACGTCACAATTTTATGGAAATACACCTTCAAATTCAGATTTGGATATCAATCCCCAGGCTCATAGACATAAAATCTTAAGTTTTATCACATTAAAATTTCTTTAGTATTCTGTGATCCCTATAAGCAAAAATTTTGCAGTGAATGTGTTAAACCAAATGATTACGCCAGCTTTCATAGTTTGATTGTGGGCAGTATATGTAGAATGATAACTTACTTATCCATTACTATTACTTTGATCATAATTCTTCCAGTTCTTTCAGCATGCCAATAAATTGCTGTTCATTTCCTAATAGTTGTCAGTTAAGGTTTTGCCTTTCTTACCATAAAACACCAGCTTTGCTGTAGATAGAGCTTATATTGGTCACTGTTAAATTACATTAAAATACAAAACCAATTCCAAAATTCCATATTTTTCCAATCCAGCATGACATAATATTAGTCCTGGTCCCTCACCTAAAGACACCTTGAATTTGAATCCTACCAGATTTTATTTTGAATTTGAGTTGTTCATGTTTTATCAAGGTATAACTGATCTTCCCAATTTGTCTTTTCTTTCATTGTGTATCTACCATAGATTTAGTTCTTAAAACCAGTTTTCTCCCCTAAAACGTCTTTTAACTGTGCAATAGTTAAATATTTTCCTTTTTATAAAGAACTTGTTCTTGAACTGTTCTTCAAAATGATTAATGTTGATTACACTTTTTTCAGTTCTGAAAATTTATTTCTCCAACACTTTTCCCATGAAAGGCTTTGAAACAAAATCTTTGGGCACTTTGTAATGATACTTATACACTGCAGCAATACATTCTTGAGTTTTCTTCAAAATATCACCAACACAGTAATTAGGTCTATTTGTAACAATATCTTTTAAAAACAGTAAACACTATGATATATGATATAATTCAAAAGACCAGACAAGTCATGTCGACTAATCTGATTTATAATGATATTTTAAATATTCCCACAAAACAAAACCAGTAATAAGTAAAATAGAAATAAATAATAAAGAAAAAAGAATCTAATCTTAGATCTCAACAAATAAATCCTAACTTAGTCATACAGGGTTGGTTCTACTAATTCACTTGCATTGTGCACTATTTACAATTGTCACCCCATCCCTTTTTTCCTTTTCCCCATAGTTTAGATATTTCTTTTGTACAATCTGAGTTGATCTGAAAAAATTTTCAACTTTCCCAAACTTTGTTACATGAACACAGGATTAGATAACACTCAAGTGCAAACTTTTCTGTGCTACTCGGCTATTTTCACACTGATTTCCACAAGTGTCAATCACCTCACAGTGAGATTACATACATGTAGTACAGGATTAGGAGTCACTCAACTGCTAGCCTTTCTATGATGTAGTAATAATTCTACATTTATCACTCCAATGATTACAAACAGCAGTTAAATTAAGTTGAGTGATTTAATATCTTTCATTTGTGATAAAATCTCTTAATACTCTAGTGCAACTTTAACCTCCTTACTGGCCATTACCTATAATTTAGTTGGAGTGTCACATTTGTTTTTATTATGTATTAAACCACCAGTTAAAACATTAACACCCATAATTAGTTGCTTGCATGTTCATAAGGAAACTAATTAACAAAAACTTATAATTCAAAGAAAGTTTCCTGGTTTAATGTAATAAAATAGTAGTTGGTGCCAACGACTATAATGGCACTATATTTCAGTATTTTAAATATTGATACAAATAAAAATGAATGTGTTCAACAGTATTGCATATCAATCAAAAGCTTAAATTATCAGCTATTAGATAGTGTTAATTCAGTAAAAAGGGATTATTTTTCAAAAAATAGTTACATGTTTTTTTTTTTTAAAGTTTTTATGAATGAATTTATAGATTTATAGATAGACCTCAGTAGTACCTTAAGAGAGAGTCAGTAGTCTCATGATCTTATGTGTTGGACTTAGGATCTGAGTTGAAAATAGCATAGGTTCAAATCCTGTCTGTGACTGTTGCACTTTTTGTCAGTACTATCGAACTTGTAATGTACTGACTCTCCTTATTCTGTTTGATAAGATTCTCTCCCAGGCTAGTGGCCCTTAAGGACAGGTAGAATAAGGCTGAAAAGGATCAGCTCTTACCTTAAATTACTAAAAAATATATATACCCATCCAGTAAAACATAGATTTGTAAGACTTTTATCATAACAAATGTTGAAGTAACATGTAAAATATTATTTTATTGCTCATGTATTTTTGTCAGTTTACAGTTTTTATAAGTTGTAGCATATTTTTTATTTTCTTATAAATACGTTATTTTACAATTCCTAACTTATTTATATATGCAGTTTTTTGGATTTATTGATTGTTTAAAATATTTTTGTAGGTGCCAGTTTTACAGAAATGAAGGTACAACAATAGCTAATTTTTTTTCTTTCTTTAATAATAACCAAATTCTTCATCCCATGTGAAAACCACTTTAACAACTATACTTTTTAGTAAACATGCTTCAAAACAGTTAAAACATCTTTGTAGGCAAAATAGGGCTGCCATCACAGGAAAAATATATGGCAAGTTTGGGACATGGATGAACCGATACATTTTATTCTCAATTTGATTAGTTCTGTGTAAACATATTTATACAAAAATATTACATTAAAATAGTATTGAATTTTCAATATTTATGGAACTAAGATATCACATACTCCAGTGCAAAATAATACAAGACTAGACTGAATTTATTTGGCAATCGAAACAAGGTTACTTCCCTGGATCTCTTCAAGGTTGTAAACACCTGGAAAGTTCTCAAAGTCTCATATTGTGGTGCTTGCAGACCCTGTCCATCTTCATTAGAAACTCTATGGTACAGTAGCAGCTTTTGATGTGTGGAGACTAACTTTTATTAGTTAATGACAAAATTCATCCCAATTTACAAACCAAGTAATTGTTAATGATTTTATTGATTTCTAATAAGAAAAAGAAAATAATAATATCTGTCCCTTTATTTCAACATTCAAAAATCTGCTAACTTCTAAATTTATTTACATGCAGTTATAATATTTGAATCCCCTCTGCTTTCACTTCTTTGGAGCCACCCTGAACTTAGGAAATTCAAAATCTACAACATTTTCTGTATTACAGTATTTGAAAATGTAGATTGTTGAGCATACTTAAGATCTTAAGTTTTGGGTTCATCTTAAATAAACTAGTTGTAACTTAAAATACATATAAGTGAACTTGATATGGGAAATTGTCAGTGTTAAATAATAACTTAGTTAATTTATTTTTGAATATTTTCCACTACTATTTTGAGGTAACTTATGTTATTTTTGTTCATAGGTTATTGTTTATATTTTAAACTTAAGACAAGGATACCAGTAGACCTATATTAGTACTTAAAGAGTAGACTTAACTTTGATTTCTACATTATTGTTTACTCTCTTGACTTAAGAACCTTGTATTATATAAAATGTATTGTAAATTATGTATATTTGAAGAAAGTCATAATGGATGATTTCACAGTTTGTAGCTGTCAGTCAGGTATGGTGGATTGTTCTCTACTTTATGTTGCTGTATTGATATTTGGGCCCTTTGCACTCCATTTGGAAACAACATAGCAGTCATATTTTCATTAGATCAAAAGCTACAGATAAGGTTCACCACAGTTAACACTTTTTAAGTACATTACAAATCTATGACTTCTCCAGAGCCACATTTTATGGAAAAAAAACTATACCATAGCTTTAAACCTTTTTTTATTTTGAATTCTGTGAGGAATTAATTGAATTTTTTATCTGTTTATTAAGTTTCATCAACAAATCAAAATGCATATTTGTAAATAAAAAATCATTTCCAAATAAAAAATCCTACGAAAAGTATTTTTTTTTAATGTAATCCAAATATAATTCTAATATATGCAAACAAAAATACAAAATAGGGTAAATTACTTAAAAGCAAAATAGGAACATCTTAAATACTTAGTTAATAAAGAAGAGAATAGTTTGGCTCTCTGAAAACTTCTATCTCAGACAAATATGTGAGAAATATTCAAACAAACAAAAATGTGGCTGCTGATTATAAAACATCATGGAAACATTAGTTACAGCCAGTGGATTCCATAGGCTCTGGCTAGCATGACTAAAGTCTTCTTGTCACCGGTTTATTACTGTATCTACATAGTTTTTCAAAGAAATAAAAAAGTATTGTAGTTTTGTGTCCCTTGGTTTTACGAGATCTTAAGACTATTTGGTTTGTGTTTCAGTTAGATGTAATATTGCAGACATGTAAAAGTCTAGAGAACATATACTTAGTGTATGTTGTCTATGGTATAGTCTTGATCCCAACAGAGTGTTAGTGACTGTCAGTAGGTTAGCCTAGGAACTATTGGCAGTTGAATAACACCAATTAAATACCAGAATTTGGTAGTAAGTTGATGTCATGCCCGTACACAAGAGTATTCTGTAAGATAGAGTAACAAAATCTTACACTTAAACTAACTTAAAGCATGGTATAACTATTTTTTCAAAGCTAATTATTTGTTTCTCATAAGTAAAAAAATGTTAATTACATTTAAAGTTGTTTTGAAGAGTATTCTTCATTAGTTTTGGAAATATAATGCCTATAATATAAAATATAAAGACACAGAAAACAAAAATTGATGGAGAATTGTTTAACAGTTTTAAACATTTGTTGTTAACATAGGTATATGTAACTCAAAATAAAAATGTATACATTATAAAACGTAATATCATATCAATCTTTTTTAATGGCTGAACTAGCTGCAATTACCTATAGCATTTATTCCACCATTATAATACAATCCTGTGATAAAATATGTGAATTATAGCACAAGTTAGGACAAAACAAGGTAGTTTTATAATTTGTCTGATTACTAATGTGTTTTATCAATGTACCAAGTACGATTTAAGGTGTTACGTACATGAAGAATTAATAAGACATAGCTTTGTTATACCAGGAACACACAGTTATGCAAAGCACATTATAAGAATTAGACTTAGTTCTCTGTGTACTATTGTGCTATTAGCCTGTTTTCCATTAAGAATGTATTACATTCTAAGGCTATATGTAAAGAACGCCAACCTCACTGTAGATGAATATTATGTGTGTATAGAATGCCACTGCTCAGTTTTTGTATATCAATACCAACAGAAAGCAAATTTTAAATAGCAATTCGACTTTTCTAAATTTTGACTACCCGAAATAGCCTTCATCCCACCAACTTCAAATAATCGCATCCATAGTGTATTAGCAAAAAATCAGCTGTTTCTCACCAACTGTTAGTAATTCATTGCCCAAAAATAAATTCCAAATACGTTTTATGGGGACCGAATTGTATGAATTTTCATCTAAGTTAAACCTAAGCATTAAGATACATGGGTTTTGGTTTCTCACTGTAATGGTTGAATACAGCTGAATCTCAGTTTCTAATGACAAATTCCATCCCTTTAGTATCCAATGGTGACTGATCTGCACAAATCAGGAGGCTCCATATCTTAGTAAGTCAACAAAGTCATCCCAATGTTAAGTAATATATTTATTTGTAGAACAAAACTCTATGTACACAACAACATTTAAAAAAAATTATAGTTGGGAGTTGTGTAGTGAAAAATCTTAAAAGTTATTCTCATTAGAATTTTGAAATGCAAAGGGTTACAAGATTAATGACCAATTGTATGCAATTGTAGAGCAACATATTATCTTCTAACAACCCTGCACACTAATAAATGCTTAGATATTCTGAAGGAATTGGTATGAACTAGTCAGTTATAAAGAATGTTTAGTTTGTACAGTAGTTTGCAGATAAAAATGTTTAATTGTTGCCGTCATGAACTTTCTTCTTGTAAAAATGTTGTTGACCCATATACAAACTAATGTAAATATATTTGTAACCAATAGTTGTAAAAAGTTGTGTTTGTGTTATTGAAACATACAAATTGTATACAAATAATGATGTTCTGCTCCAAATGTTATTTGAATTTTCTGTTAGAGATATCTATCTTTTAAGTCCCATCCATTGAATGTATTTTAAATGTTTTTAAGATAATAATTTCTCAATAAACTGTTTATTTTCTACATTACTTGAATTGTTCTTTGAAATACATAGCCACCATATTTAAGGCAATTTTGATTAGTCTATACAGAGTATGATTGAGGAGAGGACTGTTGCGTATCCCAAGCGAATTTTCAACTAGTGCTATATCTTGGAAGAACTGTGAATAATATTGAACTATAACGCAGTGTTTAGCACTGTTTGAATTATCTGATTGAAAAATGTTGTGGCCAGTCTTTTCTTATTAGAGGAAGAAAAGTAATCAAAGAAGGCAAAATCTGTGTGTTGGGTTGAGTAGAATCACTTCTCTTAAAATTTGGTAGTCATTTTTCCAGAGAGATGAGCTGGTATTTTAGTGTGATGGAAAACAATTCTTTTTTATGGACTGACTCTTACAACCTAAAATCATGTATAATGTATAGAGAATTGTCCATAACAAGTAACCAATCTGTCATAAATTGGTTCAGGGCATGAAAATCAGAAAACATCAAATGGGAAATTTTTTTGAAAATGCTTTGTTTTGTGTCTGTCTTTTTATGTGTTTTATGAATAGATGGCTTTTATTGCACTAAAGTTTAGAACACATTGGAGTATTTATGTTTATAAATTGAATTCATTGTAGTGCCCCTTTTTGGATCAAATTAACAATTAATTAGGTATTCTTACTTCCATCAAATCAAAAAGCAATAGTAAGGTGTTTCAAGAGTTACATGTTTCATAAATCATCCATCATCAAACTACATAATATATGATCTGACGAAAGGCTTTATTCTGAGAGTTACAATCTTACAACACACATTACAAAACAAAGAAACGTTAATTTCACAAAAATGTATTAAAAGTTTGTAGACGTACATATACAGTAATGGAATTACCATAAATGTACGCCTACATTATGGATATTACACATACAGCAGACCGCGACATGATCTATTTGACGAGCATATTTGAACCTGTAGTGTGATTGTGGAAAAATTTCCGATACATATAACTTTTGATAACACCTCACGGTTGTTTTTGGATTTGATGGGGGTAAGAATACCTAATAAATTGCCTTTATTGTATCCATAAGTAAAAATATGCGATTTATAGTTTCATAATTACAACGGTTTTTTACTGTTGTACTATACCAAATTTCATGAAAACTGAAACATTTAAACTCTTCACTGGATACTAATTATTATTTACTATGATTTGATGGAAGTGTCGACCTAACACCGCTATTTAAAAGTGAGAATACTATTGAAAATGTAACTCTCTGGCCAATATACACAACACCTCATAATAAAAGAATGTTATCCTGTTGGGCATCACAAATATTTCATGTGCTTTTGTTCTTCAGCTGCTGCAGATACATTAGCTACAATATCACTCTTAAAGCTTTATTGGCACTTGTACTGGAATCACATGCTCTCCCCATCCCATAGATCTGAATATGTTGTTAAAACACTGTATGTTAAGCTTTGTACTCTCAAATAGTTTTTGTAATACCATAAGATAAAACCAATTGCACAAAAGAACAGTAATTTATGGAGATTGACTAATCTGATACTTAAGGTAGTGTAATCAGTTTGTAGTATATATTTTTTATTTGGAAGTTATTGGCATTTAAGATAATTTTTCTGAAGGCAAAAACCTTTTTTAATACCCTACGAGGAATTTCAGGCATTAGAGGTAGGAAATGTTTGTTGTAACAAGACTGAAATAAAAACAACAAGATAAAAATGTGAATTTTTGTAGTGTGTTATCATTAAATGACATGTTTTAACCATTTAAGAGAGAAATTATATTTCATTCAGAAATATAAATTAAGAAAATTACATCAGCCAGCATCGGGAATCTGATGCTGTCAGACGTGACTTCTTGAATCTGGAATCATGTTCGTCTAAAGAGATTCAAAAAATATCAGTGGCGAAGAAGCTCAAAATGAACTCTGGATCGTTTCGACTCTTTATACACCTAGACTACAAAATATAATGTAATCTAGGTGAAGAGGTATTCTCATTGTCTCATCAGATGTACAGTTGAGTGCACTACCATGTTTTAGCCACAATCTCTAAGCAACATTGAATCACCTTTTTTCCCACCATAGCTACGTATATTACATGTAATAAGTTTTTCTGAAAGGACCTAATTAATTTTTTTTTATAAAAATTATGCCATTTCCTCCAGTTAGACAACATTTCCTCATATGTCTACACTGCTAGCAGTTACCTGCCGCTTTACACACAATTTAGTAGGCGACACACGTGTATGACCATTGCTGGTTCAAGTGAATTATATTTCCGACGCCAATGTTGAGTTTGACTTGTTGCCACGTTCAAGAAAATATGTCAAAAGGTTTATATTTATGGCCATTATAATTTACTTTGTTAGATACTAATATTGTCTTTTAGATCTAATACTTAATATTTGATAAAAATGTATAGCTAAAAGTACATTGACAATGACTCTACGCATTTGTTTATTTATAAACTGAAAAATATTTTAATACTTAAGAACATTTAGAGCTGGAATTTTGTAACATATATGAGTACTTATCTAATCGCTGAAATATTAAACAGCATTAAAAATATTTGTACTCACTATAAATGTAAACAAATTGAAAATAATAGTGTTTACACTAGATATTTGATAACATTAGAACTGCTCTTTTAATTAATATTTCACAACTCTAGAGACCAAGATGGAATTTTGTTGCTACTTTAAAGACCAGTGAGCATAGCCGGAGGGATTTTTAAAATAAGAATAAGCCTATATACATCCCAGGGAAATTTCAGCGCAATCAGTTGAATAGTTTATGCATGAAAGCAAAACAAACAAAATTACATTTGCATTTACAATATTATTGGGATTAGGATTTGTAGATACAGTTTTGAGTAATTGTAACAAAAATAAAATCATCTGTTGCAACAGTTCTAAATGTAAGATATAACAAAACAAATCAGGTTAATTTTACAAATATATCATAATTCAAGTAATATTGAATAAATAATGAAAATTACTTCATGATGGTACTAATATTTATAAATTGAATTATGGACAATTTAAAAATGTTTGTAGGCTCAGGTGTCTTGCGAACCACAACAAAATTATGAAAAGACGCATGCTACACGTACATGTTCTATATTATAAAGTGGTCTAACATTCAAGCCTTAAGTTCAATTAGAAATTTATTTTAAAGACAAATATACATCATAACTTAGTGCCTTCAAGTATTGTTTGGCTAATTAATGTAGTAAGTGTCACTAATTACAGTTTATAATGTGCAGATGCTTTGAAAACTTCTAGTTTCTAAATTTAAGTTGTAACTGCTTAAATTTGTAAATCTAAACCATTCTCGAATCCACCTGAAAATAAAAATTTCATTAATATCGATCTAGCCGTTTAGGAGGAGTTCAGTGACATACAGTTGGAGGAATTTAGCTGTGCTCGTAGGGTCCTAGTACTACCCTTTCAACAAATAAACGCTATCTGTGTGGCGGGTTGCGTTTAGGTGCTAGCCACTGAGATGAAGGCGCAACAATCTCTTTAACGACTTTAAACTCACAATTTCGATTTGCAGATTAGTATTGACAAATACGTTATTTTTAAAAACACGTTAAACAACACTATAATAACTGAAAAACAGGGATAAGTCCTATTATTGCTATTATTTGGTATTCTCTTATTATTTAATTCCACCAAAATCAGCACTGTCACAAAACAGACTGATTGTAGTAAGTGTGATGAGTTATTTGGGCCAATACGATTCCTGAAAGGAGGGTTTTACCCATAAGTCACAGGAAATGTTTTCGGGACGCAGCGCATAATGCTACCCCGCCACCCCTCCCGCCTATCACCACCAACTCAAGGTCACGCGCACAGCTAGTCCTCGAACTGTACACATGCACACAAAGATAATTACAATGTTTTGCAATAAATACAGTTTAAATGAAGTGTATTTAATTTTAACAAAATGAACCATAACATTAACAAAATCTTTGTAGATTCTCAAGTTTTCCAATGAGAAGAAAGTTGTTAATACAAAGTTTCAGTTCGATGGAGTGAAATGGCATTGTTGACGGAGATCAGAATTGCTAAACATTGATTGGTGTTAAGTCATTGATAAAGATTTGATTAATGCTATTGATTGGTGTCGTCGACAATTTATTGTAAGTTTAAATCATAAATTAAGACAAAGCTAAATCTTCATAGCTACTCTTGGATCGAAAAGAATCCGAGATTGAAAGTTGACCATAAACTAACAAATAGAATTACAATAACGGGAGTTATATAACAATTTAGTTTATTTCTGCGTTTTAACACATAAAACAGTTTACTAACAATAACTTCCCGTTTTATATCAATAATAACTAAAAACACTAGTTTTGGCGCTGTAATATACGAGGGTTAAAAAACCACACAACCCAGTCTGATATAGATAACAGTCAGTTTTGTGTTTGATGAGTCTATGCAAAAATAAAAACTGCTTAATTTTGTAATCCACTTTTTATTTTTCAAGGTAGGGTTTTTATTTTTTCCTTGTAAGCTTGTACACTTCGTCCAATGCTGTTCAGCTTGTTGAACCCTTCCGAATAATAGGATTTGTCCAAGACTGGAAAATAGCCATTCGTTTCTGTTATCATATAGTCGTTTGAATTAAATCTTCTTCCCGCCTGCCTTTTTTCATATTAGGAAGCAAATAATGGTCTGACGGAGCCAGGTCTGGAGAATAGGGGGAATGTGGAATGATTTAGAGTCCTAATTCCAATAGTTGTTCTGCTAAGTGTTGCTAAGGGTCAGTTCCCTAAATCTAAGATCATCTTGAGTGGAGTCCTGAAGCGAGGAGACATCAGCAACTCATCCATTTATCTTTTTAACGAGCAATTAGATCTCATCTGCAATAACTTCGGTGTGGTTTTTGTTGACGCCAATGACTCAATAAAAAGATATCACTTGGCTCGTGATGGTCGTCATCTTAACAGAACAGGGAACCATCTTCTCGGCAAGTTCATTTCCTCTCATATTCAGGGGGGAGTGGATGTAGTGCCTTCGGCGATTAGCTCTTTACCTCTTCCTCTAGCGCCTACTTCTTCGGAGACCGCAGCCTTGGACGGTCACCCCTCTTTGAATGTTTTGCTCTCAGTGGCCAGCTCTGTACAACCACCTCTATCTCCCCCTTTGTCGGGAAACGCAGTCATAGGCCGCCATCTCTCTGCAGATTAGCCCATGTGAACATTCGTTCAATTAACACGGGGTTCGGTGAGCTCTGCTTTATAGTTGAGGATTTCGACTTTGATTTCTTGGGTATCTCAGAAACCTGGCTTACTCCTGATATGTCTTTGGACTGTTACAGTTTGAAGGGCGTTTTCATTTTGGCGTTTTGATAGGACGTGCGGCACTGGCTTGCCTTCAAATGGCGGCGGTGTCGCCGTCTACTTCAGGGAAAGATTCGATATGAAGCGGATCTATCTTGATCATATTGATGGCCGGCTAGAATACATATGCGTGTTGGGAAAAGTTCAGGGATTACGCTTGTGTGTCTGTGTGGTCTACAAGCCTCCGAATATCTCTTACTCATGCTTTACTTCTCTGTTCCACGCCCTCTTCATTGACATGCTCTCTCAAGTTGATGAGGTGATTTTGATGGGCGACTTTAATGTTGATCTTCTTGGGAACAATAAGCCGGAGTTCAAGTATTTCAGGAATCTCTTGGCATCGATGAACCTTGCTCAGATCGCCAATGAGCCAACCCGTGAAACAGACAATACCACAGCCTTGATTGATCATATCATCGTTAGGAATTCCCTGAGCAACATGATTGTTGGTGTGGTTGACACGTCTAAGATCTTGGATGGTCGAGGCAAGCGTATCACTGACCACAAGTTGGTTTTCTGTGACTGTCATTGCAAGACTAAGGAATGGATGAAGGAAAAATTCATTTCCTACAGAGAACTGTTACAGGTGGATCTGCAGATGTTTTCCTCAGAGCTTTCCTCCATTGAATGGCATAGGGTTGAACTTCAGAGTGATGTTGACGATGATGTGGATATGTTAACCGCGGGAATTACACACGTATTTGATGCATGTGCTCCATTGGTAAAAAGCGTGTGACCAAAAGGAAGGCGCCCTGACGAAATTCAGAAATAATGCTTCTGACACGCACAAAAAACCAATTAAAAAAGATTTACTTTGTCGTAATGATGCACGTGCGAAAGCGACATACTGTAGCGCACGCAATAAACTCAATTACGCCGTTTGAAAGGCAAAAAAAGATTATTTTGCGGCAAAGTGATAGTGCAGTGACTCAAAATTTTTCCTGGGCAACCTTGCGCGTAGGAGATCTAAAGGTAGGCACTGCTGGCGGTTCTGTATCGGTTAATATTTCCCCGGATGAAATTAACCGCTACTTTGCTGGCTTGGGCGGCGATAACAGTGTGAACCCGGAAAGACTCGCTTTTTATAAGCACGCTACTTGCGAAAAGGTGCAAGATAAATTTCAGTTTCGGCAGGTGAGCGAGAGTGAGGTAAAAAACATTATCAACAGTATCTCCACAGCGGCCTTTGGCATTGACGGAATTTCAATCAACATGGTCAGAGCAGTTAGTCCTTTCTGTATCGGGGCTATCACCCCTATCATTAATGTCTCTCTCTCCTCTGGCCAATTCCCCTCTGGATGGAAAAAAGCCTAGTCATCCTTCTTCCCAAAAATAGTAATCCTACAAGTGTGTCCGAGCTTAGGCCCATTTCTATTTTACCAGTTCTGTCTAAGGTATTGGAAAGAATTGTGACAAATCAGTTGGTTTCCTTCCTGGAGTGCAGCGGTGTTTTGCCCGATAGTCAGTCTGGTTTCAGTACGACATCTGCTCTACTAAGTTTGACAAACCAACTGTTTTCCGCCAGGGATAAGAATTTCTGTAGTAGTTTAGCTGCTCTTGATTTCTCACATGCATTCGATTCAGTGAATTTTGATATGTTTTTGGCTAAGCTGCATTACTACGGTTTTGATCAGGTTTCAACAATGTGGTTTCGCTCTTATCTGATCGACAGAACCCAGGTAACCAGGGTGAATGATCGTTTTCGGGGATTGCTCTCAAGGAGTCAGGGGTTACTCAGGGTAGCTGCTTAGGTCCTATTATGTTTCTATTGTATACTGCGGATCTTAATCCTGAGTTATCATTCTGTTCCCTTTACTCCTACGCTGATGACACTCAGCTTGTGTTGTCATATCCTCCATTGCAGTCTTCCTTGGCAATGCAGCAGATTAATGCTGATTTTTTGAGGGTCAGGCTCTGGGCTGACGGTCACGGGCTTCAGTTGAATCCAAGAAAGTGTTCACTTGTTAATTTTTACCCCTCTTCAAATGCAGTCTTTCTTGGTAATGGACCCTTGGGAGTTTCCTTGGGAGGTGTTCCTTTGCAGGTTTCGGACACAGTAAAAATCCTTGGCGTTACTTTTGACAAGCAGTTAACCTTCTTGAACCATGTTCAAAATATCAATCGTGGTGTAATGAATAGGTTAAGAGTATTGATTAGGTTTAAGGGGTTACTCCAGGAGGAAGTGAAACTTAAGATTGTCAAAGCTGTGGTTTTCCCAGTTATTGTTTATGCTCTTCCTGCATTTGGGGGAAGATTGACCCTTGAGGGTACGGTCCTGATTGATGGGTTACAGAACTCTGCTGTAAGATTTGTGTGCGGCCTGATCACGTTAGCTAGTATCGCCGTACAGCAGGGATCCTTCCGATAAAGTGCATTTTCAAACTTCAAGTGGCTTGCCTTGTTCACAAGGTCTTGCTGACGGGAAAACCCTCTTACCTCAGGGGGATGCTACAGACCCGGGCTGAGATTAGGGACTGTCACACTCGGCAGGACGTCATGCTGGAGGTGCCCAAGGTCAGGCTGGAGATGGGGAGGAATGGATTTAGATACTTTGGCCCCCAGATATACAACAGTGTCCCTCACAGTCTAAAGGATTATGGATATTCCTCGTTTAAAAACAATCTCAGACTGGCCTTGGAGGAGGAGTGTTTCACCCCTAAATAGCTGTTTAATGTAATGTATTATCGGTTTGATTAGTTTAATTTTGTATTTCTCGGATGATGATAGATAGATTTGTATGTGCCTTGATTGAAAATGTATGACTTGAGTTATTTTGAAAAACAACAATGTAATGTTGAAAATCGCTTCAAATAAAAACGTTATTATTATATTAGGCCAAGGTTTCAGGCAGCCTTGGGAGTTCCAAGATAAATAAATAAAATAATAATAAATAAAATGTCCTTATTTAAGAGCGTTTCTCCTTTACACACGTTTTTCAGAATAACTCGTGTCATAAATTACAAAAGGTACAAGTAACATAAAACCAACGTAGCTAGCTATATTGAAACCAATAAATAACAGTTACAACAGCCAAATAATATTAAACTACTATAATCGTGTAAAACCTGTTTTATTTCGGCTTTAAAAGCTTTACAAGAGGCAACATATTAAAAGTCTTCGGGAAGGTCATTATAAAGGGTAGGCCCAAATTAATTAAAAGCTTTTCCGGCCAGTCTCTAGCCTAACTCTAGGAAAGTGCAGCCTGCCACGCTGACAGACTCATCGTTCAGTAACCTATTCCCGAGAACGAAGTATCTCACTCAGGCATTGCGGCTCTTTAAGACACAAGACTGTGGGCCATGCAGCATGTCAGCATCCTGCAGAAGACTTACATAGGAAGCACGTGGACAGCCTCGCTATAGGGGGACACGTGGTCAAAAAGCGTAAAATATGTGTCACACTCTCCCAGCCCACTTCTGCCAATTTAATACAGCTTCTTTTATATTAAATTTGGAGTAATCACGGTAACAGATAGGCCGTGGCCCTAATTTTTCTTTCCTGCATGTCACTGTGCAGTGTATAAGCTTGTCATATGCTATACAGCCAAACTAATGGCAATTATAAATGTATTGAATATATAATTTAGTTAGACTTTACTGATTTTGTAATAACAGATTCGCAGGCAGTAATAAGCGATATAGAAAATTATTGTATATTTTAATTTATTGAATGACGATTTGAGGTACATAATACGGTCGTAGTATATCTTCATAAATGATATGGGATGCAATCAATTAAGTCAAAAATAAATGTTCTTTCAGGAAAGTTGGCAAATGCAATGTCAAAACACAAATCTATTCTATAAAACGTTTTGAGAAATTATCCCCTTTGTAAAAACATATATATTTTATGTTTTCACGCATTCAGTGGTTGTGATATTACTTCTAGGCTGTTTAAAAAAGGGGGGCTTTCATCAAATCACGAAGAAAGCTTTCCAATTTTGATTGATTAGTTAAGTTTTCTACACTGCCCTGTCCAAAAATTACAAGAAAATAGAATTCAAATCTTACTAACGATATACAGGACTCTAAATTCGGAGCGTAATCATCTTTGATAAACTCAGTTCATTAAATCTACAAATCTGCACAACCTATCATGAGTATAATTATCCAATCTTCCACCAACAAGTGCAGCGGTTCATCAGCACATAAGCTGTGTCTGTTACCATGTTCATAAATGGGTAAGGCATGGTTTTGAACCCCAGAAAAGGTGATGAATGTTTAAAAAAATCCTGGAGCCAATGACAACAATATTACTACCAGCTCTCAATGAATTGTACTTTACTCAGTAATAATAAGAATGAATGTGATTCGCGGTAGAAAATCGGAGTTGCAACGCACTTTAACTTGTGGTCTGTGTAATGAGCAAGCATTCTTCAATGTTGTTTCATTTTCAGAGTGACTGTGAGGAAGAGAGTACATTTGACCTTGAAATTTTGGAAGATCTGGAAATAACAAAATTAGGGCAATAGAATGATGATAAAACTGAAATTCCCGAACGTCAAGATGATGACGATGAAGAAGAAGAAATTAATACTTTTGTTCTTTAAATTATTAAAAGTGTATAGGTTGAAATTTAATATAAATCGTAATAAATGTAAATCTGCAACATAAACATAAATTTAAAATATATTAACTCGTTTTACTTCCCTAAAAAACGTTCTACTAAATATCTACTTTTTATACATTAGGTTATACAGTAAGTATTTCATATAAAGAGTTTATAATTACACAAATTAGGTAAATATTATTAAAAGAATATATTGAAAATATGTAAATACTATATATTAACCGATAAATATTACAAATTATTCAATATGCAAAGCAACCTTTTTCAGATATTCACGATTGACACTACAATACGGTACGTATGACAGCGCTGCGTATTCACTGCCTTCTATCTCAAAAACGATTGAGCAAATACAAATGTTTAAAATAAATTTTATCCCAAATGTTATACTCTACAACATCACTGGAGCAATATAAACCGAGATACTAATGGCGAAAAACTGAGGTTTTCTACCTTTGACCTTGAATAACGACAGGAGATTATATGTGACTTTGAGATAATGAAAACAACAAAATGATTGAACTTCAGTAAATAACAATGCGTTGCGTTGCGACTTTGATTATGTATCAATCTCTAGAATAAGTCAAAGGTTGCGAATAATCCAATAACAATTTTATGATAATTGATAACTAAGAAAAAATAGCTATGTAGTTGCATGGTATTTGTAACTAGCCGGGCAATATGTCAAACTAGAAAAAATAATATTAGATGTCTCAATGTCTGTTCTCACTATGCAATGTTTATTGTTTTTAAGGTTGGAAACTTATAAACATAATGGTTGAATATGATGTTATCAAAGGGTTTTGTCTGAATTGTTTAAAATTTAATCGTTTAAAATTAAACAAATATCCAGATTAAAAAGTTCAAAATTTATTGTGTAGGTAAGTTTGCCATTTCCGAATTGTGAGTTGTTTTCATAAGACTGTGACTAAATAGCGTTGTGTGTACTGTCTTAAGAAGATTATGTTGTAAATGTTTATTAGTGCACTACGCATTTTTTTATTTTAGAAATGGTATGTACTTAAGAAGTGATATGATAGGAATATTAATTAGATAACACTGAGGAAACGCATCCTACCATAAACCTTATTGTAGGCAATAAACAAATTGCTAACTTAGTACTAACTTTAAGTTAAAGAGTAAAAATATATGTATAGAGGAAAAACTAAGACACATTACTAGTGTACCTGATTGTTATAGACATACTCAACCCTACTTGACCAATTGGGCTACCTGAGGGCCTGTCCCCTAACCAAGAGCAAACCAACTTACCCAAGAGGGATTTTCTTCCTTTTTGGGAGAACGATTTGTAGGTTTTTAGAACTTTTATAGCATTGTTCAGATAATGTTTACTTTAGCCACTTTACCTAAAACGAAAGAACATATTTCCGTAAAAAGAAAGTATAAATTTCGTAAAATAGTATAGGTACTGTCATTTCCAGAAAAAAATGTTAGGTGGGGTCGTAAATCATATATTGCACAAAAGTGTATTAATTTTATTGGTAATTGTCACATTAACGGCCGGGGCGGCAAGATACAAGTTTCGCGTTATTAACTTATTAGAATTGTCCTACAGAACAAAACAATATAAGGTTTGATGGGGTGGAAATGAAAAATAATGAAGTTCTAGAACATAAAAAATGGAAAAACTGTTCAAGTGCGGAGCAATATTTCCATGTTCTACATCCACATAGGGCATCACGTGACCTTTTGTGACCATGATACAACCTCGTGGTGACGTCATCAGATGCGGTGCCATCTTTGCAAACGTAAATGAAAAATAATACTGAAATGAGCAGAATTTTGATCCAAATGAACAATGTTTTTCTTACATTTCGAGCTACAAATTAATTAGTTGTTATCGAGTTGAGACGAGTGCCTCCGGCCATCAGCGCGGGCTTCGGCAGCACCGAAGCCTATAGACTGTAACTGGTGCTGCCGAAGCCCGCGCTGATGTCAACGACAGAAAAACATCCCTCGAGATAGTACCTATCAGTAAAATATCAAATTCTAGAGGGGCTGATCAGAAATATAAATTGAATTGTGATGGAAAGGCAATTATTTATCATGTAAAAAACTTAATAAATCATGAATACCCCTAATATGAATATGTATATAAATGGACATTAATAGAGAACGCTTACCATTAGTGTGTTCCACAGAATGTACAGAAACTAAATAATCTCGTTTCGGTCGAAGCGTAACCTCTTAACATGTCCGACAAAACACTCCGACATCACCAATTCACTACGATTGGTCGAACTATTGGATGGTTGATCCATGATCGTCACGCACTCACTCGATTCAAACTACAGTACACGATATCTAGTGAAGCACTGACTTTTGCCCCGGAGCGTTCAGATAACAGATACACTATCAGTCCCAGCCGCAGATAATATTTACGACACACCAGTTCACTACGATTGGTCGAACTAGTGGATGGTTGTTCCATGATTGTCACGCACTCACTCGATGCAAGCTACAGTACACGTTATCTGACTTCTGCCCCAGAGCGCTCAGATAACAAATATGCTATCAGTCCCACCCGCAGATTTTACAGATATCCAGACACAGCACACAAACAGAACATTAAAACATTAAGAACTTAACTATTTTTGTATATACCCTCTAAAATAATGTTGTTTGTCATTTGCACCCCCTAAAACCATATATATGTTTTGTTCAGGAGGATGAGCAGAATACGTTGATAACGTCAAATTCTTGATTTGCCACCTAGACCTTTAATCTTATAATTTCCATTTTATTTTTATATTTATTAGTTTTTTTAAAATCTCATTTAAGCCTCAGCGTCAGCTATGCCGGCTTCGAAGTGCACTGGTTTTTTATTAAAGTACAGTAGAAGTAAAAAGTACATGATTGGACCTTCCCAGGATTTGAACCCGTGGGGAGGTTTAAATCCTGTTCAATTCGAACATAGTCTGAATCTTCCATAATAGCCTAATTACCTCCTTAAATGGTAAACCAGTTTGTTTATATCTGTTGGTGTCTAGCATTTTGGCTGAGTAAAATCTCTCGGTTAGAGAGCCGGACTATAACTATTAGTCTACGGAGGAGGACATTTTATTAGTTCATCAATTAGGGGAAGGGAGAGATTGTGGTTTCTGGGTGAGGGAGGATAACAAACTAAGGAGGGGTAATTTTAAGGGAAGGGAATATTAAGTGTACCAAATGCACCTTCATGGTGAAGAATATTGACAATTTTCCTTTATTTCAGTTTGCCAACTATTGCACAAATTCTTTGGGCATCTTGACATTGCTTTTCCTGTTTAGTTGATTTTGTTTGTTGTCATTTGTAGAAATAGTCACTGTTATTCTTGTTTGCATATTAGTGAGTGATACTTTTTTGCATATTCATTGTATAAAATTATAGACGTGAGTGCTCTATAAAGTATAGCCTGTTACTAGTTATTGTGTCTGAATGGACAGAAAATACTTTGTGTTATTTTCTTTTACTTCTTAATACAAATTTAAATTCTTTGTGTCCTTCTGTAGTTTAGCTGGTAGCTGTTTTTGGTGGCCATTGCCCTGTTACGTAGAATAATATGGTTAGATGAATTTGTAATATTTTAAAAACTCCAGCATTAATGATTAGTCTCTTTGAATTTTATATTTTACTGATCGGTACTCAAGAGTTGTTTTTCATTTGTTGCCACCAGCAGGGGACAGCCTGTGCTGATGTCTGGAGGCATTACTGTCAACACGTCTAACTATTAGTTTCTTTTACGAGATAAGAAGAAGTTCAACCTTTCTTAAATTTAATTATTTTATTGTGTATTAAATTACTTATTAAGCATTTTCTCTTTGAAAAAAATATTGTGAAGTGGCTAAAGTAAACATTTATCTACTTTACATTAAAAATTGAACAAAAATTGGGAAGTGTGTCTTATAAACTAATATTATCTGATACGCTTAAGCCTAATGGTATGCAAATAGGAAATGGATTGCTTTTCATAATTATTTATGTAAAGAGCATATTGGGATAGTTTAATATCTTCTTGCACTCGTACTCAGTAGGTGCGTACTCTATAGCCTATATAAGGTTCAAGGTAATATATATTATGTCAAAGTAGATAGTTATAGGACTAAATTCATAAGGAGATCAATACTTTATTCAATGAATACAAACCTTATAAGAAGCGCAAAGCCAATGTTAAAAAGTCTGCCAACTTTTATTTGAATTTGGCAAGCTTAGTGCGTCCACCGCTAGGCAGTGTGAAGGGCACTCGTGGCGTGGCCAGCTAGAGTGAGACAGAAGACAGAGCGGGAGCGAGGGAGAAGACAGTGTGCGGCCAGTTAGAGAGAGAGAGAGAGAGAACAAGCTAGAGTGAGAGGGAAAGAGGGGGGAAATAAGCGCTCCTAGCGGCGGACACGCTAAGCTCGTTTTGGCGGGAAACCAACTTGGCAGAGTATTCTCCATAAGCTTTGCGCTTCTTATAAGGTTTGTATTCATTGCTTTATTCCTCTAAATATCTGTGCTGTGTGTCACTGTAAGCAAAAAGGAAATTTGAAAATAATGAAAAAAATCTGTAATATAACTTTTTACAATCTGAATAGGAAATTACTATAAGAAATTTACTATAAACCGTTAGTTTAATAAATTAAATATAATTATATACTAATTTTTATGTACAAACTACCTAGAGGCCATCTCTAAACTTTTGCACTTGGGTATCTTTCCTCAATGTCTGAAGACAAGCTTTATTACACCCATTTTCAAGAGTGGAGCTGTCTCCGATATAAAAAATTTCAGGCCAATTTCTATACAATCAACTTTGGCTAAGGTGTTTGAATCTCTGGTTCTTGCTAGACTATCTTTTTTCTTTAAGAGTCACATATCTAGGGCCCAGCATGGCTTCTGTAGTGGTAGATCAGCTTTAACAAATCTGGTAATTTATCAGGATGATATTATATCAGCCTTTGCAAGAGGTCATCAAGTTGACAGTATATATATCGACTTCGCTAAGGCTTTTGACAGGATGAGCCATGTACATCTCTTGGCTAAGCTTAGCAATATGGGTGTCGCTGGACCCATGCTGCGGTGGTTTGAAAGCTATGTTAGTGGTCGTCACCAGAAGGTCAGATATAATGGGGCAACCTCTCGGGCCTTCCCTGTGCTTTCTGGAGTCCCTCAGGGTTCTCTGTTGGGCCCTGTATTGTTTACCATATTTATAAACGATTTGACTTATGTTATCAAACACTCAAAAATATTACTTTTTGCAGATGATGCTAAAATATATAATGAAGTAGCCTCAGAACTTGATTGCAGATTGCTCCAGGACGATTTGAATAACGTACTATTGTGGTGTTCTGAGAATGAAATGGAATTGAATGTATCAAATGTGCAGTACTATCCTTCTCTCGAAGAACTGACACTCTGATCTTCAATTTTTCTCTTGGAGAAGAGCCACTTACAAGATCTTCTGTGGTCAAGGACCTTGGAGTTACAATGACATCTACATTGAGTCCCAACATTCATTTAGACTGTATTAGTAGGAAGGCAAGTTCGGCCCTTGGATTTATTATCAGAGTGTCCAAGGATGGTTTTTCTCCTGGAACGTTAAGGACACTTTATATTCATCTAGTTCGCCCCATCCTGGAGTACTGTTCTCCTGTCTGGTCACCATATCAACTAGGCCACATTGATCTTCTTGAGGGTGTTCAGAGAAAATTTCTTCGGGTCATTGGTGTACAACTTGGATTTCGTTATGCGGATGTTCCTTTGGATGACCTAAGCCACCATCTTGGACTTCAATCCTTGGATTTCAGACGTAAAGTCCTTGATCTAATGCTCCTAAAGGGGATCATCTCAGCCACTGTGGACTCAACTGATCTGCTTGGGAGAATCGACATTCGTGCCCACCAGTCTCTTAGAACCAGACAACTTTTTGAAAGAAGATTCTGTCCAACCCAATATTCTTTCTTCAGTACCATACCACGTCTCCACCGTCTGGGAAACAGCCTTCCTGTTGACTTTGATTTTTTCGCTATGTCTGATGATGCTTTTAGGAGAAAACTCAGGAAACTCAGTGCTTTGTGAGCTGGCATGTCCTGCTGCAGTAACTTATGCATGTTGTATTTATTTATGTAGTAATTGTTGGTTTGTTGAATTTTTTTTTGTACATATTTTCGCTCACCTAAATTTTGTATATCTTGTAATTATTATCTGATAGCATGTATCTGTTTACTTTTCTGTCCTCACTATAAATGAATTAAGTTTTTTGTTGAAGCTGATATGCATTTGGTGTATGTTGTAGCTTTTGTGTGTTAATTATTCGTTGTAATTACATACTTTTACCTCTTGTTATGATCATTGTCAATATTTGTTACAAGCCATGTATATTTATCTATTGCTATGGCTTTTGCTAAAGTCATTATTATAAATTATATTGGTTCATTTTTTGCTATTTATGTGTAAGATTATATATATAAAGTCCAGTTGCATGTTTGGCTTGACCCATAGCTTGTAAGTAGTAGTTTGGTTTGAGTGATGTTGCATGTTTGGCTTGACCCTTTGTAACTGAGTTTGGATTTAGCCGTCTTTGTAGAATTATATTTGTAATATTGTTGTATATTGGTCCTTGACCATTGGAAGTTGAAACAGAATATGTTAAGTTCTCATACATATATATATATATATATATATATATATATATCTATCTTTTGAATTTGTTATAATATTGATTCATACTTTGCATGTTATGTTACAGGTTACCGTATTTAATATCATAAATTATTCTTTTATACTGAATATATTGTTGTTCATCTTGATGTTGGCTGCAAGTAAAATTATTGTATATTGTAAAATGGTGTTAACCGTATATGAATAAATAAATAAATAAATAAACTAAATAACGCCACAGGGGAGAGGGGTTTTCAGCAGCATTACACACCGTTACATGGTATGGTAGGGTGTTTTGACACAGAATTACATAAATATTAAACCTCAACAATTAATTGCATGAATTCATTCACAAAATTCACCCATTTCCACACCAAAGATTGGTATTTTATTCGTCCCCTTGATAAGAAAACGAACATAGTCTGAATCTTCCATAATAGCCTAATTACCTCCTTAAATGGTAAACCAGTTTGTTTATATCTGTTGGTGTCTAGCATTTTGGCTGAGTAAGAATTTTTGACATTTAAACCAATTGTTGACAGAAATATTAAACTAATAATAATAATATAGTTGGTAAATATTGTCTCTTATCATAAATCCAAATACAGTAGAGTCCCGCCAATCCGAACTAATTGGGACCGAACCTTGTTTGGATTGACGGGAAATTCGGACTAGGCGGATTTTTGTTAAATACTGTAGTACCATTTATCAACTTTCAAGTGCAATTTACGTGGTTTTAAAACAATTAAATGCATACAATAATCAAATGCAATAAACAATAGTAAGTAACGTATTAAACGTAATAATAATATTACAGCTTCCTGTCTTTGTACGGTAACAACATCGCGTGGTCGAAACTGAGTGCCATTGTTTGTGCGTAATGAATCTAGTAGAAGCCACTTGTCTGTGGTGGGGCGGGGCGAGTTGTCGGTGACCTTGAAACAGTGTGGCGCGCCAAAACTATTGGACTGCCACTACCTCACCCCTATCCCCTCCACCACCCACCCCGGTGACGAGTGGCGAGACGACAGTTTAGTGCAATCTTCCATACGCGCAGCACGTGCTCTTACTGTGTATTCTGTAGTTTGTTGGTGGTTTGCAGTTTTGTTTGTTTTCTTTGCTCTGCTCTGTGCGTATATCCGATATCATTATGGCTAGTAAAACGTAAACACAACTCGTGTACGTTAAAAGAAAAACTCGAAGTTCTCAAAAGACTAGACAATGGTGAAAGTGCTACTCAACTTTCAATTGAATTTGGTGTCGGTAAAGCGACGATCAGTGACTGGAAAAAGAAGCGGGCAAAAATCGAACAATTTTGCTCTGTTACAAGTGAAACACACTCTAGAAAAACGTCAAACTACTACTGTGTCATCGTATGACAAACTCGATGAAGCACTTTACTTGTGGTTTTTCTCAAGAGAGACAAAAAAGGCATTCCCATTACCGGCCCTCTTATTAAAGAAAAGGCGCTTCTACTAAACATCCTTATGGGAGGCGATCCGTCATTTTCGGCTAGTTGCGGTTTTTTAGATCGGTGGAAAAAAAGGCACGGTATCAGGCAACTGACTGTAACTGGCGAAAAGATGTCTGCAGACAGCATCGCAGCCGCAGAGTATCTTCAGGAGTTCAAAGAAATTACATCCTCCTACTCACCCCAGCAAGTGTACAACGCTGATGAAACAGGGCTAAATTTCAAAGCGTTGCCAACAAAGAGCCTAGCTTCAAGAGAAGAAAAGTCCGCTCCAGGATTTAAAATGGATAAGCAACGACTAACCGTATTAGCATGCAGCAACGCTTCCGCCACCAATAAGATACCTTTGATGGTTATCGGTAAATCCAAAAAACCTCGATGTTTTTAAAAACATGAATATGAACGCTCTGCCGGTTTACTATAAAAACCAAAAGAAAGCTTGGATGGATCGTGCTTTGTTTCAAGAATGGTTTGAGAAACAATTTGTGCCCAACGTGAGAGCCTACAATGAAGAAAATGGACTGCCTGATAGAGCGTTGTTACTCATAGATAACGCTCCGATCCGTCCATCCGGATGACTTAGAGCTGGTTATTGGTGATATAAAAGCCATTTTTCTACCACCGAACGTTACTTCGATCATACAACCAATGGACCAAGGAGTTCTACAAGCGTTGAAGCAAAATTATCGGAAAAAGCTGCTCCGAAGCCTGCTTGAGGAAAATGAAGACCTCACAATTCTCCAAAAGCTTAAGAAAATCACGATCAAAGATGTAATTTTCTGGGTGGGCAGAGGCTTGGGAGAACACAAGCGTAGGAGCTCTGCAGAAATCTTGGAAAAATCTTTGGCCTGATCTGCAGTTTGTTGAAGAGGTTGTTCCACCGGTAAATGAATGCGAACTTCTTCCTCTTGTAAAAAAAATACCGGGATGCGAAAATGTAGAGAAGGAGTGTGTTGATGAGTGGACGGCTGTAGATGACAAAGGCTTCGAGGAGTACACAGACGAAGACATCGTGGCATAGGTGCAAGGAGTCCCAGCTGATGACTCATGTAGCATTGAGGATGAGGGAGACGCCCAAACTACCGATATTGTTCCACACAGCGCAGCTGCAAGTGCCTTTGACCTCGCTCTACGCTACGTCGAGCAACATGCCGCTGCTACTACCCCAATGACGTAATGTTCATTCGGCGTTGGCGAAACATTGCATCGTCCAGTCGTTTTAGTGTGTTGCGTCAAAAGAAGATCACTGACTTTAGGTCTTAAGAAAGTGTTGGGTTTTTGCAGTGTTTTGTTTTATGTTTTTATCCCTTATTGTGTCCAAGTTAAAGTACAAATTATTTGCTAAGCCTTGCGTAGGGGGTTTGTACATTATAAATACAGTACAGTACAGTACTATGTTTCATTTATTAACAGTATAAATTCCGTACAATGTATGTATCATCTAACGTTTCAAAATGTAATTTCAGTTTCTATATGTCAGTAAGTAAATGCTTTGAGAAATAAAACTTACGTTTTACTATAATAACTGGTTTTAATTTATTTTCCTGCCTTTTTAGCAATTTTATATTTTCTCCTAGCCGTGTTCGGATTAGGCGGATTTTCGGATTGGCGGGGTTCGGATCGGCGGGACTCTACTGTATGCAAGTTGGTAAAAAAGAATGATTCAGCAGTGCCCCATGGTAGGAGACAGAATATGTGTTGCTTTATGTCTGGTGACATGCACAGACAGGCATACAGGATTGGCACGACAATCAAGCAGACTCCGGATCATCTGTCAGTTGTGCATGTGCACTACAATCAAGTGTAACAGTACAGTGAGTGCTGTGCCAAGCAATGGTGTAGTGATTTTCTTGTTATGTTGCATTTAGATCTAAACAAGTATACTGGTTAAAACGGTTTGAAATAACAAAAATACACATCCCGAGAAGAGACAGCAAATAGTTAACAATGTTCAGTTGTGGAATGTTAGTTATTAGTATTAATAAATTATGTTTTGCTTGGTGTTTGAAATGATTTTATTATATTAAATATTTTAGAATAATGTAACATTTGGGGAGGGATTGGTGACAGAGCTACTTAATTTTTGTGGGGTTTAGACCTACCATTATGTCCATTACAAGAGAAGGAGGGGGAATCAGTAAAGTTTGATTTTAGTGTTACATAATTAAGGGACAGCCCCCTACTCGCAAATGAATTGGTGGCAGCCTCTTGATCACACTTAAAACACAAGTTCCTTAATTTAATAACAACACATAAAAACGCTAAAATACATTCTAACTTGTAAAATAACCATGTTTAATTAACAAATGATCACTTTTTTTCTACTCACGTAACTCATAGTTCAGGTATACATATGTGTACGCGGTAAACAAATAAATTTTGAAACTCTGTTAGAAAAAGTTGATGGCATTGAAGGTGAAATTGCAATAGTTGATTTGAATGATTGTCCAGCAAGAAACAATATTGCTGTTCATGATGCTGGTTGATGTAGCACTGACTATGGATATAACATAAGCTATCGAAGCAGATAACACTCAAATAGAACAAACAAAATTCCATTTTCAATTAAAAAATATATTTGCGATCATCACTCTTTCTGTATTGGTATGTTTGAGTAGGACTTAAGTAGAGTAATCGAAGCTCAGAGAATCGTCTAAGGAAATAATGTGAGTGTAGGCTTTTAAGCTAAGTAAGTCAATACAATAAATAGATCAACTCTAGTTAACTTCACTCATTGTCGTGATTACCATAATTAACATCTTGTACAAGTTTTCTGGTTCATACTGTATTAAAACATTGCTAACACAGTCAGACTATTGACATATTTCACACTTACTATGGAAAGGCATCTTCAGTCAACAAATATTATACCAAAACTGTCAAAATACAATTATGACTGTTGTTTTAGTAACTTGAGTTGAGTAAAGTTGAGTGTATGAATATCTAGTATGCTCACTAACTTGCGTATATATTATACATTTAGTTTCCACAAGATATAGACTTGAGTAACAACTGTATGCAATTTCATAGTTTCCTATTCTTGGAGCAGTTAAATCAGAAATTCTTTATTACAAAATTTCTTAGAGAAATGTATATCGTCAGTTTACAGTGGATACAATTCAAATTGTATACAAAAATAATGTCACTCTTGAATGTCTTTCCAGTGCACATATTCATCTAGGGTGTAGAAATGTTTTACATAGTTTTTAATATTGTGTTTCCTCAATATTCCCCCTTCTCTCTGATCCTCCCAATTTTATCAATTTATTCTTATTATAGGAAAGATGTGTCAGTTTGTTTTCATTTTGATTTTAATCTAAATGTAGCATATTCTCTTACTAAACTTTTTTAATTGTTAATCTGTGTTGTAACCACTCTCCTGCCTATAAAATACTCCTTGAATTCCAGCTTTTTTTTCTGATTTGTAGACAACACACAATTCATTAATTTATTCAATAACCTGAACGATATCTATTGATGGTGTGTGTTGGTTTTCTGTATATTACATCCTGCATTCCTGTCTTGACTGTTATCATTATGTATCTGACTATGCCATTATTATGTTAAAAAATGCTAAACACTTGTTGTTTTCATATTCTTTTAGGATCTATAACATAAGTATGTTGTAGGAATCCATTTAAACTGGCTTTACTGTGAGGCCAAACTGACCATACATCGTCAAACATACTAAACCCATAAATTTAGCTTTTTTTGTGTGTTCCTTCTAGTGTTACTACTATTTATGACTGTTGACCAGTTTTCCACTTTACATCGCATCAAAACACAATTAAAATTTTGAAATACGAGGGCAATCCAGAAAGTAGATTACGTTTCGCTCTATAGCCGCTAGGGGCTGGACTATTGTGGCTATTTTGAAGTCAGTGTGTTTCTGCATTCAGTGGCTATCCAGCCATGATAGTGAAAGGTTACTGTTGGTCCTTGTTGTTTTACAATGGCAGTGTAAAATGTGTTACGCAATTGAAAATTCCACGAGTTGTGAAGTGTGGTCAGTAGTATGGTTTTTGTTGACTAAAGCAATTAAACCAAATTGAAATTTATTGCCAACTCTGTGAAGTTTATGGGAACTATGTGATTACTGAAGGTGGAGTGCGT
Organism: Homalodisca vitripennis; assembly: GCF_021130785.1. Taxonomy (NCBI): domain Eukaryota; kingdom Metazoa; phylum Arthropoda; class Insecta; order Hemiptera; family Cicadellidae; genus Homalodisca; species Homalodisca vitripennis. The sequence goes on from NC_060208.1 coordinate 109,989,772, forward strand.
CAATGCATTAGGTTTATAAATGGACGAACCAATGTGCATGGTGACCAACGAAATTATCTCTAAAGTCGATGAGAAAATTAAAGAAGAGATCAAGGAGTTTGTTACATGAAATTGTTTTGCAGAAGTTATGTTACTATAAATTTTGTGCAAAATCTTAAAAGGAACGCATAAAAATCAGCTTACGCCTGCTTCATTGACATTTTTGGACACTTAAGAAAAAGATGGTGACTCACTGCGCAATCGAGTCATTTCAAGAGACAACCTTGAGAAAAAACACATGAATTGTGAAATAAAATTACAGTCTATGGATTTGGGACTTGATGACATCATGGAACTATAGAAGGGCGTGACTACCTGGTTTAAGTCTCAGTTGGCTGAATTTTATAACACTGGAATTTCAAAACTAGTTCACCATTATGATAACTGCCAATATGTATATTGACTATGTTGAAAATAGTATTTTAGAGTGACTTTCAAATGTATATAATACAAGTTTTTTCTTGTACTTCGGTTTTTGTTTATATCAAAATGTAATCTATTTTCTGGATAGTCTTCATATTTCAGAATATTGTTATGGAGAGCCATCTTCAGTTATCAGATGTTAAATCAAAACAAAAGTAAGGTAATGTGTAATGTGTTATTTCTGTTTTATTTAATTGAATTCAGTTTGAGTGATAATGAGAAAACAGTTTGTGCTATGTAACAAAAATATCCTAAATATAACATTAAACAAAGTATAAAATAACAATCATATATTCCTTTCTGCTGTTTAGTTATGTTGCGATTACAGTTACAATTTATTTCTTAGGGAAATACTTAAAGATGCCCAGAACTAAGAAGCAATTTCGCAAAAGATTGAAATCAACAACATCCAGTTCAGAAATTAAAATCTCTGTGTTAAATGTAAGTAATATTTTAAGTAGCTCATGTTACTGAAATGTAAAAATCTAATGATTAGAGGTGTGTAAACCCAGTATTTTAGTTCTAGTCAACGGTTGCTTACACTTTTAAGTATCATATTCAAAATTTATTGCACTTTCCTCTGACATTTGGCTGATTCTTGCACTTTTATGGAGTCTGTATGCCGCAATTTATAATCTAGCATCAAGTACTTTGCTTGAGGTAAATCCTTGTTCTTATTATGGGTGTAAACAGCCAAAATAATTATACTCAAAGCTAATGAAATATATATATATATATATATATATATATATATATATATATACACACACTTATACCTACATATTTTATCAGCTTTTTTAAATAAAGATTATAGCCATTTAAATACAAATTTGATACATTTGATCATGTCATATATGACGTTTGACATACCTATTAGATACCAACAACATTTATTTGGTCCAAAATAAGATTCATATTGCATATTCTAGGTAGTTATTTGGCATATAACTGTTCCAAATTGTTTGACCTCAACCACTTTTATGAGTGCATGGCAATTTTAATTCATTGCTTAAAGTTAAATTTTTGTAAATACAGTATATCAAATTTATTATGAACAAATAAAAGAAATATCAACTGCAGTTCTCTGGCAGTTTTTCTATTCTTTCATTTTATTGTATTTTAATAATGTTTTATTGACTATTTACTTTTTGGTTTCTCAGGGTGAACCTTATCAGCCAACATTCAATGGATGGGCCACTGAAAGTATTACATTTGATAAGCTGTTGAGATTTAAAAAGCAGGTAAAACGTATTGAAATTGAAGTGGAGACAGCTGAAGATGTTATAAATGAAGTTAAATCATGTTTTGAACTCTTTGAGAAGGCTGCATTAGAAATGAAGTTGAAGGTGATTAATTTTAATGTATTTAAAAACAAAATAAGCTTGAAAATATTTGTTATTTTTAATAATCTATTTTTTAACTGATATTTGCGACACAAGGAGATGTAGGCCCAACTTAAACAGTTCGATATCTAAGTCCTACATCTATAAATAATTTTCAGACACTGGAAATTTTATTCAAATGTGTAACAAGGTAAAACATTATAAGAAACACACAAACATAACACATTTGAAGTTTTATTCAAATGTATATATCAGAACAGATTAAATATAACATCTGTTTTTAAAATAAAAACCCATTAAAACAGATTGTTGGTGTAATTTATGAAGAAGTGTACATTGACTTATATTTCCATATACACTAAATCTGTTGTCCTGATTTTTTTTTTTGTATAACTCTCTCTTACCTACATTGCAGTAATTTAAAAGTCCATTCTGAAATGATTTCTTGATTATGTATGTTAGAGGAACAGTCAGTCCTTTTTTTAAGTTATTTTGTGATTTTGGCAAATTGCATGTATACATAATGACATATTGGGTTTAAAATGTCTTTAGATTTTTTAAAATTTCTTTTTTATTCAAAAGTAAAATTTATTACCTATACTGATATTGCAAGGTGGTGACCACATTGGAGTAATTGAGTCGTTATTTTCCAGTAACCTTTCTGCTGTTGCAGTATACATCTCTTATGTGCATGTTATGAATGATGAGCTAATTCATATATAGTGGGAGGGAAGAGGAGTTTATCATGTATCTTTTAGAAGATGTGACAGTGTAAGAGTCATGTGTGGATTTAAAATATAAAAAATGTTTGAGTTATGTATACATTACCTATAAATAAATAATAAAAATTTAATAGAGCATCAATAATCCGTATAAATTGGGACACGTTTCCTTCTGGATTTTTTAAATGTTCCTAGTAAAGAGGTAATGAATGACAAAGAGCTGATGAAAAGTTATGTGAATCAAGCATAAATGATGTGTAATAAAAGCTTTAAATGTTTAAATTACAGAACAATACAGTGTACATGTTGTGTGTAAAGTACATCTAGGCTGTATTTTCATAGACATGAAATCTCTTGAAAGATATCTTGAATTAATGGATGGATGTGCAAATTCCTTTAAATTTGTGGTTTGGTTTTTTTATTTACAGCTAGCACTGAGATTCAAATCAAATGGAGTTAGAATTTGCCTAGAAATAAATTTAAAGCTTGTAGAAAAGCAAAATTAAATTCCATTTTTACTATAACATGTAAAAATTAATATGCACCCTTATGATTTAATGTCTACAATTTTTAGAAGACTTTCATATAGTGATAAAGTCAACTTTTATTTGATAAGGCAGAAGAATGTATAAATTTATAAACTCATTGGTCATCACTTCTGTGTTAGTACTTCCATTGAACATGACTCTTATGTTGCATTTGACAATCTTCCATAGTGCATTAGTTGTATTTTAATTTTGGTAAAGTTTGTATTTGGAAATTGTGTGCTATTTCAGAAAATATATTCGATTAATAGTATCTGTTGTTGAAATTGATTATGTAGTCTGTAAATTAGAAACTGTTCAGTTTACTAATGGATGATTATTTTTTTCAGGACATGATTAATAGTTTCCCAAGTTTCACAGAGGATTTAATTGAAGCAGCGATTTTTATCTCTGAATTCAGTTATGATTCAGATGATGAGATGTTAGATACAAGCATAGACGATATAGCAAACAGAAGCACTGGTAAAAATGATTTAGAATTCAATAAAAATAACTTTGGTGATTGTGAGAGTATTCATAGTAATGGGTCGTGGAGTCATGAACCATGTGAGATCTTAGAAGAAAGACATGATGGGTCATTTGTTGAGGAATTGGAATCTATTGCATCTTCAGTTCATGATTTAATAAAAACGAATTATGATGATGAAAAACTCAATCAATGGCCAGTGGTTGTTCTTTCAAGCTTGAATGTTTTAAACACAATCAAGAACAGTGAAGATGAGACAAACATAACACAAAATAGCTGTTACGTGGAGGAAGAGTTAGAGAAAAGTTCTGTACATACACAGTCTCCAGATAACTTCAGTGAAAATAATATGAAATCAGAGGAGGAAGAAAATTTAACTCTTGTTTGTGAAAAAAGCGATGAGGAACAGCACTGTAAAAATGAGGTTGAATGCAGGTCAAGAATCAATAATGATATAATGCATAATACACCAATTGTTAGAAGGAAGAGAACAAAATTAAAACCAAACTTAAAAGATGACATAAAAAATCACTCTAAAAATGTTAAAAACAGATCATTGAAAGAAAGAAAAATAAACTCAAGAAAAACGCTTGATTGTGTAAAACAAAGTGTTACTATAGTGAAAAAATTAAACAGTGAAATAAGAGTGTTAGAGAACTCAGAGACCAAGAAGCATGAAGAAACTATTGATACATTTCTGGATGCAGTAAGCGAAGTAACAAATGTTTCCCAGATCCTCTCATTAGTAAAAAGGAAATTTACCTGTATGTATTGCAAATTGTCATTTATACAAAAAGGAACTTTAGCCAAACACTTAAAAATTTGTTCAATGAGAGATGATAGGTTGAATTGTAGGAAAAAGAAAAAAAAAACAGAAGGAGACGAATCATGTATATGTAAGTTATGTGGTGCCTGGTTGAAATTTAAAAAGAGTATACCAAGACATAATGAAATGGTTCATAATCTAGTGAGGTCTCACATATGTGTGGTTTGTAATTGGGGTTTCTACAACGAACGATCTCTACAGCATCATGTCATGTCGAGACACGGTCTGAGTTTAACTGAGCATATGAAGTGTCCCTACTGTGATTGTGCATTCAGACGAAGAGATGATTTAAGGACACACTGTCGGAAACACAAGGCACCATATTTTCTGTGTTCTATATGTTTTAAGACCTTTTCAGATGAGTCTTTGTGGAAAGCTCATGAGCAGGATCATGGGTTTATGTGTGATGTTTGTGATTTCTTCACTCGGGACAAAGAGGAAATTGCCACGCATAAGTTGACTCACTTACAGTTAATAACCTACAAGTGTGATGTGTGTTCAAAGTTGTTCAACAAAAAACGGTTTGTTACTAGACATATGAAGCAAGTCCATATGAAACGACAATGTTAACTGTAAATCAAGATTGTTGTTACTTGTAAAAATTATTGGTTGTTACATTAACCCTTCAATGTGAGTAATTTCACAAGCCCACCTAGTCTGTTGCAGGAACTTTCCACCTTGCGGTCACTGCAACAGCCATTCAACTATTTGGCTATCTAAAGGGTTTTTCATATTGGGGGGTAGATCAGCCATCAGCCTGTGGCAGCCATGTTTTGGTGTCAGCTGTTTTATTAGTGTATTGTGCCATTTCATGACAATTCATTTCATCATGACAAGTTACACGATTGAGCAGCACGTCAGATGATTAAACTGTATTATCAAAATGAGTGTTCACTAGTTAAAACGTTACGTGCATTGCGACCATTTTACAGCAGACGCATTTCAATGTCAACTCTTCAACGTTTGGTAACTAAATTCGAAAAGACACAGACGTCAAAGGAACAGCAGATCTGTCGAGAACGTCACCGCTGTCCATGAAAGTATACAGAGGAACCCAAGGCATTCAATTCCTCGCCGTGCACAAGAACTCAGCCTTTCGCAAACTTCAGCTTGGAGAATTTTGCATATGGATTTAGGCCTGAATCGGTACAAAATCAGCTACGAAGCACATTTCTGGATGAATGGCTATGTTAACAAGCATAATTGCCGTATTTGGGACAGCGCCAACCCATATGAGTTTCACCAGGTAGCGCGATGCATGCACAAAAAGTTATTTTTTGGTGCGGATTTTGGGCTGGCGGTGTAATTAGTCCTTATTAAAAAAAAAAACGGTGATGCCATCACTGTCAACAGCGAACACTGCAGAACAATGATAACGGGTTTCTTTTGGCCCAAATTGAACGATATGGACGTAAACAACATATAGTTTCAGCAGGACAGCGCTAGGTGCCACACAACGAACGACACCATGAATGATTTGAGAGTATGGTTATCTCTCGCAGAGGTGACGTGAATTGGCCACCAATATCATGCGATTTTACACCTCTAAAATTTTTAGTGGGATATCTGAAGTCGTTGGTCTATGCCAATAGGCCTCAATCAACCGATGAACTTAAAATCAACATAACCCAGGTCATTGCTCAAATTCAACCGGATTTATGCGGCAGAGTAATTGAAAATTGGACCACTAGAATCCGTACCATTGTGAGAAACCGCGGTGGACATTTGAACGATGTCATATTCCATACAAAATGGCATTCATGGGCCTTTCATATGAAAAATCAATTTTGTTAATATATCATAGAAAGCTTGTTTTATTTCATCAAAACATGTACCTGCCCAAAATGAAAAACCCTTTACTAGTTTATTTTTTTAAATATAGCACAAAAATAGGTAAATGTTAAAAGTAATAAGATTTATCCTTAATTTGATCACATCATTCAAAATAACAAATCTTTGATAACAAGCACTACAGCACATCGAACTGTGTCTAATGTGGCTCACTATTACGCACTTATTTTACAGTAAAGTTTTTAGCTGTAAAACTGACTACAGTGTGTACGAGTTGGTAATAAATAGCTAACACCACAATGGAATGATCAGCTTATGAAGTTATTTGTTTAGATTAGTAAAATAACTTAATAACAAAACTTGTTGAATACCCTCATGCGTAACTGTGAGTTCATACATCATAAATTCTGTGGAGGGTGGGTTGAATGCTACTGTATTGTGAACTTTATTTCAAGAGTTTTAAGTAATGTATATAAATATGTATCAAAATAAATAAATATATATGTTTTATACATATCTTGAAAAGTAGTTTAAATAATTTGTACATAACGAAATAAAAAAAAAATTATTTAAATGTATTTTTGTTACATTTGTCATTACAATTCTGTTTATGGTTCAGTAAATTATTTATCTTAAAAGTTAATTACGTCAGATTTTTTTCTTTCCTTTTAATTAAGACAATTGGGACAAAAATGGCCATTTAAATTTGTTTGAGACTCAAAATATGTAATTTATTATCTTAATATAAATATTTGATTACTGTCAGTTACCCGTAGCTTCACACATAATTTTGCTTCACACCTATATTATGAGCACTTCTGATTCAAGTGAATTATATTTCTGATGCCAAAGTTGAGTTTGCCTTCTTGGCACAATCAAGAAAATATGTAAAAAAGTGTATATTTATGATGGGCTGTTGCTAGTGCGCAGAACCGTATGGTTAAAATCGGGTAGTAAAGTGGAGAGAGAGACTAGGTGACGTTGCACAGTGGGGCGAAACATAAATTTATGGTTTTATTGATAGATAATAAAATGAAAACCTGTTTAAACACAATAGTTGCGCTATATTTATACTTTTAAAAAACGGTATAATAATATGTGTTGTATAAGTAGGCCTATAATATATGTGATATTAGAACAGGGTTCCCACTCAATCTAAATACTCAAATTCACGGCTAATTCATGGTTTTCACGGTTAAAAAAATTAAAATTCAAGGTCGGAAAGTTTTCATAAACAACGTTACCGGTACAAACAAAATCGTGTTGGAGAGGGGCGAAGTTGAGACGTAAAACACTACTGACGCGGCAGAGCGGTAAAATACAATATAAAACTTCTTCCCATTTGACTAACGATGTCATTGGTCGTGCAGGAATTGACGGAAACGTCTAAAAGAACGAAATAACAATAGGCTTCGGTTACGACGCAAGCAATGAGCGGCGAGCGCCCGATTTTATGTGCGATTTGCTACATAATGAAATATAACAAGGCATATTATTTTTTACAAAAACATCATCATAACAGTCATCAAAGCAATGACAAAGACAAATTTCAATATAATTAGCATGCACATAGCTCATAATTTTCTTTAACTTAACAAGTTTGTTGAAATCTGAAGAGAACTTTGTTGACACAGGTTAGACAAGATGCAGGGTGACAGGATTCGTACGTTGGCTAAGGCTAACTCGTTTGAGTCCATGAAGTACACTTGCGTGATTATTAAATTATTTTTCTTGTTTTAACAACATTATTATTATTATTTCGATCAAATTTCTTCCACAGGAAAATTTTCACATAATCACACGTTCACATTTTAATTAGTACATAAGAAAAGGCAATTTTATTGAAATTAAAATAACATATAAACGTTAAATGTATAAAAAAATTATATACAACTTGTTATAAGAAAAGTTATTTGGTACCAGTTTATACAAAAAAAAAATTATATTTATACACATAAATAAAGAAATTGATAAAAATGTCTAGAATAAAAGTGAATTACGATTTTGCACTTTTTTGCTAAGTTCCTGTATCTTTCGTCTAACTCAGCTGCCCTTTTCCTGGCGTCGGACAAAACCTGGAATTTTTTGTGCTTCCAATTCTTTTTTTTTCTATTGCAGCTTGCTTCCTCTCTTTCTCAGAATTAATTTTGTCTTTCATTTCTTCTCGTTGTTTTGCCAAGTGCTCCGAGTAGTGGCGTGGGAATTTTTGGCAGCATGAACTAATTCATTAGTGATTTCCATTGCCTCCAATCCTCCTGCTGCTGATACGCCGTCACAAACTTTTCTCAACGCGACTAAACTCTCCTCCTTCAAGTTTTCAACTATACACTGTTTGTTGACAGAGAAGCCTCTTTCAACAGAAGAATTTCCGTGAGAAAGTGTCAGAATGAGTTGAATGAAAAGCTTTAAATATTTATATCAATTCTCACAATAAGAATAAGATTGGAGTGTCCGAGCTGGGGAAACAAATCTTTCATGTTGAGACATGAAACCAGCTGTTGTCCGAGGATGGGGGGAGTGGAGTACACGATATACCCCTCCCCTTCCCACTCTCATTGACAGTAGACAACAAAGGTTAATTTTTACCATAACATCGCTGCACCACATTACAATAAATGAACCTTGTACGATATATTTTTCATCTGCATGAAATGATTAATAGCGTTTAACGTAGTCGTATGGAACCCGACAAAATTATACTTGGACGACTTCCTCGATTTGTAGTTTTGTAGTAATAAAGCTTAAACACTACAAAGTTACTTGACGTTTGTTGTTTCCTGGTTAGAAAAAATGCAATGGTTTTTTTCTAACATTTTTATAACATGACGTTTCATTTGTAATATTTTACTAATACATTATACAATTTAAACACACATTCACCATAAAAGATTTAAACCGTGTACACTCGTAATATCCATGCAGCTTAGGAATCATAAAAATATTATTGATAAAGGAAAACGCATATATCACTACCGTTTAATATCTAAAGAGATGAAAAATAAAATTGTTTTCTCAAACGACCTTACTGGTAATTAAAACAGTTATATAGGCCTATAAAGTTATGGTCTCGCTGCGTTAATTGATATGTGTCGTGTAGGTTCTGCTCCGTCACATTATTATACTATTTATTTACGCAAGACCCTAAAATTAATTCAATTTATTGTCCACCATAAATTAAAAATTTTTTATAATTATTACATTGTGTTAACAGTCATTACACACAACGATATAGATATCGTACTGAATAGCATTTTTCTCATTAATATTTAAATAAAATAAGGGATTTAACAGAATGAAATTAAGTTAAAATGTAATTTAAATTCCTTACATTAGATTAAGGATTTGTATACTTTTTTATTTTATGAAAACAATAATAGACTATATCTGATACAATAAAACTCCAATACGAAAAGTGTTTACATTAAACGACAATCTATCAAGTAATTAAATTGTGTTATTAATCTCGCGTTCAATCAGAGAATGCCTTGTTTACAGCCGCGTAGCGTAGCCAAGGCCCGGAAACCTGGCGACAGACAAACACAGGGCCTCACGTGATTTGAGCCGGAAGCGTCATCTCCCACCGGCCCTTCCTTTTCCTCATTTGTTTATAAACCATATTATCAGTACAATCGCTCAGATAGCAGCACCTGTCAAACTTCGTGGTCTATCCCCTACATTGCGTGCTACTTTTTACTTTGCAATAGCGAAGGTTTTTTCACGGTGAACGAAATTCACGGCTTATTCCCGGTTTCACGGTTTTCACGGTCGGGTGGGGACCCTGTAGAACACTTACAAAGCATATCAAATAAGAACTTCTGCTACAGACAAAGCATTGGTTTCATTGCCTTCTAAGTTCTGAACCATCACTAGGCTATCATCAATATTTTCATCAGGTTAAATTACCAATTTCTTTAGGTTTTCTGTAAAGCTAAATTTTTCTACAACAAGTTGATGGTACTATCAGTCCAGTGATTACAGGATCGAATGATATATCAGAATTGTAAAAAAATATCAGTATATGTTGATATGCGTGATTCTTTTTTCTTAAAAATCCATTTTGAACTGTTTTCAACTCTTATGTCATGTTTCTTGGACATCTTAAGATAGTTGTGCTATAGAAGAATAAAGTGTTTTATTGTCTGTGCTCCATGTGTAAGTACTTTATCTACAGTCACTGGCATTGAATACCACTTTACAAAGTTAAGTTCATATCTAGTGCTTGAATTATTGTACTAAACCTGTAGCAGCTCCTTAATTATTACTGCTGGAAATGGTTGAATCCCTGAAAAACCTAGTAGTATTACCGTTAAGTGTTTCTACAGCCTTTTGGAGTATGAACTACAGGGAATGGTTTTATAATCTAAATTCATCATTTATGTTTTTTTAAATTAATATAAATTAATTGTCAGAAATAAGTAAATTCCTTTAGAATAAGAAGTAAAGAAAAGTATCATTAATTGAAACTTGGCTAACCATTTATGATGAATAATCTTTCTTGGGCGACATACAAAGTACAAGCTAAACATCATGATAGAGAAACAAACAAATTCATCAATTCTAAGTTAAACGGATCGCAATTACAGTTTGGTATATAATGCTAATCCTCTTTTACTACAACAGGACAACTACTTTGAATGCAAAAACTGAAAGGACGACATTAACACCAAGTCAAATCTAGGAGAAACCGAGTTGTATACAAAAAATAAACAAGGTGTTGAATCGTTACTTACAGGATGGATTTTTAACATTGCTAATATTTAACAAATAAGCAAACATGTTAAAATCCTGCATTTAATTGGTATAAGATGCTCCAATCTGATTGAGTATTTTACTTAACTGGTGTTCTTTTTCTGACCTTCAAATGAATGGTGAAAACAATGTTTAAAAAAATAAAGTTATATTTTAAGCATATTTGTCTCTTAAAAGTTACAGATTACATGGGTGGACTTCCATGTTAAAAATATGGCATGTTACTTGTATGTTGATAACTCATTTTAAATCCAGAGTGAGTAATGTTAACCATGAGTACTTCATTACAGGGTGTAAAAATCCTTCAATTCTCTACCCATAGAAAATGGTTTCTTCCTTTTGAAAAAAGTTGTATATGTAATGTTTTACACATTATAACAATCAATCAATCAATCAACATTTTTTATTGCCATAAAATAAAGATCATAAACAAAGTCTCATTACAGCTTTCATTATGAATATAGCCAAGTCAATTATAAAACTTAGATATCTTGTTACGTAAACATAAACCACAATACTCAAATCTGTGACATTCACGGGACAAAAGGCAGGTAGAGACTCACATACTGAGGAGGGTGATTTTGTTAAAACATCCTGTTTATACTTATCAAATGAATTATTTAATGAACATGTCAATTAGGTATATTTTTTATAACTTTCTGACATGATTTCTAACATTAATTATAAAATTTGAAAGTGAAATGTTTTTTCTGCGTTTTTAGTCTAAAGAAAGAAATACTCAAACCATTTAATGACCCAAGATAATGGTACAAAATTAAAAATTGTTCAATCTTTAAAACTAGCTGAAGTGCAATTGATTATGTGGACATGTGTAAAATGAACAAACTGCTGTGGCGGTAGAGCAACACACGACCTAATACCTGGGGGTTTATGTACCTACCCCCGCCAATAGCTCTAGTGGCCAGCACACCAACTTATGGCTTACAGCCTGGCAGTAAAAGGGTTAAAGCAAAAGTACTCACCCTGCCTTGTCTATTAAATATTTTAACTTGGACTGATATTTTACCAAGAGATTTGACTTATTGCTATGTTACTGTAGCTTAGAAGAAATTGAATTAATTTTAGATCAAAACTTTTATTAACCAGAGCCCCATTTTCTCTTCATAACACCTATTTAACATGATTCACCTTTTGAAGTCTTACATCAAGTATCTGATGTATTTCATTTATTATAGGTCTGGCCTGTGCTTTCTGTAATTGTGACTGATTATTGTCTTTTAAGATACACACTTCTTCTCAACACCATAAACAATGCTTCACCAGCACATATACATATAAACCCACCTTAGCATAGTAAGGGTTTATAATGAGTTTTACTGCTTGATACTACTCAGTAGTGAAGATTTAATAGGGATAGTAATATTTTGTAATAACTTGTCAAATAGTGTCTTGTTGATTATTTTAGGCTCCATGCACATGTTTTTAGGAGGAAAGATCAACAATGTAAAGCGTTCATTGTAGCTTCTTCGTTGGTGTCATTTTTTGGATCTCTTCTGACGAACATGATTCCAGATCCCAGGAGTCATGCAATAAGAGGAGGATGAACTGGAGCTGAACTCAACATTCACATTGAATCAATCCTTCTTATCACAGCTACGTTATGTGTAGAAAACTCGGTTGCTCCACTGTGCTTAAAGGTTGTGTCATAAACATAGTGTACTCAATTGTGTAGCTGATGAGACAATGGGAATACCTATTCATCTATATTACACTATAATTTATAGTCTAGGTATCTTTGATGTCGAAACGATGTAAGCATTAGTTTTGAGGTTCTTTGTTGCCAACTTTTTTTGGATCACCACACAAACATGACTACATCGAGTCCAGGAATAAAGGCTGTGATAGCATTAAATTCCAGATGCTGCATGAAGAAGACGGTGAACTGGAGCTGAACTGAACATTCACACACCAGACAGGTTAAATTATATCATGCTAGATAATCAAGGAGGGTAATATAATCTTACACAAAAAAAGGAATGATAGTTCTTATTTTTTTTTAATCAGAAACAGTACTTTCATACAAAAATGTAATAAAACAATAACACACCACTTGGATTCTTTGGTAAATTTTTTCTTAGTTCATCAATGGCAGTGCATGTAGTGAATGAGAAACAGCATTATCAAATATCGTAACCAAATTTCCCATCTGAAACAATAATAAATTGTATTATTATGTTGAAGTAAAAGAGGTTTCATAATTATTCATAAATTAGGCCCTATCACTAGATAAATATGCAATACAATTAATTTTATTGTAACAAGTTTCTATATAAAGGTGATTTTTTTCATGTAATGACAAAAGATGTACTCTATGCTAGGAAAGTTAAAATAAATAAAGTAAGAAATAATACACAGACAAATTTATCAGCATTTTTAAATACCAATTTTCCCTGGCTTATGCATTTATATAAACAAGGTGAGATATCTCAAAATCTCTCTCGAGGCAACTGACATTGGTATCATTTGTTTAAATAAACATTGGTTTATGTCTGATGAAATTACATTTCAAAATAGTATAACTAGATTTAGAACAGAAACATATTATAGAAAATATGGTCAAGAAGGTGATACCTGTATTTTATTGATGGGTAATTTAAATTTAGTTAAAAAAAGAAATCAGAGTGTTTATTTTGAGGATTGAATTATTGAAGGATCAAGTATAGAACTAGCTGAATAAAATACAATTATTATTTCAACTTATAGAGTGCCTAATTCTGTTAAGGGGATTTTCCAACAATTTTTAATAAACTAAAATCTATGTTTGTTTTGTTAGAAAAGGAAACTAGAAATAAAACTATTTACATTGCAATGGTTTTCAATATAGGTTTAATTGAAAGCAGTAGAGCGCCTAACCTCTGAGATATGTTTTAAATTTTTATTAGGTTTCATGGTTATATGGTGCTGAATGTTTTCTTGATCCCACAAGAATAAATACTTTTTCTAAAAGAGTATTGATAAAATCCTCAGCAATAAAACTGAATTAAAAAACTTAATTGTGATCAAGAGATATTATATCATCAGGCTCTCTTTCTTGAAATGATTGATATTAACAAATCTTGTAAAAACGAGAAAGGGAATCAAGCCCCTAATGTTAAAAGAATTTTTTTCAAAACAAAATGATTAAGTTCTCTTAATGAGGTCCATTGGAACGTTCTTAAGTAAATGCACCCTCAAGATCGTTTTAATAGTTTCTTTTTACAATTTAAGTTGATCTTTGAACATTTTATATACTAGGCATGTTTTTAAAGTAAGTACCGTTTTTAAATTACGCCGCCGCAGCGCTGTAGTTGCCGTTTAGCGCATGCGTGTAGTGTAACTACATCAGTTGGGAAGCCACAGTCACCATTACGACGCCGTTTATCGAGTCTTCGTTTGTTTACGTGATTTTAAAATCCCGTCGACTGTGAAGGCTTAAAAGCAATTGATATTCATCGTCAAATCAGTGAAGTTTATGGTGAAAACATTATGAGTGAAGGAATGGTGTGGAAATGTGTTAAGGCCTTCAAAGATGGCCGCACAAACGTTCATGATTAGGAACGAAGTGGGCGACCTTCAGTCATTACCAATGATCTCATTCAAAAAGTGGGCTGTAAAGTGAAAGAGAACAGACGGTTCACAATTTCGTCCTTAGCTGAAAAAAGTTCCTGCTATATCAAGAAGTGTTTTCTACGAAATTATGTCCGAACGTTTAAATTATCGGAAACTGTGTTCACGGTGGGTACCGAAAATGTTGAATGATGAGCACAAAACCAAACGATTGGGCAGTGCATTGAGCTTTCTCGAGCGTTACAGTAATGAGGGCGATGATTTTTAAGCCATATCGTTACAGGCGATGAAACGTGGGTAGCCTACGTTACACCAGAATCAAAACAACAGTCAATGGAATGGCGACATTCAACATCCCCTTAGGAAAGTCAAATTCAAGCAATCAATTTCTGCCCAGAAAATCAGGTTTGGGACAGACAGGGTGTGTTGTTGGTCAATTTTCTGCCTCACGGTGAAACGATTAAGGCAGCCGTGTACTGTGAAACTTTAAAAAAAACTGAGCCGTGCAATTCAAAAGAAAAGGTGTGGCATGCTGAGTGCAGGCGTCGTTTTGCTCCACGACAATGCTCGTCCACATTCAGCAAATCGAACGCAAGAGCTCATTACTTCATTTGGCTGGGAACAATTGGACCATCTACAGATACAGTCCCGATCTAGCACCTAGCGACTAACATTTGTTTCTGCACTTAAAGACACATTTCGTGGGGAAGCGTCATTCCAATGATGAAGTAAAAACGTCTGTGCAACAGTGGTTGTCCAGTCTGGCGGCAAACTTCTTTGACGACGGCATACAAAAGCTGGTCTCAAGATACAAGTGCCTTAATAATAATGGATATTATGTAGAGAAGTAGAGGAAAGAATGATCTTTCAGGTAAATAAAGTTTTGTGTGAAAAATTTACTTGTTGATTTTTTTAAATATTAAAACGGTACTTACTTTCTTGTTGCTTTTTACAATTATTGATGCCTAGTTGTGACTAGTTTTAATACAGCCTGCTTAAAAGAACAAAAAGTACTAGAAAAACTGTCTCAAACCACTGAGTTTATATAATGTTACTGTAAATGATAGTATTGGACCTCTGTATGATTTTTATTCTATTTAGTTTGTAGAATAGTACCTTGTTACATGTACTTTTGACTTGGTCATCTGGTGGCAAATAGACATTATCAATACTTGTAGAAGTCTTACGGCAATCAACATGATTTGATTTGAAAATTCTTTTCCTTTAAAACACATTCTAAATAGATTAACAACAACAACAAAAAACATGGATAATTTTAGCAAGTAGCCATAAGCTAACAGAAACTTTCTCTGAACTTAATTGTAGTAATGACATAATATACGAGGGATAGCCAATATCTGACTATTTTAATAACAAGTCCGTCAACATTTCTAAAGAGATTAATCTGAATCCAGATGTAAACCAATCACTTAAGAATTTGTTTGATTTAAAAATTCATAATGATGTCTAATTAAACATTAAGACTGTTTCAGTTCACATAGTACGTAATACAATTAAAAACTGAAAAACGAAAAGTGAACTGTTATGAACGTAGCATGATAAATCATAAGTTTTGTTTTTAAGTCAACACATTTCTTAAGATTAACATATGGAAACAAGCAGAGCTTCTAACAAAAATTTGAAAATATTTTGTTCATGACAGATTTGAGTCTACATGAATTCTTAAAAAAACTGCTGATTTAAAAACTAATGCGTTGACTCTCTAACTTGATTAAAATTGAGTTAAAGTCAAGATGGTTCTGGCTTTGAAGATTTTGGAAACCAACTAATTGAGTTTTAGTGGAACTCAATTTCAAACCATTTGCTGTGAACCATATTGATAATTCATTGAGCCTTGAATCAACTTGTGCAAGCCAATATTAGAAGTGTATTTGAGAATTGCTGCAGCATATAATAAAAAATTGTATTTGCTGGGAGTTTTTAAAACATATATTAAAAAGAGAATAGCCCATAATTGATTTTTGTGGGATGCAACAGTTAAATTACTTCCATTTTAACTTAAACAACATATGTTTTAATACAACTGTATGACAGAATCAACACAAAAGATAATAGTTTGTCTTGTACCAACTAGTAAAAGAGGAATTTTAATGGAGTTTTATCCAAGAGGATTTCTTGCATCACACAGTCATCAAAGGTGAAAGACATTTTCTAAATCCAACAGAAATATTGAAGGTTCATGACATTTTCCAAAAGAAAAACTTCATGTAAAGGAATAATTACAGATTTAAATCTGTTAACCTGTCCATCAATTAATGTGCTGATATTTTTATTGTTTATAAGGTAGAAGCTCCATGAAATAATAGTGAAATGTTCATAAGAATGGGAAATGTAAGAAGTAAAAACATAATCTGTATCCATGTTGGACATGTCTCTAAATGCAACCTGAGATAAAACCATCTAAAGGCAGCATATAATAATAATTGATCAATTATTTATTGATCAGTATAGACGAATAAAACAAAATATCTTACCTTTTGTTCTTACAGTCTGGTAAACTATCTGTGTTTTGATTTAAAATCACCAATTTTAACTTCATCTTCTTTTTGAACCACATTCTTTGTTTGAGATTTTATCTTCTTTATTTTTGCTTCAAATTTGTCTGTAAAGGCTTTCATTTCATTTTTCCACCTTGAATCATATTGAGATAGTCAACAAAAATATAGATACTTTAACACCCCATCAGGTACATGCGACCTTTCACAACTGCACCCCATCGGGTACACACCAGGCTTTCATCAAGCACGTTGTGAGCCCAAAAGTTGCTATGCATTTCCTTATTGTGTTTTTGTTTGCCTGTCTTGATGGTTTTTTAAATGTGATTCCATGCTTAAATAAATACCTTATCTTGTCGGACACACAAATGCTTCAATTTTAAGTTATATTACTTTTTTAGGTACTCCTTGGGGTACACAGAGAAACATTGAAACAATTGACAAATAATTTGTTTTGCTGAATTGCAAAGCCTATATTCATTTCTTGTTATACTTAGAAGATAACATAAACAAGGTTACAGTTTTTCACCACTATTATTATTGAAATATTCAAGGACAAATAAAAAAGTCCAAAAATTAGCCATTGTTGTGAACATATTGATAAAATCTATAATGCTAACACATTTGACACATAATTTCTTTTTAAGTCCCTGACAAGTAAATAAGGCATGAACCTGAAATGACTTTCTTAATTAATATTACCAGAATACTCCCATGAATGTAAACTGCTAAAAATAAAAGTAGTAAATAAGATGCTAAAAATACACTAAGAAATAAACCCCAGCAAAATATAACTCTAAACAAGAGTAACCATATCAAAATATCAAGTAATAGTTGTTTACTATATATCCAACACAACATCAAAACATTACCAATCGGTCTGATGACAATTAACTTAATGAACAAACATGTTTGAAAAGGATCTTCAGTTAAATAAGGACTTTGAATTCATGTATATATTGGTATTTCTGCACAGTTTACTATTGAACAATATTTTTACATAATTATCAAACCGGCTTGAGGTCTGAATTATACTTGTCAAATCAGATTTCTCTGTTGATGCTAATATTGATTGATTAGGATTACCCAGTTCATATTCAGCCAACATCACAATGCTTTAGTAAAACTTAATCACTGAAATTGTAGATTACTTACTTGTCATTCATGTGACCATAAGACTCATCGAGTTGTTTATACAGTTCTAGCGTGTTGGCCACACTGACTCTAGCTTGCACATTAGCTGCATTGTCTCTGTGTAAAATCGTCTCACTGCAAACAACAATTTAAAATTATGTTTGTGGCATTTAAGATTGGATCCTTGTTCTCTAATCTAAAATCATCTAATTTTTAATAATAGCATTGATGTGTAGATGATTTTTTATTTCTGTGTTTTTTCTTGAATCTGATTTTTATTTATGAGATAGGTTTTTAGGTTTTGGTCCTATTAGTTCTAGAGATATGTACTGAGAATATAATACATTTAAAACAACAATCTTATGTTATGTACACAGCTTGAGCAATCCAGTTTATTCTTAGCGTGACATGTTTCGCTCGATCACGGCAATGTCATAATCACACTAAAATAAGTAAAACCACAGTGTAAGCCTACACACACTAACACAGGCATAAAATAGATTAATTAAAAGGACAGTGAAAACCATGACTGTACGACCGAGTTGAGCGTCACACACGGACTGGTTGGTAGTTCGCGTACAAGACACCTGGTTAAGGCATCTTCTAAGTTATCTGTTATATCTCATTCGAGTCGACCGCTTTGTATGTATTCCTATTATTGAGGTTCTGTCATAAATGGGATGGTTTCTCCTGCTGATTCTTTCACTTAAAATATTGTTCTCACTTGAACAATGACCTTTATACAGGCTGACCTGTAACTCTCTGGATGTATATGTATATGTCCAGAGAGTTGCGGGACACCCCGTATATATGTATGTATGTTTGCCCTTTAAACCCTCATTTGCCAGAAATAACAAACAGAGTAGGTAGTTCACTCCTCCTCTGTAGCAGCTGTATGTGAATAATCCAAAACAGCACATTAATTATAACTGTTTAGTATCTAAGTTATACTTGACTATAAAAAGCTATTTACTGTAAAAGTAGCTAAATCAAATCAAATCATTTATTGTCAGGACACTACAATAGTGTATAACAACGTCAACAAGTTATAACATGTGAAACTAGTTAAAGAAGCATACTATTACTAGCATTGTAAAATTCATTTACACTATATATACACTTCTTAAGCAACATGTTTTTTATAGAGGTTTCAAACCTAGGCCTAGATAATATTTTTATATGTTCAGGTAAAGCATTGTACAATTTGATTCCCAGATACCTAAAGCTACTTTGCGTGCTTGTGTATTTACACTTCATCAGCAACAGATCATTCCTATTTCTCGTAAAATAGTTATGGTTATCACTAAGGCTAACAAGGTCATTCAAGTTATCTTTAACATACATCAAAACACTTAATACATAAACGGATGGCAGGGTTAAAATATTAAACTTTGCAAACCAAGCTTTACAGTGATCTCTGTTAGATACACCAGCAATCAATCTAACAGCCCTTTTTTGCAGAATAAAAAGTTTTGTTGCATACTGTGTATTGCCCCATAAGGTGATTCCATAAGTGATAAAGCTATGAACATAAGCATAGTATACAAACAATAAATAATCAGTTGAAATTGTGCCCTTTAATGCCCTAATTAAGAAAACACCTTTAGCAACTCGAGAGGCTATATAGTTAATATGATCATGCCACTTGAGATTCGACTGAACATATATTCCAAGAAACTTAATACTATTTTCGCTACTTTTACTGTACAAATTAAGAGGTAGGTCTTGAACTTTTCCAATGTTTATGCAAAGTTTATTTGCAGAACACCAATCCAAGACAGTAGAATTTTTATCGCTAAGTTTATTTACACTGTCCAAGGCTGATTCAGTACTAACCAATAGCCCCAAGTCATCTGCAAAGAGATAAGTATTTACACAGCTGTCATTTAGATTTCCTGGGAGGTCATTTATATAAAGAATAAATAATGTTGGCCCCAGTATTGAGCCTTGCGGCACTCCAAAGTTAACAGGTTTAGTTACTGAATATGAACCATTTAAATATACACATTGTGACCTATTTGTCAGATAAGAGTTAAAAAAATCAAAACTAATTGATTAAAACCACAAAATTTCAATTTATTGACTAGAATACTATGTTCAACAGTATCAAAGGCCTTTGAAAGGTCATAACTT
This sequence comes from Homalodisca vitripennis, assembly GCF_021130785.1. Lineage (NCBI taxonomy): Eukaryota > Metazoa > Arthropoda > Insecta > Hemiptera > Cicadellidae > Homalodisca > Homalodisca vitripennis. The sequence goes on from NC_060208.1 coordinate 110,010,026, forward strand.
CTAAGATTAACAACATTTTTTTGTTCAAGGCCATCAAAACAAGCACTTACAAGAGCCTGTACCGCTTTTATGGTACTGCGATTAGAACGGAAACCAAACTGACAGTCTTATTTGACTCTAAATAAGCCACAATCTGCCCATGTACCAACCGCTCAAAGACCTTCGACACAGCTGGAATAATAGAAATAGGTCTATAGTTGCAATGCTTGTCCCTAGGACCTTTCTTATGAACAGGAATAACCTTACTAATCTTAAATATATCAGGAGAAGTTCCACTATTAATACATTTATTAAACAAGTAAGTCAAGACCTCACAAATATGTTCGGCAGCAGCTTTTAGTACATGTGCATTGATACCAAAAACATCCAAACATGTGCTATTGCTTAGGCTAAGAATAGCTCCATAGGTTTCCTCCACCTTAATTTCCTTAAAACTAAAGTTAAAATTTATAGTCTCTGAATTACAGGACTTGTCAAGATAATAAAAATAATCATAGGTACTATTACCAATGTTTTTACAAGTATCTTCCACAGAAGAGACCAAAAAATCATTAAAAGTGTCAGGACTGAGAAAATGAGACTTGGGAACTGGCCTGCTGTTGACTTTGGCTGACTTTTTTATTATGCCCCAAGCAGCTTTGCTTTTATTTTTGGATCTATCTATTACACTATTGTTATGACAAAGTTTAGCTCTGTTTATCTCACGTTTGTACACTGCTTTGAGACTTCTATATTTTGCCATTACATCCTTCTTATCCTTAATTGTATTTTAAGTAATAAAATATAACCTATCCAGCTCAGACTTAGTTTAACAAAACCCTCATGATACCATCTAGTACATGAACTTTTAGCTTTTAATTTCAATTTTTTAATTGGAGCAGCACAATTTAAGGCCCATAAAAAAAGGTCAAGAAACATTTTAAACTTTACATTGATACTTAAATTAAGGCTATATACATCTAACCAGTTAATTTGGCTAAGATAATGCTCAAAAAAGGATACCCCAGACAAGCTCAAAGGTCTAGTTAAGTGTTTTAATATGAGACTGCTTCCCGTCGATCCATCAGTCTCGATATCCGCAACAAAGAAGATGATGTTGTGATCAGAAGCAGGATTATGGAGCACCGACGATTGTCCTCTATCAGGATGTAGGGAAGTTAGTAGGTTATCAATGCAGCTACCCGCAGTTCCACAAGAGTTAGTATTTGGCCTCGTGATATCCGACACAGTCACATTCAATCCAAAACTATCAATTAAGTTTAATAGTTCATGGGTCTCTTCATTGTCTGCCATAAAGTTTACATTGAAGTCCCCAACTACAATAATGTTCCCCCCCCCCCACCCCCCCCCCCCCCCACCCCCCCCCCCCCCCACCCCCCCCCCCCCCCACCCCCCCCCCCCCCCACCCCCCCCCCCCCCCACCCCCCCCATAAAAAAATTTTTGGGAAGGGTTAGCAGATTTTTGAATGTTGAAATAAAGGGGACAGATATTTATTATTTTTCTTTTTCTTATTAGAAATCAATAAAATCATTAACAATTACTTGGTTTGTAAATTGGGATGAATTTTTGTCATTAACTAATAAAAGTTTAGTGCTCCACACATCAAAAGCCTGCTACTGTTACCATAAGAGTTTCTACATGAAGATGGACAGGGGTCTGCAAGCAACCACAATATGAGACTTTGAGAAACTTTCCAGGTGTTTACAACCTTGAAGAGATCCAGGGGAAGTAAACCATTGTTTCGATTGCCAAATAAATTCAGTCTAGTCTTGTATTATTTTGCACTGGAGTATGTGATATCTTAGTTCCATAAAATATTGAAAATTCAATACTATTTTAATGTAATATTTTTGTATAAATATGTTTACACAGAACTAATCAAATTGAGAATAAAATGTATCGGTTCATCCATGTCCCAAACTTGCCATATATTTTTCCTGTGATGGCAGCCCTATTTTGCCTACAAAGATGTTTTAACTGTTTTGAAGCATGTTTTACTAAAAAGTATAGTTGTTAAAGTGGTTTTCACATGGGATGAAGAATTTTGGTTATTATTAAAGAAAGAAAAAAAATTTAGCTATTGTTGTACCTTCATTTCTGTAAAACTGGCACCTACAAAAATATTTTTAAACAATCAATAAATCCAAAAAACTGCATATATAAATAAGTTAGGAATTTGTAAAATAACGTATTTATAAGAAAATAAAAAATATGCTACAACTTATAAAAACTGTAAACTGACAAAAATACATGAGCAATAAAATAATATTTTACATGTTACTTCAACATTTGTTATGATAAAAGTCTTACAAATCTATGTTTTACTGGATGGGTATATATATTTTTTAGTAATTTAAGGTAAGAGCTGATCCTTTTCAGCCTTATTCTACCTGTCCTTAAGGGCCACTAGCCTGGGAGAGAATCTTATCAAACAGAATAAGGAGAGTCAGTACATTACAAGTTCGATAGTACTGACAAAAAGTGCAACAGTCACAGACAGGATTTGAACCTATGCTATTTTCAACTCAGATCCTAAGTCCAACACATAAGATCATGAGACTACTGACTCTCTCTTAAGGTACTACTGAGGTCTATCTATAAATCTATAAATTCATTCATAAAAACTTTAAAAAAAAAAACATGTAACTATTTTTTGAAAAATAATCCCTTTTTACTGAATTAACACTATCTAATAGCTGATAATTTAAGCTTTTGATTGATATGCAATACTGTTGAACACATTCATTTTTATTTGTATCAATATTTAAAATACTGAAATATAGTGCCATTATAGTCGTTGGCACCAACTACTATTTTATTACATTAAACCAGGAAACTTTCTTTGAATTATAAGTTTTTGTTAATTAGTTTCCTTATGAACATGCAAGCAACTAATTATGGGTGTTAATGTTTTAACTGGTGGTTTAATACATAATAAAAACAAATGTGACACTCCAACTAAATTATAGGTAATGGCCAGTAAGGAGGTTAAAGTTGCACTAGAGTATTAAGAGATTTTATCACAAATGAAAGATATTAAATCACTCAACTTAATTTAACTGCTGTTTGTAATCATTGGAGTGATAAATGTAGAATTATTACTACATCATAGAAAGGCTAGCAGTTGAGTGACTCCTAATCCTGTACTACATGTATGTAATCTCACTGTGAGGTGATTGACACTTGTGGAAATCAGTGTGAAAATAGCCGAGTAGCACAGAAAAGTTTGCACTTGAGTGTTATCTAATCCTGTGTTCATGTAACAAAGTTTGGGAAAGTTGAAAATTTTTTCAGATCAAACTCAGATTGTACAAAAGAAATATCTAAACTATGGGGAAAAGGAAAAAAGGGATGGGGTGACAATTGTAAATAGTGCACAATGCAAGTGAATTAGTAGAACCAACCCTGTATGACTAAGTTAGGATTTATTTGTTGAGATCTAAGATTAGATTCTTTTTTCTTTATTATTTATTTCTATTTTACTTATTACTGGTTTTGTTTTGTGGGAATATTTAAAATATCATTATAAATCAGATTAGTCGACATGACTTGTCTGGTCTTTTGAATTATATCATATATCATAGTGTTTACTGTTTTTAAAAGATATTGTTACAAATAGACCTAATTACTGTGTTGGTGATATTTTGAAGAAAACTCAAGAATGTATTGCTGCAGTGTATAAGTATCATTACAAAGTGCCCAAAGATTTTGTTTCAAAGCCTTTCATGGGAAAAGTGTTGGAGAAATAAATTTTCAGAACTGAAAAAAGTGTAATCAACATTAATCATTTTGAAGAACAGTTCAAGAACAAGTTCTTTATAAAAAGGAAAATATTTAACTATTGCACAGTTAAAAGACGTTTTAGGGGAGAAAACTGGTTTTAAGAACTAAATCTATGGTAGATACACAATGAAAGAAAAGACAAATTGGGAAGATCAGTTATACCTTGATAAAACATGAACAACTCAAATTCAAAATAAAATCTGGTAGGATTCAAATTCAAGGTGTCTTTAGGTGAGGGACCAGGACTAATATTATGTCATGCTGGATTGGAAAAATATGGAATTTTGGAATTGGTTTTTGTATTTTAATGTAATTTAACAGTGACCAATATAAGCTCTATCTACAGCAAAGCTGGTGTTTTATGGTAAGAAAGGCAAAACCTTAACTGACAACTATTAGGAAATGAACAGCAATTTATTGGCATGCTGAAAGAACTGGAAGAATTATGATCAAAGTAATAGTAATGGATAAGTAAGTTATCATTCTACATATACTGCCCACAATCAAACTATGAAAGCTGGCGTAATCATTTGGTTTAACACATTCACTGCAAAATTTTTGCTTATAGGGATCACAGAATACTAAAGAAATTTTAATGTGATAAAACTTAAGATTTTATGTCTATGAGCCTGGGGATTGATATCCAAATCTGAATTTGAAGGTGTATTTCCACAAAATTGTGACGTATCATTTTGAGGACAGATGGTAATCAGCCGTATGGTACAACATTGGACCACTGTCCCCGCGCACCTACTTGTTTGGCCCATCTCCTTCTATGGGCACTAGAAGAGTGTCAATCCACTCAATCTGTATGGGTCTCATACATGCAGTGTAAATACACGATGTGGTTGTCCACATCCGAGTCACCTTCACTTCCTTACTGTTTGGAATCATCTGTGTCAGCGTCACCAACCATTTGCTGCACGGGACCGGATTGCAGTGTAAACATCAACTTCTTCTTCATCATTGCCTAAAACTGGCTGTGCAAACGTAGAAGTGGATTAAATCCCCTGTAAACCCAGTATGTGTAACATACGAAATAATGCATAAAACCAGATGCAGATAATTAGAACATTTCACACGAATCACAGGAGGTCCACTCTGCACTATGGGAACAGCAAACCGACACGCGTTTGAAATACCTACAGACCCAAAGCAACATGTAACAAAACCAAATCATTTACCACCAGAGACTGAGCCACACTGAGGAGTGTTATATTGCTAGACAATGGGACACACTGACAGTTCATGCATATTGTTTCAGAAGGTTTACTCCACACTGTGGGAACATCTAACCGATACATGTGCAAAATATCTACAGGACTAGAGCAACATGCATATTGTGCTCGGAGGTCCTAAGACACACCAGCAATATCTCCATAACGGACATGTTAAGGTAAACACATTCCTCACAAACCAGATCTCTTGTTAACTGAGCTGTTGGATTTCATTAAGGTAGATAAAAAAGATATATATTGTAGCATCACGGATGGGATATGAAGTTACCAATTGTCATCTTATCTTTGTCAGTACAATCCCCTTGAATTGATATGGACTAAAGTAAATGAGAATTAGCGAACACAAACAAAATATTCAAGATAAGCGATTTAAATATTAATGAAGGAAGCATTGCAGAATTAAACTGCTGATGATTGGATAAAGTATATAAATGATGAACAGGAACAGGACTTTGTGACCGAAGGAATTTGATGTTGCTATCCAACATGACCATAGAATTGCTGGAAGACAGTAAATTCAGCACAGATTCAAAATGAAATATAAAATTAATTGTACTGCATTCTTGTATTTTATTCAGTAATAACAGTACTATATGTAAATGTTTACTATCCTTACTTTGTGTTATACATTTTAATTTTGTGTATGTTTGTTATAAGTAACATATGTAATTGATTTAAATAATTGGTAAATACAGAAAATAATCAACATAAAATACAACTAAATATGAATTGAAAACAGAAATATCAAAAATTAAGTTTCAGGTTAATGAAGTCAATTTTACATTCAAATGACATGTTTCAAAGCTTGACCTCAACCCACCAGTTTTGTTTGAGTTGACTATAATAAAAACTAAATCACCTATAACTAATCATCCTGTTAAAAATTAACCTGAACATTTTTCAGAACATTTTCTAGAAGTTAACTAAATAAAAAGGGCTAGGATAAATTTATATTCTAACTTGCCATATAATTTATATTTAGATTTAAAAAAAATAACAACTAGGAAACTGCATCTTATTGCAGATAGCGAAATAAATAAAAACATCAAAGTATGTAGTTAACCTCAGTATGGGTAATGGCAAACCAAGGGTAGAATGCCTCAATTATACATTCATTGTAAAGAGAAGGAATTGTTATACTCTGGAATCAAATGGGAGATACCTAATATTATCTATGAATTTCATATAAAAAAAATCCAAATGAACTATGTTCAACAGTTGACCTTAAATTTTCATCTCAAGTGTCACTATAGAGGGGTACACTTAGAGAGGCTACAGAGCAAGTGAAACATGAGAGGGAAGAGGCAGAGGGACTATCACAGACGGAGAGATTCCAGGACAGGAATCTAGTCACCCTCCAGGAACTCCCGCTCCAGAGCTGCACCCATCATATTCCAGTCGCCATCACTGATTTCGTCAGGAGGTTCTTCACTGCCAACACTGTCGTCGTTAATCTCCACATCGCTTGGCAACTCTCCACCTCGACGGAACTTGTCACCCAGTGATTCATTATCTGACTCCCCTCCACCATCCTCACGTGGCCGCTTTCTCCCCCATCCCTTGATGTGGTCCCCTAAAACAACAGAAATGACCATCTCATATTTTGTTCAATTTTGTAAAGTACTGAATGTCAACATTGCGATTTTATTCTATATATGTAATATGTTCTATATTGTAAATATCAATGAAAGAAGAGGACAAATACAATCAGTGATATTCCTTATATCAGAATATTTTCCTGAGTTCAAAAACACTATGTAGGGATCATTTCACAGTCAGATTTATTTTTCAGGCAAGATTATACAGTGTTTCATAAAAGGTGTCTCACATTCATTGTGAGATAATGGATTGTAATAGAATAGTAATGTGAAGGGTTTTACTAACAAATCACCTCTAGGGAACTCCTTAAAAATGTTTTCATGAACTTTTAAGAACAGGGTGAAACAAAACCTGTGAATCTGGATATTTATTCCAGAGTTTCAATGTTAACATATGTAACGTTACAGAACGTCATTTCAAAGGTCTTGGCATGCCAAACCCTTGGTACATATGAAATTTAATTATCTTTTTTCATTTTAAAATGCCAACTGAAAACTGAGAAATATGACTTTACATATTAACATATTACACCGTAATAAATGTAGTTGTCAGGTTACAAAATTTTCAATTTCTTAATTAAACATAATTATTTTAAAGAGGTCTCTGCGATCTGTAATATTTATAAACAGATTAAATTTAAACAATTTAATTGGAATTATTTCAATGAATAATATTTGAAAGTTGAGGGAGAACCTGAGTGTGAGGTGACGGATTATCTGCTGGCGGTGCATTTGATCTCAATGAGTACCAAATATGGGCTTGTTGTTAGACAGTGCGTTGATTGGTTAAGTAGGCTTCCACTGGGTCCGACACACTTTCAGTTGAGCTGAGAATCTGGAATGTCTGTTATAATTATATTATAGTGTCGGTTGCACCACATGGGCCCATGTGTCTAGTTAAATGTACAACAGTAAATGACCGTAATTGCTATAATTTGAAAGTTTAGGTGTAGAAAGTTATTGTTTACAAAAAATATTTTATCAAGTTGTAAATAATTAAATTTTCAGTTCTTAATTAAAATGTAAGATTGTATGAAATTATTGGGATATCGTAGTGATTTCCTTAATTCATACTAAATTGCCATAGTGTAGTGTGTGAAAATATGTATAAAATGTTATTATCTCCACATTACAGAGATATCTTTATATTAGTATAATAAATAGTTGTTTGAATTTTAAAACATCAGTTACCAAACAAGACATAATACAAATAATCTGAAGTATAAAAAATTAAATGTATTGACTGTGAAAGCTGTTATATTTAAACAAATGTCAGAAATTTTAATAAAAGGTTTAAAGAACATATAAAAGCTTTGAAAATAAATAACATGTATACAATCAAATCAAATTTTGCTGAACATCTATTAGAAACGGACTATAATTTATAATTATACAAATATTGGAAAGAACATGGACATTTTATTTATCGAAAGGAAAGTAGAAAAATTAAACACAAAAGAAGAATTACATATCTAACTAAATTATAATAAAGATCCTCATAATATTCTAAATAGCAATATGAAAAATAAGTCAAACCCAATTTTAGAAAAAATATTAAATAAAGAATACTAATCAAAATTACAACTTTGTAATAAAAATTTACCATCTGTTTAGACAGTGCATAAGAGTATATTTAATATTTATTTACAGGTTAATGTATACTGAAGATGGCGGAATGTATACTGAGATGGAATTGTTGCACGTGTAACAATTAACCTTTCCAGCGTTATTGACGCGGATCCGCGGAGGGCCACTACAAGCTCAAAACGTTATTGCCGTGGATCCGCGTTTTTTGCATTCTTTATTTTCTTACTGCTAAGTTAGTTGAATATTTTGCTGCTAGATGGTTCTAGTAGTCATGCGACATACAGACGGGTTGCCCTGCCTCGAATTCTGTTACAATGGGAGTGGCAGTTGCTTGTAATTGGCCAAACACTGTCTAGCGGGCGTGGCCCCGCGCCTTTCACAAAGTCATTGACGGGAGCTCCCGTCAAGGCATCTAGCCAGTTAGTTAGTGAGAAGCGTCCGGTACACGCATATGTATTTCGGTTATCGCTTATTTTCTGTTGTGTCCTATTCTTTTTAAAGTCAATTATTCATATTATATACAGCAGTTTCCAGTATTTATTTAGTGTTTTTTACCATTATTCGTGTGAATGGCGAATCCAGACGATACGGAATTTGAAGATTTGGTAATTCTGAGCAATTACTTGGCCAACCCCAAACTTTTTCATATTTTTTTACGGTCATAAGGATGTTATCAGAAAGCAAGAAACATAATTCAAGCCCCGCAAGGCTGTCCTACAGTTTGCCGAGCGATAAGAAGGTTCAAAGTCCAAGCGATAACAGTGGTTTGCGGGAGACGCGCGGAATGTCAGTTGTGACAGCCCGCCACCAAATAAACACTCTTTGTCTACTTTTGTATTTTTCTAATTTTATTGGTTTGTAATATAGTATATGTTTATCTATAAAACTGTGTTTCATTCCCATACTTAATGAATAAATGATAAAAATATTAGTGACAACTACACTGCTATTCTACGATATTCTCAAAAGTTAACAATTAGCCTAGGAAATCCAAAAAGGGCTAAACAAATTTTATTTACCGTTAAATAACTCTATTTTGACATACAGAAACGAAAATAAATTTAACTTTACACATTGGAAATTTTAAAAAATTGTAACTTTATCAAAGATCAGGTCTAACTTTTCATGACGCTTAAAGGGTTAAATGTTTTAAAAAAGGTTAATGTTAAAGTTAATGGTTTCTTTATGGTTTTAATCGACTATTTATTATACTAATATATATTGAGAGAAGTCACCTGATAATATAAACATGTGTTAAATAATTGAATGGATAATAATTGGAGTTCATAATATTAAACTCTGTTAAACAAACCCAGTGCTCGACCAAATTTTTTAAATGTACCAAGTCCTTTTTGAGAATGGAAATGCCAAAATATTAAAGGAATTTCTTCTTTAAAGTCTACATTATGTTTATATGCGAGCATTTATGCAATTATACAACCCAAGTATATATGTGGAAGATTTGATGAGACGACTGCCCACGTGCTATGTCACTGCCTGCCTATGATGCCTGTCATAACAAGACGACACGACGCCATCCTGGAACTTCTGACATCGGAGATCCGTGGGCACCCTCAGGAGGAGACTCGTCTGGACAAGAGGGTGCCGTTCCAGGAGCTGGTACCAGACGTGGAGGTCCCGGAGGAGGTGGCCAGCTGCCGACCGGACATCGTGACGATCGACCGGAGAAACAAGATTGTACGTGTAGTCGACGTCACGGTGCCCTATGAAGACGGTTGGCAGTCGGTGACGACGGCCAGGGAGAAGAAGATGGAGAAGTACGCTCCTGTGGCGCGACTGCTCTCGGCTGGGGGATACCGGACAACCGTAGACGCCTTCGTGGTGGGGTCCCTAGGCACCTGGGATTCCGCCAACTGGACCACCCTCAGCCGCCTAGGAGTTGACCGCCGCAGGGGTGCTGCCCTGGCCAGGCGCTGCGTCTCCGAGGCCATCAAATGGAGCCGGGACATTTACGTGGAGCACGTGACGGGCATCCGGCAGTACGTGGGATCATCATACGTCTCATCATCCGTCCCAATTTTATTTATATATATATATATAATAAATAGTTGTTTAAATTTTAAAACATCAGTTACCAAACAAGAAATAATACAAATAATCTGAAGTATAAAAAATTAAATGTATTGACTGTGAAAGCTGTTATATTTAAACAAATATATATATATATATATACAACCCAAGTATATATACATACATATATATATATATATACATATTAAATTGATACAGCCTACATGTATACAAATAATAGAGAGTCTTACATCTATATAGCTCAAAACTCTATTTTTAATGTCACTTATTCTCCTTCCTGGACCGAGGTACGTACCACGGTTCACACACTCTTTGGGGCATATCTAAGGTGAGAATCGTTGGTCAATAAGATGTCTTTAAACACCCCATGCCGACTGTCAGAGGGGTGACAGGGTTGTGGTGTTCGTGTCACGTGTTGGTGGGGTGAGGGGATATTGTCGTGATGGAGTAGTGGGGCTAGCAGCAGTCATTTCAGCAGCAATTAGCTCAGCAAGCAGGTCATCAGGTGCTGAGTTTCACCTCTGCCTTATTCTGGTCTCAATCCGTCTCACCTCAGCATGTAAATACTTTACATCAGCCTCTAGTACCTTGATTGTTATCAAAAGGCCAAGACGCTCCACAGTCAGTACAGCAATCTTGTCTTGGCTCACAGCAATGAGTCTGCCAGTGTCAACATCGCTGCAGGGAGCCTGAAGTAGACGTGCACTCTCCTCCCGGCACTGTGTCAGCTGGGTATTGAGCCTTCGAATCTCACTCTCGTACTGATCCTCCAGTTCACAAGACTCCAGAGTCTATCCCTTGTAGTTGTTGTCAAAGTGAGCTGACATGAGATTATCATTAAGTGATTCAACCTCTTTCTTAAGATCCCTGTTATCTTTACAGAGTACATTCAGTGTACTCATCACAGGAGAATTATAGAGTTTGGCTGCCAGATCTATTACATTTTGGTCTATAAAATACAAACTTTCCAGGACATTTAAAAGTTCACTAGATCTAGTAAGAGGCATTCTTTTGTCAATTTTTAACAAATCCTGAAACTACCAACTAACATAATCTAATTGTAAAGTTAGCTTACAATTAAAATAACAGTCAAACATTCATTAAAAAAGGAACAGAAAAAATAAAAAAATAAATTCAAGCGATCAAGACTAGGTGAGAGGAACAAAAAGTAATGTATTGGATAAGTAAATAAGTTCCAATAAATAAAAATATTTATACACAAACACAAATAAATAAATACGTAATAAATAAATAAATTATAAGTCTAAAACTCTGAAGAATAATTTATTCCAACAAAAACTTCAACTACAAGAGTGATAAATCAATAATTAATAATAATTATTTGATAGTACAATAAAATGTTCTTGTAGTTGACAAGACGCAAAAATATTACTCCACCCGCCAGGTTTCGAATTGTGGCCCACTAGACCGAAGACGCAGCCGTCACTAAGCTATCAACTCACGTATTAGACAAAGCGTAAATTCTTGTCTATCAGTTGCCCTTTTCTACACAAAATAAAAGTGGACACTTGTTACACAGTCACAAATCCTTCCTTGTTACATTCAGGTTAGAATGTAAAACAGAACTGTATCTTACTCACGCTTTCGTTTTAAACTTTGATTTTAAAGTATTTTAATTCAGATTTTTAAATATTGTTAACCATTGTAATTTTATGTATTCATTTATTTTTAAATTTATATTTGTTATGATATTGTACACTAGGAAAATATCTGTATACATTCTAATTTCATTAACACCTTATTCATACTAAACAGATTATTTTACTTTTAGTGGAATTGCCCAACTACATTTACTTGGTTCAGTTTTATAATAACTTTATTATTCAACTCACTTAACTGTAATAACAGTTATCATTGTTTCCCCTAAAACTAGCATGACCAACTAAACTGAACTAATGTCAGTTGTCTCATGAGATTAACTACGGACAGTTCAAAACAACTGATGCATGTAGTTACCGTTGTACAAAACATGAAATATATTGATATTTTAACTTTTACATAACTATCATTAAAATAGTATGTCAAATCAAATGGTTCTTACTAAAAGTAATTAAAGAAATTTACTTGTTTCAGTTGAGTATCTTAGAAATACTGACGAAGTCAAATTATTAAATAACTCAAAAATTAATAGTGAACCCAGAATTTCAAAGAATTAAGAAAAAATACTAGGGTTTTGCATACATCACCTGCTAAAGAATCAGCTGAGCTAGAACTTGACTCCCCACCAAAACCTTCAGGAGATTTCCGTCGTTTCTTCTTTAATGTTGTCAGCTTCTCCTCCACATCACTGTCGTCTGATTCATCATTGCACATATCCTCCACTTCTGCATCCATGTCGGCAATGTCCTCTGAACTGAAGGTCATCAATGGGTTGATGGTGTCCATAAATCTGCCAGAAGGGGAGCGCAGGCGGGGTGCAGGTGTACCATGAGGTGGACTGGTACAGTGTGGTGGGGGATGACGGGACCCCGTCTTCTCACAACCAACAGGAAATAACATCTCCTCTACACGTTCCCAGCGTTCTGCGCATGTCCATAGCCAGTCAGGCGTCACTAACCTGACATCTTTCATACGCCGTGCCGCATTCACCTATCAAAGTACAATATTTCAATTAACCTTACAAAATACAATGTAAGGTTAACCTATTATTCTAATAGAAAATGTTTTAATGGCATATCATGAAGCTTTATTAACAACAGAAGGTAATATGTTATCCTATCCTTTCTTGAAACATTTCTTATAGATTTGAAGCTCTCTCTCTTACGGCCTGATTGGAATACCTTTTAGCTTTTTACCTATTTAATCACTAACCTATAGTAGTGCATTTTATTTTACAGTTTATAAAACATATTTTTAACTTGAGCATTGTAATCTGGCATGAATAAAATTTTGTCATAATTTCAACTATGAACAAAAAATGAAGTAAGTAATTTTACATATTGAGATTTACTATCACTTCAGATTTACTAAATCAACTTAATACTTTAAATAGTAAATCCAAATGAATAATATAAGTGATTGTTTGGATACACTTAAACATGGTATAGGGCAAGAGTAGAGTGCTGATTAGTTAGACAAATGGGTGACTATTATAGCAATGTCATATTATAAAGACTTAGATTGTAAATAACCATAGAGTTTCAGATAGGGAGGGAGGTTGTATGTAACACAAATGAAATCCTTAACATGTTATTTAAACTAAAAAAGTTTCACTTTAAATTAAAAAATCTCTCCCTTATTTGACCTCCATAAAAAAATAACATGTTATAAAAGAAATATCAAGAATCCCTCTTCCAATATATGGAACAGCATTACAGTATTTGAAAAGAAAACAACCTACATCAGGTGAAAACTTCATAAACTTCTGCTGGATGACACCAGAGCACTAACAGGAATTATCTTAACTCCAGAAGACCAGGCTAATAGATCACCCCATGTAATCTGTTAACACGTTAGCTGCCGGCGGCATATTTTCAAATTTTCGGCGTAATGCCAAATTTAACTGTTAGTTATTTTTAGATATTTTTACTTTAGTTGTGTTCATTATACACTATGACAATAAAATATACTTTAAAACTGTTAAAATAAATCGTTTAAAATTCTGGACCGATCGGGTCGGCATCAATATTTTTTAACGAATATTGATTGAAAAACAAACTTGCCGACCCAATCGGTCGCCCGTGTATACTGGCGTATATTTCGTTTGAGAGGTTGGTAGCACGTCAACTATTCTTACGCAACGACTCTCGAGTATCCCGCCAGCTGTTTCGCGCCTTTTAGCCAAACGTGAGTTTGTTTTCTTGTTTCTATTGTCAGTTTGGCGCTTTTTCGCAGTCTACTTCGAGCTGTTATTCTTTCTGCTGAAGTTTGATTAGTTAATCATGAGTGACGATCTAGACAGTGATGACATATTACGAGCAATCGAATTTGTGAATACATATTAAGTGAATTTGACCCAAATATGGATGGTGTAAGTGATGATGGTTGGGGCAGTAATGTAAATAGTGAGATGGATGATACGGACAAAGACCCCGACTTCCTCCCTAGTGATGACTCAGTGCCAGGCAGTGAATCCGATGACAATGAAGTTGGTATTATAGAGAGTATGGATTGTTCAGATGAAATTATTGATTCTGTTATTGAAGATGTAATTGTATCGAGTGAAAGTGAAAATGTAAATATTGAAAATGTCGAAAGAGAAGTTGTAAATATTGAAGGTATAGATAGAGAAGATTTCACTGTTAATTTAGGAGAAAAATTTAAAAGTTTGAAAACAAAGAAGGAAAGGTTGCAAATGACAAAAGATGAACTTGAAAAATGGCAGCTGTTTGAAGGTAAACAGAAACACATTGTTTTTGACGAAACATCAAACTTTGCTTTTGGCCTGCCCCAAAATGCGAAACCAGAATAATATTTTTATGAATACTTATCTGATGATCTGATACAAATGATGGTAGACGAAACTAATCGGAATGCTGCTCAGGTGTTAAGTACACTGAGATTGAATCGTAGTAGCAGACTCCGCAAGTGGCGGCCTACTAATCCGAATGAAATGAAAAAATTTCTTGGCCTTTTATTATGGATGGGGCTAGTGCCAATGCCACGGCTGACTGACTACTGGTCGAAAAACTTGCTGTATAATAATTCTGTTGCTGGTAAAGTAATGAGCAGAAACCGCTTTCAATTGCTTTTAAGATTCTGGCATTCTAATGATAACTTGAACATAAGACAAGATGACCGTCTATACAAAAAACCACAAGAGAGTGCAGTTGAGGGAGGAGCCTATTTTGCCCGTGACCTTGGAGCGGCCAACGAGAACTGAGCGACGTTGCCAAACTTGTTCCCCGCTGTAACCACAAGCCGCGCGAGTCCAGCGTTCTTAAAATACTTAACCGTTACGCTCGAAAGAAATGTTAGAGCTGTCTTGAATTAATTAACTACGTATTACAAAATGTAATTTTAAGGTCATTTTAAAAAAAAGTACATTTCTGTAGCTTATTTCCATGTTGAGTTAAATGGATTGAAATAAATTATTGTATTATATTACTCATATACGAAGATCGTAGGATTAAAATCTTTAGCCGAAATATAAATTAAAAAGAAAACATAAAAAATACCGCAAAAAAACGTTAATTTCCCGTATTTAACAGTTAGATAATGCCATTATCACTGATATATAATAAGGCATTACATGTTTGCATAGTATAATCATGTTATGTTAAATGGATTTTCAATTTGGTAAGAAAGTTATCAAATACAACTGAAATATAATATATTTCATATTTATTTAAAATGTATAATATATTCATAAAGAACATATTATGTTCTTTTCCATAAATATACTTATTCAGTACATAACGGTGGGAATTGTTGCCGCAACGGTTTTGTTACGCACTTCGGTTCTCATAAATTTATAACCATTTGAAAGCATTTTTCCAACCTGCCTATTAATAGTCTTGAATCTGTGTTATGTAAAATTGTTTTCACACGTGGGTGATTTAAATATTTAAATTGGCCATAGTGGAAAAATCATTCAGCACAAGTATTTTTTATAATATGAATGCACTTTCTTATAAAATTCTAAAGTAAGTTTTAAAATAGTAGGCCCTAAAAGTTATTTAGTGAAAAATTTGGTTATTTCATAATTTAAAAATATAATTGTTCGATCATTTTAAAATTGATTGTATTGTTAAATTTTTTAAATTATTTTTAATCAAGCAACACGTCATGCAGTGTCCAATATAAGCAACATGTATACTAAGTTTGTGTGTGTTTAGTAATCGTTTAAAATCACTGAAAAGATTGTTGTATCGTATGGAAATAAGCAAGTACTTTACTCTGACTAACTGACGGGACGATTTGTTTGTTTTAATCGATAGTTAGTTTGTAATAACATTAATAAACTATACAAGTAATTTAAATATAATATAGCAAACTGTCAACGCATTTTAAATATTGTTTTTCAATTATACTGATAAGTTTTAAATGTTCAGTATCAGTGTTAGTTGTGATAGCGCGCAGCAGTTTATCAGCCACAATGCGCCAGCCGTGCCGGGCGGCAGCGGCAGTTGTGTGGCAACGTCGCGCAGGCCAGTCCATTCTATTGGTCGCCGCCAACTGCACTCTCTGGTGGTTCCTTGTATAGGTAAAATATCTCCACTTATTGATCGTCTAAACGACTCTTTCAAGATGAAGAAAACTCCCGGTGAAGATGTAGTGATTGACGAAAGCATGATCCCGTTCAGAGGAAGACTTCTTTTTCGCCAGTACCTACCCAATAAATTAACCCACAAGTACGGGATTAAGGTATTCAAAATATGTGACACTACTTACAAGATGAAAGTTGTACAAGGCTACACATACAAGATGAAAGTTTATATGGGCGCCGGGACAGGAACTGAAGATAACCTGACATTAGCGGCATCAGTGGTCATGGATCTCATGAGAGATTATCTAGATAAAGGGCATACCCTGTATGTCGATAATTTTTACACCTCTGTCGATCTTGCCCACATGCTTTTAGCAAGGAACACTCACCTCGTCGGAAGTGTAATCAGCAACAGGTCCTGGTTCCCTCACAAAAAAACCATTCCTGGTAATTCTGATGACCAGTTGAATCTGAAGAAGGGTCAAATGAGCTGTCTTGAACACCCAAGTGGTATTGTTTACACCAAATGGTTTGATAAAAGAGAGGTGAAAATGACGTCGACCAAACATCCTGTTGATTATGTTGACACTGGGAAAAAAACCAGACAGGGCGAACCCATTCTCAAACCTCTTGTGGTCGTCGAATACAACAAGGCGAAGATGGGAATTGATGTTTCTGACCAGATGTCATCGTATAGCACAGCCATCAGAAAATCTATGCGATGGTATCATAAAGTCGCAGAAGAGTTCCTGCTGGGTACAGCGGTCGTCAATGCCTGGCTCGCCTACAAGGATGCTGTGGGGGTCAACTCTCAAAGTAAAAACAAACATCTCTACTCCATTACGACCTTCAGGGAGAAAATTGTGTATGCACTTCTAGGGTTGCAAAATGGACAACTCGAGCCAGTCAAACAAGTTGGACATCACCACTTATCCGAAACAGTAATATTTGTAGGCGAGGGGAAGAACAAGAGGAGAGCCCGGAAAAACTGCAAAGTTTGTTATGCCAGAGCTTCACGAACTGGAGACCGAAAAGCAACCAAGAATCTCAAGAAGATTACTACATTTTGTGAAAAATGTCCTGCAAAACCATTTCTTTGTAAAGAGTGTTTTAAGAACTTACATAAATAGGAAGGATCTTTGTGAAAGTAGCTTTTAACGTATAACATGTAACATTAAAAAAATATTCTGACACATATACAGTTTTATATTTATTATGTTCCGCAAAAAATATTACAATTGGGTTCAAATTTTATTGATATTTCAGCAAAATAACAGTGTACAACCTAAAAGATTAAATGTGCTGACCCGATCGGTTGGCAAAATATCGTCTATTATCCGACAGTATTTATGTAGAATACAAATTTTTTATTTACAAAACTAATATTCTATAACATTTATACTATTGTTTTCTTATAGTATGACTCTTAAAATAGTCGCTAACGACCACTGATAAACGTCACAGATCGATTTACTAAAGTCCTGTAAAATCCCGCCACCGACCCGATCGGGTCGGCCGATGTTTCTGCCGCGACAAACTGTGCCGACCCGATCGGGTCGGCGTGGCAGCTAACATGTTAAAGCATTCTACACACTTGACAGAGAATAATCTGAATAATTGTTTTGATACAATAACATTGTATTATAACATATTATGTAATGGATATCACTACATTTCCTTAATAAAATGTAAATAAAGATTGAGTGACTGATACTTTAGTAGTTCCAGTACAAATAGCTAAAAGGTGAGGGCTTTAGTTTGTCAGATCCTTAGACATCTCAGCTCCCAGACTACATGCTATGTTGTACACTCTACTCTGCTCTAGGCTCTGGTTTGTCGGCATTAGACCACTTTACATAAAATATACATAACATAATAATATATCTTACATACCTTAGCAGTCCCAGTACGAACCGCTACAAGGTGAGTGCAGTCCTTTGTTAAGTCCTTAGAAACCTCAGCTCCCAGACTACGGGCTATGTTGTATGCTCTACTTTGCTCCAAGCTCTGGTTTGTGGGCACTAAACCACTAAATACCAGTTTGGTACCAGCCAATACTTCACCCCTCACTGCTGGAATCACTTTCTTCATGTCTCTATCTCCATCACGTTTGCCGTCATGGATGTCATAAAAGAAACTGTGAATTTTGCTAAGAATCTCCTCCAAGTACATGAGATAGTCATCGGACTCTTCAATTTCAATCACGTCATTCACTAGTTTCGCTTGTTCTACCAATTTTATTTCACCATTTTTACCTCCCTTCGCCTGATTTTCTTTTTCTTCACTGCTTGATATTGTCGGTTTATTTTCACTTTCTTCTTTATCCGCATCTTTATCCTTTTCATTTTTTACACTGTTTTCTTCACCAGCATTTTCCTTGTTGTCATCCATAGCCATTGCAGAATCTTCCTCAGCAACACTACAAGTACTTACTGTATTCCCATTTACTGATACATCAACTCCAGATTTCAATTCAGGTGATTTTATTTCCACTTCCTGTACTTTATTGGTTTTTTCAGCAGCTTGATTTTGACTTCCACTTTTCGAAGCCAATTCTCCTTCTTCCAATTCACTTTCACTGGAGTCTTCTTTTTTCTTTTTCTTTATTTTCTCTTTATCAGGGTCTGGCTCCTTAGGCCTAATCGACGTACCTGTAAAACAAATTATACTAAGTAAATTTACTCTTAAGTTGTTCAATTGTAAGAAACTTTAAGATATCGAAAAAAAAAATGTTCAATATTAATTTTAATACAGTACTAATTATTATCAGTAGGCATACTGGAATAATTTTACAGATCTATATAAAGTTCTTCACCGTTAGAAAGTAAAACTGGTTGTAAATAGTAATAAGAACAAATGCACTTATCACCTTAGTATTAGTATTTCTATTTCAGTGACCAAATCTGTATTTAAGCATGTGTTGTTCTGTGCTTACAAATGCACTTATCACCTTAGTATAGTATTTGTATTTCAGTGACCAGATCTGAATTTTAGCATGTGCTGTTCTGTGCTTACAAATGCACTTATCACCTTAGTATAGTATTTGTATTTCAGTGACCAGATCTGTATTTAAGCAGTGTTGTTCTGTGCTTACAAATGCACTTATCACCTAGTATTTGTATTTCAGTGACCAGATCTGAATTTTAGCATGTGCTGTTCTGTGCTTACAAATGCACTTATCACCTTAGTATTAGTATTTCTATTTCAGTGACCAGATCCGTATTTAAGCATGTGCTGTTCTGTGCCTACACACAGGGCAGCATGATTTGGGGGTGGAAAAAAGAATCTGCTGCAGTTACATCAAGAAAGAGACAGTCACAGCAGAGAACCAGTGCCTGTCTATCAATTATAACAAGACTTGACAAAAATACTTGTATAGATGATGTTTAAGGGACAAAGGTTCTTCTTAATTACAACACAAAACTTAAACCTCTTCCAAAAAATAAAACACAGACACAAAACTTCAGCAACAAATTCTACATTAAGCGTCTACCAAAATACTCAAAAAAACTGCAACAAATAAGTTAGATGAACTTGCTCTTCTATGTGAATAGCTAAAACCAGACATCTTCATAGTTTTACAAACAAAACCATTACATTTTTCAAAATAAACTCTGATCTGGAACAATCTTTTCAGCATCTATTTTACAAGGGGGATGAATGAACAGTTTTGATTCAAAACCGAATTAAGTTTGAGACACTGAGGAATTAGATTTTGAGATGGCTTGAGTTGAAGTCTGTGTGAGTTCTCTCGGGAGAATTGTCGTAGTTGGTTTGTAAAAATCACCAAATAGCCAATTTGGTGTTTTTTGAGAGGCTTGAGCAGCTTAAACTATCTCCTTCACAATTTTAAATATTTTGTTCTAATGGGGGACATCAATATTAATGTTTTAAACATGAATGATAAGCAAACTCAACAACTTAGAGATTTGCTCAAATCTTTTAGTTTCAGCTAGTTTGTGAGCTTACCGACTCGTGTAACAGCAACATCGAGTACTGCCTGCCATTGATAATGTTGTACTCAAAACGTACTCAATAGTTCTGTGTCAGTGCTGAACACTGCTATATCCAACCAATACGCACAGGAGGATGTGATCCATGGATGTTCAGTGAGCCAATAATCTCACAACATTGTTTTAAACAAAACTGTCCACCTCCATAGTATAAATATTTTAAATAAATGTCTGGAAAATGAAAATTGGTTTTTCTTAAACTCTTTACTTCTGTGAACACAATATTCAACTCCATCAACAGTTGTTTCATGTTCCTCTTAAATGTTTACTGTTCCCTTAAAAAATAAAAACAAAAAATAAAATTAAGAAGAATTCTTGGATAATACCTGAAATTCTGAGTTCAAGAAGTAAACTAAAATTCTATAACGAAACATTCAGGAACACTAATGATTATAAATTCAAAGCTTTCTATAGAAATTACAACAAAATTATGAAAAAGTAGTAACTGATGCAAAATCATATGAAATAAACAATAGATAAAAATAGTAATCACACTTTTCTAAAAAAGCCTGGAAGATTACAAAAAATTCAACAAATAAAGCATTTTTTAAATCCATTCAGTTTGATTCTGATGGAAAAAATTAATTGATCCAAAAGTAATAGCTTTGCAATTTTTCTCCTCAGTACCTAGTTTTTTTAATGCTGACTATAAATTGCAACTGGAAGCAATCGCCACACATACCCCTGCTTCATCTATGATTCTGGGCTAAAATCAGAATCAGATTTTATTCACCATTAAATAATATCTCTATTACAATAGATTTCGTCATTGGTACATAAAAGTACTAAAACTAGGTTAAAATATCTAAACAATCAGAATTTAAAAATTCATCAGTAGTGTAAAAGGCTTTAGAAATAAGCCACTTAGAAATAGTAATTTTGAACTTATTAATAGACTGATTCCTAACTAACATTGGTAACTTGTTAAACATTTTAAACTGTTGGTAGCTAAAGCTCTTATGGCTTTTTTTAAGTCTTATTCTAGGCAAGACCAAGTTAGACTTATACCTAGTGTCATATTCATTTATTGAACTCTGACTGTCAAATGTATTTATATTTTCTCTAATATGAATTAAATTGTTATAAATATATAGAGGAGCAAGGGTCATAATATTCAAGTTTGTGAAACAGGCCCGACAGGAATCATTATAACCAAGTCCAGCTATAATTCTTACTGCATTTTTCTGCCATAGAAAGACTTATTTTTCAGAACTTGAATTACCCCATAGTCTTATTCCATAATTCAAATGAGTATAAAAAAGGCCAAAATATGGCTCTGTATGTAAGAACAAAATGGAACGTATTGTACGAATTATTTCAGCTATAACTTCCAATGACATAAATGGTATATCAATTTGACTTATAAAACAATGTTATCAACACATTTTAAGTCTATTGACAAAAATCATACAAGTTTCTTTCGAAACTGGCACCTTTCCATCCACATTCCAATTGGAAAAAGTGGTGCCCATTTCAAAAAGAGGTGATCCAAAGATAGCTGGTAACTATCAACCAATTTCAATTTTAGCTGCTTCTGGTAAAATTTTTGAAAAACTGTTCCTGGACCAACTTCTTAATTTTTTCAAAAACAAAAAGTTTTGTCTGATCAACAATTTTGTTTCAGATCAAGAAAATCAACTGTTAAAGCAATCACACAACTTGTAGATTGTAGAATGCTTTCAGACTAATCAAAGGACACAGTCTCTTTCTTGATCTCTTAAAAGCATTTGATACTGTTAATCATGGTTACTGCTACACAAGCTGGAAGGCTGTGGTGTACAGGTGATAGCACATCAATGGCTCCACTCATACTTCAGCAGCAGAAGTCAATATATTCAGGTCCAGAATGCAGTATCAAGTAGTATTATAGTATCCCAAGGAGTCCCACAGGGATCTATCTTGGGTCCTGTCCTTTTATTGATTTATGTGAATAATATCCACGTGTCAGCCTCATATGGGAAAATATACCCAGCTTGTATATTTTAAAGACTATTTTACTAACGATGTGTATATAGACACAGGGCAGTGATATACAAAGATATGAGACAAGCGCTTTCGAACCAGACAGCATAGAACAGCAGCGTTTG
The DNA here is from genome assembly GCF_021130785.1 of Homalodisca vitripennis. NCBI lineage: Eukaryota > Metazoa > Arthropoda > Insecta > Hemiptera > Cicadellidae > Homalodisca > Homalodisca vitripennis. The sequence goes on from NC_060208.1 coordinate 110,032,554, forward strand.
AACGCCTCCCTTCTCAAGCTGGGATCAAACTCATTAACAATCTCTCTGAAACTCTAAATTTAGAAACCAATTCAAAAAAATTTAAAACCCCATTAAAACACTACTTGATGTCTTGTGGTTTTTACTCAGTTAGTGAGTTCATGAAGCACATTCTGATAAATATTTGAAAAATGCTTCATAACAAGCAATTAAATACTGCTGTAGGTCCAAAGTTTCCACGAGTAATGCAGTCCAGGGCACAAGTGGGTCGCACACAATTATGGCAACATCGCCCTCGGCAGTCTGGCGGTTAGCATGCATAGGCACCAATAAATTAACAAAATTTATTCAATAAAACCAGTATTAAAACTAAAGTTTTGAATAGTAGTTTACAAAATTACACACCAAAGATAATAACTTTAAAAGCTCAGTAGCATCACCAATCCCGAGTTTTTTTTTAACCACCCAGCCAAGAATAAAAGTTAAGATGGTAATTTGATAACAACTTTTATTCATATAACATTCTAAAATTAAATACTAAAACAAATTATAAATCTATCTTTTATAAAAAACTGGTCTCAACCAGATAGTATGTTTCGTTACGCATAATAGAAAAAAATAAACAAGCTATTCTTAAATGTTACTCTAATACTAATTAGATCGTGGTTATATTCAAATTTGGGTAATGTGATTACTTTTTTTATCTGGGAATAGTAGAACGGTAGGCAGCGTGGTAGCAGATTCCCTCTAGAACAGTATGTGTTGATAAATTAAAAAATGTATGTACATTATAGTGCGCTGCCATCATCCAGACTAACTTATAGCATGATTCATGAGTAATATAACATTACATATTAGTTATGTTTATGCTTTGAAAATATTTTATAATAAATATGAATTAATTATTATTAAATTTTGCCACCTCTCCCTCCCCTGTGCGTGAGCACAGAACAGCACGTGCTTAAATGCGGATCTGGTCACTGAAATAGAAATACTAATACTAAGGTGATAAGTGTATTTGTTCTTATTACTATTTACAACCAGTTTTACTTTCTGACAATGAAGAACCTCATCTAGGTTCGTAAAATTAATCCAGTATTACTACTGACAATAACCTAATTTGATTTTCTTAATGATATTGTAGAACAAAACACTATCAAAAACCTGCATTTGGATTGTACCAGCTCTGATACTTAATTGGTCTCTTCTGATAATAATTTATTTTTCGATTTTAACTTAGATTTGCATTTTGTAACTTATAACAAGGTAAAAAAGGAAATAAAAATAATTTTAGTAAAAATATAAAATGTGTAAAGCCAAAAACATTTGCAAACCTCATAAAATATGAATCTAAAACTAAAAATGAATCCATTTAAAACTGATACATAATACTACAATGACATTCTTTAACTGCTACACCAGGACTTGATCCTAATCAATCTAAAAGTTGCCGCACAGCTCAGCTGTGCCGCACTGTCTGCCACTATAAATAACTCAGGCTGACACAGGTTGTTACTTACTAAGGTTTTTTTGCTGCACATATTTGGTTAAAATATGTGCAGTATATCTTGAGTAAAATCAAGAATAATACATTAATGTTATTTCAACAGATTCATTACATTCTTAATGGAATTATGAAACCCACCTTGAGCAAACTGTGAGAAATCAAAACCTTCTTTCTCATCGTTTTCATCCTTGGCAAGGCCGGGTGGGGCGTTAATGTCTCCTGTGTGCTGGAAGAAGTGGTAGGGCTTAACGTGTATCAGGTTCGGAGCAAAGTTCCAGACATCTTCTCTGTCATCTATTATACAAACCATCTCATCTCCACAAGGAAATAAGGCCCTACCAACATAAAAAAAACAGACCTACAGATTATTTTATTTTAAGAATAAACTTCTCTTAACCCTTTGAATGTCAAAAGCTCACACAAATTAACTCAATATAAATGCGCTTGATTGTTATAAGTTGCATCATGTGACCCACTATACTTTTGCAAGAATTACAAAAGTTGTGTACCTTTAAGAATAATATATTTATAGTCCTATAAAGGAATTGCATTGCTGAATATCTGATTTGTATGTACATGTATATATGATTCGTGATAGAGTAAATAACATTTTTTTATCACTTTAAACATTATTTGGGAACAAGCAAAGAAGTAAAACCAATCTACATATTAATTGGGTTTTGTATATTTTATTTTATCTGTGTTTGATAAATTGGGAGAGGAAGGTGACTTCCAGTGACTTCAAAGAGAGCTGCACATGTCTTCACTTGTGTATATTGTAATGCAGTAGTTTTACATGAGTACCACATTTTAGTGTACACAGTATTTCTCTATAATCCGTCAGCAGCAGTCAGAGCTATTTCAAGCAGTTATTTGATTCACTAAATAGAGAACAAATCATTCTGTCTTTATTAATACGATTTGTTTGTTTTATTCAGCTGGTTCTTTAACAAAACAGATGAATGGCTGAGCATTAGCAAAGCCTATCACTCGAGGAGCTGAATTTCATTTATGTCCGTCTATTTGTCTGTTTGTCTAACCTATAGCCTTGAAATTTTACATGAAGCTACATTTCTATACAGGGTGATTGATTTAAGTGTTCCAGCCATTTCACTTGAAAACTACAGGAGATATTGTAAGTTAAATAGACACTTCCCTGGGAATTTTATTACAAGCAATATTATGGTTTTAAAATTTTTGTTATGTCAGTCATTTTCCAAAATGACGGTTAACTCAAACATTTTCAATACAAACATCACTTTTAGTGTTGATTTCAAGTATAAAATGCAATTTTAAGACATTTTTATTCTTGTGTTCTTGTTCTTGTATTCAGTGGTTTTTAAATTTTATTGAATTGGACAATTTTTAAATGGGACTGTCAACAACAACATTTTGAACAAATTACTGAAATAAAAGTTTTAAACCACTAAAAATTGTTTATAATAAAATATCTAGGGAAGTGTTTATTTAACTTTTTATTATATCTAGTAGTTTTCAAGCAAAATGGCTGACCCATTAATATCAATCACCCTGTATAGATATCACTGAATTCGATGAAGTCACTTCATAGGATTTGGCTGAGCATTAGCGAACATTTTAAAACTAATTTATGTCTAACAATGATAGGAATAAGAAGATAGCAGAATCAATAAATTTGTAAGCAAACTGACTACAATCATATGTGATTTTAAAATATGACATTAACACATGTAGCCTAAGTATTCCACCACATACAGCATCATCTTTTGGTAAGTACACTTTTATTATTTTAACATTGTTATGAAACCCAACTTAATGAAAAAAATTATACCATGTGGCAAGATATTTCAAGAAAGATTTCATCTGAAACATGAAACATGACAAAAATCTGTACAAACTTATTAATCATTAGACAGACAAAATGTTTCTTTTGCCTTCCAAGGGGATGTAAACATTCCTTTTCTGCATGATCTTGATAATAAAATGAGCTATAGAATTGAAAATTTCACAAAACCTCAGCGAAGGCTATTACATGACACATATTGTACTCCTACCTTGTACTATAACACAGTGAGTGAACTAGTGATACAGAGACAAAGATTAAAAAAGATTACCTTCATAAAACGAAAAAGGTTACTTACAAAATAAACGCCTTCAATAACTCTACAAATATCAATAGCATCTTCAATAAATTATATCCTTCAGAAGCAAGTCATCATCAATTAAGTTTCCATGCTCCATGATTCACACCACAATCCCATTACATAAACACGATCATAATAGGTGAGTCATATTACAAAATACTAATTCACAATACAAAATGTATTACACTAAATAAACACTGAAATATTACAACAAAACAGATTGCTTGGCAGCAAATTGGCAAGAAAACAAACCAGCTGAACCAAGAAAATCAAATGACTTGCTTTTTTGCTCATATATCTTAGACATAAACAGCTCATGACAACTACAGTGAAAAAATTAAAAGGCTGAACCCTTTGGAACAGGAAATTGCTTCTAGCGACCAGAAACATTACATAACTAAGGCATCTATTACATAAAATATGTAGAATTGCTGACAACGATCCAGCACTTTGAGACTAAACAGCTGAGTCGCTTTCAGTGAAGCTGTAGCAATAAAAGGGTTAACCATTTGTTTAGAATAAATAAATTTCAAAACACACTGAGTACAACCAAAGTGTGTAACCAAACCGTTGAGGTAACAAATCCCCACCTTTATGTACTGAAGTATATCTTTGAAAAGGAATGTAGTTCTCAGATGTATTTGATAAAGTTCTTACCAAATTTAATGTTTATTGAACATAACATGATTCTACTACAGTAGAACCCCTCATATCCGGCCTCGGTTTTACCGCACCTCGGTTTATCCGGCCACTTCCCGGAAGCCAATATCGAAATTTATTTACCACGGCTTGCAGTCGCGCGCAGTTGCACGCACTAGTCTCCCACGACTCGTGCGTTATTTTGGTGTATCTATTTGTTTACATTTTCCTGTGTTGTCCTCAGTTCAGCTAGTAGGTTTAACCTCTAAACAGTTCGTTGATTATTTCCAGTGCGGTTACTACAGTACAGTACAATTGTTTTGTTTCGTCAAGTGTTGTGTACTGTAGGTTGGTTTATCCGGCCGAATCGTTATCCGGCCAGAGGCTCGGTCCCTTGGTGGCCGGATATGAGGGGTTCTACTGTATGCAAATTATATTAATTCCTTTATTATATATATGTATATATATATATATATATATATATATATATATATATATATATATGTATCAAAGATACTTGTATTTTCTAACTATTAAAAATATGGGAAATTAATGTTTATGTGTTATTTATATGAATTTTTAATTTATATTAAAAACTAAGTTACTACAAAAGTTTTAAGTTACATGTTAAAGGCTAATACAAAACAATATTTCCTTTCATCCCATTTATCTCAACACGTAAATAAGCCACTGAGTAGTAATTTTTTTTACTAACTTCAAATGTAAATTTTACATTTTTACTGCTCCAAGGTCACATGACAAATAGACTCCTCCCTCAACTGCACTTTCTGATGAACCCTACTGCAGTTTTATTTAACTGAGTGTGGTGTCTAATGATTGGAAAGCTTTTGAGGAAGAACAGTAAAAGAAGTAAAGATAGTTCCATTAGACACCTGATGAAGGCGGCACCTGCTTTGTAAGTGTACAGTATTTTTTATGTTTTAAAATATTTACACCAAATAATTCTAAAAAGATAAAAAAATGTAGATGAAGTATAATCTTAGTAAGAAATAGTACCTAGCCTAGTGTTTATTTTTTAACTCAAGATAACTTACTTTAAATTGGCCATCTTTGAGTTAGGGTTGAAGCATTCATCACGTGAGAGTATCCTGTGTGAAAAGAACTTGCCATCAGGATCTAAGAAGTGAGCGATCATGTGAGCATAGTTGCGTGCGCCGAACGTACATATATGCAGCTCGTACTGGCGACTCACTTTGGACAGGAACTGTTGAGTACCAGGCCGAAGCCTTGTGTGGTACCAGGGTGACCTTGGACCGTACAGCTGAAAATGGTACACGTCCTGCCAAATCAAGGAAAAGAATCATTATTGAGCTCCTTGCAAAAGATCCAAATACAAGATTAATAATACACAGGGTAGGAAACGTTTTTAACAGTTTTTATATGATTCAGATCACTATCTCTTCATAAGAGTGATATGTTAGATAATATCTTCAATATGCAATAATACCCATCATACCATAAACTGACAGGCATATCCAAGTGGTATAGAAACGGATCTACTCTTAAAAGTTACAAGTCACAGATTAGAGTGAACTAATAATACTTGCTGGCATTGACTGGTACAAACATGACCTACATTCACAGGGAAAAAGTGACAGCTAGGATGAGAATTATAGGTTAACTGTTATACAACACATTAGGCCTACTCAGTCAGAGTAAAAGTTGATAGTGAACTGTTACTACTTGCTAGCTTACCTTTCAAAAATACTGAGAATAATCACACATTGAAATCACATACATTTAGGCATAGGGAAGACAGGCTAATTATGATCAGTTCAAAAACACTCTCTTAGAAAGGAGGGTTGGGTTTGGTGGTATTTATATTTAGCAAACATTCAATAAAATAGTAGAGGAAATGATAATGTGGACTACCTATTTCTGTATTTAGTGACACATCCATGAGAACACAGTACACTGCATGCATTGGTATCACGGATTTATTCAAATTAACCTGTTGACGAGTACAGCAAAACATACCCAAATGAGTGCGCACAGCATTTGCCGTTTGGTCCCGTATGAATCAGAATCAGAAAAATCTTTATTCGATCGTTACACATGGTGTACATGAATGGCGTCACATGATTAAGAAAGTAAATGGTTAAGTTTACTAAATATGATTTACATTAGTATCTAACTAAATATAATACAATGTAATTTTAATGATTGTAAAAACTATTGTGAATTGTATAAAATTCAGAAAAGGAGTACAACGGCATTTCAGTCAGATAGCTTTTAAGTTTACTTTTAAATAATTTATTATTTTCTATTAATTTTATATTGCTTGGCAGCAAATTAAAAAATTTAGCTCCTATGTATATTGGTTTTTTACAGAAAAAGTGTAAGTTATGTTGAGCTACTGCCATATTATTTCTATTTCTTGTATTATAATTATGGGTCTCACCACTCTTGCCTAAGCTATGAGTACGGTTCATCACTGACATTATAGTTTCATATATATATATATATATATATATATATATATATATATATATATATATGCACTGTAAACCGTCATGATACCCAGTTGAGGAAAGTGATCCTTCACACTTTCATTCCATTTAAGTTTTAAAATGACACGAATTGCTTTTTTTTGTATCACTAAAATTGAATTTAAATTTTTTATTGATGTGGATCCATATAATGAGATACCAAATATAAGAGTTAATTTTTGAAACTATTTTTTCTGAATGTTTATTCCATGTCAGCGAACTGTCTAACGTTAAACCCAAAAACTTTACTTCTTCTTCTTTAACTATAGCCACTTCATCTATTTCTATATGAGGATTAATTTTATTTCTGCATTGGTTGGTACCAAATTCCATATAGCTTGTTTTTGTCGGATTTAAAATTAAGTTGTTTTCTTTGAAAAACTGATTTACTTTTGAGACGCTGAGAAAAGCAAACTCCTCTATTTCCTCTTTAGATGAAGCAGTAATTCTTAGAGTGGCATCATCAGCGTATAAGCATAATTTATTTAGCTCTGGAATTCCTTTTAGGTAGCAGAGGAATAGAAGTGGCCCCAAAATGGATCCTTGAGGAACACCATAAGAAGTTTGTTTTAAATTAGAATTATATTTACTAGTTAAATTGTTCTTGTTATTCAGATTATGTATTTCCACAAACTGCTGTCTGTTTTGTATATATGATTTTAGCCAGTTGTACTCCTTCCCATGGATACCAAACTGCGATAACTTAGTTAGTAACTTAGCATGACTAACACTGTCAAATGCTTTATGGAGATCCATAAATACTCCTATTACCTTTTCCACTCTATCCACAGAATCAATCACTGACTCAATGAAATCAGTGGCAGCTGTAACTACAGATTTACTTTTTCTAAACCCATGTTGTATGCTATCAAGTAATTTGTTTCTTTCTAAATAGTCAACCAGCTGGTTAGACATTGCACGTTCATATATTTTGGATATAACTGGGAGCAATGCAAGTGGCCGATAATTTGCTGCATCAAACTGATCGCCTTTTTTAAATAGAGGTTTTATTTTTGTAATTTTTAGTTTTTCAGGGAATTGCCCAGAGAGGAAAGATGAATTAACTATATGAAGCAGTGGGTCAGTTATAAATTCCATTGCATATTTTAATATTGGCACTGGTATGTCATCATATCCAGTGCTATAACTACTTTTTAGACTTCTGGTGATTCTAATAATATCATCTCTATCAATTAGTTTGCATTGAAAATTAATATCTGAAAAATTATTAAAAGCATTAAAACTAAGATTTTTGAGATGTGTTAAATTTTGGCTTTATCCTCAATTGAAGTTACATAGTAATTATTAAAAATGTCACTAACTTTACCAGGATCTGATACTATTTTATTATTGTGCCTGATGTATATATTTTTTGTATTTGGTTTAGTAATACCTGTTTCATAGTTAATGATTTTCCAAGTGACTCTTTGACAATTTTTAGATCTTTTAATTTTGTTAGCATAGTAATTTTGTTTTTCTTGAATAATTTTATTTTTAAAAGTATTATATTTAAGTTTTACGTTGTCAATGTCTCTTTGCGATTTTGTTCTTCGGGCAGCATTACTTTCAGTAATTAGTTTCTTTTTTTCTAGTTTTAGATCTTTGCTAACCCAAGGTTTTTTACCTAAGTAATTTCTGACCTTTACAATTGGAAAATAAGTATTAAAGTAATATAAAAAGATTTGGATAAAGGTGTCATATTTTAAATGATCTGGAGCTTTATAAAGCTGTCTCCATGTTTCTAAACTTAATGCTAGATTAAAATCTCTCATATTTTCATCAGAAAATACCCTGGAATACTTGAATGAATAATTTTGTTGTTGCACTGAGTTAGATACATAATCGAATATTGTAACTAACTGGCCATCATGATCTGACAACATTGCATTCACACACTCAACTTGAATCTGTGATTGTTTGAGATTGGTTATAATATTGTCTATTGCTGACTGAGTAGTGCCGGTTGATCTAGTGGGGAAGTCTATTAAGTATTTCATATTGTATTGTTTTAATAGGTGTTTTAGATTTTTCACATAAGAATTATTTGTCAAGGTGTTGATGTTAATATCTCCACATATCACTATATACTTGTACCTATTGGTTAGAATGCTAAAAACCGAATTCAGATTTTCCAGGAATATATTCACATTTACATTGATTGGAGACCTGTAGATACCACCTAATAATATTTTTAAATTACCCCAATAAACCTCAACCAAACATAGCTCAAAAATTTGATCACATAATAAATTTTTTATTGCAGGAAACATTATTTCTTTAATTTTAATGGTGTTTTTTGCCAAAATAATTACACCTCCACCATTCATACTGCACCTAGCATAGTAGGAGTGAGTGCTATAATTTAGAATATTAAGCCTGGTAATTTCATCTTTTTTCATTTTATGTTCTGTAACGATTAGTATGTCTGGTTTTATATCATCTAGAGTAACTTCCAATGGGTCAATTTTTGCGGATAAAAAATTTATGTTTTGGTGGAATAATTTTAAGGCAATAGGAGTATTCTTAACACTGATCTCAGTACCAGTAACATTGTTTAGCTTATTACAACATGTAGCATTGTGCAAAATGCTCTCTGGAAACGATTCTTGGGTTGTTGTTAAGTCTATACATGATTCCTTTGCGGAGGGGTTTGGAATAAAAAATGAGGCACAACTTCACTCTGGCTCTGATTAACCACCTCACTCACATTGACACTCTCACTGAAACTTGATTTCACACTCTGGTTGTAGCTGGTAGACATTTCCTTCGAGGGAAGTAAGGGTGGAAACTCCATCATGGATGAGAAGTTGGCTGGCTGGTCAACAATGCCAGCAGGTATCTTACTCTGTAAGTTGTGAGGAATGAAATTGTTCAGAGTCTTCACAAAGTCAAGGTATGGAAGTCCGTTTCTTAGTTCTTGTTTAGAATGTTCATTATATGTGATTATTCGAATAGAAGCTCCAGTAAGTTGTTGAAATTTTATTATGTTTGCAGCAAAAACACTTGGCGAAATTTTGTCTCTAGTACAACCCACAGGTGGGCATATAAGGTATTTCAATCCTCTTCTGATGAAGTCTTCTGTCAGATGTTGAAATGCTAAACTATAGTCTTCTATAGTAGGTTTATTGTAATACTTAGGTTTAGTGATCAGTCCATATATTGTAGCACCATTTTGTAACTTTTGACGTGATAAGTGATGGGAAAGGCAGCACAAAGGCTTTCCAAACTGTTCCTTAAAAATCGTTGCCACACCTGCACTCATATTACTCTTACTGTCAAGATCCGCTGAAATGCAGTGAGCAAAAGCAACCTGCTCATTATACAAGAACTGTGATATCACATTTTTAAAATTGTCTTCAATAATTAGTATATTTCCCTCTGAAGAGTTACCTGTCTGTGATTTAACTGAAGTGTAGTTGGGAAGGTGATCAGCAGGTTTTGAAATAGGTTGAGTAGTTGTATCAGCGGATTCCAAGTGACAAGTGCTTTCATTAATATTCTCGAGTGCATCAATAATCATATAGGACAGCTTTTTCTTCCCTCGATAATTTAAATGCAGTCCATGCGTTGTAAAATGACATTGTCTCAATACGTCCAGATCAATAAGGTGTACATTCTTCATTCGTATTGTTATTTCTCTTATATAATTGTTTACCAAGGCTATGTCATCATGTATAGGGTTATTCTTGTGTGCATCGTAGCGCTGAGGGATCGTTGTGATGCACACGGCTCTCATCTTACTAAGAATGCGTAGTTCATTTTCTAGTTTGTTGTAGAATGTTGTAGTAGATTTCTGCAACATGTCATTAGTTCCTGCTATTATTATAAGTGGCTTACAATGAGATTTTGCAGCATTATTCAGAACAGTTTTGATAGTAGCTCCTGGAGTAACTAATCCATCCAAGTTTATTTTTCCTTTACTAAAATTATTAATTATTTCGATTATACCTCTTCCTTGACTATCTGAGTAGAATTCTGCATTTATTCTGTTCTTGAGTTTATTCACTTTAGTATAAATATTCCTATTTCTTGATGTTTTGTTATTTAATTTGTTATCTTTTCCATTATTAATCTTGCTTGGAGTTTTATTTTCATTCTTAAAATATTTTGGAACGTTATTACTTTGACCCAGAATATATTTGTTTGACATGCCAACCTCTCTCTGAATAGTGTATTTATCATTGATATGTTTACTTCTAGGCGTGGTTTTACTATGTTTAACTTGAGTCCACTCGTTGTTATTTAGAACACTACCTTCAGTCTGTTGATTCAGTTTCTCCTGTGTTAAATGTGGTAATGCTTTGTGTGAACTGGGATTGGCAGTGGGAGGAACTGATGGTTTCACATGTTCATATACTTTAAAAATAATTGACCAAAGTGTTCTGTTTTCAATTATGACATTGTTTTTTATTATATAAGCCATGATAGAGCGTTTTTGTATAAGATCAGCCTCGCTTAACATGTTTTCTTTGATTTTGTTAAGACTTGGGGTTCCATCGTTAATAATATTGTATACAATCCAGTCTATCACATAGCAGGTAAAAATACCACAATCATAACAGTTTGTTTGTTGGGGTCCATTGATCATCTTGATCACAGGTTTATGGTTACCGCTCAGATGTGCACATAGCTTATTTGCAATAAGTTCAGTAGAGGGATAATTTTTCCCCTTAAAAGAGTCATAGTAAAAGAAATTATTGTCCTCTCTACTGAAGAGTAGGAAGCTCCAGTGTGAACCTCCCTCTTCATATAGAGTTATTATGAGGGAGCACGGCATTTTCCGTTGCAGACTAATGACTGTAAGTTCGTTCTCACTGACTTATTGTGGCATCTAGCGGAGATTTTTGGAACTTTTCAGTTGTTCCTAATAGTGTCGCTGTACAGTGTTGCTAGTCCTGTATCGTGGTGGCACCTGGTGATAATTTAAAAAAATATTTTACAGAGGCAGGACACAAGACCCGCTACGCCTCCAAGGTCGCCATTTTATAAGGCCACTTCCCCAGAATGACACAAAGAAGCGTAAACTACACAAAATCTAGGCAGTGCTATGTGTGCATGTAAACACACCACTCGAACTGGACAAAGAAGAAAAGAAACCAACTATGAATGTTCAACATGTGAGGTTGCCCTTTGTATATATCCTTGTTTTGAGCAGTATCACACACTAGCAAAGTTTTAAAACGAGGTTATTGGTTTTAACAATCTACAATGTATTTTTATATACATTTAAACTATAATAAACAAGTTTATTAACATTTAACAGTTTTTTTTGTTTTGTGTTCTACGTGGCGCACGTTTTTTTGCACGGCAAATGCCGTGCGCACTCGTCAACAGGTTAAAAAGTCCTTTACTCATACACTGTACATACATATAAGTGAATGGTGTCAGATTTAAATTTAAATTAGATTTACAAAAAAGTGAATATTATATTTTGTATGATCCTGGTGCAAGATGTCAAATCAGTGTAGTAATACAGAACATTCTAGATAAATTTTTGATCCAGATTATGTTAAGTAGTAGCACTAAGTCATCTATGTGACTTCTTAAGCTGACTTCATGAGAAGTGATAACAACTAGCAGTTATTCATTTTATTTAATTGTAGTTTTGTTCCAGTTTCTCCTTTGGTTTTGGAAGAAATTTTAATTTTATATTCAATTTGTAAGTGGGAGTTCTCTATCTCAAAAGATTACCAAATATCCTCCTTTATCATTATAAAATAAATTATGGATAAATAGATTAACAAAAGTATATGTCTCACAGCTATATTATATATGAAGCTAGATAAGAAAGTAATAGTGGTCTGGAATGCTCATAAAATTTCCTACACTTTTGTTAAAAAAACATTTTTTCATTCAATAGTTTTGAAATTTTCTTCATTATTTTATACATTTATACGTAGCTTAATATGCATTTATTTTGCCAATTATAAAATAGTGTATTTTCTAAAATTGTGCGGCAATGGTGATAAGAGATTGGTTAATTTTAACGGACATTTCTTATAGTTCAACACCATACTTTAAAAAGTATCAAAACAATACATAATAAATTACAATTAAAATTATTTAATTAAGTGTATCTTTTTCAAAATTTTAACACCTTCATTGCTGCGGTATCATGACTAAGGCCAACTACTTGCACTGTGCCCCATAAGGATTCTGCTGTAGTCAACATGTTAAAACAACAGTTTTTATTTATTCTTACAATAGACAATAGACAATATTCTTTATTCATAAACGTTGAGTTTAGAATTTTTGTCAATACAATAAAGGACATACAGAACATAAAATTTAAAATATCAGTTCATGATGCAATTGATTTCCAGTTTATGAACTCTTGAATAGTGTAGAAGGGTTGCTGGAGAAACCAACTTTTGAGTGAGTTCTTCAGGTGTTTGACTGGTGTTTTCTTCAGTGAGTCTGGTAGAATGTTGAAATAGATTGCTCCTTTGTATGATGGTTTCCTCTCATATAAACTTAGGTGGTGTGTTTCAAGAGCAAAGTGATGTCTATTTCTTGTGTTGTAGCAGTGATGGTCTCCAGTTCTAGTCTGTCCAGTTGTTACAGAGTGCAAAATACTGGACCCAAAAACAATGGGAGTTCCAAGTAAATTGTTGTTGATTTTTAAACCACTGATAAATTTTAGTTTGTTAAATCTTGAAATATAACACATTGGAAGTATTAAATTAAAATTAACATTTATCACAATTTCATAACAATAAAACATTGGAATAATCTTCATCAAAAATTCAATTGCATGTTTCCCAAAATTAAAATGATTATGTTTTCAAAAAGATTCTTTAGTAGGATTTAGTTTACTTTAGATTTTGTGTGTTTCATGTTATGACTAACACACACACACACACACACACACACACACACACACACACACACACACACACACACACACACACACACACATCAATTATTAGACTTCTTGATATAAAGTTCCTTTAATATTTCGGCTTTGCCGTTTTCAAAAAGGTATAATAAAAAATAACAACACAGCAACAAAATTTACAAAAGTAAATACACACTTACTTACAATCTCTTTTTTCAAGCACTTAGTTTCCTTATGGTTTTTCATAGGCCTTTCTTTTTAAAATCACTTCTTTTATTTTATTTTTGTTGTATTCACTTGCATCTTTATACTTCCTTTTAGAAGGATTGTTTGGTGCACAGTGTTCATGTTCTTCACTTTCACTCTTAGCTAAAATAGTTTTAATTAAACAAAAACTAAGAGAACTAAGTCTTACACAAATGGCTGAAACATAAACTCCACTGACAGTTAGTGAAGTGAATGACAGTGTGAGATCAAGGAAGCAGTCAGCTGTTTTTATATAGAGTAGTTCGTTAAAGGAGCATGGGTCAACAACTTATAGCCTTTCAAAAAAGAATATGCAATTTTCCAATCAAATTAAAGCACACTTTCAGAACTCTTGACTGATGTCTTTATAACACCAAAATGTGTGTCTTGTAATGTAGTTTTTAAAATTGCCAAAAAGTGAATTTAGCCTAGGAAATGACTGATGCCGGTTTAACATTTCATGATTCACTTATTTGAATGGCATTAGTTAGTCAACAAAATAATATTAGTCTGCTATTCATTAACTTCTAACAAAATAAATTTAAATCTCTAAACTCACCCTTAAGTTGTTTGGAATGTTATCATTTGTCGTGTGTATTAATGTTTGATCCAAGTCAACCAACAGAACAAGTTTTCTGTCCTTGAGAAGTCTTTCTTCATCTGCTTTTCCCAATATTTGAGCTTGCTAGAAATAAAAAAAAGTTAAAGAAATGAAACTTTTTCAATGTTATTAAATTAGATAACTTGTATCACACAAAAAACTACTTAGACTACTTGTATAATTATACAATAATTTATAACGTTTACATTTTGTTAGGTAAGTGAAACTAAGTATCCAAGAGCTTATTTTGTTTCCTTTATTGAGAAGAAAAAGGACTGGACTACATCCTGGCAGCCATCATAAAATTTTACCATGCTTGGCTATTAATTATTTTTACTGCTTTTCTTTCATTGATAATGTGTTGATGTAGAAGTCAGTAGTTCCATGGAAGATTAATATTCCAAAGCAACTAACAGTTGTATAAGCCCAACTAGAGTGAACCATTGTGCTCCTCTGTATATCAGAGAGGTTTGTGCTCCTCTGTATATCAGAGAGGTTTATCTTGCCAAAGCTTAAGGATGCTTCTTGAATTGAAGGTTAATTTAAAAATTAAATCCCCGCATAACTGAAACTGGTAAAAGAGTAGCGGTGGCAGAGGTCATAGTGAACAGAGACGACATAGTCGTACATTTTATGAAGCATTACAACATTAAGCCTCTGATGAAGGTTAGGCTGAAACGAATGTCCTTTTCATAGCTTTTGATGTCATGCAGAATATGTCTCTTTTGAAGAACAAGACCTTCGACAACTAACAGTCAATGAGTTTTGTATCAAAAATATTAAACTAAAAACCAGCAGTATTTATGTGTACTATGAAGGTGAAGGGTGAAAATGTCCCGATGAAATGTGCTCCTTTTTATAAGATTTTTAAATACATGTCCAAAACAACATCACAGATCTAGGTATTTTTTTCGGACAATTGCCGTGGGCAAAATAAAAAATAGGCTCTAACAAGATTTCTTTTATTTTTAACTGATTTGAAAAAATGTCAGAAGATTCAGTACTTTTTTTCTACTCAGGGGACACAGTTACTTGCCCTGTGACTGAGATTTCAGTCTGATGAAGAGGATGATCCAAACAAATGACAGAATTTTTAGCATTCATGAGATAACTGAACTTTGGAAAGTGCTAAAGTTGGAAAATGTATTGTGACTCAAGCACAAGCTGATATGTTGGACTTTAAAAAGTGGTGGCCACTTTTTTATATAAGGACAACAGTATCTGAAGAAAGTAAAAGAAAGTCATGCAATGAAAGACTTTCATTTGCCATAAGCACTTTTTTCAATTTTGTGTTCAGCTCGGAGTGTAAAGGTTACATATAAGGTCCACAATAAACTGTGGACTGAATTGCCAGACATTTTTCTTGGCCGTTCAGCCTGGTCAAATGATGCCACCTGATAAAAAAAGCCTACCTAGAAGGTAAAGTGCCAATAAAGCAGAAAAAGAAGTTGTATGACTCGATTTTGATCGGTTCTGTGAGCAATGAAGAGCAAGAGAATGACTAAAATGGGATGACTTTTAATATTTCATGATTCAAGTATACTTTGACAGTCAACAAATTAACTGAACATTTAAAATCGCCGAATTTATTGGCATACGTCAGAGACATGCACATTATAACACCAACAAAAATTATACAACAAATATACACTACCTCTGGAAACTAAAAAAAATCACCATATTTTTTTAACAGTTCTTGTATGTGCTAACATTAGTAGACAATGTACTAGAAAAGTGTTAACATTCTATATTATAGCTAGAGTAATGTCCACATTTAACATGCTCACCACCAAAACCAATAGTCACAAGAGAATTGTGTGGTATATGTGCTAATATTAATAGACACTGCGCCACTCAGTAGGAAAGTATAAAATTAAGTCCACTAAAATATTTTGCAATACATAAAAAAGTTGTGTCATCAGCATTTATGACTGGCATAACTGAGACCGGTCATTAACACATATGAAACACTCAGCAGTGGATCAAGTATGGAGTCCTGTAGTATTCCATATTTCACTGCTTTGTTATACCATATATGTTATACCATTACTACATACATTTTGTTTCAACTATTTAAGTAAGATTTGAGAAATAAAATTGATCTATTGCCGAAACGAAAAATAGACAATTTCATAGTGAGAACATCCACGTCTCCCTCCAGAACATCCACAACCAAAATCCCTCTTTAGTTCACACAATGTGGCATGGGCATAACCATATTCTTCCAAAACTTGAAAAATGTCCCTAACCAGTATGTCCAAGGCTAGAAATAGTAGATTTATTTCTCTCTACACATAAACCAATCCGAAACCCAATTAATTTATGTTCTTCAGGTCATTTAAAAGATTGTATGTTTTCAGGTAAGCACAAATTTGTCACTAGACCAATACCTCTAAAACCTGGAATATTGGAGATAGGTTGGCTTATTTCTCTGGCTTATTTCTTGAGCTTTATTTGAAAACAGGGCAAGCATTCTTATGGTTCTTATGATTTTTCCCAGGTAAATAACTATTCTTTAGACACAAATTAAAAAAGTAAGTGAGAGAGACGATTACATAAGCGATATTTTTTCATAACACTATTAGACAGGTAATAACTATCAGAATTATTTAGATTTTTAAGCCATAAAGAATGTTTCCTACTGTGATTTCAAATCATTTAGATGGATCGGATGCTTGCTGATTATTATTTTCCTTTCACTATTAGAAGTATTGCCTAGACTTTCTTTTATTTCTGTAACAGAGTCAATGACATGCCATTTAAAAATATCTGGGCTGATACTTGATGTACAGTGTTTGAAATTAGAAGTTCGATAATTTGTTTCCAAGCTGCCTTGCAGTTGTTCTAACTTTTATTGATATTTGATTTCATTATATAAAAGCTTAGCCGAAGTATTAATTTTTTAGTTTTTGTAAATATGGAAATTTTGTGGTGATTAATAAGGTTAATCTGTACTTAATTTTAACCAAATCTGAGTTATAAAAATCATATTTTACTTTACATGATATTAGAGTGATTTTTTTGACAATGAGGTAGTTAGGTTTAGTCATTTTTTCCCAAGACAAATAAATTTGCCCTAGATAGGATAGATTAAAGATATGACAAGTTACAATATGGATTGGGTAGGTTAAATGTGGGTAAGAAAGGTTAATACAAATGTAGTATTCAACAGAACATAACACTGTCACCAAGCCGACTGCTGTGCTGAGGCGATGTGTTGCCCGACTGACCTTTACCTATTGAAATAAGATAAACCAACACAATACAACAATAAGGGAATGTTTATCCTTGTTCAATATGTGTTTATTCTTATTCTATAGGTCTAAATGTTTCTTTAATTTTCCTAATTCAAAAAGTAAGTGTGGTCGGTGCGATGAACGAGTACCATATAATAGTGTTTTGAAACGTGTAAGTTACAATTTTGTAATGTTGTTTAAAATGTTTCCACATCTACTCTATCTGTGTTAATTTGTTACAAATTCCATCAATATATTAAACAACCAGAATTGTACACAGTAGCCTTGCTATAATGAGATGTGGTGGTGTAAATCTTTAATTACAAAGAAGGTGACATATTTATACTAGCCTACCTCCTCGCTGACTTTGAGATCTGGTACACTATGTACCATTGGGACAGAAGCATGAGCATTTATCACACTTTCTCTGCGTAGATCAGCACCACATTCTGCGCAAAGGTCATTCATCACTGTAGGATGTGAACACCCTCGCTCCAACTCCAACAATGGAGCCCTAACACAGACATCAATGTTAGCCTATTGAATATATGTTTTGCAATTCTTAAACAATTTATTTTAATTTGGCATAAAGCTAAATCTACTTCACATTGGTTTTAACTGCAAGATTGATAGGATGCACCACAGTGCTTTAATTCAGGTACAATTTTTGGATCTCTTGCGTATAGGATTAGTATTATTTTGACTTTGAAGGAAACAGGATTTTTCCGGACATTTGCCATCGTTCAGTGAAACAAGAAATCGTTTTGACTTTATACTTATTTTCCATAACCAATATATTTTAAATAAAATATAAAAATTCAGTGTAGTAGATTTTTTGGGTTTTCACTGAAAATTTGCATTTTTTTAAATTATTCACTTACTCTAAGGTATACAAAAACATACTTAGCCTAATGTTTAAAACTTTTGTAATTTTTGAGTTACAAAAAATGTTTTTTTTACAAAAGTTATTACATAAATTTTAATTTTATTTCTACTGAACACCTAAGCTCACTTTACAACCCACTTTTTACCACTGCTAAAAGGCTGCCAAGTTAATATTTCTGTAAAAAATGCTTTTCCAGTTCTCATTCTTCTTGTGACAACATATTATACTAACACATAATATTTATTAACTATAGTAAATGTTTTAAAAACTATTTCATAAGAAAAAATGTATTCCTTA
Source organism: Homalodisca vitripennis (assembly GCF_021130785.1). Taxonomy (NCBI): domain Eukaryota; kingdom Metazoa; phylum Arthropoda; class Insecta; order Hemiptera; family Cicadellidae; genus Homalodisca; species Homalodisca vitripennis. Next base: position 110,051,416 of record NC_060208.1, read on the forward strand.
ACTTACAATGTATTATTAAACAGGTTTTGTATTTTTTCAAATTGCTTAAAAAAATGCTTGCAACATGCACAAAGCCAGAGTCACATTTAAGAGACTGGCTTTGAATAATAACAGGCCACAATCACAATCATCAAAATTCATGATTATCCAAACTGCCAAAACCAAAATGTTGAACTGTATTATGTTGTAAGTATTTCAAATTACAGTATACTTAGTTCAGCTTTTTATATCTAAAGAATTAATAGTTTAAGATGAACAAAAAGCTATCTATGCTAACTTATACATATTTACAAAATATAACAAACAAAACATTTAGTTACTTTTTTCTATTTTGAGGGATACTCGCCATTGTACTTGCAGCCATTACTTAAATGTCATACAAATTACTTTATTTTGGATTTTACAATGGCGATTTGGAACAATAGCGGATTTGGAACAATATTGTTATTTAACAAAACTTATAATTTCAACTTAATGTTACATTAGTTTTTAATGTAAACAATAAACAGTAAGAAATGGCCTAACAAATATTTTTGAGAATTTGAAAATGACAACGAATATGAGGAAATTATATGTGAGCCTATTTCTAGATATAACCATGGGTTTGCCTTTATATATGAATTCTTTCCTCCATTGGGTATACTTTAACCCTTTAAGGAGTATGGACGTCATATCACGTCTTCCTTTGATAGTCTAAAATGAGTAACGGATGAAATCCAAAAAATACCAAAAGGAGTAAAAAATTAAAATCTTTAAAATCTCTTAAAAAATTTGAAAGCTTCATAAAAAACGACTACGTGTTCTACAAGTCAATATTTCAGTACTTTTTCAAAATCAAATGTCTTATTTCCTCACTACGGCAGACTCAATCAGTATTGTCTGCCATTTGGACAACAGCAACAAACTAGATGGTTGTTTAACAAATATGTCACTCTCACAAGATAAATATGGCCACAGTATGCAGTATACAAGGAATGGCTAGTATAATGTGGCGGCATATTCCGACAACAATGCGATGCACGCGTGACGAGACCTTGAGTCGGTGGCTTCTACCGGGTGTCTACTGCGATCTGGTGGTAAAATCAGATTACAAGTGAATGGGAGCACTAACATGGAAGTTAAGTATGTTGCCGATAGATGGAACCACTTTACAGACTAATCTACCTAAAGGCAATCAGTAATAGCAATGCATTTACGATAATACAAAAATACAGAGGCTAAACGTAATATGGCGTCCATACTCCTTTGGGCCACTATAAGAATATACGTCATATGACGTCCTTACTCATTATGTAGCGTTTACACGCACTCCTTGGAGGGTTAATAAGCGGCCTACACTCGTTATTCGATTGCTATTATCGAATGGTTCGACTGTTTATATCTGAAGGAATAATTCAATATTACAATTTATTTAACTTAGCATATGATTTCAACTAATTAGTTATAGTAATTTTAATGTAAACAATAAACATCAAGAAGTAACTAATATTTCTAAACTTTGAAAACAGCGATGAATATGAGGAAAATATGTGAGATATTTCTCACAAGTGACTGTTTAAGTGGCTTCAACATGTGGAATTGGCTCCTGGGGATTCAAGATTCAAGATTCAAGATATTTTATTGTCATTAAGCACAATACATATTATGCAATAGACAAAGTCAACATATTATATAGCCTACTTTAATCTAATCTTTAATCTAGGCACAGTTATAGGACAAAATACAGTATTGCCAGCTAGAACTAAATAACAATAATATAAATGTGAATAAAAACAATAAAATTACAATTAAATAATTTAAAAATCTATACAATATGTGCTAACAATCCTAAATCTTAAATTAACAATGGATTAAAAACTTAATGAGCTAATATCACAGGCTAGGTAATCTTCAACAGTGTAAAAAGCTTTATTTTTCAGCCACTTTGCAATGGTAACTTTAAAATTATTAAGTGTAACATTCCATGCTTTCTCTGGTAATTTATTAAATCATTTTATACTGAAAAATATCTGGCTGTTTCTGGTCTTTTCGAGTCTGACTGGGGGTAGATCGAGTAAATACTTTTTTCTCTTGTGCAGTGTGTATGAACATCTTGTCTATTTATGAAACTATTCAAATTTTCTTTTACATCAAGTAATGAGCAGTAGATGTATAAACTTGGCAAGGTCATAATTTGAAGTTCTTTTGAAAAAAGGTGAACAAGATTCTTGTTTAGAAAACATTTTTTAAAATCCTAATAGCTTTTTTTTTGCCATAAAAAAATATTTTTTTGGCACTGGAACTGTTTTCCCCAAAGAGTCACACCATACCTCAAGTGTGAGTGGAAAAATGCATAATAAGCAGTTATCAACATCTCCTGAGTAACAGTATTCCTTAGTTTACATAATAGGTATATAACTCTAGATAGTTTAGTACATAAATAATTTAACATGATGTTGCCAGCTTAATTTACTATCTAGGATAACACCCAATAACTTAACAGAATCATTACTGTATTTAGTATTATTGTGTAGAGATAATGTTAAATATTCAGTTTTATTATGATTCACTGCCAACCCATTTGCTTTAAACCATTCTAGAGCTAATTTAAATGAACGTTCTTGATCAGATTTTAAGGTTTGTGAGTCTTTATTACAGTTTTAAAAGAGTAGTATCATCCGCGTACAAAACAGAATTACAAGGTAGGCTAGATGAAAAATCATTGATTGCAACAAATAAACAGAAAAGGTCCAAAACAGAGCCTTGCGGAACTCCCAATTTCACTGTTCTGAAACCGGACTTGTTCTCCCCTTGGACAACCATCTGTTTCCTGTCAGATAAATAAGATGACAATAATTGTAAATGCTTTATGTTTTTATGCCATAACTAAACAACTTTTTTAAACAACAACTCATGATTAATACAGTCAAACGCTTTACTTAAATCTATCAATGTTGCAGATGAATATAATCTTTTTCTCAAAATTATTTAAAATGTTTTCCACAATTTTTTCCTATTGCTTTCACAGTGTTTGATTTTTTTATAAATCCATATTGTTCTTTACAGTGCAAATTGTTTTGAGAAAAGAAATCATACAATTGGTCTTTTAAAACAACACTCAAAAATCTTACTCAGTATGGGAACCAAAGAAATGGGACGGTAACTAGCAGGATCTGCCTTGCTGCCCTTCTTATATACTGGTACTACTTTGGAACATTTCAGTGCTTTAGGAAAAATCCCCTCAGATAACATCCAGTTGAATAGAAATGTCAATGGTTTTACTATGTAGGGTATAATATCCTTGATGATTTTATTAGAAAACCCAAAATAATCTTCGCTTTTTGATCCACTCAACTTAGATACATATTTATAAATTTCAAATTCAGTTATTACATTTAATTGGGAATGTTTTTACTAGCATTATTAAATCTAGATAAATAATTACTCAAAAGCTCAATAGCAGTGTCAAAATTATTTTGCTTCAAATGTGTAGTACTAACTATATTTATAAAATAATCATTAAAGTCATCAGGCTTTATTAATTCTTCAACGCTTTCTTTCTTAACAATGAATTTCCTTTTTTATTATACTCCAAGCAGCTTTACATTTATTTGGAGCTCTCATAATATATCTGTCAGTGGCTAATCGTTTTTCTTCCTTAATTCTATTTTTATACATCTTTTTTATTTCTATATACATTTTTTTGTGTTCAGCTTCATTTTCTGTGCCCTTACTTATCTTGAATCTATCATAAAACACTGTTACTATATTTCTAAGTTTATATAGTTCAGGTGTAAACCAGTCAACCTTTGTCTATTTCTACTTTGATTTTGACATCTTTAACAGGACAGCATTCTTTAAGTGAACTTGTTAATATTTTTATAAAAAAAATCAAAAGCATCGTCAACAGTTTGAAAAAAAGTAAGCTGCCACCAGTCAGTCTGATTCAGTCTATATTTCAAACCTTCAATGGCACCAAAAGACAGATCTCTCACTTTTCTTTTAAGAATATTTTTGTCTGGTACTGTATTTGAAAAATTGCAACTCATAAAACTCTGTGTATATACCAGCATGATCAGATACATTTGGTTCGATAACTTGACATTTTACTTTGTTTTTTGCTTAAATTACTAACAACATTGTCAAGACAAGCATCTTCTCTAGTTGTATCAAAATTTATGACAATACATATTAAATGATCTTAATAAATTCAAAAAAGTAAATTTTTCAGAAGAATCTTTTCTTACATCTACATTAAAATCACCTGTTAGTATCACAGTTGCAAAATTTTTATTTAAAAAATATCATTAAAGACTCCAAATAGTCAAAGAAACTAAAAATATTACTCTTTGGAGTACGGTAGATGGTAACTATAAACAACATCAATCTCCTTTAAATATATAGCTGTTGCTTCCAAAACAAAGACAACACAAAAATTACTAATATCTACAGTTTTATATTGGATTTTGGACTTTACAAAGATTGAGCTGCCGCCCCTACAGAGTGGTTTCTCTCTACAGTAAATACTTGCTAATTGATAACCATTTGGTATATACAAATCAGATTCTTCATAAAATAACCAGTGTTCATTAAGAGTTAGGATTATCACAGTCATAGCTATCTAAAAATAAGTCTAAAACATCTACCTTATTTTTTATAGATTGAATGTTAAGATGAAAAAGAGTTTAGGGGTTTGGATGAGTGCTTTGGGAATTTGGAATGGGAGAATTCTTTCCTCCATTTCAAAAGCAGTTACTTGTTAATATCAAACTGGGCAAGTGGTAATATTGTAAGGTTTCTTTGATGTATCTAATTCTAGGCCATAGTTGGTTTTCTTACTACTTTATAACTTAATATTATTACTAAATTTATGTTTTAAAAATTGTAAGGTACGAGATTCTTCTTGTTACAGTTATTTGTTACTCTTACTGTGTATGATTTGTACATATCGAAGTTGGATAGTATATCGAACTGTTCAACAATAGCAATTGAATAACGAGCATAGGCTGCTTATTAAAGTCTCCCCCTTCCATTTCACAAAAGCAGTTGCTCACTTCTATCTGAGTAAGCTATAAATATTATAAAGTTTGGATAGAGTACCATAAGCGGACCCAGTTTTTTATATAGAAATTATCAAACAATATTTAATCATTATACCCATTAATATAATCAACCACCAGTAATTAATTTGAACAATAACTACATCATATGTACTAACTGTGCACACATTTTTATATTCTAAACACAATTTTTTCTATAAGTAACTTCTTGTACTAAGTATATAAAAAAACTGTTAAATTTAGAAAACTATACAAAGTAACCCAAATATTTATTTACTGTACCTTTTTCGTTTTCAAGATGTTAACTTAGTTAATTGTTGTTACTTTTTCTTTATTATTTAAACAACATTTTCCCTATCATCTGTCTTAACTTTTTGTTTGATTAATGGTTAAGGTTTTTACTATCATTTATGACATTATATTGTTTAAACTATTTCTATTTATTTGAGACATGTGACTTTAATTAAGTATTTTATATACATTGGTACAGGTTAAAAGTTATGTTATTCAATATATAAAGTATCAATGATTGTAATATGCAATATAAAAACCAGGTTCGCTTATCATACTCTGCCCCAAAGTTTTTCTGAAATGTAGGTCTAGGCCATGGTTGGTTTTGTTATTTTGCATTTTTATTGTTAAATTTATATTATTAAACATTGAATGAATAATGATTTGAATAAATTTTTTAGCCTTAGATCTGTAAATTTTATCCTTGTTAACTTTGATAATTTTTAAATCTTTATAACTTTTAGTAAATGTTTTAATTTTTAATCAAAATACTGTACTGTTTTGTATCTCATCAATCTATATGTTGATGGCCATTGACTTTGTCTATTGCATGTACTCTATGTGTTTTGCTTACAGATAATAAAGGTTTATGACTTATTGTAAAGTATTATTCTTGTTGCATACTATTTATTATCCAAATATAATATCGAATTGGATAATATACTGAATTGCTTGGTAATAACAATTGAATAAAAAGTGTAGAATACTTGTTAAAGTATCCCCTACAACTAAAACATTCTAGTGCTGATTTTTTTTTTAACTATTAGCCTAAGATACATAAGGTAAACATTATGTAGCTCATATATAAATATTTTTTAATTATGCAATAAGCCTAAAATTGTTAGGCCTAAGAACCTATTTATTTTAGTAATGTAGCAATGAAATAGGAAATAATCTATTATTACTTATGTATTTAATTTCATTACAAAAATAAATAGCCTAAAATTGTTTGAAACGTGATTTGAAAAGTTAACTAAAAAAAAGTATGAACTTAAAATGAGGAAAAATGTTAAGATGTGTTTAAAATTTGGCGCTTTTTTGTCACCCACTTACCCTCCATCTACTAGTTCCCCTTCTTTGGCCAGTAATTTGCGAACAGTTCCAACCTCTGTAGCCTTTAATTTCTTCAGTTCGGCTGTTCCATTGTTTGATTTAAGATCATAAAGTAATAACACTCTCCCTTCATACACTATTGTTCCTTCTTCGACTTTCCATTTCACTATTTTTGCAGAATTTTGGCTTGGAAGAGAAACGATCACATCCTTAGCGCCCATATTGACCGGAAACTGTTTCCTCAGCATCTTTGGAACGCGACTTACAATTGGATCAAAAGTAGGAAACATCATTTTCTGGCCAATGACATTTCAGTTCCTAAAACATACAAAGTGAGTACTTCATTGATTAAAATACTACGTCTGTCTTACTATATAACCTCAAAACTATGTAAACTCTTCAACATAATCAAAAATGAGCTTCGTTGTAATGATCTTTCAGTTATTTTAAACATCAACATATTGTAGACAATTTAACTAACTATGAAATAACTATATAATAACATTTAAATTATCTAACCTTAAAGCGAGATACATTTATTTTAAAGAGTCAAGGTTTGTAGTTTTTGTACTTTGTGTATTTTTAATAGTTCAAGAACTAAGTTAGCCTTTGAATCCTTTGAATTGGTGCTGCACTTGTAGGTCTGTTAGAAAATCAAAATTGGCGTTCAGGTATAGCGTAGTTTAATTATTTTTACTCATCCAAATCCAGTAATCAAACCATATCCAACGTTTGGCAGATGGAAGTAAACGAGACTGCCAGTTAACCACACCACTCATATCTTGCATAGGCTATATTATTTTATCAGTATATTCCTCAAACCATTATTTAAGTATCCAAATATTAAAGCTTCAGTTTTTTAGTGTGTTTAGAAATATAATAGACATTAATTTGGCATAGGCTAGGCCTTATATTGGGTACACACTTTAATAAGCGGCCTAATCTCGTTATTCAGTTGTATTTATTGAATGAAGAATTAAAATTTATTTAAAATAATATATAAGTATATCTTATTAATTATATTTAATGTAAACAATATACAACAAAAATAGCTTAACTTATATTTGGCTTAGCCTAACTAATTTGTAAATGGCGATGAATATAAGGAAATTGTGTGAGATTAACTGATGAGTTTCTTGGCGAACAGTCAAGAGAAGTTTGAGGAGTTAAAAAGAGATGAACAATTTTAATATATTATATTTGTTGTTATTAAATTATAATGCATGTAGTGTACTGTACGATTATTTTGTAACATCAAAGTTAGATATTATATTCAATCGTTCGATAATAACAATCGACTAATAAGTTTAGTCCGCTTATTAAAAATCTCCACCTAATCACATATAATTGTATATATAATAATATCACAATTATGTGTATTATTTGAAAGTGTTTACAGCTGTTGATATAGATTAAGTTAATTGTTCAAAATAATCAGTATCGATGGTTATGATAAGTAATATCGTTTGCCAATTTCGATATAGAAAACCGGCTCCGCTTATCGTACCCTACCCCAAACCAAGTACCAAGAAAGTTCTTGGCGGGAGTTAATTAACAATTTGATGTTACTTAATAAAACTCAGTTAGGGTAGACATTATTAAGCGCCCTACACTTGTTACTTGGTTGTTTTTATTGAATGTTTTGATTTTTTTTATCCATTGAACAATTCGATATGGTAACAATTTATTTAACTTAGCAAATGATTTCAACTTATTAATTAGAATAATTGATGCAAAAAATAAATGACAAGAAGTAACAGATTTTTGGAAAATTTGAAAATGGCGATGAAATAATATAAGGGAAATATGTGAAATATCTTAACAGTGACGAGATTTCTTTGAAGTGTCTTTAATATATGGATTTAACTCCTAGTAAAACCTATGGGGAAAATCCTTAACATCATTTCATAAAATTGGTTGCTCACTGCTGCTATCTGGGAAAGCTGTAAATATTGTACAGTTTTTCTGATACTTAGGACTAGAACAAATTTGATGTTATTTTTTATGTTATAGTTAAATTTATTTAATTAAAAATTGTTATATATTATTTTGTTATTAATGTGTTATAATTCTTGTTGCGTATGATTATGATATAATATTGAATAATATTGATAATATAACAAATAGTTCAATAATAACAATTGAATAACGAGTTAGGCCACTTATCTAATCCCTCATCTAATCTGAACACCTTGATTGTTAGACCTATTACAGATACAACCGGTCTACGCAAAAGAGTATAATTTATAATTCAACTTTTGTTATTTGAGGTATAGGAATGAAATCCCACCTAACATAACTAGTTGACTATCGGACATACCTGAAGAAACCACCCAATCTGAGAGCTGACTGGTCTATCCGAGTCAAGAACAACCTTAGGTATACTATACTATAGAAGGAGTTCTAATAAATTTTCAATGCAATAAATTGGGTGTCCATAAACCGAATTAATATCTTGTTACATTTGGGATGATAAATTCAAATTTCAACTTAGAAAGTTACATTTTTAAGACCTGAAAAATTAAAATTCGTATACACTGGTAAGCTTAGTTTAGCTTATAAAGTTAAAACTATAACTATTGATTAATTTGTAACTTCTGTTATTAGAGTAACTTTCTAAGTTATGTTGAAATTTGAATTTATCATCCCAAATGTAACAAGATATTAATTCGGTTTATGGACACCCAATTTATTACATTTAAAATTTATTAGAACTCCTATAGTATAGTATACCTAAGGTTCCTTGGGTAGACTGGTTGGTTCTCGAACAGGAATTTTTTTAGTAAAATGTTAAATGATATGTATTTATGGTACAACAGAATTTTTTTTGCATGTATCATTTGTGTAGGCGTAATTTTGATGAGAAAATACCTATTTTATATATTTTTGGCCTTTATCATGGTCTATCCAAGATGTTGAATATTATATTACATTTGGCTAAGGTGGGCACATAGCTTACAGTATTGTGTCCTGTATGAGCGGTTACTAATTGCACAAGCTATATGCAAATAATCCCTTGTAATACTTGTAATGGTAATCACACTTAAATGTTGTAATTTTACTAGTAAAAATTTAAAAACTTGGTAACTTACTATGGTATCTGTAGGCCACTATTTTTGGAAAAATTTTGTAACTGGAGACCTAAAACAACTACATACTTAGAAAGACTAGACTTTATTTGACTTATTGTATAAGTTACATGTTATTATGATGATTGGATCTTGTGTTCTGCTTTGCAAAAGGAAGCCATGTCGGTGAGAAGTTAGCCACTCTGTCCCTATCTACTATTTGTTATTAGACTTAATAAGTAAGTAAATACATACGTACGTGTTATAAATATACAATTTAACAAGCGCTCACGTGATCTGATCGTGAATGTAGGTATTAACTCGAGGGCTGTTTTTCTTATTTTGCCAGAAGTGTGGGGCACCACCAAAGCCCGTACTGATGACCAGGGGCATTTCCGATTGGTACTTTCCTGACTTCAGATCGTCCAACGTGATTTAACGTTGGGAAAGGTAGACAATCTGGGATTTGATTTGAGTTCGGGAAATTACCAATCAGAAATGCCCCTGGTCATCAGTGCAGTCTTCGGTGGCGTCTTCAACGCCACCCCACACTTCTGGCGGAAAAAAACATTCCTCGAGATAGTACCCAAATTCTAGCTCAGATCATTTATGAGCACTTGTAAAAGTTATCTTTAACTTTGGTGCTACTAGTAACATTTATAACCTAATCTAATCTACTTTTATATTCCATAACAGGTAGTAAACAGGAACAGAGTGGCCTTCTTCCTGCTGACATTATTTTTCTTTGAGAAGCAGAAAACAAGAACCAATCATCATGTAATTTTCACAATCAGCTGAATGAAGTATGTTCTCTTCAACAATGCTGTTTTTCAGGCCCTCTGTGCGAAAAACTTCCAAAAATAGTGGCACTAAAGCACCAAAACATACCTAAACATAATAGCTAACCTAAACAAGGTTAATACACTGTTCTTCACGTGGATTAACCTAATCTACCGACTCAGTATTTTAATTCTGTTCTATCCAAAATAAAAAATTGGCCTTGAAACTAAAGAACAAAAACTTACTAGGACAAATTATCTGCCCAAGGTCCTATCCAAGAACAAACCACCCTGCTGCGCCTAACTGACTGCCTCTCTGATGGTCACCTGTTTAAATAAGTTAAACCAACATAACAATAAGGAAATGTTTATTATACTTTAGTATTTCTTTCTTCAATTTTCCCTCGGTACAGTAACATCATCGGTCAGGTTTGTTTTAATTCATCACAGATTTCCTTATTTGGAATTTTTATTATTAATGTTCAACTGGTGCTATATGATCATTAAACACAATTATGTTTTCAATTATGCTTTCTAGTTCCTCTAAATTATTTTTTGGTTTGGTGTTAACTTGTTTTCCTTTAAATTAACAATATTAGGCTATAGTAAGTCTTTTGTAAAGATCTAGCTAATATTGTATTTTTAAACTTGACATTTAGGCTAAACTAATATTTTGATTTTTTTCCCTAAATAAAAGTTGTTTTAAAAGCTATATATTATTTCCCAAAATTGTTTAATACTTTAAACAATATAACTAAATGCTGATACACACAAAGAAATATAATAAAACTATGTATTGTTTATAGATCAGAGCGGTCATTAATAGCTCAATCATGCCCACGTATTAATGGTTCTGAATTTTACGAATTCTACAAAATAATTAGTAAAATAAACAAAAATTTAATTGTTTCTATATCTATTTTGTATTCTTTATTTATGTTGCCAAGATGTACAAGTTTATTCTACAACTAATCATAAGTTACTTGTTTCGATATCACATTATGTTCTGAACTCCTATTAAACTATTTAAATAATGATTTTTCCTGTACCAATAATTTGAAAAAGTTTGTCTGTGATTCAACTTTTAATCAAATAATTTTTATTCCTATGATTATGTTTATAAATTAGGAAGTATATCTAAAATGTAACTAAATTTATTCCAAAGTCAGAAATAGATTAAATCTCCTTCTATTTAATTTGCAAAGAGCAGAAATTAATTTTGTAGTACTCTGTCAATCCAGGTAATATCAGTAAGTTACCATTTTCAAACGTGTTGTTCTGCAGAATTTGATCAATAAGTTGGTTACAGATTACATTGCCTTCAGGAAGAGTGGGTTAGAGATTATTATTCAAAGATTGAAAGAAAACCTTGATTCACATTATACACAAGTTCCATTAAGAACCCTAAATATTGTTTACTATATTTAAAACAAATTTCTCTCTATTCCAATCCATGTTCTCTTATTTGTATTGATTTTGTAATAGTTAAAGAGGGGTATTACTGAAAAAAAAAATTCAAACTGTGCAAAGGGGACTCAAAATCTACTTCGAAAATGATTAAATATTTGGGTGTCATTTCAGATAGCACAGCCTGATATAAAAGTTATTTGTTAAAATTAAATAAATAGTGTTTAAATATATTTGTATTTGTTAAGAAGTTTAGCTGATAGGGACACTTTACTTTGTATTTTACTTTAATACAAAGTAAAATTGAATAGGTATAGTAGTTTGACAAATTACTTATAACATTGTGTTAAATTCAATTTTAAGTATAAGTAAATTTTAAATATTCACATTTTCTATTCATATCATTAAAAGTGTAATCTCTTAAATGTGTGTGTTTGTGCACGTGCACATATGTGTTTAAATAAACAAACTAACATATGACTGGAAGGCAAAATACCTGTCAAACGAATTTTAACATTTATATTATAAGAGGCAATAGCCTGTTTTATTTTCAATAAACATTGAATCACAAAAAGTAATAAACAGGCTATTGCCACTTATAAAAATGTAATACAGGGTGTCCAAAAAGTCCCGGGTCGGTTAAATATTTTTCAAAATATTTAAAATAGAGCTACAAAACCTTACACAAAGTTACTGGACATAAAAATCTATTTTATCACATATTCAGTGATCCGCTACTTTCAGGGGGGCGGCCCACCAGGAGTCAGAAGAAAATCTTAAATGTAAGCATAGGTTGATATGCATATCAAATAAAAGGTCTTTATTAGTAGAGTACAGAGCCGGAAACCCGATCTCAAACGGATAACCGAGTCAAAAATGACAGCCGTTCAAAGATGGCTTGAGTTTGCAACTTAGGTTAATGTAAAAAATAAACTGATGAGCTTTTTGATTTTAACTTTACTAACTCAAAACTCCGGTCCCTCTCAGAAATAACGAAAATTATTATTCTACAACAACAATTAATTGTAAACAGTTTTGGGTTAATTAAGTTAAAATCAAAAAGCTCATCAGTTTATTTTTTACATTAACCTAAGTTACAAACTCAAGCCATCTTTGAACGGCTGTCATTTTTGACTCTGTTATCCGTTTGAGATCGGGTTTCCGGCTCTGTACTCTACTAATAAAGACCTTTTATTTGATATGCATATCAACCTATGCTTACATTTAAGATTTTCTTCTGACTCCTGGCGGGCCGCCCTCCTGTGGAAGTAGCGGATCACTGAATATGTGATAAAATATATTTTTATGTCCAGTAACTTTGTGTAAGGTTTTGTAGCTCCATTTTAAATATTTTGAAAAATATTTAACCGACCTGGGACTTTTTGGACCCAAACTCTAGCCATCTTTGAACGGCTGTCATTTTTGACTAGATTATCCGTTTGAGATCGGGTTTGCGGCTCTATACTCTACTAATAAAGACCTTTTATTTGATATGCATATCAACCTATGCTTCCATTTAAGATTTTCTTCTGACTCCTGGCGGGCCGCCCCCCCTGAAGAAGTAGCGGATCACTGAATATGTGATAAAATAGATTTTTATGTCCAGTAACTTTTTGTAAGGTTTTGTAGCTCTATTTTAAATATTTTGAAAAATATTTAACCGACCCGGGACTTTTTGGACACCCTGTATATACAAATTCATTTAATTTTAACGGATGACACAGCATATTTCGCACTTGGTGAAAGATTGACATTTTTCGTGAAACGTATTGACCTCAAACAGATCTTGTTGTGGAAGGAAGACTCAAGACTACACAGCAGTGTAGCCACCACGTCAAAAAAATCCCTCTGGCTGTCAGAGGCTCAATACACTCACTTTATGGATATGTCTGTATTTAAAAAATGGGGGATTTTATAAAAGTCTTTTCATCTTTTAGCATATGATCTTGAATCTAGACTTTTTGAAGTATTTATTTAATTTTTTAGTCTATTAGTTTTATATGATTATTGATTTTATTCACTGTCTCTCAGGTGAGATCTGCTTTGTACTCACCTCCAAGCTTTTTCACTTGAGGGAAATTTCAGCTGATTTTATAAATGATGAATAATTCAGTACATGAGATATAATTTGTAAACTACAAAGGACATTATTCCACCTGGTAAACTACCTCTGATCGTAAGTATTGAAGGTGCTTATGGGTGATCCGCAATCCACATCTTAATGACATCACATCTGGGTAAAAGGACTACTCTATCTCAATTTTTAGTTGGATATCATATCAATTTATAAGTGAAAAGATTTTTCATGACGTGAATTGACATTATATGTACCACTTAAAGTGTGGAAACTGTTGTTTTTAAGCACACACTTACAATTTTTGTTTTAATATGGACAATAATTCAGTAATATAAGGTTGCCAAGTACAATGTATTTTTGTACATGTATAATAAGTTGCTAAATTATTTAAATTTCCTTAGCCAATTTAAAACTAGATATATGGAATTAAATTTTCCTCCTTGTTAGTCTTTGCAGGAAGAAACTTTGTACCATTTACAAAGCTAAAAATATCAAACAATTCCATCTGTATCATTATAATGATTTTTCTTGTTTCATAATAAGTAATTTTAGAGTAATAATGAGATTATAAATTAAGCTCATTAATATTGTTTTTGTTAATAGTTTAGAATTTTATATTTTTAAAATTTTGTAATATCATGTATTTTGACACTTTTCATTGTATGGAATGTGCAATATGAATAAAAAATGTATTGACGTGACTTGACTTAACTACAGCTGTGTGGTTATATTAAAAAATGTGAAACATATATTTCAGTTTTTATTTAATGTAATGTAACTTTTTTCTTACAGTTGATTATCAAGAGATTTTTTATTCAGTGGACATGTCTTTGGTGCTCAAGAGTGATACTGAGACAATGGTAGACTCTTCTTTTGTGAAAAAAATCCTGTCAAACACAAATGAAGAAATTGGACAAGGGGAGAAGTCTGCAGCAATATGGTTAAATGAAGCAATAATTTATCAACCCATTACCGAACAAATTGTATTGCCAGACAAGGCAGGCTGTTTATGCCTTGAAGCTTTTATGAGGATGTGTAACTTAAATTACAGAATAGTTTGTAGAAAAAATGTTGAAAATATGTCTCCATCTGGTAAATTACCCCTTTTGAAGATTGATATATTTTTACTGTCTGAATTTCATACAATTGTGCAGTTTGCTGAAGAAAAAGGACAATCTTTGTCAAAAAATCTTCAGGAGTGGGAAAAGGCTGAATTAAAATCTTACATTTCTCTTGTCAATATGGTTTTAGTAAATGCAGAAAACTACATAACCTGGGTAGATGAAGAAAACTTCAATAAGGTGACCAGGATCAAACATGGTTTTGTTCATCCCTGGCCTTTGGATATACTCCTTATAAGGCAGAAAAGACAAACAGTTTTAAATAATTTGAGTGCATTAGGATGGCAGGATAAAACAATGGAAGAGGTGTGTGGAGAGGTTTACTTGTGTTGTGAAGCATTATCTGAGAGATTAGATGAAGACTATTTTTTCAAGAACACCCCAACTGAGCTGGATGCTGTCTTGTTTGGTCATGTATATACAATTGTGACTACAAACTTACCAAATAATCGACTCAGTTGTGCTATTCGTTCTTTTCCCAAAATTATCAAACATTGTAACAGAATAGTTGACCAGTTCTTTCCTGAATTTAACTCATGCTAATTTCAAGATGATAGAGAAATGATGATTTGTTAACTTTATACAAAATTTCAAGAGTTGTGAATGATTGTTCTTTGTATTAAAAAACCATTTGTTAATATTAAATTATAATAGATACATATTTCATTATTACTTCAATTTCAATTAAAGATTTTCATTATTTCTTATGATTAAACTTATGATAAAACTGAAATGTAAAAAATTCTGGTAAACCAATACAGACTATTCACAGGACACTAAGATTTACATCCAGAAACATTAACACTGTATACCACCAGGCCAAATGCTATAGTATACAGGTGTATACATAATATTTCACACATATTATACAGATTTACCGTATAGTTATATGTTTATACTGGCACTTACTTGAGGCATTGCACACAATTTCCTGCCGAATAACAAATTAAACCGAACTTAAACTCAACAAATTAGATAACCAATAATAGTAGATAAATATAAACAAATTCGTTATTAGCTGTTATACAGAATATTTATAAGTTTTGACAAATTAATAAAATTTTAGATGGAGAAATAGAGATTTGTTTTATAATTAGACCATCTGATTGTCTAGATTTAAAAATTAAATGATTTGTGATTTAAACATTCCTTAAATTTATTAGATCTATCTGTATATATATATATATATATATATATATATATATATATATATATATATATGTGTGTGTATATTAGATTCAGAATTTGGTTTTAATTCTGTACAAACAATCTTTCACAACTGCCATCATGTACCCTACCTTCATAAAGCGTGTTGTGTGGGGTTACTTTTTATGCATTTTTATTTACCTTGTCTTAGTCTTTTATTTGATGCCGTGCTTAAATAAATACCGCAGACTATTGAGTACCCCGTCTGTCGCATGATTGCTTAATTTTTGAGGTAAATTGATTATTTAGGTACCCCTTTGGAGTGTGCGGAGAAACATTGAATAAGGCCTACATACTGCTCTCTTTATACTTAGACGTTCAACCGTTACGGTTTTTTGCCATCATTATTGAAAAATTTGACACAAATAAAAAAGTTCAGAAATAAGCTGTTATCTAATAAACATATATAAATTGTATATACATACATGTTAGATTGAGAAACCTACTACAGTAAAAAAGTGTGGACTTTCAGTACTTGTATTTTCTTTATATTAGGTATAAGGAATACAGAGAAAAATCCTAACTTCTGGTTGTATCTTCTTCAATGCTAAATCTCTTCAATGTAAATCAAACATTTTTCAAGATAATGTGTGGACAAACCTATGCAGGCACACACACAAAAACACGAGTTTTTCAAACTGTCCCAAATTACTAATAACATTTAGTTATTTAATCCCCTAAACGAAATGTATGTCTATGTACGGGCCTCTCAGATTGCTGCTTATTGTCTGTACCCTCAGTTTTAGTTCTTAAAATATATGAATAGCTGTAAACCTAATACAGTATATGCTCTTGCTTTCCAATCCTTTTTCTTTGATTCTGTCTAGGAATCATATCAATAGTTTTATATCTATATATCCTATATAGTAACGTATATATCCCTCATCAGTGAAAAACAGACACGATGTCCCTTCGTCAATTTTTTGTCACAAAAAATTGCATTTAATGTCTGGTACATTGCTGTGTAATTCCATTTACTATAGTCATGGGCTCACTTGTTTCCTAAAATTGTACTCAGGGAGCGAATGGTTCACTCTATCATGTTAGTGCATAGTCCCTCCATTTTTGTCCCTTGTTGTAAATATCACACATTATGAAAGCTGATATTTATTCAAGGAAAAAGACAAAGTACTGGGTTACTACATGGCACATTGCGATTTGTAACTCAATCAGCAATAAAAAGTATCACACCAAGTTTGTGTCGTGCTCTCACTGACTTTATTCAAAAGGAACGTCGAATTGAAGCCTGCCGTGATTTGAAGCAGCAACTTGAAAGCCAATCCAGATTTCTTGTCAAAAATAATTACAGGTGGTGAATCTTGATGCTATGGGTACGACCCAGAAACCAAACAATCCAGCCAATGGAAGACGGCATCATCACCCAGACCAAAAAAATGCCGTCAAGTCAGATCGAGTGTCAAAACAATGCTCATTTGTTTTTTTTTATGTAAAGGGGATTGTCCATTCAGAATTCGTTTCACCAGGCCACACAGTAAATCAAGTTTTTTTACCTTGAAGTCTTAAGAAGACTACTGAACAGCATTTGTTGCAAAAGACCTGATTTGTGGCAAACAGGGGACTGGTTTTTTCACCACGACAACGCGCCTGCGCACACAGCAATCTCTGTCACCCAGTTTTTGGCCAAAAATGGCATGGTTTTACTACCACACACACCTTACTCACCAGATCTGGCTCCGTGTGACTTCTTTTTATTCCCACGAATTAAAAGGGGCATGAAAGGTCTCCGATTGACAGTGTGGATGACGTCAAGAAAAAAACAACGGAGGAACTGGCAGCCATCACTGACGAGGAGTACAAAACATGTTTCGAACAGTGGAAACAACGATGGGATAAGTGTATAAAGTGCAATGGAGAATACTTTGAAGGTGATAAGTTTGTTTTGTAAAAGAAATAAACATATGTATATATTTTTAAACAGAATTCCGGTTTTTTTGGGGTACCCCCTCGTATATGAAGCCAGATTGGTGGTTACCTCAAACAGTACCATCTCCTCTCTTTAAGACAACATGGTTTTATAAATGACAGATTGACAGCAACTGCAATAGCCCAACTAGTTTAAACCATTTCTCTCAGACCAGTCTCTTATGTACCCTTTAACTTCCCAGAATACCTTCAGAACGACTGTGAAATGTTGGCATTTGCTGATGATACAGCCCTTATTTCTAGCAAACAAAAACAAAGACCAACTAGACATTGACTCTTTTGTTGTTTTCAACTTGCACCCATTGGTGGACTAAACCTTTACTCACGTTTCACATGTACTCAGTCATTAACTGCACAAACTTTATGATTAACCTCAGCTGCTGAGTGATTTTTCACTAAAATACATATTATAACACTGTGTACATCACACTCTGTAGGATTTTCTATTACAGCACTCATATTTTGAGGTTATAAACTGGACGTGTATGTATAATGCTCCGTCTTGAACAGTTAGAAGCATACTCAACCACTGTATGCACAGACAGCAACATGGTGGTGCTACCCTCACTATGAATAAACGGTGGTTACTTCTGTACAACCTCATATAATAACTTCTATCTTTTAACAACATATTTAATCCTCTAGAGTGTTTCAGTGTCGCCAATGTTGTGGTAGTACAATAAGTGAAAGTTGCCAAATTTTACTATACATATTTTGGTAATATTTAATACAGTACAGCGTCGTTTCAGGTATCAAACCAAATTCCAGTATTCATTAGGTTTTAAATTATTATTATCGGTACATAAAGGGTGAAACAAAAGTAAATAATCAAGTGGCAGACCCTTTTAAGATCACTCAGTATAGAGCTGCAATGAAGGTAAGATAGGTTTGTAATATTTCTTCCAACCCTATTAATTATGTCCAAGAGGGTTCAATTCTGGCTGGTTTATACCTTCTAGATGAACCTAGAAAAAAAAACGATGTTTCACTTAGTGGACAACCCCATGGGCGTCACTAATTGCAAATGTCGAGATATTGGGGTAAAAGGGTTAATCAATACGTCTAGTTTACCGCAGAGGAGTCTATTGGCACTCCAACCCACTGGTGGAACTCTAATGTTAAAGGCTGTTGCTAGCCAAAACATGAGAGAGTGCTACGCATTTTGACTAGAAGAGGAACAAATCTAGCCTCCCCTTCTTCCAAGATGACATGATTAGATTCTAAATAAAAGTTACTCAGTTTATTTGAGTGCAACTAAAACCAACTATTAATCCAGGAAATAAAAGAAAGTATAACAATTATTCTCTATCAATATAATGAAGGAAAATAAAAACTCACTTTAGTTATTTACAAAATATGTCACAAATATAAATACTCTTTATTTTCAAATATGTTCAATTTATTTTTATAAATATATTTATATGTGTATTTTTAATTTTTGTACAGCAAGTTTATTTTAAAATGATCTAATTGAAATAAAAAGAAAAATGGTTTGAAAACCAAATAGGGTTTAGTAGGTGCTATGAATATTGTTACAATTTTCTGAAGGCAATCTTATAAAATATTCTGAAATCTAAAGTTTATTATTTGACAAAAGGAAAACAACTTCAAGTCATTTAATAATCAATTCTTATCCATAGAGTTGATAGGTAAGTGAATATTCTTTGTAACTGTACTTGTCTTCCATTTGGGTGTATTTTATATTCTGATCCACCTTTCTCAAAACAGTTTTCTCATCCGTATAATCAACCACTGAGAAAATACCGAACTATTAAACTGGATTTTAATTTATTGCACTCCACAAGTTTCACTGATTTTTCTCCCCATTCAATAAGTTTATGAAGTACAGTAGAGTCCAAGGTAGACCTAATGACAAATCTGTCTTTTTTTAATTTTTTTACTATTGTTATTCTTAATAAATAACATTTTATTACTAGATTATAAGTAGTATTGTATAAGACATTACATAGTTCTATATTTGTTCATGTCTCTCCACAGATTAAAAGCAATAGGAGTAATATACCCGGGGATGGAAAGAGTGACTTAAGTGTATTTGGATATGCGTTTGATCCTTGTAGTACTCTTTATTGGCTTTTTTTTACTTATTATTTGTTTTTATAATAAGATAAACTAACTCATGACACAGTATAAATAACCTGTATGTAATTAATGGAAATAATTTAATGATATGCTATTAAAACGTTGTCATATTTTGTACAGCCAATTAACACAATGCATCCATCAGTAAATGTAGTATTGTTATCTTTTTTGTGAACAGTTGCCTCTGTATATTGACTTGTGAAGTTTATAGTAATATTTTCGGTTTTTCATGTTTTATTATTTTTCCATCCTTCTCTCTTCACTAAGTAACTATTATGTTTTGATTACCGATTCCACAAAAGTGAATACTGTTGCTATTTCTTACTGTGACAAGAGGCCATACAAAGCCGACGGTTATAGCAGGCTTTCACTGCTGAGAAAATTATTGTATGACGACTGCATTTGAACAAGACATGTTGAAAAAATATTGATACACTTGTACAAAAATATTGTGAGTTCTTGCTTTGTTGTACAGTAAATCACATTTTCATTTCACATCTGTCTTTGGTGTTCATGCCCATATAAAGATTGAGGTTTAAATAAATACGCTAATTTGAAAATACACAATTTAATATATAAGTAAAATCTTGCACATTGTATTTACCATATTTTATTATGTATTACAGCTGTGAAAAGCACTTATTTTTCTACAAAAGAGTGGAAGCAGAGTGAAACATAAGGGCTATTCCAGTTCAAGGAATTAAAGACAGTACAAAGATGGAAATTGAAACAAATAAATCCTTCAACACTTAAGATTAACTTCAATCACACAAATGGTTTTTTTAATAGCTATTTATTTAACCTTGATAAAATGTTATTTTAAACCCAATCTAATAACTGCTGTATTATATTTTTTTCCAAATGCTTTAGTAACTGTACTTATCTGGTAACTTAAAACCTTAAAGCAGACCAGCAAGCAACCAACTCTAACTCAAAACCACACTGTAAAACTAGGAGACTCATACTGTAATAAAATATTCCTAGCATCAATATCTTATGAATATTTTTTAGATATATGTAAGTTAAACATATCAATGTGAAAGGCCCTCCAATTTAAATGTGCTATTTAGATGTGACTTTAAGAAGAAAACCGTTTACAGCTATATTCTAAAGGTTAGATCAATCTTTTAGGAGTATGTAAACAGATTTCTGGATTCACAGCTACAATTAAATATAGAAAATTGAAGGGCATTTTAGGAGTATGTTAAAAAAAATGTCTGGGTTTACAGCTACAATTATAGAAAATTGAAGGGTTGCACAACTATGCAACTGTTTTTAAAAACAAAACTGTATTTAAGTTATCATTACTAAAAGCTTTGGTTACTACCATCAAAAAAGTGTTACAATCGTGACTAAAGGATAATCCCATAGGCCTTAAAAGAGAAAAGGAATTGCTGTTACTGCAATAGAAGAGATGTGTCAACAACCTCAAATTATAAATGTTGATTTTTCTTCCATAAACTAACAATGAAACCGTTATAAAACACTACCCTGTAAAACAAGATCCTTGGAACATGCACTCCGATAACTTAGACACAAAATCACACATTTTACATACATCACATATTGTGTATATTTATATACCGTATATATGACTTTTACAATGACAAATTTGAGGGGATGTGTTAAGCATTTGAAAAAGCCAATGTCCTAAGTTATGTTGATTTTTGTTGAACTAATTGTTTTCCTATTTTTCTTTCTGTAGTAATATTGATTCTTTATTTTGGAAAAAGAAAATAAAGTAAAAATAACAACAGTTATTAAACAACTGGAATTTATGAAGCAATCTATTTTCTAATAATAATTATAAATTCTAAGTGATAAAAAATTATTTGCAGTCAACATATACGCATATTTCTATTGCAACTATTTAAATATATTTCTTTGAAATATTTTTATATGATTATTAGTTTATTCTGCTCTCTTGAAGTCTTCAAACTATTTGAAAATCCTTTAAATGTGTTATACACAAATATTTGAATTTATAGATTTGATAACACCAAGTATTATTGACCATACATAAAATGTTTTGAGCAATTTACAAAGGCATTATCTTATATTTTCTTCATTTGTACATTCACAATCTAAGTGAAACACCATTATGTATTGTCTAAGGTCTCCATTTGTATTGATTCTACTGTTATAATTCTTTTTATTTGAAACACAAACAACATATTTCTATTGTCCAACAGGCCTACAGGATTGACTGAAAGACAAAGTACAAATACAATAGCTTACATGAATTACTTATACTCATTGGTTCTTTAATCAAATAATACTAACTACAATATAATAAAAATGATCACGTGTATATACATTTACAATGAAAGTGGTTGGCACACTCCCCTCAAATTTGAAAAATTAAAATATTAAACCGATTACTTTAATATATTACAGTTTAATAGTAAATCATAAAATAGCAAGTTCGGGAGAGATCTAGCAGCAGCCACCACTCTGCATGGAGCCTGGGCTGCCAGGGGGGAGACTGGGGTTGCTGGGCGAGTGTTGGGGCCCGATCTTGATTCCATTGGCCTGAAACAGTGAAATCATAAAATAGGTAGTTCGTGAGAGAAATAGCAGGAACCACCACTCTGCATGGAGCCAGGAGGACTTGATCTTGATTCCATTGGCATGAAACAGTGAAATCAGTCTACAATCACCCATTTGCAGAATGTGCACTACAGTAGTAAGTACACAGGCTAATCTACATTAGTAAATTGTAAATGATAACACAACCTTTATAACACCTGACTATGCACATTAAATCATCTTTCCCATCAGAAAATTACTTGCCACACTAAGTAACTCTAGTTTTTTTTTTTTTTTTTTTAAGAAAAGAGTAGGTCACTGTGATGGACTTTCCAAGTTTTGGTAAAAATTTTACATTAATTTGTAGATTTATTCACAACTTTAATTTATAGTCATGGCTTTACTCAGTGTTCCTTACATACAAGCTTCATGACACATCTTGTTCACCCTTTAAATATCCTTCAAGCAATTCACAATTCAGTCAAACCAGTGCACTTTCACATTTTTTTGTGAAACAGTTAATCCAATATCTAACATATCAATGATTTTAAACATACTTCTCAATAAAATATGAACAGGGATTTCAAATATGCAGTGCAGGTAGACTAAATAAATTCGATCCTGCAGTTTTATTGTACTTGAACATATTTTTTAATTATTCTTTTGATGAGGAACTTTTAATAAAAATCTCTTAGTTAACCCTTTTAAGGCCTGGTGCACCATTAACATTTCAAAATGCCCAAACACCATCTATCAATCTACATTTTTATTCCTCAGCCACCTGAAATTAGATTTCTATATAAAAAAGATACAGATACAGTTTGTATTCCTTGTATTGAAATTATTGAGAGTTTTTTTATCTTATATATTGCCTAGACTTTTATATGGCAGTCTTTTATGCCACATTATGTGGGTTGTGCTAGTTGTCTTGTTGTTTTTGTATACCTTATGTATGTATATATATATATATATATATATATATATATATATATATATATATATATATATATAAAATGTTACATTATTTATATACAGTGTACAATTAATGTGATATATAAACTACAGATTGTATTTTTTCTTTGTAACTGTAATTGCAAAGTTTTGTAAGTACAAACTGTAAATTTACAACAGAATATAAAATAGACCAGGTCTATGTGAAAATTTCCCCAGCTATTACGGTTGGTGCTATTAAAATATGTTCTCTACATGTAGGTTTTCTTGTTTTTATAAGTTAAAGTATAAATTTTATGAGTTATACACAATTATGTACCTGAGCATAAAATCCTTTGAAAAACGTGTTCAGAAGAATTATTTGAAAAATGGCATAAAATAATTGTTTATCATCAAAATCTTTTCAAATGTTTAGTGCGTTACAAAACATAATAGAAAATGGTAATAAAAATACTCTGAAATATTTTAATCTCACTTAATCTTAATAAAATATTTAAAACTTCACTAGATTTTTGAAAAGTTGCAATTTTTTAATAAATACATGTAAAATCAGTTGGCTCTGAGCATTAGCATTTTCTTAAGTTTTCAACATTATTCCATAATGTACTTGGCCTCAAGAGGGTTAAGATCATAAAAAATTAGGTAACAACCTCATTTTCAGATTACTTTAAAGTTGTATTTTTCTTTTATACAATAAATTGTTCAAGCTGAATTGCTTATTAGTATCTGTTCCTGGTAGCTGAGTGGATGATAATAAGTATCTCAGCTTATTGCCCAACAAAATTCCTGTGTTGGTACGGCACTAACACACTTTAATAAGGGGTAATATAAGCCTAGTCTAAATAAAGTAATTACCAGATCTGGGCTAGAAATTCTTTTTTTTTCAGCCATCTACAACATATTGATTACATAAACAGCAATGAATATGTTCTTTCAGATAGGAAACTGAGGATTTGAAATCAACATGATAGGGCTAACAAAAGCAAAGAAGTACATTGAAAACGAACCTCATTGTTGATATCAAACACGCCTTCTTGTATTTTTTCATAGATTTCTTTGGCTGTGTTGATAAAAGCCTCCTCTACATTGGCTGATGTTTTTGCTGATGTCTCCATGAAGATCAATCCATGTTCCCGAGCAAATGCTTCACCTTCTTCTTTTTTGATCTCCCTCCTTGACTCAAGATCACTGAAATCAAGTTTATTACTACTTTTAAGAATACATTGTGAAAAACAAGCTGATTTTAATCCTAATATACAAACGTATCAATTTCAATTCCAATCTATTTATGTCACAGTTTGTGAGTAGACCACCCGATGTTATAAGTTTAATTCTGCACATGTGATGAACTGGGGAAAAGCTATCATGAGATTTATAATATAAATAACAACATTTCCCAGTTTCTTCCCTTTATAAATAGGTTTTTTATTCATGTGCAAAGAGTTCCAATAATTTAGCTAAACATCCCGCTATCAAAAACAAAAAGTACACCAGAAAGTAAATTTACAACAAATACAAATCAGTATGTAACAGTTAATAATAAAGCTGTGAATTTTCGAGAGATTAGTTTTGATCCCCCTCCTTAAGTCAAGAAAAGTAGTTCTTTTTTAGATTTCCATCCATTTATGTACAATTGTGCATGTGATCATCCTGTACCCAAGCAGATTAATAATTTCAATTAAATTTAGCATACTGGTATAATAGTTTTTCTACAGATGTTTATTTCAAAATTAAAATGTTTGGTATATTTTGTAGCAAAAGTAACATTTTCTTACAAATCCTCTAATGATTTTAAATTTACTTTATTTAAATTTATATTACTAACACCATTACACGCTATGTCAATTGTTTCATATTAAAACAATATTACATTTTTATGATAGCCCTCATATATTATAATTATACATCATGAATCTAGTGTTACTATATCAAATAAAGGAGTAATAGCAACACAAGCAGCAGATTATTGAAATACACAATGAAAGTAAACAATGAGTTCACTACGCAGCGACAAATCTTGGTTGATAAGTTAACAACAAAAACATGTTCTGTTATTTTTAAATGGAACACACATTATATTTTTGTCCCTATTACAATATTTTACTTACTGATACTACTCATTATTTGTATTTGGAGTTGGTTGAGAAGATTGCTTGTTTTATTAATCTTGTAATACCAGTATTACAACCATGTTATGGTAGTTTCTGATGTGTGTGTGTGTGTGTGTGTGTTTGTCATTGCATGAACATGAAAAATTTTTGTGTTAAGGCTCTTTTTGGCAAATAAATAAATAGGAATATCAATGGGATAGAGCCCATGATTTCAAAACATAAACAGGCCTAAATCTTACTTCAGTGATCTACATTCGGATTAAAAGTAGGATAAATCTTTTTAGTGGAATTACTAGTTGAGCTTTCATTCTGAACTGATCGTTCTTAAAAATACTCTCTTTCTAATTTTAAATCCCACCGGATTGGTAAAAATTCGTTTACCTAGTTGAGGTTCTGTTAATTAAAAAGAAACATTGTCAAAATTAGTTAATTTAACTATCAAAATAAAACTAAAAAGAATGGTTCAAAAATATTTTCAATTAAACATTTTGGAAGATTTGAACTTTTTCATAGTCCCACGTCACTATTATATATAGTTCAATCTGCCTAATTTAAAATTTTGGATAGTTCAAATGGTTTTTTATTACTCTCTTGAGTTTTGAATTATCCACTGAATCATTTTATGCTGTCACAAGATGACAATGCTGCAAATATAAACAAGAGAGAAAAATGTATTTAATAATTTTTTCAACCACATCATTTTGTATCATTCAAACATTAGTTTTGAGTTCTGTATCAGTCAATATGCATAACAATAGGTTTTCTGTCTTAATATCAACTAGCCAACACCGATTGAGTCTACTGCCACATTGGCAGTAGCTCTTCAATTTAACCACGTCTTTCATATTTATGGAAATAAAAATATGTAATTATCTGCACACCATATATTATGGTCTACAGTGTTTTCTGATTTCCACCACACCAGCAATAATCTCATCATGTTGTATAAACAACAAATGATTTGACCATCTTTGTATCTAATTGGCTGAGCGTCAGATGAAGCCTAGCACTAATTTAAGAAAATGTAATTTCTATCTGTCTGTCCACACGATACCTGGAGAACAAACTGACCTATTAGACTTGAAATTTTACATGAAGCTTTATTTCTATATAAGCAACATCAAGTTCGATGATGGTGCATATCATTCCATGGAATTTGGCATAGCGTAAGCAAACATTTTTACATTGGTCTTATGGATAACCATGATGGTAAAGAGAAAATCACAAAATAAATAAATTTGAAACAAAATGAGAACAATTAATTATAACATTTTAACACGAGATATAGTTACACATATTCCCTAATAATATGAGCTAGAGTTGAAATTTTGCATGCAACCTCAGCGATGTCTGTTACATGATACATGGTTTGGCGTACTCCTAAACTTGTAATTTATACCAGGCCTACTAAATTTTAGCATGTGTATTATTTTGAACAACTGGCATATTGTGGTGGTTTCCAAGTAAAAATATTTTAATAACTAGCAGTTGCCCGCGGCTTCGCACGCAATTTCCTGTTGAAAAACCGTACACTATATTCACGTATTCTTTTTTTATCACATTCTAAACATTGCTGAGATAATTGATAGTCGTTCCTTCATGAGCCTCTTGGGTGCATTATGAAGGTATGTACCATATTTCCTGCCTCTATCTTCCTTAGTTTTTGCTAGGTGTTGATAAGTTATTCAGAACAATTAATTTATATGGATGAATCTCAATAAACTAATTAGGTTATAAAGAATCAAATTCAGTCTGTTAAAATTAATTTTCTGTCTAAGATATTTCCAGTATTATTGTGGTGTTTGCCTTGTGCTCTGATCAAGAAAATGTATCAACGAAAACCAATTTTGATCATAAAGTGTCTTCTTTTGGCTCTTTTCATTTACCTTTGATCTAACCAAATTCTATATGCAGACATTTACGGCTTTTTGAAGTGGTTTTTATTACAACATTTAAGAGTATTTTCATTGCATTAGATAGTTTATTGATCATTGGTGTAATCTAAATTTGAAATTAGGCAATAACTTCTTCTATGCAATCTGCATTACATTACTGATCAAGCAGGTTACAATAATAATTTTCTAAATTTTAAATGTAAACAAATGTTTCTGACTCTTTGATGAACTTCAGCTGAAAGTATTAACAGCTGTTAAGTATCAGTTTACTTTGTATTACGTGTGGTAGCGCAGTCTGCCGGATCGAAGGTAAAACATTCCAAAATCATTAACAGTTTATAAATTAAATATTGATTAAATAAACAGTTTAAATTGGACCAAATTGTGACTCTAAACCATTCTTGAATTCCATTGAAAACACACACAAAATTTCATCAAAATCGGCCCAGTCATTTAGGAGGAGTTCCGTTACATACACACGAACACAAGAAATATATATATATATATAAAGATATATTGTAGATTTGACATTGTTATTTTTACATTACGATTTTTCTAGTTACTATTACACTGACTTTAACACTATTTAAACATTTATTTTTACTTTTTAAAATTAGAACATTTTGTCAGATTTTTTCTGAAAATTTAGAGATATCAGAAGGAAACTCCCCTACGGTAACAACATAACTGGAATTCTATAAAATTAAAACAAATCATAGCATTGTCTATTTTGAAAAGATATTAAAGAATGTTTTTTTTTATACAACAATTGCGCAAGAACCATTTTGCCTAACAGTTGTACTGACATACAATATTCTAAAATATAACTATCTTTACAAATTTTTATAAAATATTTCAAATATGATTTAGTTGACAAGACATTGTACTCTTTTGTTGATTATATAACACTGTTGATGTCCAGTAAATAATTTGTTTTGAAATAAGCAATCAACTATGTGAAAAAAGACCTTCTGTTATATTATATGTATAAGCTACATTTTTGGGTTATTTTTCTAAATAGTCCCTGTTCAAATTGAGGCATTAATAGCAGTTCAAATTGAGGCACTCAAAGCATGACAAGTTATTTGATTCCAACATTGAAGAAATCCGCTGAGATCTTAACGTCTGAGTAATGCCGGTAAGAAGTTTGATGTCACTATCGAACCACTACATTGTGAACCAGGTCTTCACTGTTTCAGAGAGGTGGTAGTCACTTGACACTCGATCTGGACTGTATGTTTTGCAATAGAGAAACAACATATTTGAGCTCAGTTTTCTCCAACGCTTGTTTTGTATCACCCGCTGTGTTTCACATTACCTTTCTTCATTGGTTGCCGAGCCTCATTCAAGGAAATCAACCAGAATAACAACCTTATTGTCTCATAAAACAATCCATCTTCCATACAATAATGATCTTTCTGGCTGAAAGAATTTTGAGACATTTTTTTTTTTTTAAACGTGTAACCCCAATTCCATAGACTGGATTTTTCTCACATTTAACATGTTTCACCAGTTATAATAAACTGAGAAGTTCATTACCATGTTTATTAAATTCCTCAAGAAAATTTAGTGATGCAGCAACATTTTTATTTTTACGGTCTATTGAATTTTTGAACCCACCTGGCCAAAATTTATGTAGTCAAGCTTGTCTACAACAACTTCATTACCTAAATAAACTTTGTGAAATTTAGGGGAATGAACTGAAAATTCAGTGATCCTGAAATAATGGAATTCATTAAATTTCTAATTGATTGTCAACAAGGTTTCAGTTACCAGGATAGACTGACTACTGCGATCCTCATCATGAACATTGGTGCGGCCACTTTAAAAATCATACACGACTGTCTTACTTTGCTTTCTGTTACGATTTCACTCCCGTAAACATTACAAAGTTGTTGAATGGTTTCAATTGGTTTTTAGTTTTTATCCTACAAAAACTTAATCACTGGACACATTAACAAGTGACAGGGGATTTTCAATTGTAGCACACATTTTAACTAATCATAGTGAGAAAAGTAGGAGAGATAATCTGGCCGTAACCACAGCTCAATATGTACAGAGTGGGGGAATCTTTAAACACCAAAATGGTGAATCTAGCCACCCACTGACGAGCTAATCCCAAATGTGTTACTTATGGTGATAAAAAAGAATACCTTTTGTTATCTACTGAATTGAAAAATAATTTTATATTTAAACTACAGTTATTATTTGAATACAATTAATTATACCATTTATGTTATTAGATACTATTTTAATATCATTCCATATTTGTATTATTTAAACAAATCATTAATTGAATATTACTTGAAGGAGCCTATTTATAAATAACTTACTTCGGAAAATTAAAACACCTTCTTTTGGATGACATCATACAAGTTGACCAACACTGCTAAAGTTGAACTTTAATCTATGAATTTATCAAATTTGTATCATCTTTATAAAATTACTATTTCACAACTAATCATGTGAATGATCAATGAGACAAAAGTGTCTACTTACCTCTTGTTTCCAATGAGCATGATAACCATGTTAGAGTTGGAATGCTGGCGAGCATCCTCCAGCCAGGTGGTCAGGTGGTTGAACGTCTCACGCCGTGTGATGTCATACACTAGCAGGGCACCTGCCGCACCACGGTAGTATGATCTTGTGATGGACCGGAACGCCTCCTGGCCCGCCGTGTCCCAGATCTGCAACTTGATCTGTTTCCCATCTATCGTGATCATCCTAGCTCCAAACTCCACACCTAATTAAAAAAACATTTACATTGCATAACTTTTAACACTGAAGATTCAGTTTGTGCTGTAGCATTAAGTATCAACAGTGAACTCTAAGATCTTAGGGCCACACAGCCAGTGATGTTATGTTGTTATCATCTACTTTCTCTGATTTAGCAGCCTCGCTGTGCAGTAATATTTCAGTCAACAGATGTTAAACCCAAACTACTAAATAATACATATTACAGATAGGTTGAAATGGGCGTAGATTTGTTGAGATTGGCTGAATCATGACAAAAAGATTAATAAAGCTTCTTTATTTCAGGCTGCCTGCTTTTTAAAAGAATTTAATGCTACCCTCTGTGTCTAATGTATTGAAGTATGTCTCTTATTATCTCCGGATAATAGTATGAAATTTACACGAGTATTTAAAAAAAAAAATTCTATTACATGTTTGGTTTCTTAATGGTACTTTGCAATTGCTGATTTCCCATATCCTGATGTTTCATGTGTCTAATAAGTTCAACTCTTGTAGGTAATAAACATATTGTTTTCCCAATGTACTTGTAGCCAGAACTAGATAGCACTTCTTCGATTCCAGGCTTAAACGGTGGAATTGTCGACCTTAACTGATCTCAAAAAAAGTTCTTTATTTATTAGCCAGCTTGAATTAACTTTAATGGTGTGTTTATTTAATATACTATCTATTTATCAGTTGTTCATTGGATGTACATGTACAAAAAGTAGGTCAGTTTTGGACATTCTTCATTACAATTTAGATCTAATTGTAATATACCCATTCTCCTGTATTTCTTGTGTAATGTGATCTCTGCATTTCATTTATCTTTATATATATATATATATATATATATATATATATATATATATATATATATATATATAGCACAGTTAATCAATGTATTGAGTGAGATTTATTGATCATATAGCTTGTTTTGTATTCTTGTACACCAAATGTTGTACACTTTTATATAATTTCCTTTAATGTCATCACATAAAAATTGTAAGTGCCTACTACTTTCAATTTCTTTTATTAAAAAAGTAATAATGTTTGACTTGCTAAATTTAGAACATTTTTACTTTATTATCAGATGTAATTGCTACACATACACGCAACAGTACTGTTTGGAGTAACAGTGTCTAGGAGCAGTCTGTCTAGTGTACAGTCAACAGCTTTTAGGTCAACACCGGCATGCAGTGGTATTATACTTGTCTACTTAGCAGAATTGGTGTTGTGTTGGATGGTTTAGATACAAACTATGAGCTGGCTGCGACATTCAGATCCAAGTTATCAAGTGAGTCAACTCTTTGGTACCTTTACGCTTTCAAACACATGTTTTGGAACATCACTGCTGCCCAACCAAAGTGATAAAGCAATTGAACATGAAGCTTAATTTATCAGTTATAGTGAAAATGGATGTACTACACATTTTGTTTGTAAATCAACAAATTATAAATGTTAAAATATTAAGCCTTAAAAAAGTGACATACTCTGGCCATCATCACAAAAGTTCTTGTCATAGTTTTCTCATATTAAAAAAAATAGTTGGTAACAAAATTAATTTGATGCCTATGCAAAAAAGTTAACAGATAATTTATTAAGAATCAAAAATAATTTTACAAGCTTGCACATTTATTTCTTTTTATTAAACTACTGTCTACACAGTGACACTGTTTTTTTCAAGAAAGTCTAGGATATCGGAGACTACTGTTTAATCTGGTATATAATAAAATTATGATATGCTATTTAGACAGCATATTCTTCAAATTGTTTTTAACATAACTAGTGGTTTTAGTGCACAATACCCAGGCATAATAATCTAAAATTCTTAGAAAAATTGTTTATATGGAGTCCTTACTTTTGAAAACAGGTTTTCTAATGTTATGAAATACAATAAATGTCACTACTCCAAAACTATTTCAATTTATTTATTCCTGTACATAATAGTTCATTCAAGACATACAAATAAAATCCAAGTTTAAGTATTAAATGTCTGATTCCATCTAGCAATCCAACTCTAAAGACAAATTCATTCATGCCAATTCAATGGAACAATTCAACTAAAAACAGGTTCTTAGCTTATTTGAATTGACACCAGTAAGAACCTAACTTTAACTAACAAATCCAGGGGAATTGAACTAAGTCATTGTACTGAACATATACTAAGACATATACCTCTTTTACATTGAACTATTTAAATTATGGATCAGAAAATAAACCATAGAATTCATGATATGTTATCCAGAAAACTAACCGTCTCTAATAACTATATATACATTGATTGAGGACTTTTGTTTCTTGATTTACTGTTGTTCATTGTGGTTACTTTGTCTATGGAGCTGTTATCAGTGTAAAGATAAAACAAATATCAACCTAAATTGTATTTATGAAGCCATTCATTATTTTTACTGGTTTACTTATCAAAACCAGTCAACAAGAGTATCTGAAAGGCTTAATTGTCAGTTGCATTTGTTTATAGTTTCATAACAGAAATCTTGTATTACCAATTTTAAGCCAAACCTTTGAATGTTGAATGTTCAGCTATAATTTGTATCATTAAATATTAATTTCAAGATATTTAAAAATTACAATATGGAACTCAAATATAGTAGTCTTAAAGGCTTGCTAATATATATATATATATATATATATATATATATATATATATATATATATATATATATAGAAACAGGTTATTCTCTTCCAATAAACAAACCATGGTATATTGGTTCAAAATATTTATGAATTTTCATGTATCTAAGTACACTTCTTCAGATAAATATAAATTGTATAAATATTTACATAAATTGTTACATAAAAAGTTGGTAAGAAATCAAACAAGAAAAACAAACATTACAAATAAATACAGTAGATCAGCAGCTGATGGTCCATGACATGACGTGTTTGAATTAGTAGACAAAAAATAAATTTATCTTAAATTAAGACCCCTTGGATGGCTTGTCTGAAGTACCAAATTAATTGGTGTGCAGTTCCACTTTTTTTCAATTTTAATCTATTTAGGTTTTCGTTTGAATTTTCATGGATCTTATTTATGCCTATGATGGTGTAACAATTTTCTATATGATTTTGTTTATGAACACTGATAGCGTGACTGGCTGGAAAGGTTTTTTGATGTCGCTATGGACAATGTCAAATCGATGGCCAGTTTCTCGTATATGTACAGGATTTGATGTTTGGCCGAAATATATATTGCAATGTGCATTACACTACTGATCAAGCACTTTGCAATAATTTAATATTTACTATAATTTAAATGTAAACAAATGTACTGCCTCTTTTATGAACTTCAGCTAAAAGTATTAAAAGCTGTTCAGTTAGTATCAGTTCACTTTGTATTACGTGTCATAGCACAGTCTGCCAGATCCAATGTAAAATATTCCAACATCAACAACAATTTATAAATGAAAAATTAATTAAATACACTATTTAAATTGGACCAAATTGTAAATCTTAACCATTCTCGAATCTACCTGAAGACAGACAACAAATTTCATTCAAACAGATCCAGCCATTTAGGAGGAGGAGTTCAGTGACATACACACACAAGAAAAAAAAAATATATAAAGATATATATGTAAAGATATATAGTATTCCCTATAATATTGTTGAAACATTGTATATTAATCACAGCTAGAAAAGCCAACCATTATTTAAAAATGAAACTTAACCTTTCCAGCGTTATTGATGCGGATCCGCGGAGGGCCACTACAAGCTCAAAACGTTATTGCCGTGGATCCGCGTTTTTGCATTCTTTATTTTCTTACTGCTATGTTAGTTGAATATTTTGCTGCTATATGGTTATAGTAGTCATGCGACATACAGACGGGTTGCCCTGCCTCGAATTCTATTACAGTGGGAGTGGCAGTGGCTTCTAATTGGCCAAACACTGTCTAGCGGGCGTAGCCCCGCGCCTTTCACAAAGGCATTGACGGGAGCTCCCGTCAAGGCATCTAGTCAGTTAGTTAGTGAGAAGCGTCCAGTACACGTACATGTATTTCGGTTATCGCTAATTTACTGTTGTGTCCTATTCTTTTTAAAGTAAATTATTAATATTATATACAGCAGTTGTAACATTTTTTTTTGTGAACCTTAAATTTTATAACAGAGAGTAAGAGTTAGATTTTATTAACTTTGGCAGACAGGCCTGATCAACCTGGAAAATCCATATCAGCTGGCTATTAAACAGCTGCAGCTCCAGCTGGCCAAACAACAATTGACTCCTACTTCCTGTTGGACTTTGTTACTGACTGAACAATCTTCAAACTATCGCCATGAGAGAGAGAGGATAAGCCTCGTGAAGCCTGACAGTCAGTAACAAAGTCCAACAGGAAGTAGGAGTCAATTGTTGTTTGGCCAGCTGGAGCTGCAGCTGTTTAATAGCCAGCTGATATGGATTTTCCAGGTTGATCAGGCCTGTCTGCCAAAGTTAATAAAATCTAACTCTTACTCTCTGTTATAAAATTTAAGGTTCACAAAAAAAAATTGTTACACCCCAAATGTAGCGGTCCCAGTTTGCTCAGTCTAGGGGGTGGGAAGAGTAGGTGTGGTTTTCACAAGTTAACGGCGTAGTAGAGTTAACTGTTAACGGTACTATCCGAGGGCGCCACCTTGTTTCCAGTAGTAGTGTGGTAGGAGAACGGAGTCAGAACAAGGAAAAGACCCGTTACAAGATACAAGATACAGATCGTTTATTTTCCATTAAGTAATACAGTGATTACAATAGGCATCGTCAGTTACATTTTGTTATTATCTACAAACAAGATTGTTCATTATCATAAATAAACATATAGATACACACAAAAATAAATAGCACATATAACACAGACATTATAAAATATTACATAAAATAAATTAACAGTTATTATCAAGTTTGTAAAATTGATCCTGCTAAAGCGTTCGTGTCACATGTCATGTACTCCTCAATATTATAAAAATGGATTTTCTGCCAACCAACCCTTGAGTAATAATTTAAATTTATTTAGTTCAAAGGTACCAACATTCCTTTGGCAGTTTATTAAAAAGTGCAATGTTCATGCAATAATGGCTGACCTGGGCTTTCTTGAGCCTTACAAATGGTAATTCTAGCTTATAATTAGATCTCGTATTATAATTGTGTATGTCCTGTCTTAGCTGGTAATTATCAATATTTTCCCTAACATTTGACTAGAGCAGAGAAAATATACATGTTTATAACAGTCATTATTTTATATTCTTTAAAAAATAGGACGACAGTGTTCTCTACTACCAGTATTTTTGATAACCCTTAGTGCCATTTTATTTGCCATATCAAAACTCTCTGAACCCCACAGCTGTTCCCCCATAGATTTATACCATACGATAATATAGAATGAAAAAAAGCATAATATGACATAATTAACATTTTTTTTTTCTAACACAGAGACTTAATTTACGTAACAAATATATAACTCTAGATAACTTAACACATAATTGACTAGTATGATTATCCCAGCTTAGTTTGCTATCCAAGTGAATTCCTAAAAGTTTAACAGAACTCTTTATGCTGTTGTTGTCCAAAGAGAAAAATATTTCTTCGGTTTTACCAGCATTTACAGTCAACATATTGTTTTTGAACCATTCAAGCGCTATTTGTAAAGATTGATTTTGCAATGTAACTAAGTCATTAAGGTGTTTGCTTGAATTGAATAAAGTTGTGTCGTCCGCATATAAAACTGATGCACAGGGCATACTATTGGCAAAATCATTAATGGCTATAATAAACAAAAAAGGACCAAGTACCGATCCTTGTGGTACACCAACTTGCACATTTTGTAATCTGAGAAATCAGAACCCTGAATCACAATTTGACTTCTGTTTGTTAAATATGATGATAACAAGAAAAGTTCTTTACCCCTAACTCCGTAGCTGTGTAATTTTTTAACAAGAAGCTTGTGTGGTATACTATCAAATGCTTTTGACAAGTCAATTAGAGTAGCAGAGCATGGATTTCTGTTTTCAAAACTTATGAGGACCTTTTCAACAATTGATTGAACTGCTTTTGATGTGTTTTTTTCCTGGTAAAAATCCCAAACTGTTCTACACACAAAAGCGAGCTACTGTCAAAAAAAATTATACAGCTGATCTTTAACACAAACACTCAAATATTTTACTCACTATAGGGGACTATGATATTGGCCTGTAGCTAGAGGGACTGTTTCTATCACCTTTCTTGAATATTGGTGTAATCCTCACTACCTTAAGTTTGCTAGGAAAATCCCTTGATCCAAAATCATATTAAATATATATACTAAAAGGCTCAGCTATTGTGTCTATTATTTCTTTAAATATCTTATTAGAAAACCCATAGAAATCTTCACTTTGTGATGAGCTAAATTTAGATACACACAACAAGACATCCTTGACAGTAATGGGTTTCCAAGTAAAGTACTTTCTTTCAAAGGATCTACAAGAGATAAAAACTGTTTACATTTTGAATAGCTAAATCAAAGTTATCATTTGGATGTAGGTTATTCATTTGGCTAACACAATTTACAAAATAATTATTAAAAGTATCAGAATCAATAGTAGTCTTTTGATATTCCTTGTTACAGTTTGATTCAGACTTAATAACATTCCAAGCAGCCTTTACACTTATTTTTTGGATGATAGAATGTAATTTTCAAAAGCAATTTGTGTTTGGCCCGTCTTATTTCAGCCTCTTTTTTTGCTTTCTGATTGTAATGTATGCAGTTTTGTGAACATTTCCATCAGTAAGATCTTTGTGATTTTTATATCTATCATAAAATACCATAACAGAATCCCTGTAGGATT
This sequence comes from Homalodisca vitripennis, assembly GCF_021130785.1. Taxonomy (NCBI): domain Eukaryota; kingdom Metazoa; phylum Arthropoda; class Insecta; order Hemiptera; family Cicadellidae; genus Homalodisca; species Homalodisca vitripennis. The sequence goes on from NC_060208.1 coordinate 110,088,530, forward strand.
TAAGTTGAGGTGTAAACCACTTATTTTTTTATTTTATTTTTACTTTTGGACTCATTTACCTTTACATTTTTTACAGGGGCAACATTCATCATAATTAACACTTAATATGCTCAAAAAAATAAGTCAAAAGCTTCGGTTTACATTAGCATACCGATACAAGTAATTCCAACTAAAGTTATTTAAATTTTCTTTAAGATAATATACAGCCTGGGGGAGTCTAAAGATCTAGCCTGTTTAGTGATTACGTTAGCTCTACTTTTGAGATTGTCAAGGCTACTAAAGTTTGCTCTAAAACACCAAAATGGTCTGACATACAAGCATCTACAACTTTGCACTGCACTTCGTCATTGCTTATGTTAGTTATTATATTATCAATGCAAGCTTGGCCTCTAGTTGCTTCCATGTTGACACAATACATATTTATATGATCGTAATAAGTTAAGAAAAGATTTTGTTGTTTGGTCATTTTTAAAAACATTAATATTAAAATCCCCTGTTAAAATAAAATTAGATGAGTATTTTTTACTTAAATACTCCAGAAAAATATCAAGACATTGAAAAAAAGATTTCCACATTAGACTGTGGTGTCCTATAAATTGAAACAATTACAGTGTTTAACTTTGTTATGTAGGCAGCTGAGACTTCAAAGATGCTATTTATAGAAAATTTACTGACATTTATGACTGAAAACTCCAGGTGAGACTTGATAAAAATAGATGAACCCCCATTCCTAAGCGGTGGTTGCCTGCAGTAAACTCCAGCAAGACTGAAACCCTCTGGAATGTACAGAGGAATTTCTTCTGAGCATAGCCAGTGCTCATTTATTGTAACAACATTGCAGTCAATATAATTCAAAAATAACTCTAACATATCTAATTTGTTTCTAATGGATTGAATATTGATATGAAATACCTTGAAACCATTAAGACCTAGGTTGTTTCTATTATTAACTAAGGGTGAGGTGTTCTAATACATTAGTTCTAAGTTATGGTTATAGGTAATAGGTTCTATGGTAATAGGTTCTAAGTTAATACATAGTTCTATTATTAACTTTTCTATTATTACTGAATGATGTTGTGTAAAATTAATGACCTTATAACCAACCAAAGTAAGAGTGAGTTAGATACAAGGTAAATTTAAGAAAAGGAAATACATGTAAGAAAGCTAAACTCATTCAATGTAATCATTAAGTTTAGAAAAATTCTAAGAGCCTGTTTTTTTTTTATTGCACAAGAAACATTTATCAAATGAAATATTTATTAAAATTATGTAATTTTACATTTCATATCATGGAAAAAGGTTTGATTACCATTTCTGTATTTGGATCTCAACAGTCTGAGGGTACAGGTAACCCTTAGATTTATCAATACAATATACCCTAAACACCAGTAATTATACACTAAACAACATTACCTTGGCCGGCCACTAGTACTTCTAGTTGGAAATTGAGTCTCCACGAGGTTATCTATAATGTCTTTACCTACATTGCTCCCTTCCTGGCCCATTACTGGATTGTTGCCAAGGTGAGGTATTTTAATATTCTTTTAAGTCAAATAATGTGTGCTACCAAGAAATTATAAATACTTTTGAATACAGATACTTGGAATTAATTTTTCTTTTCTCAACCAACCAGAGTAAATATATTAGTGAAATTAAGAAGCAGAAATTACTTGAGCCTTTATTAATTTGTAAGTTGTACTCATAAATATAAATCCTTTCAGATTGTAAATATTATCATAGTGTTTTAATGGTTCATATTTTCTTAGATCCAAACATATGTTGTTGCAATGGTTAGAACTTTTATTTTAAATAATGCATTTGAAATAACAACAAAATGTACTTTAGGTAATAAATAGTGTTGTGTGGCCTATAAGTTAAAAAATTATCTGTTAGTCTGTTTTATTTTTGCTGTTGTTTGTAAATTCAGGATAATAAATGTTGGTAATTTATGCTACGTGCTTTGTCAAAATGTAAGTAAGAAAAGGCATTTGTAGAATAGGAAACAAATATGAAAAGATGTTTTCAAGTGAATTCTATTTAAAGCTTATTTTAGTTAATAATTTATTTTTGGAATTTAATTAACTATATCTCATTATATTGACTACTGTAGATTGAGTAATTGACTAATAGTTAATTTTTGGGGTTATTTACATTACAAACCGATTATATATCTCTCAAAATACTTCATGTTAAGATTATTTCACGGAATATTTAGGTTTCATTGTTATTATTGTTAACATAAAATTTTACGTGCTATTCTGAAGCAACTATTATACATCTTTTAGTGTCAAATATTTTTGTAGATTCTATTGTCTGAATTGTGCTCAGGGATTTGTTCGGGAGCGGTTTGTGTGCCTCCACATAGGTCTGCGTACCACTACCCACCCAGTGCCCGTGCTATACCTGCTACTGTGCCTTCCTCCCTGACCGTGAGCCCTTACGGAGGCGTATGGTTGTGATCTACGTAGTTGAATAATTACTTATAAATATCTTTCTTTATTGGATACATATTGATGTTTAATGTGCTTTGTGTAAATATGTGTCTAGTTTATGTAAGTATTGTTTGATTGATATCAATGGGTAAAATACCAGAAGTACTAGTGGCCGGCCAAGGTAATGTTGTTTAGTGTATAATTACTGGTGTTTAGGGTATATTGTATTGATAAATCTAAGGGTTACCTGTACCCTCAGACTGTTGAGATCCAAATACAGAAATGGTAATCAAACCTTTTTCCATGATATGAAATGTAAAATTACATAATTTTAATAAATATTTCATTTGATAAATGTTTCTTGTGCAATAAAAAAAAAACAGGCTCTTAGAATTTTTCTAAACTTAATGATTACATTGAATGAGTTTAGCTTTCTTACATGTATTTCCTTTTCTTAAATTTACCTTGTATTTAACTCACTCTTACTTTGGTTGGTTATAAGGTCATTAATTTTACAACATCATTCAGTAACGGGTCTTTTCCTTGTTCTGACTCCGTTCTCCTACCACACTACTACTGGAAACAAGGTGGCGCCCTCGGATAGTACCGTTAACAGTTAACTCTACTACGCCGTTAACTTGTGAAAACCACACCTACCCTTCCCACCCCCTAGACTGAGCAAACTGGGACCGCTACACAGTGTCCAGTGTTTATTTATTTTTTTTACAATTATTAGTGTGAATGGCGAATCCAGACTTTTCGGAATTTGAAGATTTGGTAATTCTGAGCAATTACTTGGTCAACCCCAAACTTTTCCATATTTTACTACGGTCATAAGGATGTTCTCAGAAAGCAAGAAACACAATTCAAGCCCCACAAGGCCGTCCTAGAGGTTGCCGAGTGATAAGAAGGTTCAAAGTCCACGCGATAACAGTGGCTTGCAGGAGACGCGCGGAATGCCAGTTGTGACAGCCCGCCACCAAATAAACACTCTTTGTCTACTTTTGTATTTTTCTAATTTTATTAGTTTGTAATATAGTATATGTTTATCTGTAAAACTGTGCTTCATTCCTCTATTTACTGAATAAATGATAAAAAAAATAGTTAAAACTACACTGCTATTCTACGATATTTTCAAAAGTTAAAAATTAGCCTAGGAAATCCAAAAAGGGTTAAACAAATTTTATTTACTGTTAAATAACTCTATTTTGACATACAGAAACAAAAATAAATTTAACTTTACACATTGGAAATTTAAAAAAATTGTAACTTAATCAAGGATCAGGTCCAATTTTTCATGACGCTTAAACGGTTAACTTTATGGAAAGTAAAGATACGAGGTGTGTCCAAAAAGTATCCGACCTTGACGTCTGGCATGAACTAACGTTACTCGGCGGGCAACGGCAATCTGGTCCCCTTCAAAGTACTCCCCTCCACAAGCCACTACCTTATTCCAACGCTCCTCCCACTTCCAGAAACATTCCTTAAATTCATTTTGCAGAATGGCTAACAGGTCCTTCATCGCATTTTTTTTATTTGTTCAACATCATCAAATCTTCTTCCTTTCAAAGGAATTTTTAATTTCGGAAATAGCCAGAAGTCACAAGGAGCTATGTCAGGACTGTAGGGAGGCTGTCGTAGTTGGTTGATGTTGTGTTTGACCAAAAAATGCTGAATAAGATTTGAGGAATGAGCTGGGGCGTTGTCGTGGTGCAGGATCCAGTCACGGCTTGTCCTCAGTTCAGGTCGTTTCCTTCGCACTGCATCTCGTAGCCACCTTAGGACCTCAAGATAATACTTCTTATTCACTGTCTGGCCTCTAGGAGCATATTCGTGATGAACAACGCCGTCCTAGTAAAAAAAACTGTCAGCATTGTCTTGACATTGCTTCGACTTTGTCTTGCTTTTTTCGGCCGTTGCTCTTCGCGAGTTTTCCACTGTGAAGATTGAGCCTTTGTTTCAGGGTCGTAGCCATAAACCCATGACTCATCACCAGTAATAACTTTTTTAAATAGCCCTGGGTCACTTTTTATCAAATCCAGATTGTCTTGTGCGATTTCAAGTCGACAGTTCTTTTGTTCTTCTATCAGCAGCCAAGGAACAAATTTTGCCAAAACACGGTGCATTTTTAAATCTTTGTGTAAAATGTTACAAACTGACGATTTTGGAATTCCTAAATCTTCTTCCAGCTCTCGGACAGTCAATCGACGGTTTTCATTAATTGCTGATAGAACACGTTTTAACACGTTCAACATTTTCAGCGTTTCTGGCCGTTGAAGGCCTGCCAGATCGGTCATCACTCTCCACTGATATGCGGCCATTTTTAAACCTAAACCACTCTTTTATTTGTGTATCGCCCATAGACACGTCACCATAAATTTTCTATATCATAGTGATCGTCTCTGATGCTGAATGGCCAAGTTTTTGGCAAAATTTAATGCAAATGCGCCGTTTAACACGTTCAGTCATATTGAAATGCGATGCACACACACGGCAGTACTGTACAGAACAGAGCGCTGCGACTCACTGAGTGACCGGATCGTATTCAATGCCTAATATGGGAAGGAGTAGGCTCGCCTCTCCCCTCCAATAACCGGTTCAAGCCGGTCGGTTACGCTGCGGCCGCCTACTGGTCGGCGGTCAGATACTTTTTTTACAGACCTCGTATGAACATTATTTTAGGACATTGAGGAAAGTAATAAAAATGTTCCATCAACGTTCAGTTTCAAGGGAGTAAGTTCTAGTGTGGTACTAAAATAATACTGTAACATTAATTTCCATAAAGATAAACTACCACATTTCTTTTAGTACCAATGTCTTAGATGCCTTTTATAATCACAAATCATATTTTTTTTGTACATGTCGTTATTAAGACTCAAAAACGTCATAAAAATATTGTTTGGACATTACTTTAATATCTCTTATACTTGTGTCAATAATTAAAAGAAAATAAAAATTGATAATCTTCACATGCTAAGTCCAACTCCTTTTGCCAATTTAGGGCTACCACACTAACACCAGACCATGGTGACTCACAATCATACAAATACACACAGAGTAAGGTTGCCATAATACCTGATTTCTCTACAGATTACCAGATTTCAAGAGTAAAAATATAGCTCCAAGGAATATTCAGTATAATAACTCTTGAATTAAAATGTGTTAATAATATATTATACATGTTATAAAATCGTACTTTACAATAAAAGTATTTATTATATGTTTGTAACTATATTACATTGTGTTATGATTGCCAAAATTAAACTCACTCTCCCTTTACCTTTAGCCTATTACTGTATAACTCTGTGGTTTTGTTTTGGCAGAAAACATCTTTAGCTCTCACCTATATTAAAATGTCATTGATAGCTAGTATACCAAAGCTTACAGCTTTGGCCTAAGTAACATAAGTGAACCTCACAAAAATATTACACCAACGGAACAGAACCGAATCTAGCGTTTTGGTATCTGTTCTGTAATTTGCATTGTAAAAGATGCGGCTAAAGCATAAGCTATTATAAGCTATTTACAATGACAATTTAGATGATTTGGATTCTATTATGGACGTTTTATGTTAAAGTGCATTATAAAGCTGATTTCTGACCTAAGTTACACAACATTTTCGGGAGATCATCCTCCCCTCCTACTATACCATATGACAACTCTAACACAGAGGACTGTGATTCTCATTGATTGGAATTCGCTCCCGCAATAACACACTACGTAAAAACATGCCATCACTTGGCTTTCTAAATAAAGCATCTACCCATGTTGGAGCTACAACTATACAATTTTTCATAGAAAGATCCGTACCACTTATCATAATTATTGAATGGGGTATCAAAATATGATTTTCCACTTCATAAACCTCACCCATGGATTTAGCTAAAGCTGTTATGGGTGATGATGTTTCCAGTCATAAGTGATTCAAATCATCATCCAACTAAAATATTTATATTCAGAAAAATTACAAGTAAACTCACCTATTGTCAAGTCATGGACCGGCTGGAATCTCTTATCGGTGAACTGGAGAAGAAGACATGACTTGCCAACACCTGTAAATAAGATTCAGTTAATCGTTTATTTTAAATAGTGATTCACTGGCCATGAGCTGAATTGAGAAACTGAGACAGTAGGCAGGTAATGTGCAAGCGTGGTTGAGAAACTTAACATCCATCTGAAGCTATAGTAAAAGGGTTACAGGTTGCAGCATGAAAATTGGCACTATCAGAAGATACAAACCCACACATTGTTACATGGAACATGGTAACATGGTTACTGACAAAACGTTATTCACACATGCAGAAGTGGATTTAAGAGTTCCGATTCAGTTTCATGGTTTGAAATAGGTAATAACACTCAAGCAGAATACTGTGCCAATAAAAATTCTCTCCTCCGTATTAATTACCTCCTTCCTTGTGTGCATTTCCAGTGTCTGATTCAACTCTTATCTTATACACAAAATATAAATTTGTTCTGTTAAAAAAGTCTAGTGGGGTGTATTAACACAATATAAGCACGCTATTTTTGAACTGTTCGCGAAAGTGCAAATTAACATCATTTTGCGGTTTTCTATGTCAAACACTTACTTTTAAATTTGAATATTTTGCTCAGAAAAACTATTTCACTATTATTCTCGTAGAAAAACTACATTATGTAATTAGTTTTTAGATAATAATTGTTCTTTTAGAAGAAATCCATTCTAAAGTATAAAAAGTTTTATTTGCAAAAACATCTAACATGGTTCTACAAAAGAGCTCAAGACTTATTTCTGTCACTGGACAACTTATATATCAGTGAAAAGGGAACAGTAAGGGCTATAAAACGGTGAAATAAATATCAGGTTGGCTTTAAAATGATCAAATAAATCTTTCACAATCATCATATGAAGGGTTCAAATTAATTTAATAACACCAAATGTAATAAAATTCAGTTTATTAGAAATGAATTACAATTTTTTAATGTTTGGAATAAAATTTTGAATGTTTTAATTGTTTCTTTGGTCAATTTTTTAATGTTTGGAATAAAATTCTGAATTTGTTTTAATTGTTTCTTTGGTCAATTTTGAACCCAAGTTCTATCTGCATTGTTGTTTGTGGAGCTTTAACCAAACAGAGAATGTGTCCAAGAGGAACAAGACATCTGTCAGCTATTTGAGGCCAAAAGAAGGATTCATATGGACCATGTGGACCCATCAATATGAAGTCATGGTAGTCTCTTTCATCATCTTTGACCTTTTGGAGGAAATTAATGTTACTGAATACACTGTTGGAAAATTGCAGAGAAAGAAATTTTAGCTATTCTTTTTCCAAAAGGAGGTAACAAATTTGTACCTCAAATAATTGATATAGTGAAAGCTTTTATCAAGATGATGAATTATCAACAATTATGTCTGATGCCAAAGACCGGATATTTATCAAGGAAATATATCAAACAACAGAATTTACTTCTAATCTTGATGAGCTTTACACAGCTTTTAAAACCACACATAAAAACACACATAAAAATAGGCTTCTAAAATTGTGTAGTTTAAGACTGAAATGGTACATATTAGCAGGAGCTCCTGGAGATGCTATATGTGTGTGTACAATAGTCCAAAATGTTAATCTACTTGAATCTGAACAATCTGTTCATTCTGTGATAGATAAACTTCTTTCCAACAGAGAGGCACGTGCATGTCCTTTGCACAGTTGTGATAAGTGTACATCTGACCCAGAAACATATTTCAGAAGATTTTGAAAAGAAACATGAAATAAAATTTTGTCGTTATATTCTAGAGGATCACATAAAACTCCAAACAATGCTTCTCTCTGTTGATGAATTTAATTGAACACACAACAAAAAGTTAAGGCACTTATTCCACACTCATTTATTACTAAAACACTACACAACTACTTGAAAACAGAAAAGAAAGAACTCTATCTTGACGAAACAGCTCTTGGAACTTTACTAAAAACTACAGTTTTATATTGCAAAATGAAGCACAGTTTTATCACTGGACACACACCAGCTGTACATTACACCCAGTAGTCATATACAGCACAGTGATTAAGTAATGTTTTAAATGGTGGAAAGACAAAGAGCTTGCTACATTAGAAATAAACGCTAATATAGACAATCTCCAAAAGTAAGAGAAGAGGTGGTAGATTCTGTTTGGAAATTTGCCCAGAATATAAACGAAGTGCTGATTAACTTATCCCGTTAATTGAGAAACATATAAAACCAGGAACAATGGTCATTACAGATTTGGATCAATCTTATTTTGGCCTATAAAAGGTTAGACCATTTTACTGTAAACCACAGTACAAACTTTGTTGATCCACTAACTTCTGCAAACACCCAGATCTGCAAACAGAATCTGATTGTAGACCTACAAAGAAATCCTTAATGGTCTAAAACTGGTCTAAGGAGTGACTGCATTGCCGATCACGTTGCATAACATATGTATAGATGAGAAGTAATGATTATTGGTGGTGATCCATTTGAACATTTTTAAATGCTATTACGCATGTTTACCCTGTGTACTACTTGTAAGTACTACAATGCTCAAAAATTGTTTAAATAAACTTTAGTTATTCTATATAATTTAAAACAAATACATTTCTTTTACATATAAAAGTATAACTTGTCTATATTACAATTTTAAAAGTCTAAAACTGAATTCACTTCGACATTATGATTCAAAAGTAATTCAAAGTAAAATCGTATTTGAAAATAAATTCAAAGTGAAATAATGTGTTTGGTTACTGACTAATGGCAGCAAGAACAATAACAATGTAAATGTGTTCTTTGTTTCAGCAGTCAGACACGTTTATCCTTGAAATTAGTTAAAGGTAAGGAAATTTTATTGTATTGTTTGTAACATTTTACAAATATTGATAGCAAAGATAGTTGTTTTATTTATCATTAATATACCAGCAGACCTATATTGTTCTATGAAAAATTGTATACGTTATTTGGTCCGACATTTTGTTTTCTGTATTTTTAGATGGTCATTATTATTGAAGATTCAATATCATTTGATAATCATGATTCGATTGTGTTGATGGCTGCTTATTAACCTGCAACCCAAAGTTTTGATTAAAAAATGTTAATCCTTTAAATAGTTTCCAAAAATGTTTTCTATAATGTATGGAGTGAGTACTTACTTAATTTGTATTCATCTATATGTTCTTTATAAAGATTTAGAGTTATGTTAATTGCACAAAACTAAAAATGTTATAAATCATATTTGATAGTACATAACCTTCCTCTACACTCAGAAGTCCTTTGATATTTTTTTCACGATTATAAAGCCTCTACTGTTTTCTTTTAACTGATAAATACTTTTAATACGTTATCCACTCAGAGAAAACAGTCATAAGCTCTTTTGTAGAACCATATCAGGTTTTTTCGGACAGAGTATGATAAGTGAACATGGTTTTTATATCGATATTGACAAATTATATTAATTAATTATAACTATCAATATAACCAACCAAAACGGATTTTTTAATAACTAACTTGAATAATCTCTAAATACTTTTTCATATAATAAATGTATTGTCTTATAGACAATAACAGACAAGTCGAAAGCTCTTGTTGGACTGTGAAACGAAATTTAAAAAGTGACATATCAGGTGACCTGCTTGCAGATCATCTCTGTGAGTGTTTGTACAGAAGAGAAGAATGGTTTTCTGGAGAGAATGCTTTCAAAAACTTCTTGAAAGCGCCATTGCTACCCAGGAGAAAACATAAATAGTTAGGTATATTTCTTGTTTATTGTATAGATGTTTGTTATATTCTTATTATTTCTTTATTATTTATGAGTTTTTCATATTTCCAGTTCTAGCTGTTTATTTGATCGTTATAGCTCCCTTATTATTTATGAGATTGTCACTATGTGTAATATATTAATTATTTTAATTTAAAATATGATTATTGTTGACTAGAGATATATTAATATGATTGATACACTTGTATTCAATATATGCATATTAAGTATCAATGATTATACTACATATAAAAACTGGGTTCGCTTATTGTACTCTACACGTTTTTTCTTACAAGAACTAAAAACTACTTAAGTACTACATGAAATCCTGAGCAAAATAATCAAATTTAAAAGTAATTGTACAAATAATAAGTTTATGAAACGAAAACTGTCAACACATTTGCAAACAGATCAAATTTCAATTAACTTCAAAAACCCATATCTCAAGAACTAAATAATAAAACACTGTTAAATGTTGGGCATCATCATATCAACACAGTAAATAGAACAAACAGATAGAACAAATAAAATTTCATTGAAATCTGTCATGGTGGGTTATAGGGTAGGCCCTAGACTTTAATAAGCGGCCTACACTCGTTATTCGATTGCTATTATCAAATGGTTTGACTGTTTTTATCCTTAAAATAATTCAATATTACGTTTATTTAACTTAGCGTATGATTTCACTTATTAGTTATAGCAATTGGTGATGAATATGAAGAAAATATGTAAGATATTTCTCACAAGTGACGAGATTTGTTTAAGTGGCTTCAACATGTGGGTTTGGATTCTGGTAACATAAGGGGAGAATTCTTTCCTCCATTTCACAAAAGCAGTTACTTATGGAAATCAAGATGGGCAAGTTATAAATAATGTAAGGTTTATTTGATATATCCAAGTCTAGGCAGTTGGTTTTGTCGTTTTGTAATGCTATTGTAAAAATTGTTATGTACAAAATTCTTCTTGCTACAGTAATTTATTATCTCTTATTGTGTACGATTTTTTAGTTGGATAATATATCGAATTGTTCGATAATGCAATAGAAAATAACGAGTGTAGGCCACTTATTAAAGTCTCCCCTGGGTTATACTCTATCGATAACAGAGAGAGGGTTTTAAAAGCCCGAAAAAGTAAGTCGGGGAATACAAATTTTCAGTTGGTTTTCCTTAAAAATAGACACTAAAATACATTTTAGGAAAAAATTTGGGCAACTTTAATAAAAGGTCCAAAAGGGGTCTTGGTAACCCCATAAGACAGGAGAGTCTGGGAGTAAAATGTACATCAAATATTTACTATTGGTCATAGGAACACACCTTAGAAATAAAAAAAATTGAAACTGGATCTTTAAAATGAGTAACCCTACAGCCTAAGGGTCATAATTAAGGCACTGAGAATAATTAATTAAAAGTTAACTCTCCAACTGTTAATCCACAAAATTTTGTCGGTCATTGCCGCTTCTGTAGTGTTAACCAACAAAATGTTGTTGGTCAACCATTCCCTCGTATAATTACTTTTTACAATATACTCCGGCAACGTATCGATTTAATTCATGCACCATTGGATTCGGAAAGGAAAATGCTAGGGAACGGATAAGTTTTATGGTATTAAAACAAAGATAACCTAATTTAGTAACACTGTGTATTTTATTGTAGATATGCATTTTTTCTGACTGGTGTGCTTTATTACACTTTATTTTATAAACTTTGTATTTTTCATGTATTTAGTTATATTTATGGTTTTCTAAAACTACATCAAATTTCCCATTACTTATAAAACATAAATGTATAAATTTTGATATAGTACAAGCTTTCAAACCCATTTTAACTTACTTATATTTTGCTTAATGAAAATTTTTTTGCAACATTTTAATTATGGTAAAATGTAACTTTCTTACTTTTCAAAAAATAATTTATGGAAATTATTTCATTGGTAATGTACAGTTTATTTCATTCTGAGTAAGAAAATATGCAATAGCCTATAACATGTATTCATGGACAATTGTATTAGCAAAACTTGTTTTACCAAAGTTTAAGTACATGTATATATACCTGATTTTCAGAATTAATGCGCATTGCTGCTTTTTGTTGTATAGCTTTATGATGCTTTCATAAATTTAATGTGTATAATGTTTATGTTTTTCTGAAATCAGATAAAATTTTACACAGAATGGCTATCTCACTTTTAAATATTTCTCACTATGACTTCATTTGCTAGGTATAGTCCCCCCCAAATTTAAGAAATATTTTTTGTAAATTTTATATTTGATTTAATAAAGTTTTTTGTACAAATTTTTTTAAACCCTTGCGTGAAGCAACAGCCCAACACTACAGGATGAAATGACCGCCAATTCTAGGGTTAAACATTGAAAGCTAATAAGACCTGTAGTCATTCTTCCCACATTCTATAATAAACTGTAAAATTGACCATTATGTTACAGCCAAAAACAACTTCTCTTCAAATTATTCACAAAATCCATTTAAAAAGGTTTTTAGAAATCACTACTTAAAAAGTTCAATATTTTTCCTTTGTCATCTAGATAATAAGATTATCAGTAAGCCTATGTTATCTATCCCTCCCAGAGAATCAATAGATGTATTCATTAGATTTTTCAAATCAATTTTTCGTTTTCATATAACACAATAAATTTATAAAATATAAACATACAAGCCATTTTATTCAGATACTTTACTTGGAACTATACTTTCATCTTCGCTTTGTGTCGAGTTCAAGTGTGACTAACAATCTAGTAAAGTATGGCAAAATATACTAACCTGTGTCTCCTATAATGATATACTTAAATAGATAAGCATATGACATGATTTATTTTCACTGTACTAACTCCAGCAATCAGGACTTTAAATTATATACAGAGAAGTTGTCTTTACAATAGATAATATTCAATGAAAAATTCTAGATTTATTGTTTGCAAAACCAAGAACTGAATCGTAATCGTAATACTTGACAGAACTTCAGTAGTAAGCAGCTGTTTGTTTCCAACTCCTTTCCTTTATTTTATTTTCATTTTGGGTTAGAGGGAGGTGAAATAGTCAATAAATCTCTGCCTTTTAGATAAGACGTTTCCTTAACATACATTCATATTAAAATTTGTTACATTATAGAATTGCCTAAAAAAATGATCATGAAACATAAAATAAAATTTGATATAATTCAAAGAATATTTATATAGTGCATATTCGAACACTTCAATAATGTTCAAATTTTCATTAAAATTATAATCCCATTTTCTATGTAAGGGGATATATTCATGCTATTTAAGAAATATATGAATCCAAACCTGGCAGTAAGTTTTTTGTCCTGCTACCTTGCAACAATAAGAAATCCCTGCAGTATTACACACAACGTTATAGTTAGTAAAACTTAACACCAATAATAAAATAATATAAGTAATAACTATTTATTAAAACCAGTATATGTATTACCAACAAATTATTTACAACCTATTTATTGGATGTATTAATCATGTGAATTAAATGATTAAAGAACCAAATTGTTATTTAAGTACAGGCAACACTAACATAGCGTATTGTGACACTAGCATATTCTACTATGTATGCCAAAATGACTAAAGATGGGAACCATTAATTGGGAGGGTAGTCATTAGTTGGGTATATGGAAGAGTGTGGTTTACAGGGTAGAGAATTTTAACACTTGAGGCCAATCAAGTGACTTCATATAAAGACTATATATAGTCCAATATCCTTTGGGGGGTAGTTATATAATGACAAATGATGATATTTGCGCTACATGAGAACTTAGCCCCTCAACCCAAAATGAAGGGTTGGGGGGTCAAGTCAAAATGTTTAAATGCAATCCCCCATCAAATGACACTTCATTTTAAAGGTCTTTGTAAAAGAAGAACAATGCCACAGACTAGAGGTCTCTATCTCAATCCAGTACGAAACAACGGCTTGTCAAAGTTTTATTGAAAAGTTACGCTTAAAAACACTATTTTTTTCTTAAATCATCTGTTCAGACTTATTCTTAATACTAAGTAGTGCTAAATTAAACTTAAAATAATTAAACTTAATATTGAAATCTTACCTCAACCTTTTTTAAGCTCAAAGTAAATGCTCTAAAGGGCCCCCATTTACTTCTTGGCAAAAATAAAGTCTTGATTCAAATGAATGCCTTACGTTTTCCAACATTTCTGGTGTGATAAGTCGGTAAGCGTTTTCAATCTGCATCCTTAACTCATCAAGGTTCTGAGGTTTGGTCTCGTACACTTTTATTTTCAAAAATCCCCAAAAGTAAAAGTCTAGGGTAGTAAGATCGGGTGAGCGAGCTGGCTACTCTACAGCACCCCGTCGACCTATCCATCTCTCAGGAAACACCTGGTCCAAGAATGTTCTAACGTTTATATCATAGTAAGGAGGGGCGCCGTCGTGTTGGAAAAAAGGATCGTAAATGCCTTGCGTTATGTTGTATATGGCAGGAACAATGTTACGTTGCAACATTCCTAAGTATTGTGGGCCGTTCAAATTCCCGTCAATAAAGAATGGTCCTACAACAGAATTCTCTAAAATTCCTGCCCAGACACTTAACTTCTGAGGATGTTGGGTGTGGTGAATCCTTCAGTCAAAATCATCTTCATTCAACTCCTGATGAAGTTCAACTTTGTAAGGTTGAAATTTATGTTTTTTCAACACTCTTTGAATGGTACTTTTTGAAATATTAACTTCAGACGCGGCCATTAGAAGTATCGAATGAGGATTTACAGTGAACTGTACCAATATTCCAATTTCATCTTCTTTTGTGAAAGTACTTGGTCGGACTGATCGCGGGGCATCATTTAAATTAAATGTAGTTGTAAACTTGTAAACCAAACGTCTCATGTACGCCCGATCCACTACCATATCTGGAAATTTATTGTTATAAAGGCGTACTACCTGGTGAACGTTTCTGCATGATTCACCATAGCACAGTATCATTTCAACTTTTTCTTCGTTAGATCTAACCATATTTTTAACTAAACAAATCTTAAAGCGTAAGGATACAGAAAGCTACAACCACTCTTCACAAAACGAATGTCACAACTGGCACTATAAGACACTGTGGCATAGTCACTGAACTTTGAACCAAAGATAAGTGCTACACTACTCCTATGTCCAGAATGACCTTTGTACTTACATGATATAAATGAGTTTACTTTGATTTCTTTAAATGATTTAAGCACACCTTATTCCTACTTTCATTCCCAAAATTTGAGAATTGTTTCAAGTGATTTGAATTGAATTTTTGTATTAATTTTGACAAGTCGTTGTTTTGTATTTGAATTAAGACTTTATTTTTGCCAAGAAGTAAATGGGGGCCATTTTGAGCATTTACTTTGAGCTTAAAAAAGGTTGAGGTAAGATTTCAACGGTAAGTTTAATTATTTTAAGTTTAATTTAGCACTACCTACTTAGTATTAAGAATAAGTCTGAACAGATGAGTTAAGAAAAATAGTGTTTATTAGCGTAACTTTTCAATAAAACTTTGACAAGCCGTCGTTTCGTATTGGATTGAGATAGAGACATCTAGTCTGTGGCATTGTTCTTCTTTTACAAAGACCTTTAAAATGAAGTGTCATTTGATGGGGGTTTGCATTTAAAAATTTTGACTTGACTCCCCAACCCCCATTTGGGTTGAGGGGCTAAGTTCTCATGTAGCGCAAAAATCATCATTTGTAATTATATAACTACCCCCAAAAGGATATTGGTTTGTTTGATTCCGTTCAAAAGTTAGAAGGGGGGTTGGGACTTTTGGGACACCCGGTATATGCACATATTCACCCTGTATACAATATGTATATATGTGTGCGTGCGGGCGCGCTCGTGTGTGTAAATATGTGTATATAATTAGTATTTTCCTACTAGTTATTTTAAATACTTCACCTATTCTGTTTAAGACACAGTAATAAATCTCTCATTATACTTAAATTATATTTTCTTTGAAAACATTTGCTAAAAAGGAGTGTGGTGTTCAATTTGCACTCATCAATTTATTATAGATTCCAATCTTGAAAACTTCACAACTTAAACACTCAAAAATTATGGTTTGAAATCATTCAACAACGTTTAGCGTGCATCTCAGGCATACAGGGATAGATTAACAGTCAATGTTACACAAATATTTCATTTATGGCACTATATTTTTGTCTTAATCTATTTACTGGGACTTTATCTTGTTTTGAGAACTCTACATGACAAAACCATGGCCTTGTAGAGTTTTCAGACTGAAAAGCACAATACCGCTTGACTTTACTACTTGCTGCTGTTTCTTCCTAGAGTACTTCGCCTGGTAAAATAAGACATTCTTTTTTACTTTTACTTTTTTAGTCTACGCACTTCAGCTCTAACGTAGTTATTAAAATTGTGTGGTGGAATTGTCTCTCACCTTATTTCCCAACGATAATGCCTCCTTTGCAAATCTATCAGCAGTTTCATTGCATGCAAGAAAGTAGCCATGAAAAATTTTTGGGAGGTCGAGAAAACTGATATACTCCCATAGTGGGCAGAGAGTACGGCCCCATTTTGTTCCTTGACCCATTTCTTTGTTGAGAACGATCTTGCAACAGTACAAGTCAGTAGTACTGAATTATTTAAATAATAATAATCGTTTACTAAAAAAGTAATTGAACAATTTAAATTGGGGGGTCTGGACAATTTGGACCCCCTCGTTTGATACGTCCTTGATTGCATGGAATGTTTAAATGTGAGAATACCCATTATGAGATAATACTGTGTCAATCTCTTAGCTTGGCTTCAACTTCCATTGTCTGGGAGACAAGACCCTTTGCCAGATCTTGAGTTTTAGCAGCATTAACAGTTTGAATCGCCGCTTAAGAGTCAAAACATAACTACCTTCTTTACTTGGAGTTGACTAATGAGTTATGTTGCCTTCAAGATGGCATATAGTTCAATTGGTTGCCAGTTGTACCTAAATGAAATCTGAAGATCTTGAGATATTATTCCCATACTTTTAGTGTCTCTCGAACTATCAGTGCATATTTTAAAGTATTTCTGGAAATATTCTTTTAAATGCCTAAGAGAATTACACTTTACTTACTCTTACTCTCTTACTCCCAGGGTCATTTATATCGGAGGTGATATTTAGCCGCACCAACAAAGCTCCTCCATCTTGAACGGTCCTCTGCATCTTCCTCTGAAGCGCCCACCTTCTCCATATCAGCCTTCACCTGGTTCCACCATCTCACTTTCGGTCTCCCACGGGGTCGTCTTCCTTCTGGGTTACCGTACATTACCCTCCTCAGTTTGCATTCCTCTTCTCTTCTCAAAACATGGCCTGCCCAACGGAGTAAGAGAATTACACTTTAGTTCAATATATTAGGTACATTTCTTTTTACTCCTGTGTCTGAGATCATTTACTGGAAAACTCTTACGTCTAATATTAGGAACAGTTGGATGAGAAGAATCTCCGAATAATTTAAATACAATTTTCTGGTTCAGTAGGTGAAGGGATAGAAATGCCGTTTCAATTTGAAGTGGATTGAGTTTATTTAAATGCGCCTAGAAGAATTCTAAGTGCCTGGTTCGGACAAAGTCTAGTCTGGTTTGTTTAAAACGCAAGTGACTAAATATAAAGTAACAATACTCCAGTTTAGATCTGATTGTAGGATGTATGTTCTTAACATGCTCCAAAAACTTTTAAACATTATTAAACAGTAATCATATAATATCTATTCAAAAAAATGGTTTCATCCCCTTGTATAACTCCATCAATTAATAAATAAACTAATCGTATATTAACGTTCGTTAAAATTGTTTAAATACGCCACTAATATCTCCACTGTGGCTATATACTGGGCGATCTTAATTAGTGTCACGAGACTAACCCGAAATAGATGGCCTTTCGCAGTCAACGTATGAGATGGTAATTACTGAAATTATATTGTATATGTGTCCAAAATCTGTCTCCTTCTGTTCATGTAGTTTGTATAATGAAACTGCATGTGCATGCAATATGTTAAAGATAAAACTGTAGTGCAAAAATGAACGCGATTGGACAGAAAACAAGGCCGTACGATGTACAAACAGGCTGATACAACAGGGAATGTTTTATATTCTCCACTATATATAAAGTGCAACTCTGCTTGTCAATATGTGCAGTAAATTACATCCTGAAAGTCATATATGAAAATAGATAGAAAACTGACAAACATTGAATCATGTTGAGTGTTCCACTACACTTTTCCCCGGATTCTATCCACCAATTTCAAATAATAATTCATTTACAGACAAACATAAATGTATGCTTATGAATTTCGGTAATAACGGGAATTTGACATCGACCATATGATGAAATTTAACCCCATTCACCAGCTAAACTGTGACCGGTAAAATAAAAAATATAATCATACTTTACTGTCAAATAAAATTAAGTTTTGCAATATAATTTAAATAAAATTCATAAGTCTGGTTTCCCAAGTCGAATTGTAAAACTTTTGTGATGCATCGATAACAAATAGTGTCAAATATACTCGTATCATGTGATCTTTTTTGTAGATTATATTTTAAATAGGATTTGAGCGAACCTCTGGTTTACCCACAATCGGGCTTCAAATAAAAGCTTACACCTAGACATTTTACCTACATTTAAGAGTATTTGTAGGGTGAAAGTCCAGATCACTTTCTTGATTCATCGTTTTCACCCTAGATATTTGCCTTCTTTAGCCATATTTGATGGAAATTAGGACATGCTTTGCAATCAACAAATAAAACCACTAAGTATAATTCCTCTTCCCTAACAAAGCTCCCAGAACAGTGAATTAATTTCACCTTGGGACTCTGTATTCTTAGCGCCAAACGCGTTTACTACCAATCCTGGTTAACACATAAGTAATTGAATATTCATGCCAAATTAAAATTATATCCGTCTTATATTGTGATATCGCGACCAGTCATTTGATTCATTGCTTCTGTCCAAGGGTTTTCCGCATCTGTTTACATTGGTTGACATCAGGCCATATTCTTGTGACGAACCCTTAATATCAATATGGCTTGAATACATGACCTACTATGACAGATGAATATCGTTTTTATCATTGAGTTATGCTACTTTACGTTTAATTGGGTCGAATGGCAAACTCAATATGCGGATATACAATAGAAAACATTGTGCAGCATTAGAGAGTAAAAATACGACTGTAATTAAAGAATAGACTGTATAAAACAAATGGACGAACAAACTTTGAAATGTTTTACTGTTAGTGATTGTGGATTCACTACCCTAACAGTTTGGCCAGTAAGAGCAGGGGTTCTTTAAGACTCGACGGTATTGGGGTATATGCTTTTAAAGTTTACGGGTTTTATATACTGTTTATCGTTAGATGACATAAATGCTCTTTATGACATAAATTGAAGCAGCAACGTTATTATAAACTAATGTCACAACTTATGAAGTTAGAGATTCACTATAAATCCTACAGAATGTGAGACAAGTATTTTCTCTGAGCAAATAACAAACATACACTTACAGTTACGTATAGATCTTAATTTTTAAATTTTAAATCTTAAATTTACGTTACAGGATGTTTTTTAACGAAGCGACCACAGTAATGGTACAAGATAAATAAGGTACATAGTAATTTATCTTATACCATAGAGTATAAAAGAAAAAAACATTTAGTTTGTTCTGAACATAGTGTAATTAATTAAACATTGATCGAGAATAAATGCAGCTAAATATAATAGACAAAATCACCTAGGGCTTGGAATAATATGTCAAAGAGCAAAATAATAGACAGAAGAGTTTGTATTATTCTCATTCAAAAGCGTATTTGACATAAAACAGAAGCAGATTCTTTATATGGAAATGGAAACCTGTGTAGCGAAAAGGCCAACAGCGTGTTTCTAAATAAGATTACTAATAAGCTCTTTATTTGGTAATCTTCTGTGACAGGACAAGTTTACAGACCTAAAAATTGTCCTGGCTCTAAATTTGATTTTCAACAGGTTTCAGTATTTAGAGAAGTACTTTTTTAATTTTTACCCATTTAATATAACTGTTCGGAGTAGAAATATTTCGATTGAATGAGTTAGTCGTAATTTGTTCTGAATATTTCTATGGTGTGATTGTGTGCGGTGCGTTTGCGCATTTGATTTGATAATTTATTTACCGGTCCAAAATGTCGGACGTTGAGGACGACTTTATGTGTGAAGAAGAGGAGGATTATGGATTGGTAAATATAATTTCAAATTCAGAATCGTGTTTGTATCGCCTCATTGTAACGTTACATTGATTTAAACTATGATTCCCTATCAATTCATTGATCTTTAGCTCAATTTATTTCTCTTATAAGGGCATGCCACTTAGCCATAGCCTGGGTTTTAACATAGACATTGTATTTTAGTTATTATATCTGATTTGTGTCCCTAGATTTTTGAATAAGTTATCAGTTATTGTTTGATTACTGTCATAGCAGTAATATATAGTGACCTGGTTAAATTATTATTCTTTTTTGCCTTGAAAAATTGATAAGGCAAATGGGTCTATATTTTTCTCTGAGACAGCTCAACTAAAATATATTTTGGAATTGAAATAGGCTAAACCACTAGACCTATTTTATGAATAGTAATGGCCGTTTTTCTTATATTATAAATAATTATCTATACAAGAAAGAAATGTTTAAATTATCTCTAGACTAAACAATCAAAGTAAAACTTATAGAGAATTGTTGCTCAGGAGCTTGGTATTATAGCCTAATCACAATTATATGTGATAGTCGCTTCTTGATTGGCTACTACCATATGACGGTTTTATTTTTCTTGATATAAACAAATTTTTAAAACGACAGTTACGTCCTTGTTCTTTCAATTGTTTTTCGAGTTGTGTTTCTATGTAGAATAGCCCATAAGAAACATAGGTACTTTGGTATTACCTGGAGATCACTATTTTTTGGAGAAGTTTCCAACAGTATTGGATAGAGCAGACTCTATGATTTACTGTGAAAATCACATGTCTATATGTCGATCGGCTCTTGTTTTCTGCCTCCCAAGAGGAAGTGATGCCGGTGAGAAGGAAGACACTATCCCTACCTACTACTTATTATCACGCGATACAAAACAGGTTTTTAATTCCAAAATGTTACTAGTAGCACTAGAGTTAACGATCACCTTTACTCGTGATCTGAGCTTGAATTTGGGTACTATCTTCAGGGATTGTTTTTTTATTGCCAGGAGTGTGGGGTAGCAATGAGGTGCTTAATGAATCCCGCACGCAATGATGGCCAGCGGCTTTTCTGAATGGTACTTTCCTGACCCCAGATCACGTGCCAGATTATATCCAACGTAATCTGATGTCGGAATAGTTGTAGTATGATTTAGGATGTGATCTGAGGTTGGTAAAGTAGCCATCAGTGCGAGTGTGGGCTCGTGTGGCGCCTTCGGCACCCTGCACTTCTAGTGAAGCAAGAACATCCCTCGAGGTACCTAAATTCAAGCTCAGATCATGTTAGCGTTGTTAAATTTTTATATTTGTAATACATACATGTGCAGTTATGTACAATATACACTATACATTCCTGTAATACAATAATAAATAGATAGGGACGGAGTGACCTCCTGGCCGACACTACTCCTTTTCGGGAGGCAGAAAACAAGTACCGATTGTCTTAAAGATGTAATTTTTCAGTCAGTCAGTCAAATAAAGTCTTTTTTCTAAATATTTGGTTTTTAGGTTCCCGGTAAGAAAAACTCTTCCAATAATAGGCTAGTGGCCTCTGGATAATACCAAGGTACTGAAATGTGTTGTATATCAAACCATTGTTAATGTGACATTTCATTCTTTAACTCTTTTAGTGCCGAGTCTCGCTCCTAGAGGAGACGTTTCTACATGAAAAGTGCCGGACTCTGGAACGAGACGATTTCTCCCATACTGGCTGATGTCATACCAAAGGCTATTAAATGAACTAAACTAACCTTTTCAACTATTATTTCTACTTTGTACTGCTATTAGATGATGTAAACAACTAACTACAATGCAACACTTACTCAGGTGGATCGCGATCGTGGTGTTTTGACGAGTAACAGAGTGTTTTTTTACGTTATATAATTGTGCGTTTTTATTAATTAAAAATTAAAGTTATATTAGATATTGAAAGTAGTAAAAAACAGTGATGACAGTCACTTAAGAAAACTTTTACAAGATGTTTGTGCCGGTTTTACGTCAGTGTCTATGAAGACACTGTTGAGTTTTTGAAAATTGTCTGAGTTTATGTATGTTTTGAGTTTTGTTTTAGTAAGTAATCTTATATTGCACATGATTTTGCATTGTTTTTATCTCTAAAGTATTTAAATTTAGAAAAGAATTTAAAAAAAGCTTTTTATTGTGAAAGATAAACTTTAACAGAATGTTTTTCAAAAACTGCTTTATTAGCAAAACAAACCTCTAGCACTTGGATAATTTTTATAACTGTTTATTGTACAATATTAGGTTATTGCACATGATTTTAGGTTGTTTTTAAATGCTCTTTATCATAAAACTAATTAAATTTAAAAATAAATTTTTCTTATAGTAGTTATTTTACTTTAAACTGGATTATTTTGTTTCTATAGAAAAGTCATTGTCTAAAGTGATTTTCAATTTTTGAAATTGTATAAAGATCTTATTGTTATATATTTTCTGATGCACAATTAATTTACCTTCCAAATGAATTAAAATGGGGTTTTTAATTATCAAAAATAAATTTTAGGTGAATTTTTTTCTGAAACCTTTTGTTTTAGTAAAAATAACCTCTAGAAATTAACAGTTTTGTTTATGGTACAATATTTGGTAATTACACATGTTTTTAGATTTTTTAAAAATGCTCTTGATAGAGAAATATTATTCAGTCGTCAAAGTACTGTCTCTTGACGATGTTTTCCAACTCTTGTACTTGAGTGAAAATAGTAATTTGGCAAGGCGTGTATAAGATAGATAGCACGTCTAAAATCTACAGTATTCACCCTATAAACAATCTTAATAGTTCAGTTATTATAAACAGTATATTTGACGGTTTGATAAGAGGTACAATCTGGTTTTGAGAAGACCTTTTGGAGAAGAAATTAGTGGGTGAGCTACAAAAAGTAACGCCAAGAAGTACACATTTGCGTCTGACATGTTGCACAACAATGAATGAGCTGAGGGCTGAGCTTTAGGAGAAACATATATTGTCTAGAATTGGCGGCGGATTAGCGGCATCGTGTGTTACCGCCCTGCCACTCACTTCTGTCGTGGCTAATGTCGAGTGTTCCCCATATGTACAGTGCAAACTTTAAACTTTACAAGTAGTCACTCGATCCAGTGCTCACCGTCTACCAATTACAGCTTGTATTGTGGCTGAGGCTTCGGTTGGTCTATGAAAGATTGCTCCTCATATACGTTCTGATTGGTCTTCAGATTAGTTAAAACAAAGAAATTGATTTTATCTTTTGATATCACGGTCACATCCAAACCTCGCTGAGCTGCGTTCACACGGACAAAAAATTGCACACGTTTTGTTTCCGACTGTCATAATAGCATCTAAACGAGCACAAGAGCTCTCGCGAGCGCTGCCGTAACCAGTGTTGGACAGTTGTTTGCAAGAGATGGAGGTCAGTGTCGGCTATTAAAATTTCAATTATAAACATTGCTGAGACATGACAGCCGTGTGTGAACTACATATTGACTCACAGAGCAACCAGCGACACAACTGAAGCAAGTACTTGCGACATTTCTCATAAGTAAAATCCCATTATGCGACAGTATTGTACAAATTCTCTCGCAACTTGCTGGTGTAAACGCAGCTTGTGTTGTCGCTAGTCTACAGAAGGCCAGCCGACCGAATCAACCACGCACGTCAGTTTTTGTCCTCAGAGCGGGATTGGTTGGACGACGGCAAGAAATCCAGTCAGTTCTCTGATCAACTATTTACTTTCAACGACTTCCCCGCACACGTGACAATCGGTCAAACGATTTGAACTGTTCAAACCAAATAGTTCAACATGTGTAAGGAGTCTTATGCCATGTTGTTTCGTAGTCTATGACTGTATTCTAACAAACATGTGGCGATTCACAGCCTTTCGAGCATTATTTTACTTTGTAGTTGTGTTGTCAATTGGGTGATTCAATTCTTGCATCATCGTAAAGGTTAAATCAAATATTCATGTATTGGCCGGTAGAGGGGTATATATTTAGAGCCACAGTACTTTCGCGGGACTCTAACTAGGGCTACCGCCAATGATGATCTGCAAAAGCGTGCATTATGCATGAATTTCAGACTCCAGGAAACATGCATGGATATGCATAAATTTTTTTTAATGTCCACAGATTTTTCACTAGAAATGGATCGTTTCTGATGCTCAATACTGCAGCTCCTTTCACTTGATTCTGCCGATACCAACAGAAGTGCTTAATACGCTTAAAAAATTACGATTTCGCAATATCCTATTAATATGGGGAAGCTGAATCTCAAATAAAATTCATTTATTTTTATACTTCAACTTATGGTCTTTGCATTGAGGTAAACTTTCTGTCCCGTCCATAACATGTACTTATTTATAAAAATCAACTAAAATTACCACTCCTTTTGCAGTATTAACCTGAAAATCTGATAAAATGAATAAATAAGTTTATAAAAATTAAAATATTTATTTACGTTTTAACTCATAGAAATATGGATTATATTTAACAGCTTAACCCTTCAAGCTGGTTTGACGTGTATAAAACGTCATCCCAAAAGTGTAGTCAGCTGCGGTTTGACGTGTATTTAACGTCATGACGACATTCCGTCATGTGGTGAAATCTGTTGTTATTTTGGTGAACTATATCGGACTCAGGCTATATGGAATACGTTGTCTATGAGTTGGTCGATCTTTTGCAGCTGTTTGCAGTCAAAAATGAGTGCGACAGAGACAGCTGTATTGTTTACAAAACTGAGCATCTGACCTTGACATTGTGCGTACTCAGTTCGTTCGCGCCGGTGCAACTTGTTGCTATGCAATGCGTTCTGTGGTTGTTGTCTTGTGTTTTTAATATTATTTTGTTGAATAATATAATGGCAAGCTACATTTTATAGTTATCCCAATCAGTGTTGTAACTTTAGAATCACGTAGGAGTGTGTATAACTTACATTTATAATGTAGGTTATTGTGAAATGTGCAGCAACGTGTTGGGTATATATATCTTTGTTTGGTTAGAGTGAGGTTATTTTCGGGAGTGTTATTGCATTTAATTTTTCTTTTTGTAATTCAATAAAACAATTGTGTTGATAAAGTGTCTACAGCCCCAGAAAAAAAAGGTTTTTGTAAAAGCTTGCGAAAATTTGGCGCGATCTGGAAAAATAGTCCCAGGGCATAGCAGCATAACAGCAGGGTCCGGCTTGCATTTAAATACTCCCGCCTTGAAGGGTTAATGTGCATTGTGAAATATTGTTCCGTCCATAACAAAAATGAGATCCTAGAAATGCTATAAAATATTCCTGTTGCATAAATATATTTTTAACTATGATAATATATAAATATAAAACATTGGATTTTTTGAAATTTGTAAATATAATTCACATAAAAATGTTTTAGATATTCAGAAATTTTTCCGAATGTCCCATCCATAACAATGGAATGGCTCTTAATGTAAACCTACTTATGTAGCGTAATAACAAATCAGAATATGGGAATGAGGGAATTACTTGTTGCCGACATTGCTTCTTTTTGGAAGACGGAAAACATGAACAGGGCAATTGGCAAATGATTCATCTTGAGCCGCTTCTCAACCACTTTCAATGTGTGCGAGCCATTTAGTGTTCAATACGCTTGCATCCCTGTACATTTGTCACTAGTCTACATTCAACCTGTCTTTGCCGACTGTACATATTAGACCACAGACCAGGTGTCACTTTTTGTTGGATATTATTTTGTTTTCATTTAAATTTTATTAGTTGGCAAATATGTTAAATATCAAACTACGCTGTTTGTATATAATGAAAGTTAGCTCAAAATTGCAAAAAGCCTAATACAGTTAGCCTATTACAAAAAATGTATGATGAGTACAGTACTTTTTTATTAATAAGTTGAGTTACAGGTAAAAAGGTTTGCTATAATTTATTTTAACTGTATTGGCTCTTCCAAATGATGACGTTAGCAGGGGATAATTTTATTGTATATAATATAGACAACGTAATGAATAGGCTATATCCTCTTTGGTAGATTCATTTTTATCTCTGTAATCCTTAAGTGTAGTAGGAATCAATGATGGCCTAAACCAGAGGTCTCTGAGAACTTAACTTATTTTCTGAACAATAGTATTGTTATTTATTTCACTATTTCTCTGCTAGTCTAATCTTCACCTGTCAAAGATCAAAATAAAATAGTTCGAAGTTGTTCAACAGATTAACTTGCCAGCAGTCGCAAGTCAGTGACGGTTTAACTTGGCAAAAGCCATTAAGGGGGTTAAAATTTAAAAACCTAAACATTCATTTATTGACATCTTAGTGATTTGATATTCATAATTAAGTTTGTGACCTTTCTCATAATGGAATTTAAGAGAAATATTAGGGATGTATTAAAAATAAATAATAAACAGTGAAGATTAATGAAACGTATTAAATTGATTTACTGGTTTTAGAGTGCAGTGACTAATGTATAGTCATTTATCTAAATACTTTGTCCAAAACTGTCTGTAATGTAATGTATAAAAAATTAACTGATAAATCTGATAAAGTGGATCAAATGTGTTCTGATGATGGAGGAAATGAAAGAAGTCACTCTTTTGTGATACACCCGTTTTCATATGCTTACACTCATTTGAGCTTTAGGCTGTTCATATGTTATGATAAAAAAGTACAATTGTAGACACATGTACTTTATGAACAGCAAAGATGACACAATCATAAATTTACAAGTAACCTTTGTTGCAATTGAAAAAAAGCCAGTAACAGAGATGCTAGAAACGAGAAGTGAAAGTTTAATTTCGTATAATGATGGTATTCATGTGTATCATGGGACTTAAAATTCTAAATATCTCAAGTCGTTAATACCTCCTTATTGGTCATAAAAATATTAGCAAATGGTTTTTGAACTTAATTAGCTCGAGAGAAAGAGGAATTGTTAAAAGAGTATTTAGGTATGTTCAAAAATTCCCGATGCTAGTCAATATTTTGTTGATGTGTCTTTATAAAATATTTTAATGGACATTGTATGTGGTTCAATTATTGTTTTTTTTTTTTTTTTTTTTTTTTTCAGTAATTTTCAAATAGCTTTTCTTTATCACTTTAAGTTTTGTAGTTGAAACTGATGAAAACGCTGCAGCTCTGGGACGGACAGTTTTTCTCCACGTTCAATTTTGCTTGCCTTACTTTACCTATGGTTAAATTTATGTCTCCCGTCATAACTGTCATGTTTTTTTGGCCACTCGAACTTGGTTTAGTTGGCCATTTATCTGGTGGAACAATTGTGTTGTACACCTGTTATTACAAATGCACTGAGCAGGTTACTATTACTAAATAAGTACAAGATAATTTAATTCCTCATGACATCTATAAACTCTTTTTTCCAATATTTGAGTCAACTTTGTTTCTTGTTGTTTTTAGACCAGTTTTCTTTTTAATACAGTGTTCTTATGATCTAGTACTTTTTTATTTGCCGGGAAGAAACTGCTTTTGCAGTAGCAGTACTAAATTTTTCTATCGATGCAGAAAATGGATTGTTAGTCAATGCAGAGAATGAAGTTTATTGCATCACATATGCTGTTTTAGACTTTCAAGAAAAATTGGTCCTTTACTTATAATTTAACTAACCATTCTGTCTATACGAGTATGCTTGCTAATATCCTCTGGTTTTTCTTCTGCTCATTAAGAGATGATGAAAAAGACTCAATAGGCAAAAATCAGGTGGACAGTACTGTCACCTAGACTTCTGACTTCAAACTTGAAGTAGATGAATTATGTCCTCTTTCAGCTTGAAATTACAATATGGAGCTGTAATCTTAGAATTTACCAGAGTTGAAAAATAAGAGGCACCTAGTATATACTAGACAACTACAAATGGCCATTGTTCATACTAACAAGTTTTAGCTTGTTTTTCTCCACTTTAATTTGTTAATACATGGTGAAACAGTTTTTGCTATTTTTAATATTCTAACTTTATTTGCTTTATCCAATAATACTTCTTTTAATAATACCTAACAATATAAGAGCATCTGAAAATTGTTTTAATTGAAGGTACAGTTAAAAAAAAACCTTTTCCAGATGTTTAATCTTAACCCTCTCTCACACACAAGACTTGGACAACTCAACACCACTGTGAAACGCGAAATCTGCTTGAGTCATGTGTTCCGAGTTGATGTAGCGAGTTATTAGGGTTCAATAAAACCGTAAGCACCTGGAATTATTATGAGCGGGAGAGGGTTACCAAAGGTTCATTTCTGCAAAACCCTATCATATTAGTCATTTCTGTTTTCATAATATAAAATTTACTGTAATTTAGACTAACTAATGTGAACTTTGTTAACCACAACCAGTGGTTATTTACCATTATACATGTTTAGTATCTTAACTAAAAACTCATAGACACTAGCATAATTCACTTTTCATTCTTGCTTACATTTTTATACATTTATTCGTACATACTCTCTTATGTACAAACATAAACAATTTCAGGCATTCATGTGCAAATGCAGC
The DNA here is from genome assembly GCF_021130785.1 of Homalodisca vitripennis. Lineage (NCBI taxonomy): Eukaryota > Metazoa > Arthropoda > Insecta > Hemiptera > Cicadellidae > Homalodisca > Homalodisca vitripennis. The sequence continues at coordinate 110,117,364 of NC_060208.1, forward strand.
TGTAATTCACTTGTACAATTACTGACTAGCACACATACGAGGTGTGTTCAAAAAGTATCCCCGGATGCCCGAGCACTTCAACAACAGACGAAAAAATTGATGAAAATTTTGAATTTTCGCGGGTTACGTGTATTCGAATTCGATTTTTTTTTTGTGGTGTTATGTTGGTACATATGTCTCTCACTTATGTTGACAATTTCGGCCATTTTGAATGTTCAGTTAATTGTTGACAACTGCTTTGCTTGCACGTGTTTTTGTTTGTCTTTGATTTTTACCTGTTCAAAAAAATGGAACAAAGTACCTGTATCAAATTTTGTGTGAAAAACTAAATTAAGTGCGCGGATGCATTCTGAATGTTGACTGTGGCATACGGAGAAACTACTTTGGACAAAAGCAACGTTTATCGGTGGTACAAAATGTTTTCAGAAGGCCGAGAAGATGTGAACGATGAAGAGCGTGCCGGATGCCCGAGCACTTCAACAACAGATGAAAAAAATTGATGAAGTGAAGAAAATGGTATTGGCCAATCGTCGAATCACCGTTAGAGAAATTGCTGAGGACCTAAGCATATCGGTTGGCTTGTGCCATTCGATTTTAATAGATAATTTGGGCGTGAGACGGGTCGCCGCAAAGTTCGTACCAAAATTGCTCAATTCTTATCAAAAACAGCATCGCATGAACATTGCTAATGAGATGTTGGAATCTGTCCGCGCCGACCCGAATTCGCTCCAGAGGGTAATAACTGGTGACAAATCGTGGGTTTATGGTTATGACATGGAAACCAAAGCTCAATCATCTCAATGGAAGCTGCCGCACGAACCAAGACCGAAAAAAGCACACCAAGTTCAGTCGAATGTGAAGGTTTTGCTTACAGTTTTCTTCAATTGCAGGGGCGTGGTGCATCATGAGTTCTTGCCACAAGGTACAACGGTGAATAAGGAATATTACCAGTATGTTATGCGCAATTTGCGCGAAGCAATCCACCAGAAACGCCCGAATTTGTGGAAAAACAAAAATTGGCTTTTGCACCACGATAACACCCCTGCTCACACATCGCTGCTTGTACGCGACTTCTTCGCCAAAAACAACACACTAATGATACCGCAGCCACCGTATTCCCCAGATCTGGCCCCCTGTGACTTTTTTTGTTCCCGAAACTGAAGAGGCCCATGAAAGGGCGACGCTACGCCACGATTGACGAGATAGAGATGGCATCGAAGGAGGAGCTGAACAAGATACAAAAAAATTATTTTTTGAAGTGCTTCGAAGATTGGAAAAAAACGGCACAAGTGTATAATATTCCAGGGGGATTACTTTGAAGGGGACAAAATAGATATTCACAAATAAATAAATAATTTTTGAAAGTACACAAAATTCACGATACTTTTGAACACACCTTGTATACAAGGTGAAACATTCATTGAGTGGTCAGGAATACCATTACTAGGCAGTATGCTCCAAGGCATTTGCTGCAGTTAACGTGTTCCTTAGTCTGGAGAATATGTAGAAAAATACAGTAAAGATATTGTTATTTTATTCATTTTAAAATCAAAAGGTCCAGTTATTTTGAGATTTTTATTTTTGACTGTACCGTTTTACAGGAGTATTCAGAAGACAGCAACTCAGAACCCGATGTGGATCTGGAGAATCAGTACTACAACTCCAAAGCATTAAAAGAGGATGACCCTAAAGCTGCCCTGGCATCTTTCCAGAAGGTTTTGGAATTAGAAGGTGGCGAGAAGGGAGAATGGGGATTTAAGGCTTTGAAACAGATGATTAAAATCAATTTTAAACTGGTAAGTTTTACTGCAATTTTTTCATGTTGCACTCATTTTAATTTCAGTGTTAAAAATCAGGTTCCCTTACTATAAATTCTGTATCTCTGTAATAGATTAATAAAAATGTGTTATTTGTACAGCTTAACTATCAATTGTCAAAATTTCATATTTGATTATCAATCTTTGTGTTACAGAACAACTACCAAGAGATGATGGTGAGGTACAAACAGCTGTTGACCTACATCAAGAGTGCTGTTACCAGAAACCACAGTGAAAAGTCAATAAACTCTATACTCGACTATATATCTACATCCAAAAATGTTAGTTGATGCTGCTTACCTGATGTTTTGTCATATAAATTTGTTTTGTTATTTTTAGGTCAGGTCTTCAGCCTATTAAGGAAACTGTTAGTTTTTGGGTATCCTGAGCCATTGTTAACAATAAACTGTAAGGATTTAGTAAAAAATGGTTTAACAATAAATTGTAAGGATTTAGTAAAAAATGTTTTTTTTTACTGAATTTGTCAATCAACATCACTGGATTGTAGCTATCTAAATCTAGGCTGGTAAAAACTTAGATTAGGACTCAATGTAACTGAGTAGAGCTTTCAAGTCACAAGGAATAACAATATTAATTTTATACCCATTCATGTATGTAGGAAAATATAAATTTGTGTGTTTAAACTTGTTAAGATGCCTTAAATGTATGTATTGTATAAAGTAGAAGTCATATATTCAGTGAAATTTTGTTAAGCTTGTCTTAAGAGCTATAATGTGATTTAACTACTTATGGTATGTGTTTTTTTTTTCAGATGGAACTACTACAAGACTTCTATGAAACTACATTAGATGCTTTAAAAGATGCCAAAAACGATAGACTGTGGTTTAAGACAAATACTAAGCTAGGGAAGTTGTATTATGATAGATCAGACTTCAACAAATTAGCCAAAATTCTCAAACAGCTTCATCAATCTTGCCAGGTAATTCATTATCACATTATAATACTAATAATTGAAACTTGCTCCCTTATGATAAATGCCAAAGGGAGTTTCTACAATTTTATGTAAAATACAATGTGATATCAGGTAAAAATTTTTGTTTGTCTTATATTTTTGTGGTCAATTCTTTCTTCTGATTGCGATTGTCAATACCAGTACAGAAAAAAAATTAACATAGAAGAAATAAAAAAGGTACTTGTGGAACTCTTGTGATGAAGACAAGTCTATAATAAGATATTCTATTTTGGATTTTTTAATGTAAATATTCCAATTGGGGGAGTCATTGTTTGACAACCCCAAAATTCTTCCACTAAAAGTGGCCAAAAATAAAGCAACGTTAGTAACACTGTTCAAATTGATCTTAGTTTGCTTATGTACTCTTCTGTCCTGTCAAATGTGATTCCTTAACCCTTTTTTAGTGCCAACGTCCGTATATACGGACGTTTGAATAACTACCGAAGAATGCCGACGTCCGTATATACGGCCGTTTGAATAACTACTGAAGAATGCCGACGTCCGTATATACGGACGTTAGGAGTAAAATTCATACTGCAATCATTTTTTAACTTGTTATAAATTTGTTGGTATACAAACAATCAGAATGAACCAATCTACATAAAAAAAATAATAATAGTAATATCGTAAGGTTAGTCAGGTGTTTAGCCATGATAGAAATGGCCGTGGTTGTTGCATCAGACAAAGTTGTGTCAGCTGATAGTTCACGTCTAACCTCTGTGTTTGGTTTGTGTTGCTGCTCCCACAGTGTTTGTTTGTTGATAAATAAATGTTTTACTAACATAAAAAGTAAACTTCAATAAAATGAAACGCTCGCGATCCCCACTTAGGGAGAATACAGTTCTTGGCTGTTAAAAAGGATTGCATCCCTTATGTTTGCCTCACCATATTTGTGTTACCGCCTAACTATAATACCTATGTACAAAAGTGTGTAAATTTTTTTTTATATTTTACAAAGTGTACATTATTTTTTAAGTAGAAAGTAGTTTCAGACAGTTTTTAATGATTTCATAGTGGAAAATATTGTAAGCTTTATAAAGAAGCTAAATAGTGTAAATAACACAAAAAAGTGAAAATGTAACTTTCTAAAAAAATTAACATGATTTTTTTGGTTTTTGAAATATTAATCAAATCTTTTTATGTGTGTATTCAGTTTTAATTCCTCTTTCAAGTGATAGTATGTGTTATAGTGAAATAATTTTTTTAAAGTACTATTTTCCATATGAAACTGGAAAAATATAAAAACTGTAAGTAAAATGTCTACTTTTTTAAATTTTTTTAAGTTAATTACATTTAGAAATATAATTTGCTTTATAGTTTTTTATAAGGGAATTTATTTTACTGCAAAACAATGAAAAAAATTAGAAAAATATCTCAATATTTGTAATGTTTACAATTTTTTTAGTAAAACACTGCAAAACGGCTGAAATAGGCCTGGCATCCTTCAGTAGTATTATGTGAAAAATCACTGGCATTTCTCAGACCAACTTTTGATTTTTTGTCTGGCACTAAAAGGATTAACCAGGTTGGCGTACCGGAAAACATGGAAAAGTCAAGAATTTAATGCAATGGGAATACGCAGGAACTTTTCAAGTTTTGATCTAAACCATTCTGTTACTAACCAACCAAACAAAAGAAATTAGTAACATTTTCTTTTATAAGCTGTCTGAATTTAAAAACAAATTACTTAAACATAATTAGGCTAAAAGTCATTTCTATATCACATTATTTTATATACAAAACTTAGACAATAGAAAACAAATAATTTGTATTCTTATTCGATTTAACCCATTCGTGACTGAATAAATTACTATAATTTTTGGACTACAGAACTGGATATTTTCCATGCTTTCGTGTAATAACAGGTGCACTTTGCATAACACTTACTGTATAACATGCTATGAATATTATAAATGTACCTTAGTTATTCCTTGTTATTGTATGAATACAAAATGTTAGTTTTTTTAAATATACATATAATTTACACTATTTACAAATTTTTATTATACTTCTGTAGAAGTTGGTTTGGGTTTGAAACGCCTCAAAACATGTTTCCAGATGAAGTGGAACATGACACTTTTTACATTGGTACACTGTTTCACTTCTTTTCCCCTGTGAGGCACAAACTTTACATTTTCTTGAGGGCCTGGCTTTGGTGGTTGGAGGTATCTTTTCAATAAAATGTTCCCAAAACTTTCCTTGAAGGCGCAGTGGTGATTCTCCACAAGCGGGAGGCCTAACAAAGGGTTACCTGAGCCCAAAAGGTTTCGTCACAGAAGTGATTGAACACATGTGATTCAGTGCAGTTTTCTCCTAACTGCCTCGAAATGATAGGATTTATTCCATGATTGCCGGTAAAACGCATTGTACTAACAGTATTTGGTCCAACACTCCACGCAAAATCACAAGGCCTAGCCGGTGGGTTATCGTCACTTTCATTATTACTGCTGTCATCGTTTGTACCATCAGACGTTTCATTATTTTCATGTATCTTGTCATCTTGTTCACTGTCACTTTCCTCATCACCACTTTCATCTAAAACATTAGCAACGTAAGCTGCAAAATCATCCGAATTTACGAACACATCATTCCGGTCGCGAGACGCCATCTTGACTGTTTACAAACGAAAGAAAGCTGTTTTGCCAAGATGATTTGAGGCAATATCAGATGATTTTCAGCAACGAAGAAGAAGAAAACATAGACTAGAATATTGAGAACAAAATATGCAGCAAATGTGAATGCCTCTGCGATCTATCGGCAATATATTCAACTACATCGATGTCGTGTCTAGCAGACAGGCACTGCCTGTCTTTAGTCGTTGGGCCGCGCGAAGTGAAGGACAGAAACTGCCCGTCTAATGTCTTCAATGGGTTAAAATATTTCAAACATCTAGTAATTTAGTTTTGTTGCTAAAAAAGTATTTCCTGTAAACAAATAAAAATTTTAAAAAAGCTGGCTATTTATAGTCTGCAAAGTTCATTGTCCAAGAAAAAGATTAGGGCTATATGAACCGTGACCATATTTTCTGACATGAAATCCAGGACATGTTTATGTAATGTTAAATTGAACAATTAAATTAATCGACTGGAGATGAGATGAAAGTGTAAGTTCAGATGACAAGCCTGTATACAGACATGTGCCATTGCCACTGGTCTGATGGTTTAAATACCGTACCCAAAATATAATAGGAATTCAAATACTCAATGAATACAAATAAAAATCAATTGAAATATATTTCTTAATAATTTGTACAATTATGTAAGAAACCTTTTGTTCGTACTTTTGGAAGAAGACTGGTTTAGGACTGCGTTTCCTTATTTCTCAAACATTTCAATGCACGATTCCAATATGATCATTTGATTAATTAATAAAGTTTTGATACAGACATCGGAAATCCAAGTTTTGTCTGAAAGCCAAAAGTTGGTAATTAAGGATAATGCTCTTTCAGTGGATGCATTCATGCCTGAAAGAGATAAAATAAACTTGTACATTTTTTATGTTTGAAATTATTATCTCTTGATTTGTCAAATTCCTGAGAAGAGTCAACCATCTTTACTCAGTGGATGGTTTATTTTACAATCATGGTGGCCACCTGACCCGGGAATAAGCCAGGAATTTTTTTGAGAACCGGGAAAATTTCAAACTAAGTTTTCTGTCTCCAAGAACTTATAAAATCAAGACATAATTTGACAGCTTCTTGAATCAATAACTAATAATTTGCGAAACATATTTTACATCATGCGGCTCGTGAAATTGTAAAGATCGATATATGTTCGTGAGCTACATTTGACGTTGGTTGATCTAAGGTTGGTGATCAGGTCTTAATTTACATCCTGAGATGTAAGGGGTTAATTGCCCATACCTTTTGGTAGGAACATCATAGAAATGTTTTATTCATGTTATTGTGACCTTTAAAATGACATGTCACAAGATAGAGGTTGCAATTTGAAAATTAAAAGTTACCCCCTTATACTACTCTTTGGAAAGGGGGGGATGTTTTATACTCCAAAAATGTATGTTGAAGATTTTACATTGATATCTCAATCTATTTGGAATATATACATGCGTATCAGGACTTAATTTACACCCTGTATATACATACACACGTGCGTGCTTATGTGTGCGCGTGCACACACACACATGTTTATATATAATCTGTTTTATTACTGTACTTGCAATGTATTTATAAAACATTGCATTTACTGTATTTTAACATTCATGTTCTTCATTACACCCTTCATTAAAAAAAGTAGTCACCTCAAAAGTATGTACCAGAAAAAATTACAAACATTTTCTTTGCCCTTAAAGGGTTAAGAGAAAATGTTTGCTTTGTATTAACATTTAATTGTCTAAGAAACAAAGTAAAGATCAACAGTATAATAAAAACTTTAAAAAATTGTTAGTACTTTGAAGAATAGTTTTACCTCTTAAGTTAAATTGGCCTGTTTGAGAAAAGAAGTGCTAGATAATTGGAGTGGAAAAAGTGAATGAAAATTTGTTTTTTGTAAGATAATTTCTAGCAGTTCTCATAAATTGATGAGGAGAAAATGGTGTTAGCGGATTATTGGTGTATATTATGAAACTGAATAAATAATTAAGTATTGTTTTTAGACGGATGAAGGAGAAGATGATCTCAAGAAAGGTACTCAACTGTTAGAAATTTACGCTTTAGAAATCCAAATGTACACTGCACAGAAGAACAACAAGAAGCTGAAAACCTTATACGAGCAATCACTGCACATAAAATCTGCCATTCCTCATCCACTAATTATGGGTGTCATCAGAGGTAAGTGACTGGTCACAAAAAATTTATACTTTGTATCCATTTTTATTTCAAACTGAATTTAATGACATAAATAAATGTTTGTTTTAATTATAAAAATGTTGAGAAAACTGTTTAAATTTGAATATTAAATCATATGAATTAGTGTTATTTCAACAGATACATAAAAACATATTAATTAGTAGTTGGTGTCCAAACAATATAAATAAGAATGTTTCATGACATGTGATACACTCACGTTAAATATCCTCTCTGGTACAGTCAGGGGAAAGGTTTCATTTCTACAACGGTGATACAACATAATGACTCTTTATGTATTTGCATAAAACAATAATAGTATATACAGGTTAGTTAAACCATTTATAACTCAAGAATGGCTGTATTGCTTATAGTATTCTTTCAGGGTGGCTACCTAACCTGGAAAACTGGGAATTTAACGAATCGGAAAAAATAAGCTGAGAATTTTCCTGAGAACCAGGAAAATTTCAAAAACAAATTTTTCTGTCTCCAAATAAAATCAAGACATAATTTGACAGCTTCTTGAATCAAGAATTTATTAATCTCGAAACATTGTATTGCGATACGCTTGAAGCTATAAAGCGGTAGAGCAGTAGTGACCATGATACAAAAAGGGTTTTTTGTATTTAAGTATTACTCAGTCACCATAGTGGGGTCTCCAGATGAAGTTGTCCAACTCTTATTCTTGAGTGAAAATAGTATTTTGATACTATTTTGAGAGACATGTATTAGATAGATAGCACAGGCCTAAAATGTACACTGTTATAAATACGCTTAAGAGTTCGGTTCATTGAATAATATAATGTTTGATGGTTTAATAAGAGGTTTAGCCCAGTTTTTTGAGTACAACAGAATGTCAGTTGGACTTTTACCACTGATAAGATGCCTTTTGGAGACGAAATAGTGGGTAAGCTACAACAAGTAACGCTGAGAAGGGGTCATTTGCAACCTGTTGCGCAGCAATGACAGAATTAGTTGAGGGTTGAGGGGCAGGAGAAACATTTAATGTCTAGAATTGGTGGTGGGTACGCGCCATCGTGTGGTACTGCTCTACCTCTCATGTCTGCTATGGCTAGTGTCGAGTGTTCCCCATATGTACAACAACAACATTAAACTTTAAGTCGCCACTCGATCCAGCGCTCACTGCCCACCTCTTACCGGTCGTATCATGGCCAAGGCCTTTGTTGGTCTACAAATGATTGCTCCTAACACACGTTCCAATTGTCATGAAATTACATAGGTTAAAACAAAGAAAGTGATTTTATGTTTTGATATTACGGTCAATCTCGACTGAACTGAATTTACACTGGCAAAAAGTTTTGTGTCTGACTCTATAAATCGCTAGTCTAGATGGGCGCAAGAGCACTCACGAGCGCTGCCTCAACCAGTGTCGGACATTTGTTTGCAAGAATTAGAGAACAGTGTTGTTGGTTATTAAAATTTCAATTATAAACTTTGCTGAGACATCACTGCTGTGTGTGAACAGACTTCATATTGACTCTCGGAACATCCAGCAATACAACTGTAGCAAGTACTTGCGACAGTTCTCGTGAGTAAAATTATGTATCTTGTTCACATTATGCTACAGTAAAAAAAAAAAAAAACGTTCTGAGTTTGTACCAAAAAAGGAAAGGAATGCAATAAAAGCAGCAAGAAATCCAGAACTGTCTGCACGAATTGCAGAGGATTACCATTCATTTTGCCAGATAAAACACAATTGTAAATAGTTCCAAAGAATCATGATAAAAACCTGGTTTGAGAAAATATACCTAATTGTATTATCAGGGATGCTACAGGTCAGGGAAATCAGGGAAGTCAGGGAAAAGTCAGGGAAAAAAAACAGGACTGGAAATCAGGGAAAAGTCAGGGAATCCGGTCTCAAGTCAGGGAAAAGTCAGGGAATTTCGACGTTGGTCAGGGAAAAATATAAAATCCCTTTACACAAATAAACTTACTGCCGCAGCGCCGAGTCCAAGCCTGCAGACGACGCGGCGCATGAAGCAGGCAGCCGAGGTGGCTCGGCTGGCTCACCCATTAATTGCCAAAAACCCTGGGGATTGCGTCGAAAAAAGTCAGGGAAAAATGAAAAATTTGGTCTGGAAATCAGGGAAAAGTCAGGGAATTTCATTATTGGACTCCTGTAGCAACCCTGATTATGTATTCATAGATCACTAGTAATTGAATACAGATTTTCAATTGAGATTAAAAAAAAAATAAAATTCTTGGGTGGCCTTTTACATTCAATGATTCTATCATCAGGCACAAGTTTAATTTTAAGTTTAAATTTTTTATCACCCAAAAAGCCACTTGCAAAAAAAAATTTTGGCTCAATTTTAGAATGAAAAAATAAATTTTTCTCTAAAATTACGTTAAGTTTTGTCAAGTCAGTTCATTAATATTTAAGTCTGTGTATTCAAGTTTGATATGTAAAAATATTCTTAGTTGTCTCTTTTATAGAATGTGGTGGGAAAATGCACCTGAGAGAAGGAGAGTTTGAGAAAGCTCACACAGACTTCTTTGAAGCATTCAAGAACTATGATGAGAGTGGGAGTCCGAGGAGAACAACCTGTTTGAAGTATTTAGTCCTAGCAAATATGTAAGTTTGACATCAGTAGAAAATAGAATTCATAGATTTTAATGTTGTTCTAATTAACAACCAGGTTAAAATAGAGTTAAAGTTTTGAGTAATAACTCAGTGTGATAATACAGTGAATAATTTTCCCACATGTATAATAAAATCTCACTTATAATAGATGTTTTCCTTGTTTTACTTTTTGCTATCCATTGAAAATTCCAATATTGCACAAATCAGTTTATTATTCAAGTCCTTTGAACGAATATTCTAGCCAGGTTTAGGCAATAGTTTATCACTACATGTGTTGTAGTTTCGGGTTTTTCAATGCTGAAAAGCTGCACAATTGTTCATTTTCTAATTCACATCTTTTACACAAATAAATTCTTCTGGCATTTTTAGTATCTGGTCAAAGTTAAAACATTCTTTATTTTTAGAAACTTAAAGAATTGTAATGGTATCAATATATTTTAAAATCTGACTGGTAGTCATTTTAACGTGGGGTTTAGTGATAGCAGACATATGTTTTATTACTTTTGCTGGGGCATTGTCAAGTCCCAAGTTCAAGTGGGGTTTTGTCAAGTTTTAGTTTGAAACTTGAAACTATATTTTCTATTTCTTCTTCGTCAGTGAAAGGAAAGTAAATCAGATATTTGGTTGATGGTGGTGAGGGTTGAAAGTATTCTAGTGGGATTTATTTTCAGAGTTTTATCACCTATCAAAGATACATCTACCACAATATTCTTAACTACATGAGGAAATATTTTTTGAAAATACTCTTAAAGACTTTTTCAGTCCTATATAAACAAAGTAGGAGTATGCCAAACCACGTGTCATTTTACAGGCTAAAATTTCAATTCTATACCTCATTTAATTCTCTAGATGTTCTACTAACAGATGACAGACAAACAATCATACAGTAAAGAAATACATCCCCCTGGCAAAGACAAAAATTGTGTCAGCCCACTAAGTGATAGGCTTCAAAGACACTCAACAAAATTCCATGTTTCATGGAGAATTTAAAGTCTACAGATGAAATCTTTCTCGGGATATCTTGCCACATGATACATTCAAATTTTTGTTCATTAAGTTAGATTTTCATAGCAATCAAATTTTTGTTCATTAAGTTAGATTTCATAGCAATGCTTAACAAAAGTTCCAATGAGCTAGGCAGGTACCACAATGTAAGAGTGCGATGAAATCATATCTTGTCACTGACTTTCAACATAAATTTTCACCTCTATTTATTTTTGTACACACCAAGCCACCAAAAGGGGCATGTTAAAATCTTATATAGTTAGACTCAATTTGTTTACTAATTTATTTATTCTGATTTTTGTTGCCATCATGGTTGTTCATAAGACCAGTCAGACAATAAAATAAATTTTTCATCTGTCAAAAATAAAATTAAAAATCAAGCCCCTGGAATTTTTTTTGTAATACCAGGCCTGCTATTTAAACCATACTATATACACATTTGTGTTATTCCCTATTGCATGTGATATATCTAGTGACGACTGTAATAGGATAAGCTTAAAAATGTTATTTTAAACTTTTTATTTTATTTTTAAACTTAAAATGTTCCCTGTCTAATCATAGTTTGTTTGGAAAGGTTAATGAAGTCCGGCATCAACCCGTTCGACTCACAGGAAGCCAAACCGTATAAGAACGACCCGGAAATCTTGGCCATGACTAACTTAGTTTCGTCCTACCAAAACAATGACATTAATGAATTTGAAACTATATTGAAAAAACATAGGAAAAATATAATGGATGACCCTTTTATTAGAGAACATATAGAAGGTAAGTGCTTTCACTCTATTTTCGTATTTACTTCTTAACATAATTTCTAAAAGAAGATGAAAAAACCAGAGCGACCACAAATTTGTGTGTGGCTGTCATTGCTGGTAACCACGGTTAAAATAATTATCATAGTCACATGGGACTCATTGCTGGTAGTCACGGTTAAAAGACATCACAGTCACATGTGACTATCATTGCTAGTAGTCATGGTTAACCCTCCAACTAATGACAAACGGCACAGACGTTCATTAATACCTCTTGTGAACTGATAAAGGCGGCACAGCTGTCGGTCAACTTTCCGCTATTATTACGCGAAAACCATTTAAGTTATAAAGACATAACTTGCACCAGTCAAATCCTCTACTCATAAATACTAATTCATGTTTTATATTTTATATTCGTAATATTACTCGTTGTCAGCTGGTATCGAACCAAATGCTGCATGGTATATGGCCTATGGACTATGCAGCTGGCAACTCGCTGCACAGACGATCTTTGTTGCTAGGTTATTATGTGTGGTAGTTGTTTTTAATTTATTGTTATATTGTGAAATGGGTGATCCTCGTTCAAATTATATACGTAAACTATTGGATAGTGAAAATATTAGTTCTGATGATTAAAGTGACATATCGGCAAATGAAGTGCATGATGATATTTCCTGCACTGCCGGAATGTGAGTTGGGTTGTGAAAATTGATAGTGACTGTGAAAACAATTCATCATTATCTGATATTCCTCTTGCCCAAAGTATTCATCAAACACCAACATGGATACGCTTACTGCCAAGAAAAGCAGTACATACTTTACGTTTTTATCAAAAAACCTTTTTTGTGTCTTAAATAAGTAAAACTGAAAGTAATAATTTCCCTTTTTATTTTGCATCATTGTGTATATCTATTTCATTGGATACATGTTAGTATATTAAGAAGAAGTATATTTCTGTAAATTCTAAAGACAAAATTTGTTTTAGAACAATATACTAGTAGATACCAGTAAAGTATCAATTCAATTTTCTTTTATCATAGAATTTAATTAGGGTTACCTAATGTGTAATAGACTACAAATTATAAACACATTTATCAACCATAATTATTGTGTAGATGATATGTTACAACCAGCAATAATTGTTGTGAATAAAATCTTGAAAATTAAAGTCATCATATCACAGGATACAAATTCATCCACAGAATAAAGTACATTAATTTTAGAATAACTCATTTAACTTTTTTAAAGGGTACAGATCTTGTATTTTGGCAAGTTATTAAACATTTTTTAAATTTAACTGTACTGTATTAGATTTTTAGGGCATATACAAAGTTGAAACATGCAACTTTTTCTCATAAAGTACAGGACTGGATTTACATATGTACTAAAAGGGCTTTAGACCAGGGTGCAGATTTGAGGGATGGAAAATTTTGAAAGAGAAAAAACAGAATAAAATGCAAACCAGAAATAAATTTTATTAAGTGATCAGATTTAGCCTTTAGCAATTATTTAAAACATAACAAAATATTAGACCAAAATGTGGGCTCTTATGTATAATACTAGAATTCACACGTTAGCTGCCACGTCGGGCCAAATGGACCGACGCTCTACATCTTTAAGAGATTGCACGTCGGGTAAAGTGGCCCGACAGCATAACAATGACGGTACCTGCCATTTTTATTACCTTCGTGCCTGTGCTGTGCACCCTGACGACTCAAACTGAAACTGATTGAACTATGAAGAGTTCTGCTATTAACAGAACGTTGTTTGTTGTGTTTATTTTTGTTATTAGTGATATGAATGAGATTGCTACATTGGACATTTTTGTCGGGCCACATTGCCCGACAGGTATTTTTGTTGGTGTTAGAATATAAAATAATAAGGTTTTAGCCTTATTATTGCTACCAGGAAGAATTCAATCTTATAAGTAAAGAAAAATAAGTAAATACAAAAAAATCGTATACAAAAGATGAATGAAGATATACTATTTGTGTATAATTTTGAAGCATGTTTCACACAAAAATGGTTTTTCTGGACATTCACTGCAAAACGTAGTTACTTTTGTCAAATTTCTTGCTAACTTACGTCCTTTTTCCTCTGATACATTTTTGTAGCACAACTTGCACACCTTTCTTTGTCGGCGTTTTTGTACTCCTCCACCAACAAAAGCAGATGACGTCAGGTAGTGGTGCCCTGTAGTGGTCACATTTGGAATGCGTGGCTCTTCCTGTACGTTCATCAAGGAACAGGCCAATTCCTCTCTAAACTTGGTGATAGAGACTAAGTTTTGTTTTTTTTTTTATTACGAGATGTAGTGTGGTTAAGAAAATTATTGTAGGCCAACCAACTATTTACCACTGCAGTTCCAAGAAGAAGTTCTTCAGCTAGTTTGTGGAACCAACGCATTGTCTTCCGTACTGCAGTGTTATATGATGACATTTGATCGGATACGTCTATCCCAACCTTCGCCTTATTGTAGTCAACGATGACTAAATGTCTTCATTACATTTGGCCCTCCAACTTTTTTTTGGTCAAGGACGACGTACTCCGGCCTATGGAATGTGGAAAGCATGTGTACCTCCCTTTTGTCTTTCCACTTGGTAACAACTACACCATCTTTATTTTCGGAGCAAACCATTTCACCTTTACTAAGTTTTTGTTTTAAAAGGTTTTTTTGGTAGGCCTTTACGACTTTTTCTCACGGTACCAGCAAGATGTGTTTTGTTTGACAACAAAGCATCAGCCAATTTTACTGATGTATAGTAGTTGTCCGTATATAAATTGTGGCCTTTATTTAAAAAATTTGTCATGAGTTCCAGTACCACTTTAGTCGCAACAGATCTGTCTTTTGTCACTTCTACAGTACCTTTCCCCATGTATACTTTTACTGCATAAGTATAACCCGTTTTATCACACAGCTTGAATATTTTTATCCCATACTTGTGGGCCTTTCCGGGAATATACTGCCGGAAACCTAGTCTACCACAAAACGGCACCATAGTTTTATCAATAACTAAATCTTGCTCTGCTACTTTCAAAGTGAAGAATAAATTGTTTAGTGCTAGAAGCAGAGGTTTTATTTTACCAATTCGCCCATCTCTTTTGAGGTTTTCATTACCGTTAAAATGCCAGAAACGTAAGAGTAACTGAAACCTGTTTCTACTCCATTATTTTTCAGGCAACTGAGAATTTATACAAAGGGTTTTTTGACCAATAATCACTGATTCTTGGAAGTCCTACTAAACTCATATATAAAAGAAGGCCAATAAATTGTTTCATTTCCCCATGATTGGTATTTTTCCAGTCTTTTAGCCTACTCTTATGACTTAGTCGCAGCTTTGAAATTACTTCATTTGCATTATGATTAGTTTCTACAACCATAAGTTCAAGACGAAAAAAATCTATTGGTTTTCTGTTGTTCGGTAAACAAAAATTAAATTTTGTTGTCTGAGTGAACTAAAATGTTTTCTGCTTACCCTCAAACATTTCCCAGCCCAAATCATTGTCCTTGGCGTTTGTAGAAATCAAAGAAGTACCTGTGATATCTGTAACTGTTCCATTAGCATCAGTAGAATTAAGTTCCACGTTTGATTCTTGATTGTCATCAGAGTAATATTCTGAATCAGTACCAGGAATAAAGTCTAGGTCGCTATCAGTGTCATCCGGTACATCACTAACCACCATTGACTCCACACTGTCATCATCACTTATTTCGGCAAACAAATCACCCAGGGAAGACGGATTCACAATCATACGTTCGATTTCATCCGTAAGAAGATTATCGCCACTCATTTTTACCGATCAATAGTATACACGCACACAACTATCGAAACATTACTTATAAAAAAACACAATGTAGGATTCCAGTAACAAAACACGTCAATTGGCACTCAGCTATGTGGAAAAGGCGGGTTAGAAATAAGCTGATGCAATTTCAGACAGAGAACTAAAGCGCGGGAATTATTCAGGCTGCACATCAACAAAACGGAATATCCCTTGAATCAGGTGTCGGGCGTATAGGCCCGACGGCAAATGATTTATGTGATATATCGCCTTGTAAAAAGCTCTGTCGGGCCAATGTGCACGACGCTTTATAAACGTAATAAATATACATAAATCATAAAATCATGTTTATTAGTAACCAAAGAAGAGAAAAATAACAAAAGGTTACAACAATTTATCTTTTAAAAATTTGGCGCTTTAGCGCTAAAACATATTTTTCGGGGTTGGCAGCTAACGTGTTAAAATATATTCTTGGTGTGGTCCAGTAATTATGCTTCTCATGACTACTGTACATAGTACAGTATACCTTGTGCACTAATTAAGCATGTACACCTGTAAATAACTGACTTCAGTCCTGCTGTGCAATCTCTAGTGATAACTTATAGTTGTACTTGTAAAATGAAAACAAGCTTTGATCATATATTATATCAATAAGTTTTTGTATTCTTAACCCTTTGAGTGCCGCAGCTAATTTTCATTCTAAGGAAAGTGCATAAAGTGTCAGCATTAGTAATTTTTACGTTTTGTATTTCGATAATATTTTATAGACCAATAACCAATTAGGTAGCTGTATTCAAAAGGTTCTAAACTATTAATAAATATGAGTTTTATATTGTTTTTCCTTTCTCTTTTATTTGTGAAACCTATGTTGTTTGGGTACATTGGTATTATCAGGAAGTCACTATTTTCGGAGGAGATTTCCTTATTGGGGACCAAAATAAATTACAGTATTAAAAAGAACAGACTTTATTTGATATATTTTGAAATTTACAAGTCATTGCGACAACCAATGAAAACAAAAATTAAAACAACAGTTAATTATTTGAAAGTGACAAGTGATTCGTGCATTTAGGCCTACTTAAAGGGTCGCTTGTCTAGGCTGATTTGGAGGCGATTTGGCGAGGGGAAGTTTGACTCATCAAGTATTCTTTTATTCATTATGGAACAAGGAAAGTAATAGGAACATTTAATTAAGTTTATTTTGTTCCCCCATAAGGAAAACCCATCCAAAAATAGTAAGTACCTATGTGATGTCTTCCTGTCATGAGGATGACATCCTAGCACTTGAGTAAATACAAACTAAAACAGTAACTTATACTGTGTTTTACCGCATTTCTTAGAAAAGTAATGTAGTGATTTGAGTTGTGTCCAAGAGAAAAACGTGAGTTTTCAGTGAAAATATAATGGGTTCTTTTTGTTTTTACAAAGTTGCTGACACCCATACAAAAGAAATGCAAGCAAGTTATTTGTCTCTACATTTACTAATCATATTTATTTGTGTTATCTTGATGTTTTGTTTGATCTATTGTGACACTACGTAATAATAATGTTGTAATTTCTAAACTCTTACAAATGAAGTACAATTTATAAAATGTAGGGAAGCATTTTGTTTATACATAAAATGTTGTTAGTTTTTACTGTAGAATCATATATTATACATGGATTGTATTCAGAATTTCATAGCCTTTATCACTGTTTAACTGTAAAAATCTTTAAAAAGTTTGTATACAACAAAATTTACTTCAAACTTTATTTTATAAAAAGTGGGGGATTTTTTTTTATATACACAAATGTGATTTTGTGTTTTAAAAATCCATGGAAGTATTTGCATGCATTATCCATTTTGTTAGTAACAATATGTTTCATATTCTTCACTTAATTATAAAAAACAATAACAAAACTAAATAAAAAAAAAACTGTTGGATAGATATTTTACAACAGCCTTTTTTATTAGTAGTATTATGTTTTTGATAAGGGGTTTATCTAATGCTATGTAATAATAATAGTTAAATACGTTGTTAACATTCATAACATAATTGTATTTGTTCAACTTGTATATTCTGTTGTTTATTAAAACTTTATGAGTTTAACTGGTTAGGTTATAAAGATTTATTAATTTCTAAAAAAAAACTGTAATTCATAAATAAATTTAAATTCTGTTATGAATTGTTTTATATAATAGATCATTTTAATCATAAACAAATATATGCAACATGATTCTTTTTAATTATTGCATGAATGGCAACAGCAATGCACTATTTACGCACAATGGTACAGTGAAATCTCATTTAACGTAACTGAAATAAGTGGTAGATAGATTTGATTTTTAAAAGAATAGATCGCACATCTAATAATTGTGTGACATAAATGTTGTGCGATAATAGCAGTTCAGTGTTGGTGTTTTTTAGGCAGCGCACCATGTTAAATTATTTTACAAAAATCCTAATTCATTTGAGCTTTTAGTACTGATTTCATTATAATTAATTACATTTCAATACTGTCTTTGGTATTTCTTTTTATTGTCAGAGGTTACTTAATGTAACATGTTTGATAACTTTTCTGTTGTATATTTATCATGAGTGTTTCTTTCGTTTACCGATATGTAGCGCACAATGCGACGTTTTAACTTGGCAAAAAAATTTAAGGTTTCACATATCTTCTCATAAACTACTGTATTACATAATTACAGGTGGTAGGTTTAGAGAAGTGGTACATGATCATAAGTTGTAGGAAGAGGGGGAGAAGCTACAAGGATAGCCCTTGGGCAGGAAATTTTCAAATCAGCCTCTGATAAGGTATTAAGAATTTCCAGTCTGGTTGTGAAGTTCACAATTTATTTACTTATGTGGCAGTAGTATATGTACAATGTTTATGAGACGTATTATTTGGCAGAAAGCAATTTAACAAAATAAATTTTGTTTGTTGTTTAACACCTCAATTTTATGCAATGACGACTCAAAATGGAGTTTCAAACTAAACTTCTTGTATTGTAGAAAGTGCAAAATAAGTTTAGTGTGTAAGGGAAGGTTTTGGAATGTTGGTTGTATTTGTTTTAATGTGTATTAAAACCCCCTGGTGCTTTGTTTTGATTTTGTATTTGATTGCCATTGATTGAATACTTTTTCAAGAACTTTATAATCAACAAAATAGTAGAAGGTAACTTATTCCGATGTGACTTTTGTATACAGATCTGCTGAGGAACATCAGGACACAAGTGTTGATAAAACTAATAAAACCTTACACGAGGATCCACATCCCCTTCATCTCTAAGGAACTGAACATTGATGCCAGTGAGGTGGAGAGTCTGCTAGTCTCCTGTATACTAGACAGGTGAGTTTACAAATACTGTATCCTTGATCTTGGAGATTACTAATAAATTATCCGGTTAAAATAAGAGTTAAAAATGTAAAATAGTGTCTGTTTTATTATTTGCTTTTTATATTCTTCCACTGAGTAAAAGGGTCTTTCCAGCAGCTGTTCAATTCTTTCTTTGTCAGCTGATTGAACAGCTTAGATACAGTATTTTGTGGCTTTCTGCTCTACAGACTAAGGTGGTGAAGTTATAGGAAAAGTTTGACAGTTTTATTTACAGTACAGTCTTGTCACTATAGCTAATGTACCTCAGCTTTTAGGGTATCCAAGACCTGACGCATTTGACACCTATTTTTCATTAATTAACAGCTCTTCCAAATGTTATGGAAATAATTCCTTCAATAATGCCATATCTTAAAATTTAGACAAATTCAACCAAGACAAACAAGCCAGTTATTTCTTCATCTGATGCACATATTAGTTTCAAGTCTACTTTTGAGAACTGTTTATAAGTAGTTTCCTGCACAATTAGTCCATCTTTTATTTACCTATTTTGTAGTATTGCCAGTAGCTTAGTGGTGACTTAAAGTAATCTAAGATGCTAGACTCTCATAAATGTTTATTTATGGTTTTTTTTTTCAATTTACTAATTTACTTTTTCAAGTAATGTGGCCAGTCAATTTCCAAAAAATGTTACTTTTATACAAGGGCTATCCAGAAAGTAACAAGACGTTTTGAAATAAAAAATTAACCAACTTAAATAGGAACATTTTATTATATACATTTAAAAGCTAAACTCTTGGGGTATTTTTCAATGTAATCCCTGTTCAAATTGAGACATTTATCACAATGTGACAAAAATTTTCGTTTCCAGTCACCTGAGATCTTAACCACTGATTAACCCCAGCTGAAGTTGTAATGCTATCATGTCAGATAGTAGTCGCTTGGTACCACATCTGGCCTATAAGGTGGATGATCAAACACTTCCCAATCAAAATCTTCCAAGATTTGTGTATGATTGACTGTATGGGGATGTGAATTACCGTGGAAAACAAAATTGTTGAGGTTAATTTTCCCCTACGTTTGTTTTGTATTGCTCACGGTAGCTTCTGCAGTGTTTCATAGTATTTCTCTGCGTTGATTGTTGAACCTCATTCAAGGAAATCAACCAGAATCACACCTTTAGCATCTAAAGAAACAGTTGCCATAATCTTTCGCTGACAGATTTTGGAGACATATTCTTGGTTTTTTTTTTTTTTGACAATGTGTGTACCCCCATTCTATAGACTACATTTTTTTCACAATTGACATGCTTCACCTATATCTTATCATCAGTAACGATACTATCGAGAAGTTTGTTACCATGTTTGTCATATTCATCAAGGAAAGTTAACAATGCAGCAAGTCGTTTTTTGTGATCTTCCGTAAGGATTTTAGGAAACCCACCTGGCACAAAATTTGTGGTATTCAAACTTCCCTACAACAGTTTCATGGGAAACATAATAACAATTCGAAGGCAAGGATTGGTAGGAAGGGTGGTATAATTAACAACAGTCAACCTTAAGTATTTGGGAGATATAAGAACACTATTTAACACTACTGTAACAGCATCAAATCTGGTGTAGCCTCACCCACTGCCACACCATTCAAGATAGATAGCCCCTGTATTTTGTTTGTATTAAGTGTAAATAAATTCATGTATTAATTTAGTATAAACGGAAACAAATGGGATAAGAATTCAAGAGGCAAGGATTGGAAGGAAGGGTGGTGTAAATAACATCAGTCGACCTCAAGTGTTCAGGAGGAATAATTTTATCCCACTGTAAACATAAAATGGGAAACATAATATCAATTCGAAGGCAAGGATTGATAGGAAGGGTGTTTTAATTAACATCAGTCGACCTCAAGTGTTCAGGAGGAATACTTTTATCCCACTGTAAACATAAAATGGGAAACATAATATCAATTCGAAGGCAAGGAGTGGTAGTAAGGGTGTTGTAATTAACAACAGTCGACCTCAAGTGTACAGGAGGAATAATTTTATCCCACTGTAAACATAAAATGGGAAACATAATATCAATTCGAAGGCAAGGATTGGTAGTAAGGGTGTTGTAATTAACAACAGTCGACCTCAAGTGTACAGGAGGAATAATTTTATCCCACTATAAACATAAGATGGGAAACATAATATCAATTCGAAGGCAAGGATTGGTAGGAAGGGTGTTGTAATTAACAACAGTCGACCTCAAGTGTTCAGGAGGAACAATTTTATTCCACTGTAAAGAAAATGGGAAACAATAAAAATTCGAAGGCAAGGATTGGTAGGAAGGGTGGTGTAATTAACAACAGTCGACCTCAAGTGTTCAGGAGGAATAATTTTATCCCACTGTAAACATAAGATGGGAAACATAATATCAATTCGAAGGCCAGGATTGGTAGGAAGGGTGTTGTAATTAACAACAGTCGACCTCAAGTGTTCAGGAGGAACAATTTTATTCCATTGTAAAGAAAATGGGAAACAATAACAATTCGAAGGCAAGGATTGGTAGGAAGGGTGGTGTAATTAACAACAGTCAACCTTAAGTATTTGGGAGATATAAGAACACTTTTTAACACTACTGTAACATAAAACAGGAAATGTGATAACAATATGAGGTAACAACACATGATAATGTGAAAGGCAAGGAGTGATAGGAAGGGTAACAAAAAACACATGACTCTAACTGTTCAGGAGAAAGAAGACTGTCTTATTGTAAACATAAAATGGAAAACATAATAAATTGTATGAGAGACAAGGAGTGGTAGGGAGGGTGGTGTAACCCAGAGGTTCTCAAAGTCAAGCGTATCACAGATCCCCCACCTAAAAACCTAACGGTCTTCAAGGACCCCCAAGATACATATACCCCATTATGCTTTATTATCAGTTTTGCCCATACAGTTATACATAACTATACAGTTTTATTATTAACTTCATTAAGTATCAGGTATTTTTCATAATATACTAAATATACTTACCACGAAAATATACCAAAGTAGGAAATAAATATTAGCACCACTTAAGTTAAAAAAATCCCTCTTGATGAACATATTACATTATAACTTACCCCCATTCCCATTACTATTAATGGGAGGAATGAATTTGTTTCTTCAATTTTATAATGTCCTAAGTTGTTATAATTGGTAAGAATTGTCAAAATTTCAAACCTCAAGGCTGGTTCAACATTCTTTAGTCGATTTCTCTTAACACTTTTTATGCTACAAACTGTAGGAAATGTTAGTACAAAAAGGGAATAGGAAATAGTACAAAAAGGGAGAAGTTGTTTGAGGACTTTGTTTACTAAATCTGTGAATGCCAACTCATTTTTCCCCCTCCTCTCATATGATGTAACCTCAAGGACACAGCTGCAGCCTCCTCCTGCCAACCTGAAGACATTTTGTGAAAATAAGTTGTCTATACAGCTTTCTTTATTTGATCAATATTATAACAGTTGTTTTGATAGCTTTGAAGTTCATTTATAAAATTATCAGTTAGCCTATTCTTGCCACCTAATGGTTTCACGTATCCTCTAAAAATTGGCTTTCATTTTCTGACAAAGTCTGCATTCTAGTCCCCATCCTCTTTTGTATGTGATCTATACATTCTAATTTTTTATCTCCACATTGTTTCCACAAGATTACATGCCTTGTACCACATAAAATGATTTTCTGTCTCCATCACCTGAGTAGTTTGTGTATTGGGCGGCGTTACTTGGTTTGTTCGAGTGTTCGTATATTGTTTCGATGCATTTAATCTCCATGCCACCACTAGTTCCATGCCCTAGCATCTTGTCACTTTCTGGAACTGATTTTTAAATTACCTGCTATGCACAATGCAAATATTGATGTATATAATTTTGATTATATAATTAATAACTGAAAACAAATTACATTATGCATGGTAGTGTTGTACATATAGCATTTTGCCAATCTCATTCAAGGTTATGAAGTTTTGAACATTCTGTGAGAAAGCAGCACTTTAGAAAGGTAGAGGACAAAATAACTAACTTTAGCATAACAGTGCTGTCGGTTAGGTAGCGTCTTAGCTTAGAGAAGTGACCTTTACCTATAAATCGAGGAGTGCCCCAGGGGTCTGTTTTAGGACCAGTATTATTTATACTGTTTACAAATGACATACCCGAACACCTGGACAAATTTTGTACAGTTTCAATGTACGCTGATGATACCACCTTGCTCTTGAGTGGACAAAAAGACAATCTAGATATCAGATCATTCACAGCCTTGAACATGGCTTATCAGTACTGCCACTCAAATGACTTGGTGGTAAATCCAGACAAAACTAGTCAAGTCGCATTTGGGAGAAGATGTGATGAAGTACCAACAATACCCGATGTGGAAAGAAACACCCAAGCTAAATATTTAGGAGCCATTGTTGATGAGGGATTTACCTGATCACAGCATGTAGACAATCTTCTCTCCAAATTAAATTCCTCCCTTTATATGATCAAACGTACAAAATGTATAAGCGACATATCTACTGCGAAAATTGCCTACCATTCCTTGTTTGAAACTCACATCAGGTATGGCCTAATGATATGGGGAGGAACTTCCGCAAGTAATCTTCAGAAAGTTTTGATTCTACAAAAGAGGGCTGTAAGAACCTTAGCTGAGCTAGGTTACAGAGAAAGTTGTAGAGAAGCCTTCAAAACCCTGAAGATTATGCCAATAGTAAACCTCTACATAAAAGAAGTCATCTTGTATGATGTTGGACAACCCCTGACGCAGAATAGACACCTACATGACTACAATACTAGACACGGTACTCGTTACCAACTACCAGTTCACCATCTCTCCCCATATGAAAAGAAACCCTCCTACATGGGCATGAAGCTGCACAACCTTCTACCTGAAGAATTGAGATGCCTCACCGGGAGAAGACGACTACTCTTACTGACTGGCTAATTAACAATCCTTTTTACTCACTTAACGAGTTTATTGAAAGAAGACAATGAACATTGCCATTTGAAAAACTTATTTTTGAAATTGTAACAACTGTTTGTGATGATTTTATTTGACGCCATTTCAATACTTAATGTATTTGAAAATAAAGAATATTTGTATTTGAGGTTAATAATTATATGTACCTATTAATTAAATATAATTATTAACTATTTCCATTATTATATTAGAATAATTAAAACAATATTAAGTAAAATGAAAAAGTTAGGGCAAAGAGTGGCTATTCTACAGTTAAGCAAACGCTGTAGATAAACAGATTTTTTCTGACTAGCTTGCTTTTTTTCAGGTCTGTGTGTATTTTCTATTAGGATAAAGTTGCTTCCTGCCAGAAGTTTTACCAATCACTTGCACAAATATCAATAACCCATTTTTGGCAAAAGTGTCAATTCCCCAGTGCGATGGTTGGATTAACTGTCATCATCCTGTAAAGCTCATGTGAATACATTTATTAGTTTTTGTTCTGTAGATTTTATTGTACATAATTAATTAATTTGATTCTCATGCGTCTGATCTTGTTACAGCACCGTGCGAGGGAGGATTGATCAAGTGAACCAAGTGCTAGAATTGGACAAGGAAAGTGTGTGTGGTGCGCGGTACAATGCATTGGACAAATGGACCAATCAGTTGGCATCGTTACACCAAGCCGTGGCTAACAGGATGTGGTAGACGGACAGATGAACGGACACTTTTGTTGTTTCATGCTCAACGTATACTCTATGTAATTGCTATCTACAATCGAGCTCAGTGGACTTGTCGATAACAGTTATATTGTATCCATTGGGGCTGTTAATATGTGATGTACAGATTTTTTTATTTTAACACAGTAAGGAATTGTATAATAAACACGAGTAATTCGACATCCTGCTGGTGATTGTATTTTTAATAATGCTACTGTTCCGAGCTACTACTGTGACAATTACTTATAGCTGTATATTAATTTATTTTTAAATTAAATTGTTATATTGAATTTTTCGCATTTTGTGTAATGCATACGTTTTCTTTTAAAGCTCTCAATGGTATTTTTATTATCAGTTACCATTAACAGAACAATGAAAATATATTCTTGAAATGATTTTCTATTTGATGTTGGCTATTTATTAATCTTCAGTGTTGTAGCCATAGCTGTTTATCCTAGACAAGAAAACATTTAAGGGAACCTCTATAGAATCATTTTAATATATTTTCATTTATGAACAGTTGCAGGAGAGTGTCTTCTGGATTATTGGATATATTTTGTGCTATGTTAAAAGTTTTTACTAATGAGAAAGTAAAGCTATGCCAGTGACATCCATGCTTTGAACCTTAATATAAACACCATGATACAAGGATGATTTAGAGTCTATTGAAAGTCAAGAGAGATGCAGTACCTAGTACCTATAGGGTTATTTTCGGTAAGTAGCATCTCTTTGTTTAACCCTCTCCCGGGCAAACGCCTCGGCAGGGCGCCTGGCGCTAAAGTCCAAACGCCTCCAACTGCTTTATCCACGCCCTTTGCTTTGTGCTGCTGTCATATACGATTTTTTGGGGAACTAATACTGGAAATATCTATTGGCAGTATCATTGTTGCCTAGTTTATTCATAGTTTTATGACTAAGGACGCTATCTAGGATTAATAATTTGAAACGGTTCATTGACGGTGATCTAGTTGTTTAGTAGTACAATAATTCTTTCTGATTTGTGCTGCTATCTTACGTAATTTGATGAACTATTTGGGACTTTTTATAACCACTTATTTACTGAAATCATTTTGTTAGATGTTTTCGCAGTCTTTACACTTGGTTTTGTACTTCATAGATGGCAGGTTCAAGGTGTTTGCGTAAAAGCGAAATTGATCGCGTTTTTGACAATGAAGTGGATGATGAAGGTGATGGATTCAGTGACGATGAAAGTTCCATGAATAGCGATGTATTTAGTGATGAGGAAATTCACCATTCTAACCAAGAAGATAGTGACACTGATGACTCGCCACACAGTGCTCCGGCGCTGCCTCACGCCGCCAGCACCGCTACCCGTGTCCCGCCATTGCCTCGCGCCTCTGGTACCGCCACTCGGGTCCCGCCTGTCTGGTCTAGACAAAGATAACACTAGACAAAGTCTTAGTGTTATCTTAATTTTTATATCTATAACCCTTTATATACGATAATTTATACAACAATTAAAACAAGGTTTTTCATATAAGTTTGACTTTTTGTTTGATTTTAATTTACCTCATAAGGTTGATATTTTTTTAAATAAATACAACGTTATTATAGAGGATTTAATTATCGTTGTAACGATGTACAATAAATAATAGTTTTATTAAAATAAAGTTCTTAACTTAGTAAACACGCAAATAAGTGTCCCCTCGCGGCAGAGCGGCCGATTTAATTCAGCCCAGTAGCGCCAAAAAGCGCGTCGCGGTAATTCGACCGGGAGAGGTTTAAAGTTAATTACTGACAATGGATGGTTTGAATACTAACAGGCTTTTACAAAATGCCATCATTATACTGTGTTAAAAATAAAACCCTAGAGACATAAAACATAAGGAAGGTTAAGCAAGCACAAATTATATATGTTGAAGAACTCACCAGAGTCAAACAACAAAAGAAAAGGTAATTTGTTTAAAATTTGTTGTTGACAATCCATGATTCGTAAATGTAACAGAATTAGGATATTTCCCATAACTATATGTTACGAAATGAGTACTACATTTGGATGGTTGGAATCTATCCCCTTATTTAGGTGTAAAAAATAACATAAGGAAGCACAAATTATACATGGTGAAGAACTCACCAAAGTTAAATTTGACAGCTGAAAAATGTATTTGTTTATAGTTCTTTTTTGACAATGATTTGAAAAGGTAACGGCTTTTTGAACTTTACTATTATATGTTACAAGAATAGAAAAGTACGTTTGAGGATTGTGGTTTATTCTCTTTGTCAGGTGAGAGAAAATCCTTAACGTATAAGGCTGAACAAGCACAAAATTCATAAACTACAGACAGTGTAGTGATGAACAGGCCAAAGAATATCACTAACAACATAAAATGTTGTACAATAACACATATAAAGTATATACCTGTAGATCCACAACAATCACCATGAGGACATGCCATAACACTGCACTGAAGTGATGATCTGTGCACACACCGCAGAAGGTTGAGAATGGGAAAATCATTATTGACATTCCTGTGGTGTGTCAACTGAAACAAAAACCACAAGGTGTTCTTTCTCTCTCTTTTAGAACTGGTCATCTACAACCCTCTTAGGTCGCTGTACATTAGTGGTGGCTTTGCACAGGGATATGCAGCTAACATTGTAATTCTGACTAATGCAGTCCTAAGCACAGTAGAAAACTGGTGTGATAGGGTTGGTCTTAGTGTCGGTCTAAGTGTAGGTTAACACCTGGCCAAGGCTACTACTGGCCACCTTTACAGGAGGTGTCAGTTGGAGGGTATTGGTCTTCTATTGAGTTGAAATCTGAAGTTTAGTATCCAGTTATTTTTGATAGGAGTTTGAATTGGAGACCACATATAGGATGGAAAATGGTCGTTAATGCAGTGAGACGTGTGGTAGGCAAGTCTTGGGGACTTAAGGCTTCTGTATTGATTTTATGTTTCTGTGATTGTACTTGTGCACTAATGTTCAGGGCTATTGTCTGGTGGCCAAACAAAGTTAAATCGGGTGGTGGCCAGATTAGCAAGTATCCATAGGATGGTCTACCTGCCTATCACTGGTTCCTTTCCAAGTGCCCAAGGCACTGCTTCTTAAACCTACTCCTTTGGGCATTGCAATTCAGATTGTGGCCAGTAGTAGGCATTGTAAAACTGTGCATGCTAAATTCAGGGAGATGATGTCTTGCATATAGTTTTTAAATTAAATATACAACAACTAAAATTGTACATCTGTGTCCAGTTTAGTTTATAAGGCGTTATAACTAACAACTACAAATGAAGCGCAAAAAACCAGTAAAAAAAAAAACACTAAAAATCAAAGATAGTTTTATAGGTACTGAAATTTTAGATAGTTATATGTACCTATTGATATTATGCTTGAAATACTTTTAACTGAATATTCTCACGTTGGTGCTGTAAAATTAATTGAATTGAATTGAACACAACTTTATTCATAAAAGTAGCTTGGTAAATACAAAGGCTGTACACCGTCATTCCCGAGTGAAGACACTCATCCCTCAATGACTGATTCCAATTTAAACCTAAAATTAGATGTACAGCACGTTTTTGTAATAATAGTTTGCTATTTAGATTGAATTTTGAAGTAGGTCCATAGCTAAAGAAATTACGGACCAATACATGAAAAGTAAAGAATCTTAAGAGTATGAGCAGAGCAGGATTTAGACACTTTATAAACAATCCAAATGAGATCTATTTTACAACTTGGCCAACATGTAGATCCCGAGTTAAATGTTTATCAAGTGTTAATACTGTACTAAAAATTTTGTTGAGTCCACTTGTTTTAATAATTTATCTTTAAATATTTATATATTCTATTGTTATATTCTAACACCATCTTACAATAATTTGTTGGAAATACTGTAATGTTGGTTTTACCTTGATTTTTCCTGATAGCTTATTATTTAAGACAAAATGTTTCCAGAATTTGTATTCTAAGTCTAATTGCTCATATTCACTCACCTTGAAACTTACGTCACTTACTTAGCATCATCTGCAAATATACATATTTTATTATGAGACTTCCTATTCAGAAAACTAGGAAATAAGACTTATGTAGCATAGGACCAAAATAGATCCCTGATCTCCATAAAAGTAGAGAAGCACTTTGTTAACCCTAGAACTGGCAATGGTGTCACACAGATGTTTTTTTATAATGTATTCCATTTCATAACTGTCAGTCCAAATGGAAACAATTATATGTGAATTTAATCATAAATAATTAGAAAATATTATAATAACAATAACTTTTCATTAGTTTCCATGTAAATAATTTTGTTTAACAAAAACAACTGCTTAGCAATAAGCTTACATCAAAATTGTAAATGTATAGCTTATTCAAAATTTTGTGCCAATTCAAAAAATGTATAGTTATTCTAACTTTTACTTTAAAACTTTGTTGTTGCTATGATTTTTTTCTTTTTTTATAGGTTTATCTCTACAAAAATAATGTCTCATAGGTAAACATAATCTTGACTGCATTTATATCTATATAATTATGATAGTTAAAGCAAAAATAAAATTAAATACTAAATTTGAATCCTACTTATTTACTTATGTAAAATATATACAAAGTTTCATCTTTCACTAAGAGTCACTGGATTCCACCTTGCGAAAGTGGCCCTATTTGCGGCCTCCCTGTGAAAGTGTTCTGGCATAGTGATCGAGCAAAAGAAATTGGTTTTCTTTTTCGAGATTTTACTCACGTACGAACAAGCGTCAGTTCGAATTGGGGAGTTTCGCGAGCAGTTTTCATGAGCAGGGCCAAAGACATCAACACGTGGAAGAACAACTTCTCTGCCTGACTCACACAACTGTGAGAGAACACTTACTAGGATATCACATCTGCTACATGGTCTGTTAGGTTTACCTCAATGTCAGAATAAATTTTGT
This sequence comes from Homalodisca vitripennis, assembly GCF_021130785.1. Taxonomy (NCBI): domain Eukaryota; kingdom Metazoa; phylum Arthropoda; class Insecta; order Hemiptera; family Cicadellidae; genus Homalodisca; species Homalodisca vitripennis. The sequence goes on from NC_060208.1 coordinate 110,146,988, forward strand.
CATCACTAGAAGTAGGATGATCCAAAACAAGCTCTCTAAAATCACATGTTCGATCTCTAAAGTTTTCACACATAAGAAACATATTAAAATTGTACCCTAAGAAAGCTAAAGCACAATAATAACAATACTAAAATACTATAAACCATTTTCCCACAAATACTATTGGATTCGTAACTTCAAACGCAGAACCCAGCACTTGTTTACAGTTTCGCAATATGGATGGTGCAGCAACGTGGCTGATGCATATTACTATTTACGTTCAAGTCAGATGTCCAATGTACGATAATCGAAATAAGAATAATAAATTGTTACTATAGTTAATGCTTTTTCACAATATATATAGTAAAATCATTTATATGACCTTTAATACCTAAAATGTAAATAACTGTACATGTCTTACTTTAGCGATGAATATTTGTTGTTGCCAATTCAGGCGGACCTTGGGCGATGAAAATTCGGTTTATGCCAGCTTTAGGGTTAATTAGTTGTTTGCCATGTATTAATTTCAACAAACTGCTTCCTGTTGATCAGGTAGGATTAAAGCAAAATATTTTTACAGATTTTGTAATTGTTCTAGAAGCAAAGCTTGTGATACACTATCATAGACTCTACTTGGATCCAAAACACCCCCAAAGTTTTTTCTTCTTTATCAACTAAACTACTACTAATAGATTTTAAAAATTTTTTGGCTATAATTACTGATTGCCCTAGTCTGAATCCTTCTTGATTATAATGATGTAAATTATCTCTTCTAAATAATAAACCAATTATTATTCCAGGCTAATAATAACCTGTACCTTAACCATACATAGTTTTTTCAAATATTTTGAAAATATTGAAAAAGGATAATTTTCCAATTTTGTATGATCATAATTGTTATACAGTGGTATTACTTTAGCTATTTTTTAATTGTCAGGAAAATAGCCTCTTTATCAGATAAGTCAAGAGGTTAAGCTATAATTTTAGAAACAATTTTAATGGCTATCATAGGTACTTCGTCAAAACCTGATGGCTACTTATTTTCAAAAGAAGCAATTATTTTTAACTCTTATTTCTTTTTTTCAATTTTTATATAAATTTGGAATTTATTTGTGTTAATTTGGTGGAATTAGTCTCATTACTGCAAGCTAATTTGGGTATTATAGACTCATTATATTATTATAAAAGTTGTAAATATACTTTTTTTGTTTGAAAACTATTTACAATCTGCAAGAGTTTTGATATTATTAGTTGCAAAATTTTCTCATTATTTGTTTCTTGATTCATAAGATTACAAGTTGCTCATTGTTTGAGGTTTTAATTGTCAAAAGTGTTTTCCTATTGCTGTGATAGTTTTATTTTAAAGTCCTATTATAAAATTTAACTTGGTTTTCCAAATGGTAGATCTTACTATTTTGCTTAGTTTCAAAATATGCTGCTAATTTTTATTTTATGTTGTACTTTATTTAAGTGACATATAAATATAATATCTTGAATATAGGTAGTTGGGATTTTTCTGATTGGTTACTATTATACACAATTCTCACTTTTTCCATGTAAATGGAATATATTCTTATTCTGGAAGCTTATATTATAATCTATCATAATAAGTAGAAAGTAGAGGATACAACTTGCACTTTTACACTCTGCACTCGTGAGTGTGGGGGTACGTGCGTGCGAGGCGACTACCTGAGCCTTTAGCCGCTATCTCTAATTGCTAGCACTAATGTGCCATATTCAGATAGAAGTTAAAATAAAACACAAGAAAAGTCCAAAATTGGCCTATTTTCTTTGCAATCAAGGAACTACTGATGAGATGGGAAAGATTTTAAGGAGACATATCAAAACTGTATTCAAGTAAGCTAAAACATTGAAGACAGTTGAGACCAGTGGGCCATGATTCCACTGTGTATGTTTGAAGTTATGAAGATAAATGTTTTACTTGTATACGAGTCTGTGCAAAGTATAAAATGAGAAGTACTTCCTATAGGTACATTGAGAGGTACACTGGAGACAACACGATTATCCATAATGTGGTGATCAAAAGTTTACAGGTTATTCTAATATAATAACATAATATTATAATAATATAATACAATAACAGTCCATCGTAACCGTTTTTATAAAAATTGCATCTTTTTTATACTTCCATCTTTATTAGAATAAATGTGTTTTGAAACAATGTTATTCAACTAAAATTACAAGAATTGTTTCATACATAACTACAGCATGAAAATTAATTAGTCTGACTACAAAATGTCATATATCAGTCTGAACTAGTTAATAGTCATAAACAAACTTATGCTAGTAGTCGGACTGTGTTGTCAGCTGTAGGGATGTTTGCATGCACATGAAATGAATGTTTTATTTCTTAAACTATCCTGAATAATAAAAGTTAATTTTAAGTACTGTATATTTATATTTTTACATGGTATCCACAAGCCTCAAGAATTATAATTCCAATTGTGAGGGGAAGGGGAAACTTAATATCATTGAATTTTTAAGAAAATCCTTATATAAGTTTATAATAATTTTAGAGTTGTCTGTTCTACAGTTCATTACTGTACACCACAAGATTCACGAGTATTATTCATATGACATACATCAACCGTTATTGATCAGTTATAGATGTAAGAAACGTGATTAATTTGTTTTTGACAAAGTTATACCACCTTCCACAAATATGTCAATGCCACCAGCAGCTCAGAACTAGTCCAGTACATTTCTGACATGGATGTCTTGGTAATGCTTGCAGATTGTGTTCTTGATGTTTGTTACTTTTCTCTCCGTCACTATGGGTCAAGCTGTTGCAGTCAAGAAATAATTGCAAAGAGTATGTACCAGAATCCCTTTATGGGCTCTTCAGCGTTATTAAAAAAATATACTTTTTTTGGCTGAAATTTACCAAATACTCATTACTTTTCCACTTATATTTAATTTGTTCCTAAAAGTCATATTAAACCCATTATTAAATTAAATTCTGTCAGCTTGAAGAGCCTAAAATACAGACACCACTTAATGTGGAAGTGCCCATAATATCTATTATGTATGAATTTTATGCGTTGCCATTGTGAATTGCTAGATGTGAGCTGTTTGTTTTCGACCTGTGTTCAACTCACTCATTTATACATGACTTTCACTTTCCCCAATCGTGGTTACTGCTATTAGTTTACTAGTATTCTTGACAAGGATGTGATCGATGACTCTTACCACTGACTTTAATTTTGGTTTTGACTGAATATGGCATGCTTGATCTAGTCGGTCCTTCATCTTCGAGAGTGTGACTAGTCATAGACTCGTGGCAAGAACAAGATATGGTTCTGCTGTGCCCTGGTATTCGAGAACATTACATGTTTGTCCTGACATCTCCACATATGATGGTGCGGACTCTTTGGTAACACTATGATCTGTGCAAACTCGCCTGCACTCCCATTGTGTGTTTGTTTTATGATTTCATTGATTTAGTATGACATTTCCTTGATAGCTCTACTAATATAGCATGCTGATTTTTATGTAATTTTAAAAGTTTTATCTGCAACGGAACTATAACATTATATTAAATATAATAGTCTTTTCTAAAGAAAACATTCAGATACGAGAATTTAAAGTTTTAGTATACATTTACTTTTAACTGTACATTTTTGCAAATATTAAGTATGCAGTGCTTGGTCAGCACTGTAATGCAGACATCAAAGACATAGTTACTAAATTTTACTATAAATTTAAATTAAGACTGTTCTAAAACGTATCTTAGTTGTCTTTTGATAGAAGTAGGCGTCTCAGACCTGTGTTTGTATATTTCAAGGAAACAAAGCAAAATCAATTATGCAAAAAAATACTAAGACCAGAGTAAATTACAATGGTCATAAATGTATTCTTTTTGAGATTTTATTGGTGGTGGCATCAAGGAGAACTCAACATTGGCACCAGAAATATAACTAACTCAAACCAGAAGTGCCCATGCATGTGCAAAGCCTACAAAATTGTGTGTGAAGCTGCGGGTAACTGCTAGTACTGACTAAATTAAATAATGTATATTGTGTAAAAGACATCAAGAAGAATTAAAATGTAGCATACACATTGAGAGATGGAAGCAGATGGTAACTAAAGGTTACTAAACAAATTAAATTAATTATATTGTTAATCACTCTGACCAAATAAAGGAAAAGTAATTGGGAGGTAAAGAGGAACAGTATCAATTAAAAATAACACATTTTTCAATATTTTTAGGGGTTACCTACTCAGAAAAATGTTTTACCTCGTCGATTAAATATTAAAAAAGTGTACACTTTACTAAAATACATTTGGATGCTTATTAATATATCTTTAAGATGCAATCTCGTACAACACTATGATCAAAAATAAGGGTGTTAAACTGCATGAGGTTCTTGTAGGGAAAAAATTCAAAGTCACTACTACAGCTGACTCTTGAGGATTCTCAGATGTTACAGTGTCAATTAATCATACTATTTTGTAAGGAAGGAGGGAATAACCTAACTGCATTACTTCAGCACATCTGGTTACAAAAGTCAAGCTCAGAGAATGTTCAAATGTTGGTAGAACTGAATAGCTGATAGAAGACTCCTTATCAATGTGTTTAGAAAGTAAGAGAAATAATTGTCAGATACAAAAACACTTAGTTGAAGTCAAGGCACTGTCTGAATTGTTTTTACTCAAACAAATTATAAATTTAGTTAGATGCACTCAGCATAAATACATTTGTAATTATCTGTGTCCATGAGGAAAATAAAGCAGTAAGTATACATACATTGGAACAGTTTTATTATATGATAATAATGACTTTGTAGTTAAACTGCAAACTGATCAGTTGGGAATAAATATATAAAGTTAAAGAGAAGAAAATGACATTTCACAAAATTTCATTAAGCTGCAAAGCTAAATTATTTAGAGCTTTGTTAGCTACAGAGGTGTGCAATTTAATTGTTTATTAGGAAATAGTTTATGTAAAAGTTCCCTTAAGAGAAATAAAGTATCTGATAGAGTGCATTGTAATATGAACCAGGGAGTGTAACATATTTTTAAAAAGCAAAAAAATTAGTTTAAATTTTTTAAATGGTGTATGTTATAAAAATAAATAAAAAGTAACTAGAAATTATTAAGTATAAAAAACCAAAAATTAAATTTATTTTTGCTTACTCTGTTGGGTAATTAGACAAAAAAATCATGTCGCCCCCAGTCTTCTTCCATGTACATTTAACTGTTTATCTGTGGCCTAATAATATATTTTTTTAATTCTGCTTCAACTTCCTAATAATAACTTTTGGCCTTTAACTAAATAACCAAACTCTGGAATTCTATAAAGACAATCACAAAGAAAATGTCTTCAATTTTGCATTAGCTTGTGGAGTGTACACATACTTGTTCAAATATTTTTGTCTTAACAAAGCACATACAATTGTCCACATGGCACTCATATGCTACAACCAATCACTTGATATTAAGTTGGTTAATGAATTGAGAATAACTGCTGGAGCAACAAGTATGTTTTAAACTAAACAAATATACTTCCATATGACTAATATTGGAATTTGGAAGCCAATGGGGCAGAGCCCTATAGTCAGATGTATTTCATATCTACAAAAGGCACATTTAAAGGGTAAGAGCTTTATAATGAAACCAAACACATGTATAAAATAATAGTTTTAGATATCTAAAATCGTTCTCAAAAATCAAGAACAAAAAATAATATAGATAGATAAGGGACTAAAGGTCAGTGGGAAAATCCAAACTTTTACATGTTTATTGACATTTAGTAATGAGTGCAGGAGAAAACTGATAATACACAAAGTATTGATCGTCATAATTTAGAGTAATGTTTAACCATTACATTTTGAATCTGAGTTAAAAGTGGCAAAAACGTAACTTAACTATTTTCTATAAAATTATACTCACAATTGTCCAATAATTTGAAATTAAAATTATTAGAAAATTGTGAGTTTTTTTAAAGAAAATAGTTTTTCAAATAAAAAGAGCTCCCTCCTCCTTCAATAACTATTTTGTTCCGTTAAAGAGAATAAGGATCAATATGTTTCTAATTTCGCCGAAATGTATCAGTTGTAAAGCAATAAGTCCTAATTTGTTTTATGTATAAAGAATGTAGGGTACCGGTAGGCTACTATAAACGTAAAAGTGACATTTACTAAAAAAAAAAAAAAAAACAATAATATACAAAGTATAAAGTTTCTGAAGTCAAAACGTAATAAATTGTGAGAAAATAATTGTTCATTTATACTTGGATCAGGTATAACACAAAACATGACTTTTTGTGAATATAAACATTAAAATCATTTTCAAGTTGAATATTGTATAACTACTTGTACACTATGAACCTACAATTAAGGTAAATGCCATATTTGTATGACATACCGGTATGTTTAACTTACAATATTAAAAAACTCACGCACCCAAAACCCTACCGCTATGGTTGGAATTTAGGAGCCAGCAGTGATCAAGTGTTAACACCATGATGGGTTTCATTTATTGCAAATTACCCAATTTAATCCCAACATATTTCCTAGCTTAGAATTATTGTCATCTAAAAAAAGGATTGCAAGACCTGGTGGACTAAAGAAATAATGATAAATATAGTGAAGATATGGAGTGTCGAAGGATAGACGTAGGAGAATTGTAGCAAAGACAAAATATAAGACATACTTAAAAATATGTTTGATATTATTTTGTTTTTGTACATTGAAAGTTTTATGTTAGCTTATAGAACTATTATTTTTGGCAGTATAGAGACCCTAATCATTTTACGGAAGTATTTTCTGACTTGGTAGTAATTTGCATAAAGAGGCAGATATTTATAAAAAATAACCAATTCGCTTTATCATTAATAATCTGAAGTTAACGAGGTGTTACGACAATTATTGGCTGATCGTTAATGAAGATTATCACTTGAACGGCTGGAAAATATTTGTTTCTGTCTGTCCTCACGAAATATCGAAAACAAACTGACATAAAGACTAAAAGATTTGTAATGCAACTACATTTCTAGGAGTAGATAGATATGCACACCGAGTTCGACGATAGTGCTATCGCTCCATGGGACTTAACTGACCATTGGCTAACAGTTTTACATTGGTCTTATAAGTAACCATGTGGTAACAACAAATTTGCTGAAATGAATGTATAACAAAACTACACATAGCTACTATATAATTTTGCATGCATCCTCAGCGAAGCCTGTTACGTGACACGTATGACGTATTACTAACTAGTTTATCAATGACGTGGTAATTTCTAATTAGCATTAACTCGGGTTCTTTAGGAAGTTGAAAGAAATTTACGTCCTGTCAGAGTCTAAAGACTCGAAAGGGACCGAGAAAGGAAAGTGACGGGCCGAACACCGGAGGTGGGTTTTGTGAACTCTGACAATTCTCCCAGTGTTCGGTAACAATAGGGTTGTAAGGACTTCAATACCGGAGAGGGCAGAATGGAGATTATTGGGGTGGAGTTCGAGGAACTGCCCTTGCTCGCCCCGCTCTTCGGTCGTAGACCTGTCCGCTGCCCAGCCTTCCAGGTCCGGTCCTCACTTTTTGCCCCTTTGTGGGACTGTGCCTTGCTCTCGTTCTCGGATTTATTGCACCAATATTCCTTTCTGCCTCCACACAACACGATTTACTACTCTCCTTCTACAAGTGTTTTGTTTTCTCATTAGGCGTGAAGCCTGACATTTCCTTACAATTGTTTTGACAAGAAGCTAACAGGCTTTCAGTTTCTTAAACACGCTGTAAATATGGTTCCTACCTCGTAAATCATTTTAAAGAGCTCCAACAACTAAACTAAACTATCAACTTGGATCATGAACTATGTTAATAAACTAAAACTGAAGTTGTTTTTGTAAATCTATTATTTTAATTGGTAGAACATGCTTGAAGTAAAATATAACGATTTTATTCGGTTATGGTATGGTTTTGTATGGGTTTTTTTTTGTTCAAAGGGAACGCTAAGAAATTAAGAACACATGTACATTTCTTATAACGTAGATTACAGATACATATTGACATTTAAGTTAAATTTAAATTATGTACTTTACTTCCTTTAAACGATTGCTTAATCCATGATAAATATGAAATATTACAGACATCTCAGTCGCCATATATTTATTTGTCAAGTAAAACCTGATAGTTTACAGTAAGTTTTACAACCGTAATATCTGCAGTATATATTCATAGGTATGCTTACATCGCACAAGTCGAAAATACTGATGCGAAAGTTGCTATCAAAACTATTCAAGTTATCAGAATGATCGATAGAGGCGAGCGCTGTTATTGGACAGCATGGTAAGGCGGGCGGGAGGGGGAGACCACGCTTCAGAAAAATTTAAAAATGCCGCCGACGTGCGCCCGAATCAATACCTCGGGCAAGGGGTCACGTGATTCGCGCGCGAACCAATGGGGGGAGAGCAAACTTTGTTGCGACAGCGCGCCGAGAGAGGGGGACTGTAGTCGTCAGTCGAGTGCGAGACGCGCGAGTGGTGGTAGTGTGACATGGTGTGATGGAGGATCGTGTCGTGTACACGGAGTTGCCGCTGCCTTTACACCGACCTGGAAGACACCATCCTTATGCCACCCCGTTGCTCCACCAGCCCCACCTTCACATCCCGCAGGTGCCGTCTCCGCCGCCGGCCACCGGTACCCACGTGACTTCACTGTATCCGGAAATCCTCGCGCTCATCTTCAGCTACCTGGAAGTCCGAGACAAGGGTCGAGCGGCCCAAGTGTGCTCCGCCTGGAGGGAAGCCTCATACGACAAGTCGGTATGGCGAGGTGTCGAAGCCAAACTTCACCTGAGACGCGCTAATCCCGCGCTCTTCGGCAGTCTCGTCCGTAGGGGTATCCGGAGGGTACAGGTGCTGTCGCTGAAAAGGAGTCTCCGAGACGTCGTCCAAGGGATCCCGAATCTGATATCTCTCAACCTCCGAGGATGTTACAACGTCACCGACCTCGCGCTCACGCAGGCCTTTTTCTCCGAGTTGACATCCATCACTAGGTTAGACCTCTCGTTGTGCAAGCAAATTACCGACAACAGTCTTGGGAGGATCGCGCACCTCAAGAACCTCGAGGTTCTGGACCTCGGAGGCTGTTGTAACGTCACCAACACGGGCCTTCTGCTGATCGCTTGGGGGCTGAAGAACCTGCGTTGGCTCAACCTGCGGTCGTGCTGGCACATCTCTGACCAGGGGATTGCCCATGTCGCCGGCCTCAACAAGGAGAACGCCGACGGTAACCTCGCGTTGGAGCATCTCGGACTCCAGGACTGCCAAAGGCTCTCGGACGAGGCGTTGAAACACGTCTCGACGGGGCTGACGGGACTGAAAAGCATTAATTTAAGTTTCTGTGTTAGTATTACTGATAGTGGACTCAAGTACCTGGCCAAAATGGCGTCACTTAAAGAACTGAATCTCCGGTCTTGCGATAACGTTTCGGACATCGGTATGGCCTACCTGGCCGAGGGCGGATCGAGGATATCCTCCCTAGACGTCTCCTTCTGCGATAAAATCGGCGATCAGGCGCTCATCCACATATCCCAAGGCCTCTTCAACCTGAGGTCGCTCTCCCTGAGTGCCTGCCAGATCACGGACGAAGGCCTCCTCAGGATATCGAAAACCCTGCACGAGCTCGATACCCTCAACATCGGCCAGTGTGACAACGTCACCGACAAGGGGCTCTACGCCGTGGCCGAGTCACTGCGACACCTCCGCTGTATTGACCTGTACGGTTGTACCAAGATCACCACAGCCAGCATACAGAACATCATGCGACTCCCTCAACTCGCTGTGCTCAACCTCGGACTCTGGCAGAAGTCCAACCCCGACCGGCAAGCCAGATGACCGTCCCCTCGTCGCCATTGTGATAAACTAAGTTCCGTTCCTTCAGTTCGTCGTCGCTCAATTATGTACAGTCTATGTTTCGTTTCGTTGTTCTATTAGTGTATCAATTTTGTTAGGTAACATTCCAATAATATTTGTTTTAATGGCCCCTGGAAGTGTGGTAAGCGATGTTTTTAGTTGAGAGTTTAAGTAGTTTACGGTAATTTAAAGTGAAATAAGAGTTTATTCCAGTTTTCGTGATTCCACTCAGGGCCAGTAGATTCTTGTGCCCGCAATTATTTGAGTTAGTTCCTAACAGTAAATGATTTTAAGCTGTTGCCTTTTAAAGAATGGTCGTTAAATGTAATTCATTGCTACTAAGTATGGTATTGTTATTTCATAGTTATTATTTTTTGTTTGTAAATTGGAGAAGTGTAACAAATTTCATTTAGCAACATTCCTGAGAAAATTCAATATTGTGACTACCAAAACAATATTACTAAAAGTTAAAGTATCGTATACAGTATATGCCCTATCTTAAAAAGTGTGGAAATATTTTATAAGCTCCTACAAACCCCACAAATTGTGTAACATTTGATGGGAAATTACTTAAAATTTCATAATTAATAAATTTATCTCCCCTGCATATACCCAGTATATACAATTGTATTCACAATATTTTGATAGTTAGATATTTCTTTAGGTATAATTAAAATTAGTTTTTTACTCAAAAAGATGCAGACACAATTTAATCTTCGTACTAGTTTAACATTTGTTATTTTGTTGATACAATACATTATTCTATTCTATATTGAATTCATTGAAGCTGGTTTTCAGTGTAGTTCCAAACATTTGTGATGAAAACATAGTTGACATTGGAATAAACTCATGTATTAATATTTGTTATTTATTTTCATTTGTGTTGTTAATCAATCAGATGTTGATGTAAATATAACCTCACTTCTATGGGGCACGAATTTCCAAAGTGTACAGGTTACTCTTTTGTTTTGTTTTATTTTGACAATCATTGTTTTCATCTGCTAGTTCTAAAGCTAGTATGTTTCGAGGTGCTGAAATTTCATTATAAGTTTTATACATATTTGAAAATTTCATATTTTCATTACTTGATAATCTAAAAATTATGATAATTTTACAAAATGTACTTGACAGTGTATTGTACACTTGGAGAGTATTATACAATTACAATATAGTTGATTTTTAAATTTAAAATGAATTTTATTTAAATCCTGAATTTTCCTTAGAGTACCATTTGATTTGGAATTTTTTATTATTCTATTAATGTTGATTAGTGACACAGTTAATTCATAAAGTGTGAATGGGTGAAATAACAATAACTCATACATATAAAAAGTAAATATAATAACCATCATTACTATAATTAAATAAGATTAAAACTACAGGTCTTGTGTGTATGCCAGTGTCATACACACAACTTTACAAGTTTCCTGTAAAGTCCATTTATGGAATTGCGATTTCCTAGAAATATAAAATAATGGAAGTGTTCTTATTGCATCTTTATAAACAAATTTTGATCAGGTCTCAATTTTTAGGAGTTTTTTAAGTTGTCACGCTTATATAACAGTTTGGCACACCGGTTTAAAATAAACACAACTAGCCTAAAGTGTTAAAACATCATTGTTTATTTAAGTGCAGTATTAAAATTAAAATTAGAATTACAAAAATGGTAATCAACATTTGCTATTTTTCTGCTTGTAAAATCGGAAATAATTTTCAACACATGAATTTCATTAATTGTTATGGTTTAAACATAATCCTTTTTATGTATTGGGTCATTAATAAATATAAGTAACAAACGAAATAGTTTATAATAGCGGGTGGCAATGAAATCCCTACCTTTCGAAACCAAAATGTTTACAGCTACTGTATTGTTTGCAAATGTGTAAAGTATTTCATATCTAACTTGATACAAACACTATAGCTGTGCCAAAAGACTAGAAAATATTGCTGCAACTTAAATGACTATAAATGGAGCCAGTTAAGTTAGGCCCGGAGTTACCTGTGATTGATATCCACGTTTTACGTCACTATGATTCCTGGGTTTCCTGATCACGTGTTATACATAACTTCCTCCTGTAATATATATTTTCTCTAACAAAGTAGGCTACATATGTAAGTTGGTAAATTTTACTTTGTGGGCAGTTATTGATTTTTATGCTACATATACACATTACCATATTGCTTTTTTACTAGTTTTAATGAGCATATTCCATATTGATGCACTAAGAAAACGTAGGCTAATAAAATAACCTGAAAGAGATAATTTTATTTTCTCACGAAATAACTGCTAGAGAAATGTCAATTAAATTAATAAATTATTTTATATCAAGCTAAAATATGTATAGTTATACCAAGAAAACATTTTAAACTAATTTTATTCTTTAGAATTTGAAATAAATATAAAGACTCATTAATTCTACATTTTAATAATAGCTGTATCGAATAAAAATGACACTCTATAATGTTTACAATTACGAGTTGTATAGTTTTTAGTAGCCACGTAGAAAACCTACACATTTTTAGACACAACTTTAAAGACAAATTGAACATGTCGGACTCTAATCTGTAAAAATAATCCGGGGACGTAAGAACCAACCCTCCCTTTCAAATGTGAAGTTTAGATTGAGGAGCATTGGGTTTCAATCTTGAGACATTGATGTATGTAAATTACATATTTGGCTAGTGTATATTTTTAATTATATTTCATAATAACATTTAATAAATGAAAGGGTGTAAATTGGTCCGGTAATCTATACATTTGATTCAGGAGCGTGAAAATCACCTCACTGACGTCTGCAGACTTGACAAATAGTTCTAATAAATAAATTAAAATTAAAAAATCTTTTCAAATTGTTTAACATCTTCTTCGTTAAACAAACCGGAAATAAACTTATAGAACTTTGTTATTTACTAATTTGTTGTGTCATGCAATATATTAGTAAAAAAAGTAAAAAAAAATTATATATATAAATCACGTTACATAATATTACATATAGTGTAATATTTTATCATATGTTTCGACGTTTTGAGAAATGTTTTAGAGTCCTCTCTTTCCTTGGAAGCGAAATACATAATTCTTGTTTGATATTAATAGGTTTCCACTAATAAATTTGGTTGTGATCCATCTGCGCAACTATTTGTATCGATCTGAAGGAACTGTCCTTCAACAGCAGCTATCACATAGATATGTCTATTTTATGAAAAGCCCAGCGTACATTTTAAAGAAGGCAGAAGTACGCCACGCCGCGTGTCGTAACCTGCTACGCTGAGGTTGCATGCAAGATTTCAAATCTGTAGCTCACTCAATTCTTGAGATGTCCTGCGGACAGATAAACAGGCAGAGAATCGTACAAAAAATAAGTTTATACATAACTGACACATCATATAACTCAATATTTTAGAAATGAAGAATGTAAAATGTAAATTCTAAATATGAAATTTCTAATATTGACATATTTTCTACATGATACATTCAGGTTATTTTCCATTAAACTAGCTTTCATATCAGTGTTTAAACAAAAAAGTCTATACACCGTCACCATAAAATGATATGTTTTGATAGTTAGGCTACTTGTGTTAATATGCCACATGTTTGAATATCTTATGGGTGTATTTAGTTTAACAAAATTTATTTTCTTATTTTCTCGTTGCTATCATGGTTACCCATAAATCCAATGTAGAAAATCTATAACGCTCAGCCAGATCCCATGTATTGACATGCACTATCATGTTCCTCATAAAGAAATGGAGCTTTATACTCAATGTCAAGTCTATAATAGGTCACTTCGTTTTCGAGCTATCGTGCGACAGACAGACAGATATAAATGAAATTGTTCCAACCCCACGTGAGACAGGCTTCGCTAAAGCTCTGCCAGTGAAGCTATGCAGTGAACGCTGGCCAAGCCAGACAGCCGAGCCGGGCGGAAGGCTTACAGTGTTATCGAGGCGGATAAGCTATCAGTAGAAGATAAGAGTACAAGCGGTAAGATAGTACGGGGCTGCTATGCGCTTCCAAACGGTGCCGAGGCCAATTTTGTCCGTCATCAATGCGACTCACCGAATGTTTTAAAACTACCAGAGCTTTTAACTGACAAGACCAGCTAAGTAAAGAAAGTTAAGTTTAATTGATTGGTGTCGATTCGGGTTTGAGTAAGAGGTAACATTTATAATGTTGCGACGACAATAAACATTTAAATACATAGAAATGCTGAAGAATACTACACTTTCTAAGTTTCTGAATTGTCAGATTGCTTATGAAATTGAGGTGTTATTTTTAGGTGCCATTTTGTCAAGATATATCTCACTGATCATTTTGAAAAAAAAAAAAAAGTTTTAATTTATTTCGCTTCTTATATACGAGGTGGTCCAAAATGTCAAAGTTTCACGTTTTATTTCACTGTTTCCTCGTTACAAATTTGATCAAATCCAAATATTTAGCCAAGGTTACTAAAGAAGTACTATTTCAAAAAAATACGTAACAGTTGTCACTCGTCAGTAACATTCCGTTTTTTTAATGACGCAAGTTTAGGATATTTAAAACCTAAAACATTCAAATAGCAAAGTGTAACTTCCATTATACCTATCAATACCTCTCTTAAAAACTCATTTTTTGTATTTAATGTTTGGGTTTATCTTAGGCTGTTGAGAACTAGCGCCAAAATAATAATTTTCATGAAGGGTTTCTAGGTATCCTGTAGTGTCCGAATTCTGAAATTATGTTTCGAATCATTAGACTATATTGTTTTAAAACTAGACATTTATGACAACTACTCGAGGTTTCAGTTAGTTAATATCAAAATATTTCAATTGTAAGTGTTTTTCTAGTATCGTGATAATGTGTCATATATTTCTTAAAAAGTACTACAATTTGGCTTAACCAAAACTATATTAAACATCAAGTGTATATTTACCATAGATCATTAAGAGAGGTGTACAATGAGCTTATGGATTGCAGCCACTTTTCTTTTTTTTCTGCGTGCTTAAATTTTTCTCTGTCCTATTACCCCAGACAGTAAATTCATACTTTAAAATGCATTCAAACGATGAGTTATAAACTATCGGTACATAACGAGTAGATGTCATCACAAACACCGTTCTTTTATTTAGCTTGCTTGTTTATATATTACTTTAGATGATGTTTACACACTATCAGTGTGATTTTTCCAAGAAAGAAATATGACATATACTGATTGACCGCCAACAAACATCACTATAGGGGATAGAACAGTTTCATTTTCGTCTATCTGCCAGCACGATATCTCTAGAACAATCTTACCTATAGGCTTGAAATTTTGCATTAAGCTTCATTTCTATAGGTATTATATAGTCCTATAAAACAATATGTAATATTTTACAGGTTTAAGTAGGTCAGTTCGTTTTCGAGCTATCGTGCGACAGACAGACAGATGGAATTGTTCCAACCCCACGTGTGATATAAAGTTTTCAGATTCGAACGCGTAACATGTAGTTTTGGCTCACCTTGTTCCTTAAATTTGATGAAAATAATTAAATAGAATCGCTGTTGGTAGCATTTTGTTTCATTTGTATAGCTCTACTCGTCCACCTAATATACATTTAGGACATCTCAGCTCACTCATACTCATAGGCCTATATGGATGCGAGGTTTATAGTCTTTACAAAAGTCTAAGCTATCGCACAGTACTAACGTTTACTTGCATACAGTTACCACAGATGGTGTAGACGAATCGAAAAGCGCTAAAGTATTATCCACCCTTTGTAGATACTGACTCTCACAAACTTCTTCGATTTCTATACCGCAGAACAAACTTTCTCAGAGTTATTCATTTTTATAAGGCCAGAAAGATAATCATAAACATTTACATATGATATGACTCAAATTATTAATAGGTATGTACGAATATGTCGTTCGTGGTTTCAGACGAGACCATTGTACACAAGTTCCAACAAGAACTGTCGAGTATGTGCGGAGTAATACGATTATTCATGGTTTTCCTTCATGACATTCGTGTGTGTCATGTCTGTATGTAGTAATCCATTTGTTAATGATTTCCGGTCAGAATAATCCTGTATGTAGTAAACGTATTACGGGTATTTATAGTTCCGGTCAGAACAACCCTATACACGGTAAACGTATTATTGATGGTTTCCAGTCAATACAATACTGCACGTAGTAGTAAACTGTTATCGATAGTTTCCGGTCAATACAATACTGCACGTAGTAGTAAACTGTTATCGATACTTTCCGGTCAATACAATACTGCACGTAGTAGTAAACTGTTATCGAAAGGAGTAATTTCCAGTCAATACAATCATGTATGTAGCACACGTATTATTGAAAGGAGTAATTTCTGGTCATTACACTTCTTTTGTAGCAAACGGATAACTGATACGAGAAGTTTCTGGTCATTACACTTCTTATGTAGCACACGTATTATTGAAAGGAGTAATTTCTGGTCATTACACTTCTTTTGTAGCAAACGGATAACTGATACGAGAAGTTTCTGGTCATTACACTTCTTATGTAGCAAACGGATTATTGATACGAGAAGTTTCTGGTCATTACACTTCTTATGTAGCAAACGGATTATTGATACGAGAAGTTTCTGGTCATTACACTTCTTATGTAGCAAACGGATTATTGATAGGAGTAGTTTCTGGTCATTACACTTCTTATGTAGCAAACGGATTATTGATACGAGAAGTTTCTGGTCATTACACTTCTTATGTAGCAAACGGATTATTGATACGAGAAGTTTCTGGTCATTACACTTCTTATGTAGCAAACGGATTATTGATACGAGTAGTTTCTGGTCATTACACTTCTTATGTAGCAAACGGATTATTGATACGAGAAGTTTCTGGTCATTACACTTCTTATGTAGCAAACGGATTATTGATAGGAGTAGTTTCTGGTCATTACACTTCTTATGTAGCAAACGGATTATTGATAGGAGTAGTTTCTGGTCATTACACTTCTTATGTAGCAAACGGATTATTGATACGAGAAGTTTCTGGTCATTACACTTCTTATGTAGCAAACGGATTATTGATAGGAGTAGTTTCTGGTCATTACACTTCTTATGTAGCAAACGGATTATTGATACGAGAAGTTTCTGGTCATTACACTTCTTATGTAGCAAACGGATTATTGATACGAGAAGTTTCTGGTCATTACACTTCTTATGTAGCAAACGGATTATTGATAGGAGTAGTTTCTGGTCATTACACTTCTTATGTAGCAAACGGATTATTGATACGAGAAGTTTCTGGTCATTACACTTCTTATGTAGCAAACGGATTATTGATACGAGAAGTTTCTGGTCATTACACTTCTTATGTAGCAAACGGATTATTGATACGAGTAGTTTCTGGTCATTACACTTCTTATGTAGCAAACGGATTATTGATACGAGAAGTTTCTGGTCATTACACTTCTTATGTAGCAAACGGATTATTGATAGGAGTAGTTTCTGGTCATTACACTTCTTATGTAGCAAACGGATTATTGATACGAGAAGTTTCTGGTCATTATACTTCTTATGTAGCAAACGGATTATTGATAGGAGTAGTTTCTGGCCAATACACTTCTTATGTAGCAAACGGATTATTGATAGGAGTAGTTTCTGGTCATTACACTTCTTATGTAGCAAACGGATTATTGATACGAGAAGTTTCTGGTCATTACACTTCTTATGTAGCAAACGGATTATTGATAGGAGTAGTTTCTGGTCATTACACTTCTTATGTAGCAAACGGATTATTGATACGAGAAGTTTCTGGTCATTACACTTCTATTGTAGCAAACGGATTATTGATACGAGAAGTTTCTGGTCATTATACTTCTTATGTAGCAAACGGATTATTGATACGAGTAGTTTCTGGCCAATACACTTCTTATGTAGCAAACGGATTATTGATACGAGTAGTTTCTGGTCATTACACTTCTTATGTAGCAAACGGATTATTGATAGGAGTAGTTTCTGGTCATTACACTTTTTATGTAGCAAACGGATTATTGATACGAGAAGTTTCTGGTCATTCATTACACTTCTTATGTAGCAAACGGATTATTGATACGAGTAGTTTCTCATCAGTGCACTTCTATGTAGCAAACGGATTACTGATACGAGTAGTTTCTGGTCATTACACTTCTTATGTAGCAAATTATTGATAATTTCCGATAAGGATACTGTTTATATATACAGTGTGAGTTAAAAGTATGGATACACTCTGTTTAGTTTTTGATAAAAAAAGATGAAGGGCTGGAGCTTGGGATTTCTAGGAAATAGAAGTTAACGTTTTAGTCATTGTTACAGTTGCTCATTTCTCCAAAATGGAATTTTGGGGGAGCGGCTCAAAATGTTTAAATGTAAAGACTCATTAAGTGACACCTCGTTTGAAAGGACTTGATAAAAGAAGATGAACAGTGGAAACTAGAGCTTTGTATCTCAACCCAATACAAAATGACAGCTCATTTAAATTAATTAAGTGTAGAGCATGGACGGATTCTGCTCAACCTTCGATGGACAAAGATAGAAAAATAAAACTCAGTACATCCCTCTAGGAAACAAAAGCGAGACATTTCCCCAAAATGGGCTTTTTGGGGGGTAGTGTAAAATTGTAAAATGTTAAGTTAAAGCAGCACTAGTAATTACAATAATTACGTTAAGCAATAAAACTGATAAAACTAACCTGTGATTTTTATATAAGATGTCCAAACTGCTGTCCCAAGACAGTTTGACAATGTCCAGGTGTGTTGTAAAAATTTTTAATACTCACGTGTGTTAGGCTGTACGGATTTTTTTAATTTCCGCGACTGTTCTGTTCCTAATGTCATTAATGCACGAAGGTTTCCTTTTATAGACGTTGTTTTTAATGTGACCCCACACAAAGTAGTCAAGTGGAGATAGATTTGGCGATCTTGGTGGCCACTCGATACTTCCTCTTCTGCCTATCTAGCGATTTGGAAAAATATTGTTTAAATATTCGTGGACAAGCAGGCCATAGTGTGAAGGTGCCCCATGCTGCTGAACCAAACTTCATTACAGTTGTTGGTTGCTAATTGGATAGCTGGATAAAACCTGTGTTTTTGTTACATTTCCTAGTATACCTTGGCATTGAGGTTTCCATAAATAAGAAGGGCCAAATCGATCCTCCACGACGCCAAGCCAAACGTTTAATTTTTCAGGGTGCTGGGTATGTTGCTCATTTAATAAAGGGTTAACATCAGCCCAATAACGAGCATTGTGTCTTTTAACGTTACTTTCTGTGTATCATGAAAGTTGCTTTATCTGAGAAAGCAATGTTGTTTAATCTAATTGTATTATTATCAATGTTCCGCATCATTATTTCATAAAACTCTACTCGATAATCAAAGTCGTCCACATTTATCTCATGATCTAAACGAATCTTTTACGCTTTATAACTAGTGTCATGTAAAACTTTACAAACTGATGTTTGAGATGTACCTAATATTTGACTAACATTTCTTGTTGAGACGTGAGGATCTTCTACAACAGACGTAAAACGTGAAATGACAATACTTCGTTTGTAGCCGATTTTGGTCGTCAGGTTTGGGGCGGTCTCTAACGCTGCCTGTTTTCTGGAAACGATGAAATGTTTTTTGAACTCCTAATTTAGATATAGGGGTTCGATTAGGAGAAGTGTCGTTAAATAAATTCCTTACTTCATCATAAGATCTCACCTGGTCTCCGTAGCCTCGCATCATCAGGATCATAATACTAACCTATACTCTAACTCTATAGTTTATATACTATCCCAGTACTACACGTAGATATTATTAATAATTAATTTAACCGACTCTCAATAGTTTATATACCAATTTAATTAGTCAAATTAGCTTTAAATTATCTATCAACCTACTCATTAGTTCACATATTAATACAAATAGATCTCAATTTATAAACTATCATAAACTTGCATAAATGTGTATTGTTACGTTAGTTGTGAATTACAATGTTGCAGGTTTATAAATAAATTAAAATTTAGAACTGCAACGTAAAACATAACTTTTAATACGCACTGAAGTAGTCAAATACGTTTGGACAATGAAATACATCAAATGCCATAAAATCTAGATGCCACTCAGATTATGTCATATACAGGGTGTACATAAAGTCCTGCACGGGTATAATATTTTCTAAACGATAACAGATAAATAAACAAGATTTGGTACATCAATACTACACCTAAAAATCTACTTTTTGAAGGAACTATCAGTTTTCTGTAATATCATGGGGACGTCCCACAAGGAGTCAGAAGGAAATCTTAAATAGGAGCATAGGTCAATATGGACATCATTTTAAAGGGCTTATCTAGCAGAGTGTAATGCCGCAAACCGCACTCAAAAAGATTGATCCAGTAAAAAATGGCGGCTGTTCAAAGATTTTACTTGGTTACATTTTATTAGTAGCCATAACCCCAGTAAAGGAAAACTGCAACCAAACGAATACTGCAGCTAACTACTACATTATGCTTGTCAGTTGTACAGAAGTGAATTATGACATTAGTTATCCTCAAGGGTTACAAATTTGGTCCTAATATATTGATACGGGGAAAACCTGATAACAGTAACAATTAGAAATCTCAGCGACCTATGACGATCGGAAACACTTCCTGTTTTCATAAAGTGTTGAACAGTTCTCCCTACAGTTGTTCTAGAAATTGGCTGCCTCTCGTGAAAGTAGTCATTAAATAAATGGCATGCTTCCTCGTGTGATCGTCTATACGTTCACGTTCGTCAAGCGACATAGTGTAGTTGAAGAACTACAAGCAATACGACAAACTCTTTTGTACTAAAGCGCACTGATAAAATGGATGGACAGCACTACTAAAACAAGAAAACTAGAATAGCCTACTATGAATAGACTGGCTAATAGGAAAGTCCTAACTGCGACCCAAAGATAAGAGATTTCTAATTGTTACTGTTATCAGGTTTTCCCCGTTATCAATATATTAGGACCAAATTTGTAACCCTTGAGGATAACTAATGTCATAATTCACTTCTGTACAACTGACAAGCATAATGTAGTAGTTAGCTGCAGTATTCGTTTGGTTGCAGTTTTCCTTTACTGGGGTTATGGCTACTAATAAAATGTAACCAAGTAAAATCTTTGAACAGCCGCCATTTTTTACTGGATCAATCTTTTTGAGTGCGGTTTGCGGCATTAAACTCTGCTAGATAAGCCCTTTAAAATGATGTCCATATTGACCTATGCTCCTATTTAAGATTTCCTTCTGACTCCTTGCGGGACGTCCCCATGATATTACAGAAAACTGATAGTTCCTTCAAAAAGTAGATTTTTAGGTGTAGTATTGATGTACCAAATCTTGTTTATTTATCTGTTATCGTTCAGAAAATATTATACCCGTGCAGGACTTTATGTACACCCTGTATAACATAACGTAAATATCAAGTAATGGCGATAATATATAAATTCGCGCTTGGTACAAAGCTAAGTGAACGGAATTACTATAGCTCCATCGTAAATACTGTACACGTGGTTTTATTTTAGTACAATTATTTATACGGTATTGTGTATTAAAGGTTATTTTCATTGAATTTAAAAGGTTCTCCTGCTTGGAGGATGAAATTTTCTGAGTTACAGTGCAAATACTCCTCACACAGATTGAAACATGCTATGTTTGTTATTTATGTTCCAAACAAAATTAACAACTCGATTATTTTGTATACCCTAATTGAAATACAAATTATTATACAAGGTGATACACGAAAATGTACAAAAACCTTGAATTATTTGAATTCTACAATTCAAATCATATCATTGTTGAACAGCTGCTTATTGTATTTGCCAACTTATAAAATAAAAATTTCCCGCAAAAATCATTCTGTGATTTTAAATCAGGTTAAATCAAGCCATACAGAATGTCGGCAGCACCTGAATACACTGTTCAACTCAATCTACTATATTAAATAATTTTTCATTTAAGAATTTTAATTTAATTTTTTCAATGGGTTATTAATAAAGTTGTTGTTAGTCAAATGTAAAAGGCGTGTTGCACTGCTATGAATAAAAGTTAATTTAATCAAACATCAATAATTAGCTTTCTGTGTACTTTATTTACACAATTCAGAATAAAATTTTCTACGAGTTTTATCAAACATCTTGATCTGTCTGTTGATGAAATAATAAATTTATTGTTACCCAAAGATTAAAAATGTGTTTTTCACCCATTTTGTGAATTTGACACATGTTTTCTCAAATACTACCTAACTTGCAGTCCTAGGACGTGTTTTATTCCATTTATTAGATCACAAACCATAATGAACGATTAAATTCACCTCTTAATCTAATCTACCTTATCAGAATTTCAGGAAGACCTCGTTTTACAAGGAAGGTAACCTGAAATCTGGGCGAAACCGTTGGCTATCCGTAACTTGCTAACAAAGCATTTCCGGACCCATGTTTATATAAACTCGTTTAGTTATTTTTACCTGTAGTATGAGCTCCCAAAGTTTCTGCATATCTTCTTGGATCACACTGTATACAAAAGCAGGAAAGAGAATCCCCATATGTTAGTAAACACCTGTCTTTAATTCTTTATTTCTTCAACAGTTTGCATTAGTTCTGAACATGTCAACATATAAAATACTCAATACTAGCAGTATTAAAACAATAGCTTTATTTGAAAGTAACTGGATTTTGTGGGATAGTTTCCATTGGTCAGTGGTGTGGTAAATCAGTTTACGTTTCGAGACCTCTTCCTCAAGTGACTAATTAGCCTAACATAGGCTATAACTGCAAAATAAAAACAAATCTTACCAAAGCATTCTGACACTCACACTGCACGTATTAATACGTATCTCACAATAATATCAAGTGGGAGAATTGACACCGGCGTATTAATAAGCGAGCCCCACGTTTTGATTACTACCTCGGGACAGCTACGTGTTTACCGCTTTGCTCGACCACGCGCATGCGCACATTGCGTCCTGTGTGCCGTGGAGTTGGTTAGTTTGTAATATTATGTTCTTTTGTAGATTGAGCAGGACACTTTGGTTACGTTTCCAGCATGTATTGTTGTAGGTGGTTCGTACTTACTTAGGGGGTACCAACTGCAGTAACATTGCCTTTTGCCCTAAAATAGTTATGAAGTATCGCAGTAGACATAATAATGTTGTACACACCGTCTATACTGCATTGCAATGGTCGAAAATATAACCTCCACCGTTAAACAAGTATTCCGGAAGTGTTTTCTACAATTCGTCTGCACCTCCCTACTCTATAGTTAATAAACTCTCTCTCCTAAACGTTAAGATACTTCTGTGGGTAAGAACGAACCAAGTATAGTTGCAATGTAAACACTTCATCTCCCACTATAACGTAGGAACTTTAGGCCCTCTTGCTACCAAAGGTTTGTGTTCAGGCGCCAAAAGGCTGTAGCTTGTTATCCGGAAAGAGCGCTTTTCAGGGAAATAGAGGTATCACATTCCTTTCCGTATGATCCTACGTCAAGTTGTACTCAGCTTCAACAAGTCCTAGCAACAGAGTATAATAGTAATTTTTATAGTTGTAGTGCAATGACCCTGAAAATGTTGGGCGCTGAATTGTAACATGTTTACCGTCCCCCATATTTACATCTACACATTCCCGACCAATCACAAGTGAGCAACTGTCGGAAACAAGGTAGACGAGAAAGGGCCTACGTAGCGTATGACGAAGGCGGAGTCGCCGACGTATAATACGTGGACTACGGCAGTGTAGGAAGGGCTTAGGATGAATTTTAAATGAACAAGTAAGTTTGTATTTAATTAAACACCAGTAATGAAATATTTGTTTCAAAATATTGTTTTCAACAATTTGTCGTTAATGAAGTATCAAAATGTCGTAGAAAGAAATATTTTAAATTCATTTTGAACTGGTTTGAATTATTCTTTCTAGTTTGCGAATCTTTCGTGGCAACTCATTGTACATTGACAATCATATACAATATGGGCTCCTCTCACACCCCACTAATGAAGTGACTGACGATCGACAACATAACTACTAACCATATTAGCCTTCTCTTGTAGGCTAATAATAAATGAACCGTCTAGATGTATTGTAGTCAGTTACTTACGCTTCACTCCTCTCGTCCACAAGTATGAGGTGATCGTAGTAGATCCGCAAATGACTGTATATACCAATGTATTTAAAATGTCTATCGTCGTTACTAAAAGAAAAAACTTCAATAAACTAGCATATCAATTAGTAACGCCTTTATTCAATACAACTTCGAGACACAACACAACATTACAAAAGATTGCAATCGAAAGAACTTTCAACATACGCTCAGTTATTAAAAAATGATTAGCCTTTTATATATCTATCTCGATTCTGCTAACATAAGCTCAGCTGGCTGTGTGTATCTATCTCGATTGGATTATTGATCTCGTACATAAAACACTAAGTTCAGGAGTTATCCTAATAATAACGTACCTACGTCAATATCCTTCCTATAACACCCAAACTTAGTGAATGAATAAGTAAATTGAATAATTGAAGTTTTTAACTCAAGTCCTTATATAGTTCACGTCACCATTGGCCGGAGTTTGTACCGAAGAGATTGTACGTCTTTCTCTTCTCACTCTCGGTCTTTCTCCTCACCAGCCATGTTGTTGACTGAGCTTTTCCACCGCTTTCAAGTCGCTTACATGGGATTGGTGGAGTCACTTCCATCATGTTTACGCCCAGCCCTGCGCTGTACCCGTTCATCTTACTGATGAGGGCGTGATTACGTCGTAAGACCAGGTCACCAGGTTTGAAGCTACGTTCCTCAGCAATATCATAACTTTTACGTGTTCAACTCTAGCTCGTGCTCCGTTTATATTCTTCCTGGTTCGCCCTCTGCCAACCCACCACGTTAACGTCTTCATCCTTGTTTTGTGCGTAGATTCTCCAATCAACAGCTTGGCGAAGTTGACGCCCAAGGAACAGCTCGTCAGTACAGTAACCAGTTATGCGATTTACTCATGAGCGGAGAGCGAAGAGTGATGGGGGGAAGTTGTTTGTCTCAGGTTTTATGTTTTTTTGTGTGTATTAGATAAATTTGTAACAATTTCTAGTTCTTTATTCCTTCGCTCAGTTGGGTTCGCCTGAGAGTTGTCCAGTGTTCCACCTTCCATTCTCCGAGCGTTTTCTGCTATTACCTGAAAGTTAATTGGTTACCGTTATCTGTTAACTTGTAGCAAGAATGACCGTAACGATTGAAGATCTCTACTTTCAAAATTGACAAAATTTGAGCTGTAGTTGCTTCTGGGTTAGAAAAGCTTCCACCCAACGGGTGAACAATTCAGTAATCACCAGTATGTTTGTTTTCCCTCGTGAACCCCTTGGATATGCTCCCAAGAGGTCGAGTGCGACTACTTCCCAACGTTGATAACATCGTCTCGCTTGCATGGATTTGTTAGCTTTCTGGTTACGAGTTTCGTGTAGTTACATACTAAACATGCTTTGATGTCGTTAGATATGTCTTGACGCATGTGTACCCAGAAAAAAACGCAATCGCATAGCCTGATATTTCCACCTAATTTCTGGATGACTAGCTTCTACATAGTCGTAATATTTCTGAATGACAGATATTTCTGGAAAGAGTGCTAGTCAGACGAGACGAATATTTTAAAATAGCATTCTTTACTTTAAACCTTTGAAACAAATTCGAAAATGTTTTGGAACTCCTTCAATATTTGTTGCTCTTTTAGCCATCTACGCTTTCATTTGTATATAGTCTTGATCATTCTCTTGATATGTTCTTATTTCATCGACATGTGATGAATCAAGTCATCAATACCGGATATTTTGGACTCTTTCGAAAACGAGGAAGAATTTCTCTTTCATTTAAGTATTTCTCTTCTCACTTCGGCTGACAAGTTGGATTCTTTAATAGACTGTCTGCTGCTCTTTTGGAAGTACCAGGTATACGGATTACATCGAAGTTGTATCTGGCCAAAAGCAACGTCCAACGTGTCAATTTCGACTTAGTACCTTGAGCACTATGAAGCCATTGAAGAGCGGGGTTTGAAGTTGTACATTGAATGGCCCTCATCAGTGTACAACTTAAACTTCCTACCTTCCAAATATCCAAGGTATTTCCCAACAAACCAAATCACAGCCAAGGCCTTCTTTTCAGCAGTACAGTAACGGCTTTCTGCTGGTTGAAGTTTCCGGCTAGAATCATCTCTTATCTTCATATCATATCTTTTCCGCCTTCACTCCCTTCCTGAAACAAAAGTGTCCGTAATCCGAAATCGCTTGCATCAGTTTGAAGGCAAAGTTTTCTGTTTGGATTAATATAGACTAATCGTGGTGCCTGGCAGATTGTCTCCTTTATAGATTTAAAAGAATTCTCTTCTTTTTGTGACCACTTGAATGGTCGATCTTTGTTTGAATAAGTCGGTTATGAAGCGGCTTTAGACTCGAAGTATGGAACAAAACTACTATACCAAACACAGATTCAAAGAAATTGTTTAGATTGCCGTTTTGTCTTCGGTCTTTTGGCCTCCTTGATTGCTTTATTTCTCTCCCACTGTCTTTAAAACCTTCTGGTGTTAAAACATATCCTAACTATTCAACTTTTGATGGCATAAAACGGTATTTGCTTAAACGGTGTTAGACCATGCATTTTAAGTCTATCGAGTATTCGAGTTAAGTGAAATATGTGTTTTTCTACATTCTTGCTACGGATTAAAATGTCGTCTAAATACACCTGGCAAAATCGCCCAATATAACCAGACAGTACTTTATCCATTAGCCGTACAAAAATGCTGGTGCATACTTCAAACCAAATGACATGACTTTACACTGATATAGACCTCGTGTAGTAGTACACGCAGTTAATGGTCTTGAACTCTCATCTACTTCCACCTGCCAGTATCCAGAATGTTAAGAATACTGAAAACACAGTTACCATTTATTTGTACCAGTGTGTTCCGTAGATCTTGCATAGGACAAGCGTCTGGTAGAGTCTTCACCTTCAGTTTACGGAAATCGACACATTTTCTTCTTCGGTAAAACGATTGGTGATGCCCAGCTGAATGGGCTTTGTTCAATAAAACTTCCATTTTCCATTTATAGAATTTTATGGATTACAACATTTCTTTTATCCGGATTCATAAATAGCCACTTTCTGTTTCTGTTCTTTAATATATTTGATAGTAACCGGGGCTTCTTTGAATACTCGGTTCCATCCCCCCAGTAACCAGGATGGGGAGAATTTAGTTTTCCGCCGTTGGACACTTGTCTTTCATGTGTCCAACCTTGCTACAGTTGTAACATTTTCTCATAGAAGCTTCGATCACACTTAACTCTTGTGATATCGTCTTCTTTCTAGGATGTCTCTCAATTCAGCGAATGATTTCGGGCTTGAAACTTTGACCAAAGATCTTATCTTATCTTGCAGCTCTGGAATTTATGTCACGGACTCGTCACTATATGCCTTTTACAGATGGACTCTCTGGTACAAGTGGTATTTTTGATCAACAAAAGCACTTTCTCCCATTCCGGTTGGTTGTATCTCCGTTAAAAACCTTACGAAAAATTCCTTTCTGAAAATCTTCCCATTCCAAATTCAAGCCGCTTATAATTTGGAACAAACTAGCAGCAGATCCTTATCTAAATGTAGATCTCTTGAGGCAAATTAGTTTTTTTCGAGAGCGCTCGACATTTCTGGACGAAAATTCTTGGGCATTGTTCAAGTCGTCCATAGTATTCCTTCACGACTTTCGGATCTACTGTCATTCCACGTAATATATTTTGATAGATTTCGGTAGCTGTAAAATTTACATCTGTATTTTTAATCAATGGAATATATCAGATTTGGTACCTACTTATTTCTGCAATTATTTTTTCCATATCGTCTTTCATGTATTTATTTTTTTCGGTCTAGTCCTTCAACTCAACCTCTGTTACTTCTAATGATTTTACCTTGTCACTTACCTCTTTCAACCATATTTGTTACGTAGAACCAAACTCTTTAATCAACTTAGAGTGAGTTTTTAATTTATTTTGCATTTCGCTTAACTAAACTTCTGATTGGGATTCAATTTGTGTTCGGAACTCTCCCAATTGATTACGGAAAGGTTAGGACTGTCCTTCAATTTGAGTGCTAACAGCCTCTTGCATTTTAAATGTATCCAGTATTCCTGTATTTTCTACGAGTACATAGTTTTGGATGTAGAATTTATCTGAATTTATTACATTATTTTCAAGATCCAGATTCAATCTCTCAATTAATTTGGCTTTTCGACCTCCAACAGGCAAGCTTCGATTTTGTGAAAGAATTTTCTTAAAAAATAGTCTATTGTTTAAAATATCAGAAAGAAAAATTAAATTTCTTTTTAAATAAACGGCTCAGCAAATCATTGTTTTGTATTGAAAACGAGAATTTGAAAGTAACAGTTACCTTGTTCCGATGTTTAAGATGATTCCACTTATGTTTTCAAATTATAGAACCTTTTTTAAACCGAATATTTTCTTGTTTAGCATTGAAAATATTTCCAGTCCTGTCACGGTCGCCAATTATTATCGTCGTTTCTAAACCAAAGACTTCAATAAACAAAATATCAATTGGTTACGATATTTATTCAATACAACTTCGAAACAAAACACAATAAAAGAGTGCAATCGCAAGAACTGCCAACATACGCTCAGCTGTTCAACAATGATTAGCTGTATATACAATTATCTCGATTCTGCCAACATACGCTCTAACAATGCTCAGCTGTTTGTGCAACTATCTCGATTCGTTCTAGAACATGGATTACTGATTACACATTAAAATACTACTAAATTACAATTAATAAAAAAGTTAATTTCAAGAATATAATCCTCCTGTTCATAAGCCAAAATCTTGTTCTGGACCATTAATTGTTCTTTTGGTATTCGCATGAATAACTTTACCAATCATTTTATCTCGGCAAGTCTAGAACGCGTTCTGACCATCGTCACTTAATTAGGTATGATGAAACCGGGACAGCAGCAATAAACAAATTAATTTCAAGAATAGAATTCTCCTATTGATAAGCCAAAATCTTGTTTTAGGGCCGTTAATTGCCCATTTGCTAATCGCATGAATACCTTTACCAATGATTTTGTCTCAGCAAGTCATTCATATATAACTATCAGGTATGGAACAAATCATACTAGGAATAAATTAAATTACAGTGACCATAAATATGAACTTTTGACGTATATTCTTGATCGAAGCAACAAGGCAAACTCAACATTGGCGTCGGAAATATAATTAAATCAAACCAGCAGTTACCATACACGTGCAAAACCTATGGAATTCCGTGCGAAACCGCGGGTAACTCCTAGTATAAAATAAAACTAAAACTGCTTGGTTAAGCAAGAGCCTAACCAAAGATGGTAAGATGAACATGTTTGGTTTATAAAGAAAAGTAAAAAAGTAAATACTATGTTACTTTAACAATGATTAATTATTTAAAACATGTAAATTATTAGTAACTACATATTATATTGAACATAAATTAATACCTAAGGATACAACTGCATTTTGCTTAAACGAAGACAATTTACTGCCTACAGTGTTAATCTCGCTTATTTCCGAAGTGGAGGCGATGTTTCAGCTACAAAAAGAATAAAGGATAATATTGGAAGCATTAATTATAAGTGTTTTGCCATCATTATTAGCTTAAGTATTATAATTATTTTGTGTACGAACTCGACAGGTCCTTCTTACAATCGTGTCGTCGTTTGTCAGTGCGATAAATCTGGATAACAATGTCCTAGAGACTTGATATTAGGTACATAGATTCCTCTTGGTCCATTGAATAACTTTATAGATTTTTGCTATCAAAAGATAGCAAAGTTAAAATTATACTGGTATATGCGTGACTATGATCGCGAGGAGGAAGACGCAGAATAAACAAAGTAGTAAATAAACAGAGTTACATAACATTTTTGCAGTAACTTAACAACACATGTGATGAATTTACTTTGTTGGATTGGTTGACTTCATATACAGATTGAACATTTAAACTTAAGAGCCTGAAGAGGCTTGTGAAGCGGCTTTCTCCTTGAGGTTTCCTCCATTAGAACATTGATAAACCTCATTAACTTTTTTTTATACTATTTTAAAGTTGATACGTATCCAAATTTTTTTATAGTATTTTTGGTACAGTGCATACTTTTTGAATATTTAATTGATGAAATACAAAAGAAATTGAGATATTCTTTCAGAAAAATCTCTTACAATTTCAAATACACTAAAATACGTTTCGATACCTATTAATGATATCTTTAAAATGGGACATCTCCTATAATTCTACTTCTTCAATAAGGTAGTAGAGGTACACGATATTTAACAATGGTCTTATGCGGCTACAATCAAAATGGCCGCAAGTGCAGCCGGCTCTTAAATTAAAATATACTTGAAATACACTGAAACATTAACTTAAAACAAGTTTTTAGAACATCGACTTCCGCCCACTGGAACTATATTCCACTGCACATGTCAAACAGCATACTACACAAGAATAACTGTGTTACAAAAAAAGAATACTTTGAGTTCAGTTCTATATTTTTAAAATATACAATTCACCAAACATGTAGCCTATACTCGTTAGCCCCTCTTACTAATACGCATATGATGAGAACACTGAACTCTTATCCAAAAACATTGAGCTCAATAAATAAATGTTGTGTCATATTCCAAACTTAAATAACAATACTTACTACTACTACTACAATTCATAATACTTGTACAGTTCTTAACCCAATCAAGATAGGAACTCTTTGGGTGTATATAAATATGTTCAGGCCTTTAACTTTTACATAACTTTTAAAACCGTGGTTATCACAGGTCTTAAAACCACGGATCTAGACCGAGCATTTGCACCCCCTGCAACACACAGTCCTTCACTGGCGCACGGAATGGCAGCGTAGCTTAGTCCACAAGTCGACACACCCCACACAACAACTAAAATGTTGTTAAGTCGTCAAAGGATTGCCTCGAGTTCTTGTTATATACGTTACTCCATGGTCGTTACATTCTCTCGGGTCCTTAGATATTCCGTTATATTTGTTTGTTATATGAGGAATAATAGTAGCAAAATAAAGTTGAAAACCATAAAATAAGGTACATGAAAAAACTTTTACGCGTACAGTACCTACCACACCTTTGTTTTATATATAAAGGGTATAAAGAAAGTCCCGCACGGGCTTGAGAATTCCCGAACGATTACAGGTAAAACAATAAATCTTGTTACATTACTGCACTTATAAGTTTAATTTTTTAAGTAACTAACATTTTTTGTCATGTCAAGGGGATGACCCGCAAGGAGCCAAAAGAAAATTTTAAATGAGTGCATAGGTAAGTAGTACATAGAATTAAAGGTCTTTATTAGCAGAGTACAATACTGCAAATCCGACCTCAAAGGGCCCACTTAAAAACAATATTATGCTGGTTTAAAGTTTGAAACATTTACAATGTAGGTCCTGTTCTAGATAGTGTAATATTCTTTTTTTGGCTCAATTTGTGAAAGTTAAACTTAGTAAACGAATACTTGACTTATGATATAGTTTTTAAGGTAGTTAGTGACTCTTCACATCCAATGGAGGATGGTCTACAAGGAGTTCGGCAAGACATTTAACATAAGCATGGCTCAAATTGTACATTGTTTTAAAGTGTAATGTAAGATGTACATCATGTGAAGTCCAAAGCCCAACCTAAAAATAATTAATAATTTTCTATTATAATAACTGATACCAGGTTTTTTCTCTTTAGCATTCATCTCTGATAAACAACCCCTTTATAACGATGTACATCTTGAGCTATGCTTACGGTAACAACTCCTTGTAGACCATTCTCCATTGGATATCTACTACCTGTGATGTACAACTCGAACTATGCTCTCATTTAAGATTTTCTTCTCACTCCTTGGCCTATCCTCTTGACATGACAAAAAATGATAGTTTCTTCAAAAAGTAGATTTATAGGTGCAGTAATGACGTATCAAGTTTTATTGCTTTACCTGTAATCGTTCGGGAGTTACCAAACCAGTGTTGGACTTTTTTTACACCCTGTGTATGTTGATGGCATGATTTTCCTTTTATATACAACATTTGCAACAACCAATACACCGGTGCAGAGCGTCGGAGCTGGTAAATTAAGATTTTAATAACGATACACAATTTACGATTGGCGTGGCAATAAGTAACATAACCTATCTACAGGGGCTAGACTAGGTCGTGACCGGCCGGGATAGCAGTGGCGCATGCGCGGCATTCAAATGACACGACCAGCTGACGTTTGGCGCCAACCTTGAAACAGCTGATAGCTCGACGGACCCCAGCACATCGTGGCATCGCGCCTCTGCTGTCGCTTTCTTGTGGATAGGTTATCGTTATTTTTTCTGTGTTGACTTTGGATATAACCTAAACTATCACTACTGACATGATGCTTATTTGAACATAGTAAACTATTCGCCTAACCGACTTGACTCATGTAGGTTACTAACAACAAGGCTGACAGGATTTGAGTAGTGGAGGAATAGTCTGATAGTATGTATATTATGTTTTCTTGTAACTCTATATTATTAAATATAAATATTTTTATAATTCATTAGCATTGAGTCACTAAAATCGAAGCTATATAGATAAAACATCATAAAAAATACAATTTTTATGGATTTGACACGAATTCTTATTTTTTTAATGCAGTATGTAACTTCAGATCTGAGTTAAAATCCAGACCTCAGATGCACGGCCTGCAGCTAACTAGGTTTTTTTTTATAGTGAGCCCTCTTCAAAGCCGGCTGTACTGTTAACCATCTTGATGTAGTCTCATAAGAACAATGTTACATCTGATTTTATTTCATGAGCCTTTTTTGGTAGTTAAGAGACTTCCATTGAGCTAGGGAGGGTACTGCAACGCAAGAGTGAGCTGAAATCGATTATTGTCACTACATTTTAACATTTACTTGACACTCTATTATCTGTCTACTTTATAAATAAAGGTTAAAAAAGTACCAACAGATGATGTACGAGTTGGGTTAGTTACACTACATGTATTAGTAATATGTCACATGTAATACTCTTATGTAATATTGTACTCAGTTTGTTTACATAGTTATGTATTTTGTTATTTTCTCGTTGCCATCATGATTACAAATAAGGCCAATGTAAAAATATTCGCTAACGCTCAACCAAATTGTATGGAGTGACATGCACCATCATAGAACTCAATGTTGCTTGTATTATATAAATAATTCTTCGTGCCAAATTCCAAGTCTATAGGTCAGTTTGTTATCGAGCTATCGTGGAGACAGACAAACAGACAGATGAAATTTTCCAGTCTTTCGAGTGATAGGCTTCGCTAAAGCTCAGCCAATAAAAAAACTACTTCCAAGACATCATAAGGTAATCCTGCTAACGGCCGTTAAATTTATCGATATGACAATGAACTGTTCCAGGAATATATTCCGAATTCTCTAAAAGCTTTCTGGTGGATGAAGTATTTAACGGAATCAACTTATTCATGAAAATGGGTTTTTTAATTTTATTCCAAGATGACCACGTATCTAAATACTATTGGTGAGTAGTACAGTAAATACTTTACTTGTAAGTATTTGTAATTTATTCAGTTTTTATTGGATATAAACATATCTAACTAACACAGTGTTAACTAGAAAGCCTACATGATATCGTTCCACTCTTAAAATAATAAGAAAACCCATTTGCAAAACATTACTATTTGTATAATGTCTCTAGAAAAACTAAAGGTTACGGAATTTATAAACTTGGGTAAGGCTTTACAGAAAGCTAGAGGACTGCAATTGGCCCAGCCCCAATTTGATTAACTTAATACACACTGCAACGTGGATGGGCACCTCAATCTAACGGATATCTCTTAGCATGTATGTTGTATTAACAGTTTTGTACCATTGAATTTCAGTGGATAAATAACAGAATATCAAACTCGTAGCAAATAAGAAATTCAAATGTTATATACCTGTAATACCTAAAAAACTATTAAATTTAACTGTGTTTAATTACTATGTTCAAGTACTTTATTTTCATTGTAATAATTTTGTTTTATTTCGTGAACGTTTTGATGTTTTCTACCGCTAAAGCCCTGAGTGTTCCAGACAGTACGCTGTGGTTCTGTAACTGCATGCGAGTTTCCCTCGACGAAAGACGCATTGACAAATTGTCCTTGTGTCGATTTGTCAAGTGAGAACAGATACTTCATTGTCAGCGACAAGCACCGCACGTCTATTCGTTTCATTGCACCATGTCATTTGGGATAATACCATTCTAACAGTTTTTGGCAGTCATTGTTGGGGAAAGACACCTCTACGACTGGCTGGACGCTGGGAATTGATTAGGATTTTCCCTCTACGTTTTTAGTTGTACCTTTGAGCGTACTAGTCACATAAGTAATACAATCAAAGGTTATAATTGGTCGTTCTAATAAGGACGTTTCCTTTGGATTATTTTCGCCATTATATTTCCTTGTATTCAATGTCAACTCGAAATACGTATTGAAATCGGACTTACTGTATGGTAAGTTTGGGCTATGTAAGTTTTGCATGAACTCTATGAATTCTGTGTAAAACAGTTTTATGAAGTCTACACTGCAATTCATTCTTCAGATAATAATAATAATTATATGTGTTATTCGCCTATAGACGATTACATGTTATCCCGGCCGTCAAAGTGAAGAAGTGATACATTTTTGTAAGGTCTATACAATCGACGTGAACTATAAACTGCATCTTTTAAAGGTTGATTTTTTGTTAGACCATGGCATTTCTAGTTCTGTGTTTAATTTTAAGTTGAAACAGATTCGTGTCATCTTCATACTGGACGATTTTTTCGTAATGGAGCGATGAACTAATGTTGCTGACCTAAAATAATAAGAGTAATATGATAAGAAGTATGCATCCCTGAGGAAGACCATGTACCAACCCCCTTCCCCTTGATTGCACATATGCAATTTGGAGATATCGTTTTCTATTACTGAGATATAACTTGAGCTACTCTTTGTATCCGTGATACTCCAGTGTGTGAATTAAGATATACCTCGGAACACAGATAGAAGAGTAGACTAACATCGAGAAGAGGAAAATTGCCTGAAAACAAAACTTCAGGTCTATAGCTGAACGCATTCTCGAGATATGGGTTGGTTGACTCTCGGCAAAATACCATAGAGGACATACTTACCTCCTAATTTAACCCAATCTTGCCTCTATAGAAATGAAGATTGCAAAATATCAAGTCTGTAACTTGTTTCACTCTCGAGATACTCTGCGGACGACAAACGGACATATACAACAAGAATTTTACCATCCCACTGATTTGTAGCAAAATCCAAGTGAATAGATCAAACCGTTATCGAGATATCCTTCAGTGTTAGACTTCGCAACGCTTAGCGAAATTATCAAAGTTAGCAGTTAATTGCATGTGCCAATGGACGGATATGTACCATGTTTCCTTTCCTAACACTCAGCCAATCAATGACATTCTTCTACGAGAATATTCCCGAATTGAGTTCTAATTTTAATGAAATTTACAAGTTTAACACACAGTTAAGGAATTTGGTTGATATAATACAAGTTATGTTAATAATGAAACGATATTGGGTTCTAATCTAAAATTAAGTAATCATTACTGCCCAGGTTGAGGTTCCAGGCGCGAGGTGGGCCACCATGCCGCATCAGCGGTACTGTTGAAGCGATCCTAGTTAAGTTTAATCTTATGATCGTTGAAAATAAGAAACTAATGCAAACCTATGCCTTATCAATTTATATACACAAATCTTAGTTCTTAAAACTAAAAATTCATAAAATGTTCTAGTTTATTTCATGCCAAAGTTAGAATTAAACCATTTTCAGAGAATTATTTGATTAAGGACTTCAAAGAGACTTATCTGTATTTAGTGTTATGATAGGTTACAAAACGGTAAGTTTAATCTATTTTTATAGTGTATATTTTAAACATTTAGTGCTCCCCCCCTTCCACTTGTGCGGTAGCACGGATTACACTGGTCTAGAGCCGCCCCTGGTATATTTATTATAATTTCGTTAATAATTTGGGTGTTTTTTGCTTTTAACATTTTCTTCAGATATATAGATTAGCTCGTTAAATGACACTAAGTTTGCATTTTTTTTTTCAAGGAATAAACTCATATTCGTATCTAAGTTTGTCTCTAAGAACGTAAGTAACATGCTAATTGGAAGAAGTTACAAATATCCTAACTTGATTTACACTTGATTCTGTTGAAATCAATTAGTATGACTTATATTTTAGATCATTATAATTTTTGAAAGCTTAAAGAACTTTCCAGAAAGGTCAGATAGCATTTCTCAATTTTGTATTTTTTAGTTCAAGTTGCATCATTTAGGGCATCGATCTTATTTATGTTTTGTTGGAAGGAAAGTCATTCTGGACACCTAGTAAGTTGCTAAGATAGTTATTTTAAGCAATTTTACACAAGTAAAATAATTTGTAATTCTCTGAATTTTAAATACGGGCTTACTATTTTCTCTTGGAGTTTTCTGGTCGTGATAAATATTTGGTGGTGTTAGATAATGGTATACATCTGTGTCTGAACCTGTGTTGTATCTTTATCTTTTGGTTTTATACCGTGTTAGTTTCCTTGGACCTTCTCAAGGTCTAAAAACTCAGGCTCCAACAACCAAGTAGTCGCTAAAGCAGAGGGTAACCACCCTTTGTTATGCACTATGGCTTGCTGGTGAAAACCAGTTTGAGCAAAGGAGTAGGACACTCCGAACGTAGTGAAGTGGTTTCGACGTTCTTTTGTCTCTTCAGACACAGATTTCAGTTGTTACCGTGTTACAGCGTATTTAGAGGAAGATCGAGTGCTTGCTCTCTCTTCAAGTACATTCTCAGCCAGTTTAGGACACTAAACTCAAGTACTGAAACTTTCCTATCTAAGAAGATCTTGATATACATTACAATATGTTCTATCTCTTTGCGAGTAATTACATATTATACCTCTATTATTATTGTTGCAAAAATTGTTCAGTTTCAAATATACCCCTTCATTTTGCTTATTTTAATAAATAGTTCTTAAACATATGACTGAAATGATTTAAACCATCTTTTATGTAGATATTTTAAAATGCCCACAAATGTAAAGCTCAGTTATAAAATTGTTAAAGTATCAGGAAGAAGAAATCACTGAAATCTACTCAATGAAATTCCCTGGAATACACTTAGAACGAGGTTTGACTTGGAATTGTCATGTGGACCATGTTTGTTAGTTATCCTCAGGCATTTATGTTTTGAGGAAACTGTCAGAATACTGCCCAACTCAGGTACCTACTGATGACAGCATATTATGGACTAATCTACCCACACCTTTTTACGGCTTGGCATTGTGGGGAGGTTGCAAATGCGCAAACTTTTCCAGAATTTTCATCCTTCAAAAAAAAAAAAAGCAATTCGAACAATTACAAAACTGCAATGAAGAGAGAGTCGTGCTGGTCAGCTTTCAAAAATCTGAAACTGTTGACATTACCTTGCCTCTATATCTTGGAAACATGTCTTTTTTTCAAATCCAAATGCGAACACATAAGAGGTAGTGATTTACATTCTTATGCAACTAGAGGCAGGGACGACTACCTAACTGGGAGACACAGGACGGTAGCTCATGAGCGTTTCTTTGGCTTCTCAGGCAGGAGTTCGAATTGTCAACTTGCAGAATCAAAAGTGTCCCCATGCTGAAGGCATTTAAAACTCGTCTAAAAAAACATTGACTACACACGCGTTCTACAGTATAGATGAGTTTATGGCACACAATTAGGAGACCTCTCAATTGGTTGACTCACCGGGGAAGTGGTGGATAAATTCGAATGAATGAGAGAGAGTGAACGCAAAAATTGTACGTTTGAAAGGGACATTGAATAGAATAAATGGAATATTTAGCTGAACAACTTAATGATTTCTATAAGATGTTTTTTATGTTTTATGCAATAGATAATTTATTATTATTATAGTATAGGAAATTATCTTGTTGTTATGTACGCTCTTACAAATTCCAAGTCTATAAATGTATCTCAATTCCATTAATTCTTAGGTTCGACAGTTGTTAACTGAGCATGGCTCTCCACAGCAACGTCGAAATATTCCAAGATACTTAATTGTGTAAGTAACGTTTCGACGCGATGTAAACCGGAAGACCTTAATAGTTTTTGCGCGATGGAAAGCCTTACATCCAAACTTTCACATTTTTAACTCTAGTAGGATATTTGTTTCAAGTAAATAACAATATTTTTTCAAGATTGTTTTAACTATGGAATTGTGAACAGTTTAATTCTTGTGAACGTTAAGTTCAGGCTCAGTTCACCTTCTTCTGAAATCTGACGTTGTCACAGACTTGACTCTTGGAAATGTAATTTCGATAAACGTTGAATCACAAAAAGTTCTTGCCCCACCGGAATACAATCCCAGATCTCTCGCTTGCCGGGTGAGTTCGCTACCACTATACCACAGAGCTGTTACTTTTTACGATTCAATTATTTTGTATTTGACCGTATCTGTCACATATGTGTTTAAATAAGAAAACTAATATATGATCGGAAAACAAAACACCTGTTATAGACTTTTATTGACATTAATGAAATTTATATACAGGTAAGTGGCAGTAACCTAATTGATCCTATGTCAGTGTTGTTTGGTATGTACCAAAATTATATCTACTTGAGTTTCTAAACTACATAGAGCCCCATAATTTATTACACCATATATGTGAACTAATTAACAAGCTAAGGACTTCGATTTCACGGAGCCTTAAAATAGTTTAATTGTTACAGAAGTTGCTGGAGCTATTTGATTAAATATCATGGAGTGATGGAGAGAAATTCGAGTTATTTCAAAGCTCGAGGTATTTCATAGCTACTTATAGGAACTGTTTCAGTCTCCAACTTCAGGGTCCCAAAGCACTATTCATTAAAGTTAAATCTAAAACCAATCAGAGGATTGGAATATCTACCAGTGGCTATCACTTATCTTTGGAGTGTTTAGAATGTCATTTAAAAGAATATGACCATGGTGTGCGTGTTGTTCGACACGAAATTACGTGTAATATCGCGTGTAAATGCTAGTATGTGTATAGATGTGTGTTTCATAAAGTGAAAAAATGCAACTATGCGAAAATGGTTGTAACTTTCCTGAAAATCACATTGGAAATAAATCATCAATACATCATCTAACTTCTGGCTGTGGCTAGTTTATCACAGCTGTTGACAATAATACTTAAAGTCTACAAACAGACTCATGACTGATTGAAAAGCCATTAAAACGGTTAGCGTGCTATAATACATTAATAGCGACACATAAATAATAGAAAGTCGACACAAATTACTTGCTAATCTCAGTAGCAGATATGTTAGTGGTTTCCTCTTTCTGTGGTCTCATTCAAAATAATTTATGACTCGCTCATTAGTTTTTTGTCCTACTTCTGTTTGTTTTGTCTTGTTACTTATAGGTATTAATCAGTCACGTTACCTGTTACATATTATCGTGACTCCTGACATAGACATACAGAGTCGTGTAAACTATTAATTATTCGAACTTTGTTACGTTGTCCCTCGTTTCCTTTACTTTACACGGCAGTGCTGAAGGATCGCGATACACAGGAAAATAATAATTCCTAGTATTATGTTATCGTTCATTTTAGGTGACAAGGTAAATTAATTTTGTAGGCTATTATCTTTGTGATAGATGTCATGAAGCAAAATTGATTAGTATATAAAGATGCCAACATTTGTATTTCTACACAACACATTTCACATTTTTATAGAGTTTTTATTACATTACATGTCACCACAACAGTACTTTACTAAAAGGATTACGGGAAGTTGACAGAATTACATATTTTATATGAGACATTGAAACGCAATGCGATAAACAATGGATTTACAATGAAAAATTAACATAGTTATGTTATCCTTTCAAACCATCCATGATAACTCAGTAAACCAACTGACTTCTTTCCCATACTCTTTCATTGATCACTGTCTTCTTCATTTTGGTAGTGCTAGATTCGCCTAAGAGATTCTGCTGAGACCATTATACCCCTTCATTGATATACTATCTCCTTTATACTGACAATGGTAGATTCGCCCAAGAGATTCTGCTGGGACTATCATACCCTTTCATTTATCGACTGTCTTCTTTACTTTGGTAGTACTAGATTTGCCAATGAGAGTCTGCGGAGACCATCATACTATTGAATTTATATAACTTTTGTGCTTGTGAATACTACATTCCATAGAAATTTAAATAAGTTAATTAGTCCTATTGCTGACATTCTCGAAAATATGCTTTATATGTAGTTACTCTGATACACGGCCACAGAGTCCAAAGCCATCCTCTAGGTTCATGATAAATTTTGTTCTGATCTGTAAAATATATGAAGATTAGAATGTAAATTACTTGAACCTAAAAGTACAGAAAGAATAAACAAACTCTATGGTTTTCTCGTCTTAATATGATGTTAATATGCTCGTCAAGTTTAGGAATTCCATCTATAGACATTCCAGCCAGCGTGAATGAGTAGTTTCACACCCAATAGTACGTAACCGGAAACCCTCATAACTCGAAGGACTCCTGTAGGAATTCTGAATCCACAAGAAGCAGACAAAAGTGTTCCACCTTTTGTGCGTTCAGCTCGGGTTATATAGGCTGAAGACGCGGGCGGGCGGCG
This sequence comes from Homalodisca vitripennis, assembly GCF_021130785.1. Taxonomy (NCBI): domain Eukaryota; kingdom Metazoa; phylum Arthropoda; class Insecta; order Hemiptera; family Cicadellidae; genus Homalodisca; species Homalodisca vitripennis. The sequence continues at coordinate 110,187,537 of NC_060208.1, forward strand.
GAGAATTGGAGCCTTTTTATTAGTATTTCCTTTTTGTGTACCTGGAGGCCAGGCAGGGTCTGAGGTCTGGGCCGGGCCAGCGGTTGACAAGTGGTGTGACGGGTCCGCTGTGTTGCGACGTTGCCAGTTCTACACTCTCGCTGGCAGAGAGCCAGCCAGGCCGGCCGAGGCTCTACACCCGAGAAGCGACGCCCGCTACTCCGCGGCCGCGTATACAGAGGCTACCTCTTTTTCGATTTTCTGTGTGCTGAATTCCATTATTTTTGCGTAGGAGGCGGTTGGATTTGATCTGAACCCTCGAAGTTTTATTCGAGGAATATAGCCCGTACAAGTTGGGTTAAGTTTTATTTTAGTCCGTAGCCTATTAGTTGTTCTAGTCCGATCTGTATGCGGAAAAAGAGTAATGTGGAACTTTGTAGGGAATGCTCTTAAATGATGATTTGATCCTTTTAGCAGCTTGGATACAAAACTAAGGCTTTCGAGGTGGAAAAGGAGAATTTCGATTAAAATGTTATTATTATACCTTCATCTATTCTACTTGCACAAGTATTGAACTCAATTTGACTTATGGTATAGTAACTGCATGTTTAGAATACAAATGAAAAGGATTAAGTATTAATAAAGAAACAACTCAAGTTAATGATATAGCCTATTTGATAGTGACAAGAAATCTTATTTAAACTAGTTTTCGTTTATTATATTTATTTTACATTCCTAACCATAACATTCTTCTAATGTTTTAGGCAAATCATGCATTTGTTGGGTTTGGTTGAAGAGAGAGATAAATGTTTCGGAATGCAAGTTAGACAATCTTCGACATTTATGAATGGAAAAGAAAAGAGATTGGAACCTTTCGATCATTGTTGGCGTTAAATGCAATTATTGTGGTTCAACGTAGTTGAATCTACGAATTCATTAAGTACAATCAACGGTCTTCTAGTAGTGAGAAGATGCATTAAAATGAATTTCTCTATGTGTTAGATAAAGATCTTATGTTATGTTTTCTAGCAGTGGTATAAACCAAAATAATTAATGTTTAAACCATATTTTGGATCTTTTAATCTCCAGAAAGAACTATGGGACTTTCCATATCTTCTAGATTCCTTATGGCAACTCCAAGCATTTGTTTCCTGACTATATGTTTTCGTTTCTGACTGATATAATTTAACAGGAAATTACAAAAATAATATAAAAATATCAAGGTTTTAAAGTATAAAAAAGTTGGTGAAATTCACGTATATTCGTAATGAAGTTGCAATAATAAAGAGCAACGACATTCTTGAAGCTCGAGGAGCCAGGTGCAGTCTAAAGCTCCCTCCATGAGTCTCTAGCCTCGGCTTGGGCAAGAGTTCTAGCAGTGCCGTTACCTGGTTGAGTGCTGGTGTTGACATACCTCTCGGGTTGCAATCGAGGATCCCCGTCGTCTTGAGCTCTGTTCCAACGTCGCTGTCACGATGTCTCAACAGCTGACAGCAGTCCTGAGAGGAGATTCTCTCTGGAATTTTCATTGGATGATATTAACTAGTTAACCACTATAAATGCATATATGATTCTTGCATGGAAGGCTGCAAGTTAAATAACAATCATTCATAAATAAAATCAAAGCGTTTGTTGATATTATGGATCGACATAGACTTGTGTGAATAGATAAGAGAATCTCGACAAAGGCATTCGAACAAACTAGTTATTGTTCAGAATACTGATTATCATGGAGTTTAGAATACAAAACGCTTTAAAAAGTTTTCAAACTGGAAGGTTGAATTAGTTTAGTAATTACTCAAAAGACGTTTTTAGATAGATTTTTGCTTGAGACGCTTTTATATTGTGAAAAAAAAAACACTGTAATAAGGATGTCAAGTAAGTAACTGTCGTTTTTTAAATAATTTGTGATAAGAAGTTGTATCTTTTAAAAAACCGCTTAAGGTAATTTGGTTGTTGAGAAGTACTTGAATTCCAAGAAATGCTGAATGGGTGACGTATTGTGTAACAACGATTTTATCGTTCCAAGATCTATCTCCTCGTACGTGAATAGATGGCGATATAACAAATAATAAATATAGTCAGTGTTACACGTGCCAGTTTGTAACAATCTTAGGCAAGTGTAGTTTCAGTAACTGAGAATCTTGTGAGAGAAACAGACTAGGCTGTAAACACTAAAGAGATGTAACAACCAAAGTGAATGAAGCAATTGGTCGACAGAAGAGGTAATGACCGAGCGAGCGCGCACTCAACGTCCGTCCACAATTACTGCGGCAGCTGGCGTGTTTACACCAGGATTAGCTTAATTAGTGTCAATTGTACCACAGCCTTGCGTATGCTCAAATATTCTTCGACTTTCATGATCTTCTCTTCCACATTCGATAAGGTTTCCAGAATTAATTACGGAAGAGAGCATGAGTTTGCTAGGTATGGCACTCAGAAAGTACATGTACCTAGGAAAATCACAATACCTAAACAAAAAGAAACTAAACATTGTATTTGATATAAACGACGATACGTAAACATTATCTATTCAAAACTATTTTAACTACGATACATTCATAAAAAGATTAAACAAGGTGATTGTTATATTGGTAGTAACATTTATTACGTAAACACTAAACAAATGAAATTATTCTTATGAAAATAGTTCTTTTTTATATTTGAAAGTGAAAAATTAAATTTTGTTACCTGCTATGAATACATTTTTAAATTAGTTATTTTCAAAGAGAGGACATTGGATTCTTGGATTGTGGGGAGGTAAAGTAAGATTTCAAGTCACGAGAGGTTCTCGTGAAATAATGTCGTGGAGATCGAGCTACAGCTGTCATAAATCAAGGTACCTAGATTGAATCAATAAAAAATTTCCAACTTTCATTCACTTACATGCTTGTATATTTTATTGTTTTATATCACCTTGCTCCGATAAAGGAATGATTCAGAATAAGTCTTACCTAGGCCTATTAATTAACAACTACATTTTAAGACGTTTCAGACAAGTAATTCCTGTTGACCTTTTACCTAACTGGCAAATATTTTATTTAATGCTTTGGACACCCAAAAAAATTTAATTTAACCCTTTCGATCCCAGCCATTTTTTTTAAAAATATCTACCAAAAATCCCACTATTCACTGTAAGGGATCTACTAAAAATCCCAGCACTATTTTGCCCGTTTTTGCAGAACTTTGCAAAAAAATTATTTTTAAACTTATTTTTCAACCGATTATAATGATTTCTTTTTCTTTTTATTCAGCATGAAATATACTACATTATAGTGAGTGTAAAAAACATGCATTCATGCAATAAATTATACATTATAGAACAAAATTAGCTTACCTGAAAAAAAATTCCGAGAAACTTTGGACTTTGTTGTCAAAAGAGGTACACACACAAATTTTTTAGCACGTATATTGTCATTGCACATTAAATTACACATAAACATAAACATACACAACAAATTTTTGTCAATTTATTCCAACAAATAAAAAAAATTCAGGTTTTTTTTATTATTATCACGTTTTTCAGAAATTGTACTTTTTCTCAGTATTACACAGAAAAGGCTTAACTAAATGTATAGGCCTAACATTAAATAAAAAATGGACTGAGATAAAATAAATTTCAATGTAAAGAATTGATTTACAGATATATAGTTATTGGGAGAAACATTCTAAATATATTACAAAAAAACAAAAAAACATTACTTATTTAGCATTTGTGGCGCGGATAGCATTTTGGATGCAAGCCTTTCTTGCAATTTCGACAAATAAAAAGTGGATTTCCTTCTTTTCCCCCCCTTACTAGTGCTTGCTGCACTACACTCACAGCAGTTTCTTTTCTTTTCTATTTGGTAATTTTATAAAAATTCATTAACAGGTTGAGGAGCATCACCAGCACCACATTCTCTGTCCGAGTTGCTTTCATTCCCAGGTCTACTCTCCTTCACATCAAACCACTCACTGCTCAGCTGATTAATTAGAGACACAGTAAAATGTAATCTAGACATAGGGTTGGTTGTATTCTCTTTATACAGGATGTATGCATTCAACACCATACGCCCAATTATATTAAAAGTAATTTTTTTCCAAAATTTTAAAGTTTTTCTGTCACTGAGGGTACTGTGGAGCATCTGATCATTGCTGTCAACCCCTCCCATATAGTCATTATAGGCCCTTATAATTGTTGGTTTATTTGTAATGTAAACCTTGTTTCCCTTTTTTTAGATCTTTGTCCATTAGATGCCTTTGAATTGGTTGACAGCAAGAGCACAGGTTTCTTGTTTGCTTTTTCTTTGCCTGTAGCCTAACATCAGCATGTAGTTCTTTCTTTTGTACTTTCTCTCACCCACATTGTACTTACTCAATATGTTGGGAGGGATGCCCTTTCTATTTCTACGAAGGGTTCCTGTTAAAAAATGTCAATTTTGAATACAAATCTTTAGCCAAATTCAAGGAAGTAAAAAAGTTGTCCACAAATAAATGGTTAGCCTTTGTTCAAATAACCTGGTTCTAAAAGTTTCATGACCACTGTGTAGCCTAGACCTGTTGTTCTGTTCCTTTGCCCTTCAGGACCTTTGGCACCTTGATATACAAAGAAGTTCAGGCAATAATGACTCAGAGCATCGCATAACACCAGAGCTTAACGCCAAACCTATGGTGTTTCTTTGGCATGTAATTGCATTAAAGGATTGTGGCATTTGTTGCGATTATGCTTTCGTCAATAGACAGGTTTTCCCCTGGAGTGTAGTAAAATTTAGAAATGTTGTTCATGTGGTCAATGAGTGGTTGGACTCGGGCACATGGGTCGTAACCCGGTTCCTTGGGTTTGGGCAAGTTTGTTGTATCTACCAAATGAAAGAAAGAATGAATATTTCCTGGAATCGTTTCCTTGGTAATCGGTTTCTGGTAATAATTCTACTATACCATGAGCAGTGCTGAGCTTCACATTTCCACCAATAGCTAGGAATTGATGGCTTCTTATTTAGTCCCATGTTTAGAAGTACGGTTACGAAGGCTTTCATTTCTGCAACTGTAACACGCTGCCATATACGATGGCTTTCATCTGGTCCTTTTAGTAGGTTTAGAGCCGATATAGTCTTCTCAGCATTACATGTTTGTGTACTTGACAAGTCTTTCCCACAAACTTATAGTAAAGAAAAGCCTAAAGTAAGCTACAGCAGGAGAGTTGCAAGGTGGACAATGTTTTACACCTGGCGATTCCTGAAATGAAAACCTATGTGGATATTCCAAATCATTGTCTTCATTGACATCAACCCAGTCTTCCTCATCATCCCCAATATCAGTATCACTTCCACTATTAGGTACAGGTGGTCTAGGTACAGGAGGCCTAGGTACATGTCTATAACCCCAGATGGCCTGTTTGTTGGATTGGTTACAGATGAGTTTTCATTATCATCTGTATCAACTAGATGACAAAAGCTGTCCTACATTAGCCCCTACTTGTGGATGGTGTATTTACATCAAGTACCGGTTCATAAGTAGGGTCGTCATCTGTGTCATCAATATATGAACTGCTCTCACTACCTGAATCAGCTTCTGATGAATCCTCACCAAAACTGTCCTCTTCTACAATACGCCGAACTGTATTGTCACTAAGTGGCGACCTTGCACGCTTCATTTTACAAACATAATGCAAAAATAAACCAACTACTATTATGCAAATAAAGTCGAACAACAACGCCAAACTCACTCCACAACAAACTGCGACAAATAAACTGCGTAGTCCATTCCACAGCTGGCCGGCACAGAGAAATGAGTTGCAACGCCACGTTGATTATACGTCGTATAGTGTTAGTAATGTACTGTATAAAAGTTCAGTTCACAACTTTATTGGAAAGATTGATTCTTTATGATCATTTTGATATATCGTAAGTGAAAGTTTAGTTTACGTTTTGTATTTTATAACAAATATTCTGTAAACGTCCGTATAAGCGGACGCTGGGATTTTATGCAGATACCGCGGACGTCCGTATAATCGGACGCTGGACTTTATGCAGATACTTTTGACGTCCGTATATACGGACGTTGGGATCAAAAGGGTTTTAATGTTTATTCATGATGTAGTTGATATGTCAACTTAAATGTAATACTGCATAAATTAACGTACAGAAGACTTTCTTAATCTCATGTATTTTGATCAAAACAATTTGAAAGCTCATTATTCTAAATCTTAATCTTCTGTAAGAAAGATTTTGAAAGCCATCTAGTTGGTTGTTCCAGTATCCAGTATCACAAGTATCCAGGTTTTGTTAACAAGCGTTATAACCAAGATCGTAAACAAGTGTAATGATGTCAATAAGAATAGAAGAGCTTATTGTTCTCTGCTGCCAACCAAATTTAATGGTGGTTGTATAGGCTTTGTTTTCACACTCTGTGACCTAAACATGCTTCACTCAGTTGCCACGTGATCAAATAATAGGTTCACTAGCGAATTACGAGCAGTTAAACGTAAACTACATTATTCGCAATAGTTATAAACAATAAGACCTTAAAACCGTTTTAAATGCTTTTTATTCTGTGATTCATTTCTTGTTTCTTTTGCATTTATTCTGCTATTCCAAATAATACTGTGGATATATGTTTATAAAAATTCTCAACGCCTTAGGTTTCATTTATTTCATGTGTTTCTTTAATATTTTGTCAACTTGTACACAATTGGGTATATTTTAGGTACACAAATTTTTACTGGACATATTTTCATTACACGTTTCTATACTTTGTTGAATAAATGCATTTTGATCTGTGAAAATATCTTAATTTTTAATGTTGTGCTCGTTAGCTTCAATGCAACAGTAGCAAATATTTAAATAAACTATGATGAGCTGGTTAAAATTGTTACTGCACAAAGTTTAGCTGACTAAGAAACATAGCCTGACCATCAAGCACTAATGAATAGCATGTAAGTAAGCATTGTTGATGGCGAATCTAAACTTGAAAAATTACTTATTGTTCTTGTACTTAAAAAGAATACTCAGTAATGTAATCTGTGAACATTGTATTAGTTATGCTCACATTTAGGTTAAACTAGAGAACACCTAGCACATCGCCTTTTGAAGTGAAAGTGATGGAACAATCGGATTTGAAGTGTGATTACAGTTTCTTTGTTTCCATTGAAAGCATATTTATATACAAAGTGATCAATAAAAAATAAGTTTCGTCCTTTTCATTCCGTAATAGTTAAAAACAGATGTACCATGCATGATCACTTCATCCAGGTATTGTGTAAATTGTGATAAAATATACAGTCAAATGGCAATGATAGTTTAAATTGTATTATAATTGGTGTAAATTTTATAATTTTAACCCTATGTGTTAGAAAACTCAATGTACTTCCTGAGTTTAGTTATATAAATATTAACGACTTTTGCACATTGGAAACAAATATTAAACAATGATTACTAAATATTATGTTCTGATTATTTCTGAACTAGAAACAGCAGAAACATTATTTTTGATTTATTTGCCTGGCTACTGTCTACTCCCAAAACGTGTTGCTTTTAGTAACTCAATTCTGTCCATTTTGTGGGGGTTATGTATTTCCCAAATCTTCTTAAATCTCTAAATAAACGTAAAAAATTGCAAGGAAATAGATAAAAAAATAATTACGTCACAAACACAGACTAGATTTCCTCTCAACACTAACAAAAACTGAAACAGATACTGTTTCCTCGCTATTTAAATATCGAAACTAACAACTGAAGGATACTAAATGTTTTGATCCTGGATAATTACAGCAGCGACAACATTGTATATCCGACAGTGAGTCAAGGATAAGAAAAATTGCCCAGTAGGAACAAGAGGAGATGAACGACTGGAAGCGATGCGGCGCGATCAGGGCGCATGCGTCGTGAGCCATTCACTGTTTACGACCTGCGCAGTGCTTATAGTTACTGCGCAGTTTATCGTCGCTTACGACCTGCTCCACTAGGCATCCCGGTAGACAGTCTTGTTACTTGATGTATATTGCAGGTGCTACATCCAGTAAAGACTGACTAACAACATTGTAGAACATCTTGTTTCCAACTACAAGCACTAATGTAGGTCATCTTAGTTGGGTTATGGTTTAGTTTATTTTCACATACTTTATATATTTAAAACACTAGCAATTTTATACATGATTGAAACATTTTATGTTTTATATGTTTGAATAAAAAAAAATGAAAAAGTTACTATAAATAAGAATTGTAAAATTAAAATTTTATCTATAATTAAAAGGAAATTTAGCATGAATGACTGTTTTTATTTTGTAATATAAGTCTAAAGTACCGGTTTTAGTTGTAAGCGTGCAGTTCGTAGTCAAAGGAAGATGTTACGCTAAGCAGGACGACTATACTACGGAAGATAACTATACGTAGCCATGGATAAATTGAGATTTTATAAATAAGAACACCATACTGCATCTTGCTTAGTTTTCGTTAACATGCCTACATGTGTTGAAATTTACGTGAAATATAAGTGATTTGATTCACAGATTTATGCTATAAAAAGAGCTAACCGTTTACAAAAAAACACTGGGCGATTTTAGCTCACGCAGGGGGGGAGGGGTAAATACCCCTCCGCCGCTGTGATGCCGCCCTCTTCAGTGTTCCCACCACTGCTCGGCACTCGCCCGCTTGCTCTATCCCCTGACCTGGCCACTTAGAGTCTAACCTCACACTAAAATGCAAGCTCCCTGAATTTGTCTATTGGTACATTTGCCTGTTCAATTAATATTTTACGCTTGTAAAAGCCTACACATAAAAATACAATATACGTATAGAAGAGGTAAGTAGCTGCAGTGTAAACAAAATGGCGCGAGCGAAACACGACCCACACAGCTTATAAAACAGAGATTAGGAGATGCTTTTACCACTCCTCACCACTGGAGGGGGCCCCTCTGCGCGTGGCTGTTCAGATATTTGATTCTACGCAGGTTTCTTTGCGAGCGGTTTATCTGTAGCTGTCTTATCTTGCTAAGACCAAAGTTAGGTTCAACAATAAACAAGTTCTGTGTTCAAATTAGCGCCCATTTTATAACTGTTATCAGCTTTCATAACACCTACTTTTTAACCTTTAGACAAACCCCATCCAAATTACGGTTCCATGCATTTTTAATAAGCTTTTTAATGTATTTAAAAAAAAAAATTAATTTTTATAATTCATTATATGTTATAAATATGTGTTTTTAAGAAGTTTAACATTTTTACTAATTTTTTCATTACACATCCACAAGTACAAGAATGATTTGTAGAAAAGTTGGATTGTCCATCACACAACTTTTCCGTTTTAAATCTGTGATTAAATGGACATTGTTTTGAGTACAGGTTCATCGTGCTTATGACCTTGACATATATTTATAACATTGATTGAATATTAAAAAAACCAAGAAACTGGGAAAAACAGACGGCACTAACGGCGTTGTGTCAAGCTGAAAGGGCCAATTCTCTCCGAGATATAAGTCCAAGTCCGAGGAAAAAACAAGTAAATACAAACTGCAAAAAAATACAGAAAACGTAAGTATGCAAAGTTGCACAGTTTGCAGTTTTTTGAAGGAATGAGAAATCGCCGTAGTGCAGAGAACTGATTTTGCAGCGATGCGATACAATACTAACTGGATACAAAATGGTGCAACTTTCAGACTGAAGACCTGTGAAATAGGGGAATTCTGTATTGATCGGAAAGCAAGGCCGTACACTATTGTACATTAGAGGGCATATGTGTATTTATCAAAATTATTATATAATTTCATAATATTACATCGTACGTGTTTACTAAAAGGCAATGTGAAATCGACTTTCATTGGTCTTAAATAATTCCACAGCAATTTGTGAACTCTTAAGTCAATTGAATCAAGTAACGTTAACGGTTCGAGTTATTTATTGGTAACTAAGGAAATTAATTCGCTCTTCGTCTATACTGCTTTCACATACAGCCCATCAAACATAAATATATAATTATTCTGTTGTGGATCTGAAGATTAAGTATCTTCCAATGACTGTCACTTAACTTATAGGAGTGTTTGGAGTGTGCCCACGACACTCCTGTTAACCTCCAGATAATTCGTCTGAAGCTGCAGGCAACTATTGTTAATTATATTTCATGGTGTTCTTGTAGTGTGTTGCAAAATGAAATTTATCGATTTAATTAATGATTTTTGAAATTAATCTTTCATGTTTCCTCTAAAATATTGAATTTAAATGTCATAAAATGACATTTTTCACGAACATTCCACTTTAAACCCTGGAAACCCTCAAGTGCAAGGCTTAAGGCAGTTAAACGATAGTCAATTAACAGTTTCCCGAGATACTCTAATTTTAAAATGTTAGTGTAGCTTTATTTACTGTACAATTAGCACATTTTGGAACGAAATCTGAGGCGATTCTTTGGTTCTGGAACCGTTACGAGAAAATAACGACGGTCCTGGTTAACAACGACTGTGGAAGTGTCTCGTCGAAATGACGGCAGTTACTGCCAAGTCTCGGGCGATCCTTCTGGTAGTAATCGGTGTGAAGTTGTGAAAACCTCCCGAGCTCCGGGCAGATTCCAGCTCACGAAATCGATCTAAATTACATACGAGCCCCGGTGTCCGAAGGTCATCAATGGGCAGAAACTTTCGCCCGCGTCTCGCCCACGATGGAGGCGGTTCGTGGAAGCTCAATTTGGCCTGCATTAGCTGTAGATTAAATCGGCCCATTACTCATCCAACCTGCTTCACTGTATCTCGCGAGACATAAAACATCCCGGGTTAAACATTAACGAGATTAAAAACTAGTAGTTCAGTGAACTGTGAATTATTTTCTCGCGTTGGGTGGGGGCGTTCGATTAACCCAACGAATATTACAAGCCAAAGTGACCGTCTTTTCTTTGCAAACCTAAATGTAAAGAATGACGGTTATGGATCTCAGCCTGGTTAACGAAACCAACGTTTTTTGTTTTTCCGTTCAAATGATAATAGCGAAAATATTTAGATTTGAAATTTAACATTATATTTAGAAGCACAGGGAGGCCCAAGAAAAATAATAATAAATATATTTAAATATTAATGATGGTGTATAATGTTGTAAATTTAATAATACGACAAGTAGATAATTGATTTCTAAATGGTATTTGGACGATTTTAAGCAAACCTATTTTACTACTGAATATGCTCCATTTTGAAGTACTGAAAAAAAAAAAAAAAAAAAAAAAAAAAAAAAAAAAAAAAAAAAAAAAAAAAAAAAAAAAAAACTATAAGAAACAGGCATTCTCCCAAAACTCGTTTTAGGGATTTATTAAAATGATCTGAAATGTTACCACTTAGTATTTTAGATAAAACTGAGGTAATCATAAGTTAATATGCTTATTTTTTTTATCTAACACGTTTGTTCCCTCACAACCATGTGATTCATATAAAATTAACTGTATAATTTTTGAACTCAAAAGAGCATGATTTAGTTAGCTACCATGAACTCCCTTTACTACAGCAACATTAGGATTATTAGATTTACCATTATTTTATAAAGTAATGCTACTTGATTGTTCAGTTCTAAAATTTAACCTTGTATCCATCCGCTCCTATCTAAAAAGTTGTTCTTAGCCCCTTGGCGTTTTCCTTCAGAGTATAATCAAGGACAAACTTCGGAGGGGATGATTAAGTGAAGGGAAGGAATTTCCTTTTATTTGATCTGTCTTTAGACTTGTAATTAAAATAGGATACCGCAGGATCAGGAAAGAATAATAAAAATATAGCGCACTGTATGTAAAGGAAGTGTACAGTTAGTTATATCCTTTAATGTAATTGGTTAGTTATATCCTTTAATGTACTCGTAATTGGTTAGTAATGAACTAGTTCAGGATGAAAATATCCATTGTAATTTGGTTAAAATTGTATTATTTTGAAACTTTAGAAAAATAAATGTAAATCCTATCTTTTACATATAGCTTTCATTCTTAGCATAATTTTACAGAAGTAATCTTTTACGGATTAGTGGATTTTACGCAAATAATCAAAATCGATTGCAGTAGAATGTACATTTAGAGTGTAATACTGCGGGGATGGAAGTCGGACCATTTATTTCTAAAATTAATTTATGTCTTCTTCACTGGTGACCTGCCTCTCTTGTTGAACCTCAGTACATCACTGAGTTTGTAAAATAAAATATTAAAATATTGCTTCCTATCTTCAATCCTGACTTCGAGTTGAGAGTTAAGTAGAAGTGGCTCTAGTATAAAATCCAATACGGTACTTCTGTTTTCTCGTTTTTTTAACAGTTTCCCGCGTTCTTACCGTTACCGCTGTGGTTTCTGCGGTACAGTTCGACTGTTGCCTCACCGCGCTGTGGTTGCGTCATTTCCACCGCAGGCTGTTGCGTTTTGTGGTTCTTACACCTCGTTTCTAAATTTTTGAATTGTGTTGCTACCTTCTGAGCCTCCGTATGATTTCAAAACAGTATATGAGACTAGAAATTAATTCTGAAGGATAGAACGTCACACAGTGACAGGCTATCAACTCAATTCTTCATTTGTATCATTATGTATAAATAACCTGAGCTTAACTAGAGTAGTTTTATCTTTAACTCGTTGTCTATTGATTAGAAGGAATCGAAAAGTTTACAAACACAATGACCTCGGCTGAAGTGGATGGCTGAACTTTGAAGGAGGTAGATGTGTTCTGTAGATCTAACAAATAGTATGACATTTACGTAGTGTTCTCAGGTAGAGCAATTTCAATAGCTTAAGTTAGAATGTATAGACCTTGGAATAATATACAATTCTAATCAAAGTTTTAGATCATCCTGGTTAGATCTGAATGGGACAGTAGAATTACAAACGTGGAGAAGAAATTGTAATAAAATTCCAGTGTCCAAGTGTTCAGGGATGAAAGAAGGCGTCTTTTCTCCGAAGCGATTACAAGAAACCCAGTCTAACCCCTCGATAATGGAATTATCCTAGATGACTTGACGCAATGAATCGCTTGGAAACGGACAAGCCACGATGGTTGTCACTGATAAACTCCTCTGTCCTCCCTTGATAAATCGACACCAGTACAAATTTTCAATGTGTCTTTTGTTTCGATAGGGGCTTACTTGAATTCGTAATTTAGAAATTCATGCGACAGTTTTCCCAGCGATGTTCTGCGCAGACTTAAAAAACACTTTGGTGGTAATATAAATACATAAAGACGCACATAATACACAAATACTAGGTAGCTTACCTTGTCAACAGTTAGATTTATCATCAGGCTACATGTTTCGGAACGAAATTCTTATCGTCAGTGTATAAAAACACAAAAGTCGACTCAAGTTAAACACATAAAACAAGGTTTAATAAAACACTCAGATCCAATATATATTTACGGCACAGATGGACGGTAATCCTATCGCACACGCACAACGACGGACTCGAACCAGCCGGTCGGCAGCACAGACACTCCTCGGTTTTTATACAAATATATCTTTTGTTCCAAAACACTTAGCGATAATTCAACAAAAACAAATTTTGAAACTGTTAACTGGATAAGGTACCTTATATTTGTCTATAATTACAGTTTTGTGGAAATACAAACATGGATTTAGGCACAAATAATTTTAAAGCAGGTATCTAAACATTTGGTAAAATTACATCCAATAACACACTTTATAGGTAAAAGAGCACCCTTCCCGAAGAATGATGGAGAACAGCCAGTTGTATATGTTTGATATAGCTAGCATAATATTGACTCTGAATCTAAATGCTATATGTTCCTAATTCGTAGAATAATATGCATTACTAGAAAATTGTGCCCATTATAGACTTCATGTTTTCAAAAACCTCGTTCAAAGGTAACAGTGTATTTTAAAATGTATGCAGGGTATACCAAACCACCTGGCCAAACTAATTAAAATAGAACTTCGTTTCAACCGCAATCCCGATTCTTTTTCACCCTAAGAACTCAGCGAAATTATTTATTCAAATCTGTTACATGCCTCAAGATAAGGACACTTTTGGGTGTATAGAGGTCGGCTTTGGATAATATTTCAATATAGATATAGGTGGTAATACCTCGTATTACAGATCTACAAACCCTGATTATTTTAGCACTGATCTCCTTAAATTACGTTAGAGTATCTTCAAGGCACAGGAAAACTTTTTTGAGTAATGTTTTTCTTTCGCTTTATTGTATTGTAAACAATTTGTGCATTGTAGAGGAACAAAATCTTTTTCTAGAACTCCTTTGCGAAATATTTTTATTTTTCTAACGGCTACAAACCATTCATACAAAATGGAAAATACGAAGAGACGTACCTAGTTCTTAGAAGTTTTAGAAAAAGTTTTATTCCTCTACAGTTTACGAAGGTTTTAAAATAAAATAAAGAGTAAAACAGTGTTTTTAAATGAAATGTAACACGATCTAAATAATATATATCATAATATAATATATTTCATTAAATATATTTCAATGCCAACCCCATACCTCCAAAAGTGTAATTTTAAAGCATTTAACAGACTAAAACTTTTCCTGGGTACTTGTGAGTCGAAATTTTGAGATTACAGTTAAACCAAAGATTTTTCTATTAGATCGATTCGTTTGACTGATACATGCACTAGACCAGCTAAGAAATTTAAAGTTGATCAGGCAAACCGTTCTAATTTTGTTCCTAATTAAATAAAAACAATATAGTTAATAAAGAGTCGTATATGTTTGTAAATATAGTATCAATGTAGTACAAAGTTTTTTTTTTATTTCAGTGATTAAGTAAGTACTCATCTACCATAGATAATATACTAAAACATAATATAGTCAAAATTTTATTCCGAAACTCCCTTTGAAGCAGTGAGTACGAACTATGGTGGATAAAAGCTCCTTGGACTGTGATTTTGAACTAATGTACTGATTCCAGCTCTTAATGTTCTAAAATATCAAACATATTTCTCTGACCATGAAGAAACAAAAATACAAATAGTGTCATTGTTAATGTACTTTTTTCTGTAAATTTTTTACAAATATTAGGTATTAGCGTATAAATGTCAAAGTTACTATCTAACTGTATGTATAAATTTTAAGACCCATACTATAATGTAAAACTCATCTTAGTTGTCTCTTAACAGAAGTAGCCTACTCTGGTCTGCCATATATATTTTCATGACCGGGAAATAAGGCAAAATCAACTATGGAACAAACAATATTACGACCGAAGTAATTTACAATGGCCATTTGTGGCCATATTGCAGGAACATATCCTACGAAATTGTGTACAAAGGCGCGGGTAACTGCTAGTATCTTATAAATACAAATTAATCGCTAAATGTGCTGCTAAGCACTTATGTCGAGAATACCTAGACCAATTTGGATTTCTAAAAAAGGTTTTTACACGAAAAAAAGATTAGGAAATCTTTCCGCAACACTAGAATTTTGAAAAATAAAATTATGTGTTTCACAATACTAACTTAACTGACAATAAACAGCTGTACACTATTATTAAACATTATTTGCATTACAGCTGAAGTTCCTGGAAGAGGAAACAGCTGAAGTTCAGCTGAACATTTGTTAACCTTTAAATTTATACTGTATCAAGTTCACAGTGCTTGATCAATAATGGAATGCAAATAATGTTACCTTATAAGATTTGTCAGATTGCGCCAACGACGAATCAAAAACATCGAATGCATTGGAAATACTTAGTTTTTGAAAATAATTTTTAAACGCTGTTATAAAACCTACCTTAATAAAACCTAACCCTAAAGCTGTGCATAAGGTAATCAAAACTGATTGGCTTCCTTGTTCTTGCGATATGACAGTTTCACAGTGGCTTTATGAAAAACAAACGAATAAACACTAACATGCCCCAACGAGCAATTCTTTTTCCCAGAACTGTAGATCCAAAAAACATATATATATATATGTACACATATTTTATATGAGATTATTTAGAAATGTTGCATGAACTTAGTAAGGATTTTCCTCTTTTGACGCGAGTAGATATGTTTTATCTGTAGTAGGCTTCTCAGTCCTAAATATCTATGTTAGTTTCTTCATCGAGACAATAAGTGTAACTCAACTATGGAAATATCTTATACCGAAAAAAGATTGCAAGATCTTGAAGTAGACCCTGTTTGACCGAAGTAGGTTTCTGAAATCCACGTATGTGTATATTATCTGATCGGGACAATAAGGCAGCCAAAATGTTACACCGTGATACATTAGAGTAGATGTGAATTCAAACAGCAAAAAAGTATACACATTTTAACCCAAGTAGACGGCTCAGGCCTTCATATGTACACATATTTTCTTCGACGAGGCAACACGGCAGACTCAGCTATGGCGTCGGTAATATAATTAATTCAAACCAGAAATGCTCATATACGTGAAAAACTTAATGTCAGAGATAGTCCTCATATCGTCTTTACCATGAACACTGAAATAATACTTACCTGATGTATGCTTACTTACGTTTAAAAATATTACAGGGCACCACCATATTATATCATAAGTGTTTTATCCATGTAGGCTTAGTAATTATATTTTAAAAATTGCGTACAAAGCTACATGTAACAGGTAGTAATATTTAAAAATACGTTGTTGACTTAAATCTAATGATTAGTTAAATATTTCAAACTCTGAATGAACTTTTGTCTGAATTTGAATGATTTGCTCTTTTGAATTACTAAACATTGTGTCTGGTACAGTTAAAGTTATTTACATGTTGTGTTGTTTGCGAACTATCCTTAAATAAACAATAACTGTTAACTGAACAAAACATAAGACGTTTGATAACACGATGTCAAGAAAGAAAAAAATATCTATCACTGTTTTTTTTTAAGAGATACCTGGTATTCTCGCGACAGCCAAGAGGGTATTGTCTACCGTGAAGAAGGGGCCATTACATCAGGAACCGGAAGGGTCAAGGGCAGATGCTTCAGGATAATTTAAACTGGCAGCTCAAGGACCTTGTCAACTCTTCAGGATGAGTGTCAGGAGCAGGATTTCCTCTTGAAGGTGAAACTGGAGAGGCGTCATGGAAAGGCCAAACGGTAGCTTTATATTGTGCAAAATAAGATGGTGATACAGATCTCGGGATATAATTCCTTTCACAGGTTTTATATAGTTCCCTATGTTTATTTTCACGTAAAGATCCGTAACTCACACATACGTAGTTTACAATATTATATAACTGATATTTATATTCTCCTGTGATGCTGCATATTTCTGCACATAGTACTCACAGTTCTCCATAATAACCGATATTACGATAGATATTCAGTTTTATCACAACCTTAATACAACTCTCTCCACACAAACTATAGACACACTCTTAACATTCGGACATGCCGAAGTGGCAAAGCATTCATTGAGGGTTGTTGGTCTCCAAATGGATACTTTAAACCTCTTTATCTTATCATGTTAATACTGAGAATATACTTTTAAAATTCAGGAAATTTAAGAAACATATATTTAATATCAACTTTAAGCTCATTGTTACATAGGTAGCTCAAAGACACTTTCAATAATTAATGGAGAATTTAAGTAAATCTTTACTAAAATATGTACCATACCATGGCGGTACATTTCCAACGAAATCGGTCAACGCATAAGCGAGCACGAGCACTTAAGAGATACACAAACCAGAAGCACACAAACAACTGAAACCTACCAAGTGTGACATGTAAGAAAGCTTATCAAATTCATGTAATTATTGTATTTATCAACAAATTGTAACAAATTTGGCTTTTTTAACAAATATTGTTTTTTATTCAATTTGCAATAAATAGTTATTCTAGCAATGTATAAGTAGTATTAGCAGTTTTGGGATATCAAAGCTTGAAACATTTTTAATACCGACATTTTGAAATGGAAAGTGAAAATAGGTTTTTAATGTTGCATTTTCCCTTAGCTGAAAATAACTGCTAAATTTCATTTTATTTACTCCAACGGTTCTGAGATACGGTTTTTAAAATAAAAAAACATGCATAAAAAGACAGGCACTTTACAAAACGAATTAGGACATATGTTGATATGAACCCTTTTGCTTTATTATATCGACTATTATATCCTGAATTTGTGCCAACCTTTCGCGAAACACTCTGTATTAACTCTCTTTTTATTAGAAGTTTAATAGGAAAATTTAAAAACGAAACATGTTACCCGGTTTCAGCAAAACAGACACCACGTGAACGCTCACACCCGCTCCGTCCATGTCTGTCTTTTAACCAAAATTCACAGCTCATAAATGATGAAATAAAGAAGTTATCTGAAAAACCAACCGATTTAAGATACTTGTTATTATGAGGATTGTTAAAACAAAAAATATTTTAAAACTATCACACTGCTATGTTTTAGATAGGCTATGTTACATTTTTACTGTACGGAGATAAGGAACATTGTAGGCTAATTGATACAAATGTATGCACAAAGTATTTAAAACTTTAAACCCTATTCAAACATGTAAAGTAAAATTTTACATAATACTGATAAAATAAATTCATTTTCACAAAAAACAAATCTATTTCCAGGCCAAACACTACCCTTAGCTAGACAAGTCTTCTGTGGCACAATCTCTCAGTGGCCGACAACCACAATGCGCTGTCTCAGCTCTCCTAAGGTAGTATTTATTTTAATTTAGTAACTTATATATTGTGGTGATTGGTATCGGTCACATCTACTTTTCTTTATAGTGTTTTACAACGGCATTGTATAAGAGCCTTTTGTGTTTTAAAATTGGTGATTGAAACGCTTTTTTTGTAAACCGTTTTTATTTTATCCTTAAACATTTCAAAATTCAAAACCTTGAGGGGAACGTGTCCAGTATGTCAATACGCCAATATCTGAGATAAGTTGTGACCTATATCTTCCACAAGTCTCAGTGGTAAGTTGAAGGAGCGGTGAAGTCTGGGTCTACATTGTACAATTTGTTGATGGAAGAGGAACGTTTTAAAAATTGAAGATATTTTTAGTAGTTTTACAAAGATTTTAGAAATACAAAAGTCTTCGGATTTGAACGAAATTTGTCACACAAGCTGATGCGGCTCCGCCACACGTGTGTGAGCCTCTGCTGTCAGAACACAGTTACCGCGGGCTTGGAGCCTTGGCTTGCAACTAATTTAGTTCCAGGTCAGACAAGTTTTATTGTTTTAATGGAACTAATTAAACAAATTAAAATTTGCTTGGATTCTAAGCGTAACTTAATGTACATATGTGCCGCAGATTCGGCTAAAATAGGAAGTAAAATTACTCACGATTGGACACTGTTGTTATTGCAACCTACAACAAACAGGTTTTGCGATAGAGATTTGTGTCCAGACCTCCAGTCACACTATACTTGTTCGTAATTTACGTATGATTCGAAATAAAATTTAAATTGACAAAATTGTACGATGTATCAAGAAAGCGAAATACTATTTATATGGTTTAATTCGCCAACATCATTACCTTAATGGATGTGCACTATTGTGAGTTGAGTCAATGAATTCAAGGTTGATAAGTTACTAAATTTGAGTTATTAATTGGAAAAAACATTGAAAAGGATTGCATGTAGGTAAGACTGCATAGCACTATACATGTGTTAAACCTTTAAGGTATATTTAGAAATACTACATCTATTCGGTGCTGCAGTGAGTAATCAAGACATAAACTATACATGGAGTATCAAACTATACATACTCGTATATAAAAAAACTAGCTGTCCCCCACGAGATCACTGGTATTACCACGCTGTGAGCCGTGACCTGTAGATATTCACTATGGATTATACATAATTTGTTAGATACTATAAAATCTTTAGTTAGATATGACGGTTAACTAAAAAATATTAAAATAGGCTTTTTCTTTTTTCTTACTTCACTACATTTGTGTGTCCGGGTGTTTTGATGTACAGTGTGTGTAATAACGTAATGCAGAGTTAGTTTAGTGGACAATGAACTTAATTTGTCTTAGCTTTAATTTTGCTTAATTTTGTTAGTTGTTACATTGTTTAGAAGGAAGAATATTTTAGTTGATTATGCACGTTTTCTTTTTTTATTTAAGACTAATAATGTTTTTTTTTTGCTCTTAATGAATAGTGAATTGTTGGACTGGCTAACTTAATTCCTGCACTTATTTATAATTATTCTGGGTGGTTTAATTTCTAATAATTAATTTAATTAAGTCGTTATGAAAATGTGTTTTTTATAAGCGATGGTGAACACTTTATTTATATCCCACATAGCCGTCCAGCCACACGAGCAGCAACTTAACTTACACCGCTTGTACATACATAGCTACACTGCCACATTCTAGCAGCACTTATACCGATCTAGGGTAGAAACTCTATAATATAGACTAGCTAAATACAGGTAAATGAATAACGTAAGTAGTCAATCTTATGAGTAAAAATGAATCGCTAAGCGCTAATCTCGAGAACCTCTGGCCTAATTCTTTTTTATAATATTTGTTGAAGGCCGAAGGAGGATTTTTTGGGTTTTTACTTACTTTTCAGTCGTATATAAGTATATATTTTCTTTGTAGTTACATAAAGGAAAACAATTATGGAACTTGAAATATCTTAAACTGTAAGAAAATCACAAGGGCGCAAAGTAGACGCTTTTAGATCGAAATAGGTTTCCGATACCTTTACATCAATTTATATTCTTTATCGGGGCAGATAAATTCAACTGGGGTATCAGAAATGTAATTAATTTATTCGGACTATAAATGTATGCTTTTACACGCGCAAACTCTGAAACAAGAACCACTAAATATTTCATTTGTTTTGAATCTGCTAACCATGGATACTGAAATAAAAATATCATATTATGTATAAATGTAATATTATGCATTTAAAATAGGTATCAAGATACTAACTAGTTTGTAATATTTCAACAATTCCAACTGTACTTTTTTCAAACGAAATCCGTCAACGCATAAGCGAGCACGATCACTTTAGAGACACACAAGCCAGGAGATAGATACTGTACCTTGATACCTACCCCCTTTCATTTTAAAAAATTGCGTGCAAAGTCGTGAGTAACTGAATATGATATGTATTTAGTGTTAAAGCTTATCAAATAAACAGTTTGTAATAATTACATAGTGATAAGTGTACTGATGGGTCAAGCTATCTACGCGCGCAGACCTGGTCGCCTGGTCGGGCGGGAGAGAGGCGTCTTTTCCAAGAACATTAAGCTTTCAGTGAGAGCCTATCCTCCGGCATTTCCGGTGACCCAAGAGGGAAGAATTAAAATATTTACTGATTTATTCAGTTCTCTCGTGGTTGTATCCACATGAAAGGTGTTCCGATAATTCAGTTACTTAGTATTTCAGTTACAGAATGACAGCGCGTAGGTGAAGTCAATGTTTCGTGGATGGCTAGTACAGCCTCAGACCCCTTGGCCCAACTTCTGCTCCAAAATAAGAATAAACGAACCGAGCGCTATACTTTGACAGGAGATGTTAGGACTATCATTTGTGCAGATTATGAATGAAGTCCCATTAACGAAGTTACCAGACCTGCGCTCAAGGCAGTAAACCTCATCACTCTCATTTCCTGTGGATAGCTCTAGGACAGCTGTATTTAAGGTTAATAAACAAGACTGGACAATCGCCACTCAACTCATTACATGTTCATACCTCCAACAGCGGGATCTGAGCTAACACGAGAATTCCGTTTGGCCTACTACATATGCTGTACACAAGCATGCTGTACAATGTCATGTAGGAATACTCTTTCAACCCGTTGTAAGGGCTACTTAATTCGGTGTAGTTGATAAAACAGCGTTGAACTTGTACCTATATATAATTAAAGAGAAAGCCACACTTGGACTAATTATTTTTTCGGTATAGTTGTAATGCCAATGTATGAAATCCAGTTGCAACTGTAACATTAAATACACTGTACAAGTGTACACCATTGTGTAAGATTTCAAATAGGACTGTAAAATAGCTTCACTTTAGAAGTATATTACTGGTGTATGGCATCCAATTTAATACGTAAGGTACTGAAATAAACTTATTAAAAGTGTAAAAAATTGGAATTTCCAAGAATGAAGTCTTTGCAATTATATGGCAGTCTTAGCATTAACTTCGCTTCCTTTTCCCTCGTTCGTACTAGTTGTATATCAGTTTACCTCACGTGCCTTTCTTATCACTGCTAATTCCTGGAAACCTGACTGTGACTTCAGCGGCCGCTGCGTGGTTTTTACCAGTTATTGTTGTGACTCATGTTGTTAGTTACACCCACTACGTGAGTCATAATATTGTCCGAGACTGACGGCCTCGGTTCACGAAGTAAACATGTTGTTGTGTGCAGTAGTTAGTGGTCTGGAAGTAACGTTACAACACGTAACAGAGGAAATATTTAATAGATAAACAAATGTGTTGATTTATAACATTTTACTCTATGTAATAGATACGTTTTATATTGTAGCAACAAATGTATTTACTAATAAAATATTTTGGGATTTTACGTAATGAAACTTGATACTTTTAAGAAACATGAGTATGATTTAAACTCATAGCAAACTAAACACTCTAAACCTTCTACTAAAACTGTAACTGTAAACTAAATACTAAATAAATAAATCTCTTTTAATTTGTTGGATTGTTAGAAGATTTTAAAAAGTGTGGATTTTAAAAAAGTGAAATTTTAAAATTTCCGTACAATTTTAAAACCAAAGTACAAGAGGTTTTTTAAGAAGTACTTTGAGGAAATATTGAAAACGAAATACTTAAGGTGGATTTTGGTATAGTTTTATTTGGTGCTTATGATATCTCGTTAACGGCGAGGAAATTCAAGGGAGCTGTTTAAAATACTACATTTGACCACGGAAAATAGTGGGTTGTATGATTGGTTGTAATTTTAGGTCACTTCTATCACCCGTATCTTAATAACTAGAATTTTAGTTTTTGCTGGAATTTAATATAACAAACCACTAACGCAACACGTAAAAATGCATATCTAAAAAAGTAAACTAAAAAAATTATTTTGATTTGAACGCATTTAAATACAAGTGAAATGTTTGATTGCATGTAAACACGAATACTTGTTTTGATTTCACTAAATATAAAAGGAGCTAAGGTTTTCTATGATTTTTTAAAACCCCGTTCACTATATACTGCCAAGAAAAAGAGTTGGACTAGCTAGTACAATAACTGGTTAAGACTAGTAAAAGTCTTTTAATTGATGAATCCATCAGGGTTCATATATATATATATATATATTTATTTATTTATTTAAGAATTCATTATCTGCACACACCTGCCCATCATTACATTACTTACGCGTGTTAATTCATTCTGCTATGAAACCTTCTACCCAAGTTCTAGTCAGCTAATTTCAAGATGGCCTCCATTTGCTCCTAAAAGTTACACCCCCACCTACAGACACCCCATGCCGGGCGCCATTATGATCCCTTGCCTGTTCGACAGTTATATGGGTGTGTTGGTGACTTTTGCCTTACTCTACCGGTTATACCTTAACAGGTACAAAAATAAACGGATTTACGAAGGAGTGTATATGTATCCAGGTTTTTGTCTCAGGCAACACGTTAAAATTGTTAACACGCGTAGGTAATGTGATGATGGGCAGATGTGTCGCAGGTAAGTTAGCTTAGATGAATGTTTACAACATGTAAACATCACTAACTTACAGTATTGAAAAGTAAGGGTTTGGTATTGTGGGTTTATCACATAAAGATTGTAAGCATTTCTGGATAAAGTAATAAAGTAGCTAATCTTCAAGGATAGGTCAACGCGCTTGATAGAATCGCGGAAATTAATGACTCAAAGCAGTTTGAGAAGACCTGGTTGCCCTCTACAAAAAAGCCTCTTACCATCGATGTGTCATTAGCTTTTTTACTAGAGATTAATTACAAATTTATGTTATTTGGTAGATCTATAGAGACTGGATCATAATACTGTTTGTACATTGAAGGTTAAAATGAAATGAAAAATGCCTATATTAATGAAATGAAATTAGGACTATCAAGCCATACCACTCACACTCAAATCATATAAAATAAATTTCCCACAGTTTGATACAATTGCGGTAAAACATTAACTTATACTTTAAATAAAAAAATAACAAAATTGCTTAACCCATGCATAATTAAATGAACTATAAAGTAAAAATGTATATATTGAAATGAATTTAAAACTAAAAATATGAAAGAAAAAGTTTATATAAACTTTTTTTCGTTCATATAAAAAGTTGACCTAGTACATGTTTTACAGTTATACTGTGTTTTTGTGATTTGACTTTAAAATTTTTGTCAAAAGATGCCATTTTTTAATATTTAACAAAGGAACACAATAATATCTTTTTACTTTTTGCTCTTACCTATTCAAAACTATGTGCCAAATTTGGTTTCTTTAGCTTAACTAGTTTTAGAGATAATAATAATTATTATAGGAAATACAAAATGGCGGCAAACGGGTAAACGAGACATTTCTCGATATATGTTTATTGGATTTTTGGTTTAAAATGATGAGTACTATCACCCAAAAAAGTTTGTGACACCCTTTCGTGAACACCCTGTATATGTATATATTTTATTGACCAGAGCAACAATGCATACGCTACTAAGGCACCGAAAATATCTTTTTAACGAGATTATATACTTTTACATTAAAAACATATAATTTTCCGAAATAATCATAACTAATTTACACCCTGTAAACAATTAATGTCCTTACTTACGTTCAGTAGTTTTTCTGCTGAACTAGCACAAATTGTTACTTTAAATGCCTACAAATTCCTTATGGATTGGCAACATTTTTGTTTATATTTTTTGGGGAATGTATCTTTAAAGGCTGTATTTAAAAACTGAATTAAGTTGAAATTCATAGGCTATTTAAAATATCGAAAGCATATTGAACCACCTTAATGTAGTGAGGAGCTGGGGTTGTGCCATGGGATCAGACCAATAAAATTTTAAACAAAATTCAATAGACGCACAAACACGAAAATTGCTTTTCGTACAGGGTATAGTCAGGCTAGAACTCAATACAATGAAAGTTATAAGGTTGAGGGTGGAGAGGACATGGTGGCTTGCGTGATATTTGTGATATGATTCTAACAACGGAGGGGAGAGGGCATGAGTTCGCAAGTGTTAAATTTTTTGCAAAATGTAATTAATTCTATTATTATATTACATTGTGGGTCACTCAAACATTTAATATAGCAATTACTTCACCTTACCTTTACACAATGGAACATAACATTAAATGAACATACTTTATGAAAACATTTAAAAAATGTTTCTATAACAAAATACAAGCGTTTAACACATTTGAAATGTTATACATTGGTTAACAATAAATATAATATTTCTAAGCCATGTTTATCCATCCGCATTTTTGTTTTGGATAACATAAGTCTTGATGAGATTTCTTTTTATAAGCTAGATATAAGTATTATTATCTCCAAATATTAATCTTGTAAACTATCTTTTAGATAAATTAATGAATAATAAAAATAAGGTTCGCGTTACCTATTGCATTTATTTTTAATTTTACTTTTATTAGTTCAGAAGCTAGCTTATTAGGGCCCGACAGGAGAATTTACATGTGTCGTTCGTCATTCTGTCCGTCCTGTCCGTCTACACGTCTGCCAGGCGATCTGTCTACCCACATCTCCTCTATGCATAAAGATCTTAACTTGGATAGTTGAAACTTGGTACATGGGTTACTCCAGGTCCAAGGAAGGACACTATTGAGTTTGAGATCAAACGGTCAAAGGGCAGACCCTCGGTCTTTGCGCTAACTCTTTCGTTACATTCTGCTGGGACTTGCGATAAAGGGTTGTATCGGTTCATTATAAAACATTTTAATCTTAGGTGCCACTTGCTTAGCAAATGTTAAATCTTAGCTTATCAGCATGAATGGTGCAGGTAATGACTACAGAACAACGATATCTCTCTGTATATCTTTTTATGTTGCACCGGCGCGTTTTCGTAAACTCATGTGTCCACTATCCATCATCTATGCGAAATATGTTAATTATGCATTTAAAATACATCTATTTTGTTTATTGAAAGAAATATATATCTGTTGATGTGTCACCAGCGTAGGACCTGAACAGAAGCCAGAGACCGCTGCAGATAAAGTGAAATATAGCAGGAAACCAGGCCTGCATGATTTATGTGCGGCGATAAGAAATGTCAGGAGCGACTGGCTGTGAATATTTATAAGATGGCGGCAACAACAGGTGGTTGCGTCACGGCAGGATCAAGGTCAGCTGATCGTCTCTTCTGCTGCATGGATCAGCTGATAGCTGCGACA
The DNA here is from genome assembly GCF_021130785.1 of Homalodisca vitripennis. Taxonomy (NCBI): domain Eukaryota; kingdom Metazoa; phylum Arthropoda; class Insecta; order Hemiptera; family Cicadellidae; genus Homalodisca; species Homalodisca vitripennis. The sequence continues at coordinate 110,213,722 of NC_060208.1, forward strand.
CTGAAAATGTTGCCAACTGCTTGAGCCAACAGCACAAGACATTGTCGGACAGTTTGTGAATGTGAGGTAAGATATACATTTTTAAGTTACTTATAAGTCTAAAATTTGTTTTTGACGTTGGAAGGAATGTGAAGTGAAGGAAAAGGATTTCACCGTATTATTGCCGTTCAGTAATACAAAAAGATTAGCAACACTACATTTCGAGATCCGCAATCTGATATGAGTTCTCTGCGGTTGGTCATTCAGTGCAGATCTATTGCGACCTATATTCTTTAGTTTAGTTTAAATAATTACTGTTTGGTTTTCATTAAGTGCAGGATTTCAAGTGATACACAACATGTTTGTTGTGTTTCCTGATTTATGCGAGTTTCAAAACTCTAGTATAATTTGTTTATTTTAATATAGATTATAGTTATATGTTAGGTTAGTTATTAACTTGAGGGAGAGATCAGATTGCAGATCTCAAAACTCAGTGTTTTTTTTTATCACTGAACGATGGCAAATGTCCGAAAATCTTTTTCCTTGATTTATAATGCTGCTACACATAAAATGTTAAGTAAACAAGTAATACAATACATTTTAATCACTTTTATTCCTTAACACCTGTTTTGTTGAATTATGCTATTGGTCACAGTCATTTAAGTTTTTGTTCCTGGGATAATAGGTTGAGAATTCTCAGTTCACTTAGACCTATAAAGTCTTCTGCGCAGTATCGTTGGTGATGTGGAGTTCTTTCAAGATTACGTGTTACAGCCACCACGAGAAGGGCTAGTGGAAACCTTAAGTGGAAAAGGTTTAACGCTAAGGGAGTCCCACCCACTTCAATAATCATCCTCCAGACTTATCGATCAGGTTATCCGTTTATCCCAATATCTCGACATTTGCGGTTAGTGGTGTGTCGTTTCCCGACATTCATTCGGTTACCTAGATATAAGAGACACATCGGTTTTCATGTACACAATGTAAGTTGTACATTGCAAAGCATAAACCACGCTCATAACTTTATTTTTGTAGTTTATTTAAATTGAAATTTTACTTATAATTGAATAAAATTTTATATGTCCTTCCAGACCATCTAGGGGATCTTCTGATTGCCTCGCCTTTTTTAACCTGATTCCAGTGGACTTCTGTTCCATAATTCACAGTCCACCTTTCCTCCCTGTTGCCTGTTGTTCTGCGCTGTTCACTTTACAATGATCCCTTGCTCAAAATGTTATTTTGTTACCAATACCATAGAGATTATAGTTGTTATAATGCAACTATTATAATATACTGTAATTAATGAATTCTTCCACCCAGCCCCACAAAATTAAAATTTCGTTAATAGAATAATGTAAAAGCATTGAATATATACTATTGTAATGAAAATTTTTGGAAATTATGGGTTTTGCTGACAAGTCCACTGGACTCGGGAAAAGCTGAATTTGCAAGAAAATGTCGTAGTTAAATAAATAAAAGAAACACATTTCCACTGTTAAAACAGTTAATTTTACAATAGCATATTCTTAAATACAAAATAATATGTATTATGTTACTGAAAAACACTAATCTACTTTTTTTGCTAAAAAAACATGCCACCTTAATGAGTTATAGTTATCAATTGAATAAAACCGTTTGCAAATTGAATTCTAGCATTTATGGTTTACTATCTAGTTCATAGATCCCCTCTCTGTTGTGCTACAGAGTGAGAGTGAGCTACAGTTTGGATTTGCTACAATGTTGCTCTATACCCAGTAAATGGAAGTTTCTAGCTCTGGTCGTAAGATGGTGCTGTGTACTGTTTTCTTGTGGTGTGTGTTTTGTGTTCTGTTGTATAAATGTTACAAACGTTTAAGAACCCCGATGTTAATTTTACAACGCCCAGTAGCATAGGCCGTACTGTATGGACTATAATACACCTCTGACGTGACAGTGTATCCAGACACAATGAAGTGAACTGCATATTTATGAGCTAAACAAGAAAACTTCAATTATAATTAGTAATTATACTTTCAAGTACAAAGCTGTTCACACAACATGCCCACGCTAGGAGCCGGTTGAAACATTTCTTACTAAGCCATTCTTTAATTTTATGATTGTACAAACATTTAAAGCAGAACTAGTTTACAATTAATTTGTCCTGGTATGTTCATTTTGTCCTATGTATTTAATGAATATTTGGTAAAATAGTTAGAACGAGGAAACCAATTTGATTTAACAACATAAAAAGTTAAATATATATATATATATATATATATATATATATATATATATATATATATATATATATATATATAAACAACGATAGAGAAATAACGATGCAATCACAATTATTGAACATTTCATGTAAATATAAGAAAATGATTATCTACACAGTTTTACACCAAAATAATCGGTTTTGAACACGTATTGTGTCTAAAACGATACTTTTGGACACAAAAGCTTAGTAATAAACTACTAGTATTAAATGGAACTATTGATATTGTCCGTAATTGTACAATCAAAATATGTAGGGGAGGGGGAGGGCTCAAGAAAAGTGTATATAGTGTTCCCCCACATCTACTAGTTAACTTGTCACTGCACAACTCCCACAGTAGACTTGCAGCCCGCGCTTTATACCAAACGCTTTGTGTTCACTTCAAAGCGCGCTCGAGTCGCTGATTGTCTGAATCGACTGTGATTATCCCGTCATTAATTAACACTCTCCCTCCACACCACACACATACGCGCAGTGTGGGGAGATTGTACCTGCTGGATGTGATGGTATCAATCCATATAGGACTCTCAGTTGTTCAGAATATAAAGTGAAAAAGTAAATAGGTATAACGATTTGCATTTGTAGATATTAATATTCCAGAATATTAATATTTAAATTATCAATGAGACATCCAAGGTGATATAAAATATTTTTTGATTAGTAAACTCCGAGTGAATATTCAGTACAATTTATTACTAAATTTGTTAACTATTAAATATTATCTGGTTTGTCCAAAATAAAAATCACAGTTCTAAATAAAAATAATGGATTTATTTTAAACTGGCAAATTAATAAGATCAACGTTTCAAGAATTTTCATCACTCTATTTTCCACAAAGAATTGACAAACCGTTTAGTAAATTTAAAAGTTCCTTTGGCAAAAAAATAAAAATATTAATCAAATATATCAAACTAAAAATCAGAGCTCTCTTCTAAAATTAAATAATGAAGTTTTAAAATAAAAATCAAATACCACTAGGAAATAACTAAAATAAAAATGTTCACTTCTAAGTTCACTCAAAATTCAAAATAAAAATTTAAACTTCTCTTTCCACTAGTTGAACCTTAACCTTCAAGTCTCTGCAATTCAGATTACAACTCTCTCAAACAATCATTCAAGTTCAATAAATTACCAATTAACAATTCACTTTAAAACAGTTCCAATTAAATATTAATAAATTACTAAATTTCCAAATTTCAATTAAAGTTATAGACAAAGTTCAATTTTACTTCACTTTTCTTGCAAGTTTGAACCAAACGTAACTTGTATGATTCTATTATGCTCTATTGTTCATCGAGAATTAATTATGCAGATTGCTTTGTAGTTTCTATGGATTTAATTTTTTCCTCAAAATCCCTCGCGGAAAAAAATTTAGAAACACGGCGCACTGTAATCAACTTAATACATGAAAATTACAAAAAGAAGGGCGAAAATTATGAGTTGGCGCTTTTATACTCCCTCCCTTCAAGCAACTTTGCAGGACATCCGCGGTGTTCTCTCATTGGTCCAGCTGTATCAAACAAGGAGAACAATAGTCGTAACAAGACAATTTTTAATCAATTCAAGGCCTTCCTAACAATTTAAAACTACCAGTACTATCTTGCCAAAGGATTACATGTTCGTTTTTACCCTGACTTTTCACAATGTAATTTAAAATTAAATCCCAATAGTTCGTTCCCAAAATTTTCATTTAATTTAAGTTTTAATAAAACATATAAACCAATGTAGCTTTAAAAATGCTACAATAGGTCATTCACTTACTTTGGCGAACACAACATTGTGACGAATATACTACTTTCAAACATCAAATATATTAGGTTAATTCTGGTAAAATGGAAATTACACGGTAGTTTTATGTGTATATTAACGAAACATTGGTAATCACCAAAGTTTATTAAAATTTAAATTCTATTATTAATTTCTACAATAGCTACTACCAGATTAAAAACAAAATGGAATATCATTTTATTAACACTCAACAAAAACATTAATACCAACCAACTTTTTAAGGTGTCAATATGTGTATATTTGGAATAAAATAATTCTTTTATGGCATGGTTATAAAATTTCAAGTGAATTTGTTTGCCTATTTAAAAGCCGATTAAGTTAAACATATTAGCATGTATTTGAGTAATGGATTTATGAGCAATATAAATTACGTTATTACTTAACTTAAAGCATTTTTGGACTGAAGAAGTAAGCAATTTTAGATTCCAACTAGATTTTATTTATTGATTAACGTCATTTTTCCACTTTTGAACGTGTTTTTTTTTCGAAATTAATGGAGTTTTAAGTCAATTTTAAAAGAATGTTTAAAAAAAACATCTTTATTTTGAATATTTAATTATTATTATTTTTTTGAAATACGTTGTAAATGTAGTTTTTTCAGTGTGTTACTTTTAAACAGATGTATTATTCCCCGGGTATTGAAAATCTTTGCATAGTTTATTTAATAGACATGAAATAATTAATTATGACCGACCTGTGCCGTGACCACGACCCCATTCTTCTGCTAACTTATTAAGCTCCACCGTATGACCTATAACGGTGACTCTTTGTCAATCTGTTTTGCAGTTACTAAATTACTCAGGTTATAGCAGTTCTTTTATTTATTGCGTATTGTGATATGTTAGTGTAATATTCGGTGTTCCGATTGTGTTTTACCGGCGAATCACTCGATAAGTTTGTTTATGATTTCGTGAACCCCGTTCTTTTTGTGAGATACTAGATTCTGGTTCCGGCTTCCTACTTCCTTTGGCGCTGCAGGTGCATCATGAGGATTTCTGAGAGGCTTCAGAATGCTGTCTCGGGACCTCTGGCCGCCCCGCACTACCGGTACCAATGTCGAGGCCATTATCTGACCAGCTTGGTCTCCCTAGGGGTTGGTCTTCTACTGCCATGGATGGTGCGCTAAGTTGGGAAACCAGAGACTAACTTTAATCATTTTGTCAAGCTATTTACGAGGAGTGAAAGGGAAACTTTTAAGGAATGTACTATCCTAGTTGGTAACAAGTAAACAGTAGCTATGGAGCCTAGGTACATGTAAAATTATTATTATTATATGTGTAAGTTGTATGTAATAGGTTCTTCGTTGATTGTTTTATGGTACGGATGTAGGAATGTCAATCGTTTAGTTTAAAGATTCAATTAGGAGCTGTCCAGGTCGTATCTGGATCGAGTGGAACTGGGTTACTTTGTGGCTATCAAAGTCATTTTGATTTTGTTCTCCGGTTCAAATAGCCAAAGGTAGTATAAGAAAGGAACTGGATGATGAAATTCATTTCTCATCTAATAGTTATACTTTTTGTCTATTAAACCACTGTAGGGTTTATGATCAGTAGTAAATTATATTGTCTATTTTGTAATTTGTTGTGTTTGGTTAGTTATTTGGCCTTTGAATCCATAAAACTGTTTTAGTTTTAATTTTTTTACGTAAAGTATATTTTTTGTTTGCTATATTGAAATACTGTTTTAAATTAGACTAAACTTGTAATAAATTTGTCATGGTTTTCTTAAGAAAGGTGTGTTTAGTACATAAATTTAAAATTATAATCAAGCACCGTTTTTATACCGCTATCGGTATTTATTTATGCAGAACATAGGAGGGTATGTTAAATAACTACTTCATTAAATTTTGCGTTTCTTTAAAAACAATACTGCATTTCTTCTTCACCCACCATAATGGCATACCAAAAAGGAGGAAGGGAGTTTTATATTTAAGAAAATTTTAACTTGAGACCTTTCTCTTTTTGGGTCCTGCTCTCCTCCATCACCATCTGCGGAGAGACAGGGGAGGAGTTTCAACCATAATTTGTAATTGTGTAAAAACAAATATGTGAACACGTATATGCGTGGATATTCATAAAATGACTGGGATTATCATCTACAAGTATAGAATTGCATATAAGCTCGATTGGATGTTTATTTTTGCAGCTGAAAGTATATTCTCTATACTAACACACGGATTTGGTAGAAAGAATAATAAATATTCGTTCTTGGCTATTTTAGGTTTATTAATTAATAAGATAACGTAATAAAACAAACTAAACATTATAGTTGTCAACTTACTGATTTTCAGAACCTTCACCCTCCCCACCCACCACCAGCGGGGTTCAATACCATACACCAAGTCGTCCCCTCCCCATTCTCTCTCCTATAACTTTAATTATACATCGTGCTCCGGCCTGAATATTTGACTCACGCAGTCACGAAAGCCGCTCTCGTGTTCTGTACTTATATTGACTTTTGTTGCAATTTTGATCGCCCCGGCCCCGTATCCAAAAGCCGCATTGCCTCGTTGAATTAATGAAGGCCTGCTTAGAAATGGCTGCGTTACACGTCCCAACCCTTACATTTTTCAGCGTTTTCCGTTTGCTGAATGATACGAGTACGAGAGCTGGGTGTTTGGTTACACAAGGTCACTCCCCCACTGTGCTGATTCAGTTCAATTATAAAAGTTGATCGTCAATTTCACTTTAATTTCATCCCGGAGACAATGCTTCGTAATTTTGCAATTAAAATTTTAATTTTATCTATGTGTATTAAAACCACAGTTACAAAGAAATTAAAAGCATTTTCATGAAGATAAACCATCCACTGGTGTTTAAACGGGATTGTTTTCAAAATATAGTTTTTGTTGTTTCAGAATGCGAAACTTGACAGACATTGAGATATGTGTATTATAGTTTCAAAACACTACCGGCACTGAAGATGACTTGGTAGATAATAGTGGCTGGAAGTGGTTACTTTTTGACCGAAGTAAAAAAAAATACCTGAGACGGAATTCGATTATTATGAATGGAAGTAGATGTTTAATGACAAAAGAAGACTTTTCAGATCTATATATGTATGTTTTTTTTTTTTTAATCAGGACAAGAGTACAAATACTACTAATACAATGGAGATATTTTAGACGACAAGTTACTTCAATTATACATATATAGTAAATTTGAAAATATGTAGCTGTATAAACTAATAAGTTTACTGTAATTTCGTAATTTTGTTGAAAATGTTGTGGAAATAATTTTGGAATTCAATATAAATCTACATCTCATTTATACATAATACGCACCATTATAAAAGTTCAAGAGAGAGGTATATTATTGAACAAAAGTTGAATAATATATGTGTTATTATAGTTCACATCGAATCATTGTAACTCCTAGTTACGCAGTGATAATTTCACTCATCAATGGCTATATGGATTCCTTCCGCAATGATTAAGAAAATTACGTTTAGGCGTTTTGATACCTGGGTATAAGCATGGCTTCTCCCTTGGGATGGGCAGAAAAGTCATTGCCTATTCGTTCGACCCTCTTGTCAACGAAATGATAGATGAACAGTCCCAGGAGCCACCGCGATATTTTGTACGAATATTTCTCGTATCAGGAAAACTCCATCTTATGACTAACAGTAACAACTAAATCAATAAGAATCGATAAAACATTCGACTAATCACTCGACATTACTCATCACAGTAATGGAAGATAACGTGGCAGCTGAGCCACTGAGAGCAATACGATTACCAGTCAACCTCCCAACCGCAACGTTCCAGGAAACGAAAGCTCTAGGATTTTAGAGACTAGCTATCACATTAAAAGCTTTGGAACAAGGGTGATTATTGGCTCTGGGGTCATGCTGAAATGATGAAAGTTTCAGTAAGTTTTACCACGAGGGCAATTAATTGCAATAAGCTGATTTTTGTAAACCAAATCTAACTAAAAAGTAATAGTGAATTATATAATTACATTTTCTTAACGTTTCAAACTACGATTTTAATGAAATTCTCTACACGATAGATCTCAGTGGCAAATAGCAATATTGAGAAATTATTTTCTTCTTTCCGCTATTTTTAATCCAAAGAAGATGTGTAATGCATCGTTGTGCTATGAATTTCAAAAGCCTATTTTAAGTTTCTAAACTTGTGACTTTTGAACTCGGAAAATCGGAAATTACTACGACCCGTGAGGAACTGGACAATACAATTTTACCTTTCATGTACCCACTCATCTCACTCCAAACATGTCTCTGACCCAACGCCTTTTCTGTCGTGTAACCAGTGCGCTCGGGTTTTCGTAGATGATTTTAACTTTGTACTACCTGGAGAGATCCACCCATCCAGTCACATGACCTTGACTTGGAGGTTTTAGTACGCAGTCTCACACCATATTACATCATAAACGATATAAACTGTTTTATGTACTTGCTTCATTTAATGGTGCTTGGGTAAGTCATAAAGATGTATCAGTTAAATCTTTACTTACCCATAAAACATTATATGATGAAAAATGTTACATAGAGTATTAAATACAATGTCAATTAATGAGAAGAGATGCCATGAAAGCCACTTATGGACCACAAGAAGTTGTCAAACAATGAAGTAGCAACAGAAGCTGGGGAATAGAGTAAAAGCAAATAGGTTTTCCTAGTATTTTTGATTTACTAAGCAACTCTGTGGACTCTTTTTTTGCATCGTATAAAATTCCACTAAGCGATTTTTAAAGAGCCTTTCGCGTATGTTTCTAGGAGAATAGGTCTGTCAACGATTAGGTTGAAAGGGGATTTACAGATATAATCGGTATGTCTTCTTCTAATAGAATAACGTTTAGTAGTTGCTATACTCCCATGTTTGGTAGTTTGAAGACTACAAAAATATACCTAAAGGTATTGGGAACTCTTACCTTTAACGTTTTCTCTGAAGTTGAGACGCAGGAGACTTTTAACCTCATATGTTAGAACTGATCCCTTTTATTGCCATAAGATTTTTGTATTACTTGTGTAAAAATATTGGTAAAATCAAGATATAAAGTAAAAAAACTGTTCAAAATATAAACTTTTACTTAATTAGAAAACTCTTTTATAAAACATATAAATTGAAGAAAATAGTCAGATTTACTATTTTATTCTAGATAATAATGTAAATTTATAAATCTGAAGCATTTTGCTCCAAGAAACTTAACATTTCCTTACTTATAATACGAATAGACACGGAAAGTGAAATGCTGGAAACGTCAAATTAAATTTGTATGAAGGAATAGTGATTCAAGTCTTTATTAGGGCCTGGTGAAGTATGGAATGAATATTATCGAAACATTTATTGTATTATATACAGTAGTATTTACTTGTATTTAATTATTATCATGTTTTATCGTAAATTATATCTATGAGAATGATGAAAATTTACTATAGATTTTGAACGGTTGATGAAAAAAATTAAACTTGAAATAATACTGAGTGATGTGATTTTTTGTGTTTGGAAAAAGAGAAAGTCGCCTCACAAAAAGGTGTTAATAGTGAACTCTCTGTTTGTTATATATTCACATACGGAGCAAAGCTAGGGTATTACGTGAAATTTGAAGATTCTTTACATAAGCAAGGTAAGAACTAAATTGGGACCATTATTGAATGTAAATTTTTTTAAATATTTAAACTCATGTTCATGATTTTTTTATGTTTCTGGTACTATTAAGCTGAAAATACAGGATTAGCAAAGAACTCATAAAGTGAACTAAATTGAAATGTCACACGTTAGGATCCTGTAGACTCCTTGCAATGCGTTGAATTTATCAAAACCTGATTGCAATTTATGATTAGTTACAACTATTCAACAATAAAAAGACCATTACTGAAATATATATGAATTCATTGGAGAAATGTAGAGATTTTTCTAAAGAAAGACATTTTTCTAGAATAGATAACATTATAATCACACTTTCAGTTCTTGAGAAAGTTATGAATATACTTAGTCTTGGATTGTATTATGTTCTTGCATTCAATACATGTCCTGTACATTCTGTGATATTAGGACAAGTTTTCAGTGGTTTTACTACACTCAATTCGTTGGAACAACTCTGAAGATTCGGTGAACTGATCTGACAGCTTCTTCTTACTCTAACAATCAATTCAGCTAGTGACATTTATCTTTCAGTGTTACCTAAGAAATTATCTTTTTTTTGAAACAGTAGGAAAATACTTAGTAAGAAAATATCATGAAACAACAAACCATCTAATTTGCCGATTTCTTCACTGGGATTATATCGCTGCATGATGCGTCACCAGTGTAGGACCTGGACAGAAGCCAGAGACTGCTGCAGATAAAGTGAAATATGGCAGGAAACCAGGCCTGCATGATTTATGTGCGGCGATAAGAAGTGTCAGGAGCGACTGGCTGTGAATATTTATAAGATGGCGGCAACAACAGGTGGTTGCGTCACGGCAGGATCAAGGTCAGCTGATCGTCTCTTCTGCTGCATGGATCAGCTGATAGTTGCGACACTGACAGTGTTGCCAACTGCGTGAGCCAACAGAGCAAATCATTGTTGGGCAGTTATTGAATACGAGTTGGAATAATGCTGTATAATGAAAATAATTTACTTAAAATATGAGTGCGAAATAGAAGAAGGTTTCTTTATATTATTTTATTGGTACATAGTAGATATCTACGTACAGACAACAACATTGCAACTTAGTTCTGTTAACGTTTTTGTGGATGTAGTAAATTTTATACAAGACTTTAAGAAACGAATGACATTGTTCCTGTCAACATTAAAACAGCTGATTTAATGTTTTATACAGGCCTGTAGGAAGATAGCTGACGTCCTGACAGATCTTCCAACTGTCAGAAGTTGAGTCACGTCTGAAGGCATGCATTATTAATGACTAGATACGAACTCGGAATTAATAGCTATAACTATAGGATAGTTTAAAAATATACTCACTGTTATATATAGTCTATTCATTCGAGATATAAATTACATAATTATTACTGAATGTCACATAATTTAGTTATTCATAATATGTAGAATCTGGGAGCATCGAAAAAACGAGTAATTGTAGTATCACTAGATAAAGGAATACAACATTTTCCAATATATAATTTTTTATTTTGTGCAAGGCCTTTCTGAATCAAAGATTCCATCATCAGGCACTGCACTTCACAAATTCAGAAAGGCCTTGCACAAAATAAAAAATTATATATTGGAAAATGTTGTATTCCTTTATCTAGTGATACTACAATTATTCATAATATGTTCGAAATTGCCACCAATAACTTTTGTAAAGACGAATGTAGCCAAACTGTGAAACTTAAAGTTCAAAAATCATTTAGTTGCAAACAAAGAGTAGATTCTTTCAACTATCCTGTAATTGTACAGTATTTTCTAAATTTCTTTAATCTAAATTTTGATGCATTTTTAATCACAATGCACTTCAGCACATACTAAAAAACACATAATTAAAAAAGTAGTACAATGCAGTAATATGATATATCAAAGAAACATTGGGCAAGGCTGAACGAAATAGAGATAGCATACATTCTTTATTTGTATAAAAAATAAGCGAAAGTGCGAATTTTAATCAAAATCTCGTAACGATTATACTAAATTCCTTTAAATGATTGGATATAAGACGATATTGACATTGTTTTATACATATTTTTATTTTACAGTGGTAAACACTTTAAGATTTAATAGAAATGTTAAATATTTCATTGGTGTTTTCAATAATAAAAAAAATATTAGCAGAAGGTACATAAAACAGCTGACTATGGCTCTTAAATAAACACGCCAATATTTTGATAAATTATGATTTTGGAATAAGTGAAACAACTCTCCACATAACAACTAAAGGACAGGATAATAGATTAATCCCATGGAGGATGAATCAGAGGAAGAGAAGAGAGATCAAAGTTGGGCACAAAGGAACACAAAAGAAAAGTTATAAATGATTATTACAATATTACAATAACAATAATAACTATTATTCTTATTATTAAGTTACTACCTATGTAAATTAAGTAAAAATTTCAAAATACGATACGTACAAAGTATAAACATAAACCAATTTCTCCATTGTTGAGTTTGAGCCTTCAAAATATTGTCTTTAAGATGATTTTTAACAAAAGCAATTCAAAGTATACATCAAGTTTTAAGTTAGAAAATAAGTTATATACGTTGTTCTAACTTTATTACACATTCCATAAGGCCAGATGTGTTACATTTTGGTCCAATAAGCGATACACATAGGAAACACGTTCTGACAACCAAAAACCTAACAAATAGTGTGTGTTCGTGTAAGAAGCCGTGTTGTTTATATGTATCATCAATAAATTGCATCGCTTGACATTATTGACTGCGTTAAATCTAACTGTAAGGAGTGATTAATCTGTTCTATGATTTTGTTCTCTTGAAGCAAATTATGATCCGTTAAAACCTAAACCAGGATTGGTATACGTTTAATCTAAATACTGATAAGTACTGACTTTAATCTAAATAAGTACTAAGTCATTATAAAAAAAACTGGTTTTTCTGTTTCTTACTCTCTTATAATATATAATATATTATACTCTTATTATACTTGTGTATACTTTCTTATGACATTAAGATGTATTGTTCGTACGATAAAGAATTGATCCCACGAACGTAACTAGAATAATATAAACTGTTCAAAGATTATGTAAACTTTTCAAAACTTGTCTTCGATACTCAGCATACCTTGTACAAATAATTTTTCTGAAGTTTATATGCAGTGGGGCTACGATAAACAACTTGGATATCAGGTTCTTGGAAACGCGATCTGTGGTTTGCAGGACTGTTTTTGTTGAAACTAGCTCGAATGAAATAAACATACATTTCTTGTGGACATCTGAAGTCGTGTTCTTGTAAAACAGTCCGACATGTGGTTGAGACTTTGGCGTGGAACAGTTTTGTATATTTATGAGGTAAGGCAGAAAAAAACCACATAATTATACTTGCAAGTACAGGGCCGTCTCCACAGCTGTCCAGACCCCCTCCCACCCATCCACCACCCTACTCGCAATGTAGTCATTAGAATAAGCCATCTGTCTCGTTCTTGCCTTCCCTCTGGGACTTCTGGTTTCTCAGCCAAACAGTTGCTAAACATGTGTTTTCATGAACTATGGTCATAGATAAAAATAGGGCATTTTGAAGTAGAATTGTTACTGAACTGGCAGTGATATAATTGTTTTTACTGTATTCCTTTGTATTTTCAACTGCACAGACATGCGGAAAGTTTAATATCCACATAAAACGCATAAAATCAATAATAGTACTGAAGTAATAAACAACAAAATTAAAAAAATTAAAAACAGTTGAAAACCATTTTGGTGTCAAAGGCATTTTACTCTGTTGACGGGTTTATGATGAATCGCTGGGACAATTAAGAGCACAAAATCGTATTGCCGGACCTGTAAACTGTAAGAGAGAAGTTTGAATGAGGTCATGTATGTTTGAGTGGGTCATTGTCAGCGGGAATGGTTAGTTTAGATTAAGGACGATTGTGATACAATGTATATATTGTCTTAAAAAATCCCTCATATTTGTTGTTTTGAAAAAACAAAAAAAAAACATGTTGAGAGATTGTCAGTCTTTTATTTTAGTAAGCAATTTCAACTGTTTTGAAGTAAGTAGTAGCCTGTACACTGCCATAATGAGTAACAGTCACTGTCAACATTCTGAAAATTCTCTCTACGCATAATATTTTTTTGAAACAACGAGCAGAAAGACTGACGCAAAGACAAAAGCTCCCTGCAGCGAGGGTCCCAGAGGGAGCTAGTAAGACAATCCGTATCGTACAATCTAAGTGAGTAGAGAGGGACGAACATAAGAGTGCATGTAAAGTCCCCTTCCCCCTCCCCCGCAACAGTTCACTTGTTACTGCACAGTAAAGAGACTTGCAGCCCGCGCTTTATACCAAACGCTTTGTGTTCACTTCAAAGCGCGCTCGAGTCGCTGATTGTCTGAATCGACTGTGATTATCCCGTCATTAATTAACACTCTCCCTCCACACCACACACATACGCGCAGTGTGGGGAGATTGTACCTGCTGGATGTGATGGCTTCATACAGACTTTCAGATTACAAACACTTGAAATAATACGAAACGTACATCATTTGTTTCGCAATACAGAAGCGCCCACAAATTTATTATAATGTAATAAAGATATGGTAAAAGGTTGATCATTGTTAGTTAGAGAGATATAAAAACCTTTGTATGGCGTTGGGAGTGCCGACTGCCGAGCGGTCTAAGACGTTGAACTTTGGGTCCGAGTTAAAGATAGCTCAGGTTCAAATCCTGTCTATGACCGTTGCACTTTTTATCAGTACCATCGACTCTGTACTTTATCGACTGTTCCCTCATACTTTTTGATAAGTTCCCCACAAAGGTCATTGGCTCATAAGGACGGGCAGAATCCTTAAAAAACCGATCGTGGCTTAAAAAACACCGTTAGAATTGTGGGAAACGGGGGCGTTTGAAGATTAAAATAGTTATAAGAGTGCCATCATATACCTGTAGTCAGCAAATGCTAACTTACATATTTAGGCATTTGCAGGCCCAGTAAATATTCTAAAAAAGGCATAAGAGTCTTCATTAGTAATGCAATTGGTATAATTTTATAATATAACAATTATAATATTTTAACTGCAAGTACGTTTAACTGAGGTAATACGGAAATACTACATATGAAAAGATTTTCGAGGAATTATTTTATTAAGATTAGATCAATGGCGGATACCAAAGTTTAGCTCAATTCAAATATGTTTGTTCAGTTACCAATACCCTTCACGCATCTTTATAAGCAGACGTGGATCGTTTGTTTCTCGAATGCTCTTGGCTTCTCCAGAGTGAGGTTGAAATATCTGAAGATTATAAACGTACCGTATTAGCAATTTTTTGAAGTTACGTGGACGGGAAAACTTGAGGAGTTACTTAAGCGTGGGATATGGTTAACCAATCGAAAGTGAAACACCATAAAATCGAACAGTAACTGCTTGGGGCATTTCTGCTCTTACATAACTAGGGGTGCGCACGACCAAGCCACCCATGGGGGTGGATGTGCAAGGGAGAATTGGTTTAGCAGTGTCCGTTCCTTTTTGGACTCCTCCGATT
The DNA here is from genome assembly GCF_021130785.1 of Homalodisca vitripennis. NCBI lineage: Eukaryota > Metazoa > Arthropoda > Insecta > Hemiptera > Cicadellidae > Homalodisca > Homalodisca vitripennis. Next base: position 110,228,864 of record NC_060208.1, read on the forward strand.
AGTATATTTTCACCTTCTATACCTCTTGTTTCCAATAAGGATCTTCTACTTTCCAGCCAGCAGTTTGTGTATTACGGTTTCCGCTAAAAATTCAAAAAAACCTGTCTACAAATCGTCAGCAATGTTTTATATAATTTTGACCCGCCATATAGACTTAGTTCAGCAGTGCGTATTTTCACCTCTAACTTTACGACGGGAGACATCTTCAATCATCCTAAGGTTTTAAACGGTTACAATATTTGTACTCTCTGGCTGGCCAATCGACTGGTCCACTTTGGGCTCTATAAGCAATATAAGCAATTACCGTAAACTGAATAACATATAAAACAAAACAAAATAACAATAGTTCCGCTCTAAAGTGATAAGGTTTTAAATTTGTGGAATAGATCCACATATTTCCTAACCAACTTCTTTTCCATATCATAAAAGAAGTATTTTAAAGAAGCTCTCCAAACTACAAAATAATGTTGTTATGTAACAGATAATAGGCTCATAGTGTGTACAACTATTATATGATATATTATCATAGGTACACATTTTTTAATTTACTAACCACTTGTTATAACAAGAATGTACAAATTAGTGTTAGATACAACTAATTTTCCATTGAAGCTGTGATTCCTTTACAATAAATTCAAATATTTTGTGACAGCCATAGTTGTTATTAAATACTGTATTTAAATTCTCAACAGAGCAATTTATCGTTACATGTTATGAAATTGTTCTATTTTATTTTATTACGAACCTTGTTAAATGGGCATATAAATATCATATACTAATAACAAATGGTTACAAGGTATTCTAAAGCCGATTTGGACGTAAAGCGGTGCTCTGAGAGTTTATGTTTTGTACAACCACGATCGCATGAAACTACAGAGTTTTAAAGCTCACTATTTAGGATAGGAAAGTTCGCTCATACTTTATTTATTGTGACATACGTAAGAATAAACAATATGAGTGAACAGTTTAACATATTATACCAATACAAATTATTAGTAGGATCAATTAATGAACTTGAAGTTTAATATTCTTTAATACGTAATTATTCTATTTTCTCGTAATCTTGAAGAGTTCATGGAGATAGAACACGTAACAGAATGTTTTATACGTTTGTAGAGAGAAGTGTGGCAACATGGTCGCAAGCTGAAGTACAGTTTTTTTTGTATTAAGTTCAAATTGTTGTAAAAGCTGGATTTGTTGAAAGTTCACAAACATTTAGTTAGTCTAGTAATAGGAAAAGTCAAAAAAGAAGAAAAGTAGACTTCATATTTCAAAGATGGTGGATAGCCGCTAAAGATCGTTTTTTAGGATCGATTTAATTATTTAAAAACATTTCGTTTATTTCTTTTGGGTACCTTAAATACATACAATTTGACGTTTCCTTTCCTTCCCAAGGGAAAATAAGTAAGAAGTAAGTGGTAAAATCATTTAAATTCTATGTTGATGTGCAGAGTTCCACTTGTAGAAATTGAACCAGGGGCGTAACTAGGATTCTGTTCGGGAGAGGCCCATTAAGTTGGGAGTCCAAGCAATACAGCAAATCTGCCGGAGAGGAGGCGTCTGGAACTCCTGAAAAATATTCATCCGTATATACTAACTTAGACTAACTAGAATAAATATAATTTCTACAAATTTCTAATGTAACGTCACTTACTAGGTAAAATAAATTTGTATTAAAATGTTTACTAACAATACATTTCTGGCTCAAAAAATATTTGGAATAAAGTATTGAAAAGTTCACAACCACGTATACCACGCTACCAGTACACAGTGCAATAATGACATAATTATTATTGTTCACAGGAAATAAATAATAAATTGTAATAATGAATTATTTCCCTCAATAGCTGACGTACTCGGATGACACAGCTACGATCAGACTCCACCGATTGCCACAAATGTCAACGACGTTGCCACATCGACGAAACTGACAGATGCGGATTTGAATAAATAATAGAGCAACAATAGATATTTCAGTAACACCACAAAGTCCCACAACGACCTACTGACACGTCTCAGGCATACACTGCTCGTCCTCTAAACTCCTTCCTCTATGTTCCGCTGCATCGCTCGCCCAGCTGATTACGGGACGATCTGTCAATCGATAATCGATGATTGGTGCTGAAACCTCAGCTCACATTGCCGCTGCCTGCTGATGCTGTAGCATTGCTTCGCCGAGCTATTTGCCCATTAGTGCAGTTTTTCCCCTCAGCAAAATTATCTCGTTACAATAGGTTATAATAATCATGAATTGTCCGATAACGACCCTAATGCGGTACGTTATGCCCTAGACAGCAATTAATGGACCATTTTGAGAGTTCTTAACATTTTGGCCGTTTCTGGTTAAAATTCAAAACTTGTAGGTAGTAAAAATGTCATTCCTAAACGTATATACAAGTATAAAAATTATAATCAAGAAGAATCGGAACGATATGCAACAGACATTACTTCCACAAAGATTGTTTTTCGCCCTTAACCTTTTTAACATACTCGTAGACTTCATATTTTATTAACTAAACAAATTCAAATGATTACTCAAAGAATTGTATGGTTTAGTAGATATATAGATACTTGAACACATTACTGTTTACATATTTACAAAAACAAAAATCATATTTAAAAATGAAATGTTACATGTTAAAAGGAAAACAATATTTAAGTAGTATATTTTGTATGCTTATCTTGAAGCAATGGTTCTAATATTAACTCTCATTAAAAAATTAAAAAATCTATATACATAAACAATTTGCTACAACTTGCAGGCAACACCGCCCTTGGCAGTCTGGCGGTTTGCGCGTTCAGACGTGCAGGCACCGAGGTAGACCGAGGTAAATAAATAAAACTCAATTAATTCGGCATTAAAAATTAAGCATTTAAATAGAGGCTTACAAAATAACACGCTCTAATTTCTAATTTCACTTTAAAACTCTGGTAACTTCTTCTTTAAAAGACAGAAGATTGTCCATTAAACTAAGTTATAACACGCTCAAAGCTCCCGACTAGCTCCCAGCCTTTGGGAGTTCCCGGCCTCAAGGAACCCTCGGTTTCTAGTAGGAGTCGACATTATGGGGTTCCAGACTTTTTTATAACTTTTCATCTCTAGGAGTTCCTTGCATTTGATAGCTATCGGTTCAGTGAAGCTCTCGACCATCACGGTCTTCAACATAATCTCAATATCTGCCGTCTCGGTGTTATAGTGCTTCCAACTTCTGGTAACAACGAACCTCTGGCAGTACCGTCTTCTGATACCTCCTATTCTGTGACAGGCTCAAGCTTTCGCCAGCTTCCATCCTCTGCGAGCTCTCTATCTCTAGAATATCCTGTGCTCTGGGAAACCCGGTGTTCGGCAACCCTCGGCCACTAATATCTCCTGGTCTCGGCAGATTCGCACCTCTGGTACGGGCTCGTGATAGCTCTCGGCCTTTGGCAGGTCGCGCATGGTCCCTAGATACAACGGCCTGAGACAGCGTCTGCTCTCTGTTGCTTAGAGCTCTGAGAGCTGTCATTTGCTCTCTTTCGAAAAATAAAAATGTTAAAGTCCATTCGATCACAAAGCGTTTAGAATAAAGCTATTTACAATGGATTTTATCCTATGCCACCGTCCCGTTGTCTTGAAGAGCGCTGTAAAACCAAGCATGGTTATCATATACGAGTAGACGAGTAGTTCATTCAGAGAACCCCTTCATATAGCGCTGGTATTCATAAAGTAGACGTTTCAGTGTGTGTCAACTGGAACTTAATTTTCACTCATCTTAAATCAGTAGTTGCATCAATAAACTAAGTCTTCTTAAAAAAAATCTGTATAACAACTTTATAACAGAGAATCGATGAAGATCTAAAATTGTTGTAGTATTGGGGTAAAAGAAAGACACAAATAGCCTAATTCTCGTCATTTTCAACAACAATGACTATCCACGACGATACATAATGATCAAATTTAAGAACCGGCTGTAGAAAATTTTCCTGAGTTTTTCCCCATAAAAACAATGTTATGCAGTTTGACGCTCTTACTTTAAAACGTAGCGTTGTGTAAATGTCTCATTTTAAAGATATAATTAATACGCATCCAAACGGTGAAACACTAAAAAGCGTTTGGTTGCTTAGTATTTATTTCTATTCAATGACAAATATCCTAAAATTCTGCAACTAAAAATAAGGGTGTAAAACTGCACAAGGTTTAACTTTGTTCTTATGGAGAAAACACAAGGTCATTACACTACAGTCGAGTTCTTAGGCTCTACCTCAAACACGTTGATTAGTGGATACCTCAGAGAGACAGGACCAGAGATAGAACTGGAGATAACAGCTGAGCCGACAGCGACAGGCGAGGGCGGATTGTCGGTTATCAGATGATCTCAACAGGTGGTTCCGGTCATACTTCCGGCCAGCCGACATCCTGTGCCGCCAGCAGCTCGAGCTCACTCTAACTGCATGGGTGGAGCAACGTTCATTCCATTCCTACACAAACCGTTAACGCTAACTTGTTAATTCTTTACTTTCACTGGATGAACTGGAAATCTCATAAACACCTTTCGATGGAAGAATATTTGATAACAGCTTCTTTCCTATAACACATCTAGAGCTTATATACCAGCCGGCAACCACTTCACAATGGGAATCACACGTTTATCGATTCGAAAACCTGTCCACTTTTAATAAATGTTACAGGCTATACAGTAGTGACGAATTGTGTAGGCTGTAGATTAGTAGAAGTAGAGGCTTGGTTTTTCTTAAGACTTAATGAATAAGCGCATTTAGTTTTTGGTTAGGTTCTTTTATTTCAGAATCACAGTCTTTTAATGACTCAACAAGAATTTATGAGTATTAAAAAGTAAAAGTTTGGATCATTTTGTAACTATGCTCAAGGAATTTAACTGAAAATAACTATGCACACCTGTGTGTGTGTGTGTGTGTGTGTGTGTGTGTGTGTGTGTGTGTGTGTGTGTGTGTGTGTGTGTGTGTGTGTGTGTGTGTGTGTGTGTGTGTTGTGTGTACACACCATATTCTTACCAAAGGTTTTAATGACCTAGACTTGCATTTAAGATTTCCACGACACTTCCTACACGCCGCAACTTCCTAGTAGTTGTTGTATGATGGTTATTGCAAAAACGTAGTTAAGACAGTCGTATAACATTGTGCAAAATTTGTAGATTTTATCTACTATGTTTTTTTTATATATTAAGGCGTTTCAAGACATTTTACACACGCTGTATTTACCATACACGATTTACGACTTATGGAAATGATATTTTTGTTGAACCTTAACTGAAGGAAATAACACGTGTTTTAATAATACATATTTTAAGAACATTAAATTTTGTTTGGAATAGATATCATGCTGCTACCTTTACTCTAGTTCTATAAAAATACTTTCAAACCTTATTACTGTCAAATACTGCTGAGCCGCGGGTAGTAAAACGATCCTAAGTTTTTCATAAGATCAATGTTAAACCTCAAAAAACATTTTACGCTGTTATTGTTGGTCGTAGAATCATGGTTAATGTCTCCTTTTAAAGATATGATTAAGAAGCATGCAAACACATTTTTATAGACTGTATACTTTTTTTTAGTTTTTATACGATTTAGTAAAATAATGAAATAAAACCAATAAAATATTGTACATTTTTAAAAGAATTTGGATACGTAATACGGATGTTTTTCAAATGAGACATCTCCAACAACTTTACATTGTCAAATAAGGTCGTAAAATTGTTTTGAGATTTTAATATCATTCTTAAGGGGCTTAAATAAAGATGACTGCCAGTACAGTCGGCTCTTAAATACTCAAAGATCCTCGTGGAAATACACAAATATGTTTCCTTGTTCTTTACATCTTTATGCAAAGTATCTTATAGGTGTGTGACAAGATAATAAAAAACAAATTAAAAAATAATTAAACTAACCTAAAACCGATTGCACCATGAGAGCAGCATGGTGAAACATTCTGAAAATGCAATCGTCGGTAGATTATAAGTGGATAAAGGGATCTTCTGTAGCCAAACTTCTACATTTGCTGGCATTATTAGGTATCACGAAGCAGGGAATTTTTGAATGTTCGTATTCCAACACTGAGAACTAGACCAGAACATGCCTGTATGATTTATAGCGGGAGGGAAAAATTGATTCATTATACAATCTTATCTTATCGGTTTTATCTTGAATCTAATCTCCACTGTGCACCTTGAACTAAACAGACCGCGCCCAGTGGGTTGTGATATGACTGATTTGTTTGATTACGCTTTTATTGTTTCCAGTTGCTGCCTTGGTTGAATATAACGTATGATGGCATTGCTGCAGATATTTTGACACAGATTTCACCACGATTACAGGAGTTGAGATCAAGAGAGAAAGAACGATAATTTTGTTCAAATTTTTATATAAATCCTCTTAGTGGATAGCAATGTTGAAAAAAAGTAGCATTCTCTCGTGAAAATGATAAGGAAATCCATAGATTCACTAAAACTTGTAGGAGAAAACAAAATATACATACATTACAAAATAGTATGAAAGCTCTTGCACTAGGAATAATATGAAATATTGTTCGTTTTGAAATAATGAATATTTGGCACTATACTTCAAGGATATGAACTAAAGAACACTAGAGGACAGATAGAAGTTGCATAACAAAAGTTGCGTTACTATGAGGAACTCTCAAGGTCAATGGGAGAGTTCTCACACTGCAACTCCAGAAACCGGGTTAATGCCAATTAATTGGCTTAACTCAGCCCTAATTAAGAAGTTGCCATGACTAACCGCAAACGCTTTCCGTCAGTGCCAACCTGCGTGGGAGCGGAGCCGAGGAGAAAAAGCTTATGCTGTAGTTTTTATCCAGCCCCCGAGTGACACAGGCTTTGCTAACTCACAGCCAATAAAAAACTCTGAAGGCGTGAGTTTGAGAGCCATTGCATCTTCACCTGAGTTAGAGAGTGATCAAATAGATCTGTCGACATTTTATGATGATGGAGTTTACCACTATTTAGACGTTACTTATTTGTTACGTAAATGTGCTCAAATATTATGTTCCAAATATAATCCAATACTAATATTTATTCGCAGCTTTGCACGCAATGTCGAAGGCCTTTCACGTGTAAAAGCATTTCTAGTTCAAGTGAATTATATTTACGACGCCAACGTTGAGTTTGCCTTATCGTGGCTCACAGTTATTATACAGCTCCTTGTTGCCACGACCAAAAATGTAGAAAAAGTATATATTTATGGCCATTGTAATTTACTCTAGCCTTAATATGTTATTGTCATAGTTTTTTTGCCTGGTTTCCCCGATCGAGGAAATATATACACAGGTCTGAGAAGGTTACTTCTATCAAAAGACCACTTAGATATAGGTTTTGTAACAGTCTTTAAATTTATAGTAAAAGTTTTGGTTAGATAGTAACTTTGTATTTTATATGTGCATTACAGTACTGATCAAAGCACTGAATACTTATTATTTTATAATAAATGCACAGTAAAAAGTATATTTTGACTACAACTTTTCTCATCTGGTTATTTTTCCACTGCGTTTGTAGAAAAGGTTGAAATAAGAAGTGTTGATACTATCAGCTTGCTCTATACTTAAATGTAAACAAATTGAAAATAGTTGTGAAATTAATTAAACATATAGCTGTGCTCTCATAAAACAATGTATACACAGAAAAGTTCAGTATATTTAACAGGCTCTATCAATTAATAATTTTTCAATGCAACTTTAAAGACCAAGATGGGGGTTTTCGCAACTTTAGAGACCAGCGGGAAATAGCCCGTTGGGATTTTTGAAACAAGAATAGTTCTATATGTTAACCAGGGATCCTTAGAATAATTAAATATCGAATTCAATTATGAATTCACACACGAACACACAGTCACCATTAGATTTTTATATTAAAGTATACATAAATTATAGACACAACCTAAAATACAAGGAGTTGTTAAGTTGAACAATATTTATTGAAACAATAATCCACTACCTGGGGCATATTTCTCATGTTAACCACCGTACCAGTGAGTACCGTGCGCCCCCCTCTGTCTCCCCATATCCCCTCCCCCACAGGCACGGAGCGTGACGGCCCTGACGCGTGATACCGCACACGCAAATCGCCCTTGCAGTTGACCTCCAGTGCGATTCGGCCAGTCCTTAATATATTCTGCTTATAAAATTACAGGGAAAAATGTACAGTACGCCATATCGTATATCTGACTTATGTATTTTCTTCAGTTCGTTTACAAAAAATAAACATAGTTTATCTAAGCAACACTCAAAAGTTCAAAATTATTTTATTTTTGATTATTAGTATAGATATGTTGTCACTATATCATATTATGATGAAATTGAGTTTTAGTGACTTTTGAGCAAGAAGTTTTAGTAATATGCGCTTTGAAACCGTTTGTTAAGCATACTAAAGGCTTTAAAATAAAAGTTCTATTAAAATTTATATTATTATTTTTGAGTAATAATATAATTTTAAAATAAAATACACTGACTTCAAAGACTGTACTAAAATCACTAAAAAGTAAAAATTAATTTTAATTTCACAAAGTTACTCAAAGCCAATACCACACAATTTTTGAAAGCGGCGCTAAGAGACACATGTATTTAAGAGACAATTAATCTCAATCTTATATATTACAAATAATTCCCTCTTAATCCAGTTTTTAATATGATCTGTAACGTTTCACAATGAACAAGAAAAAAAACACTCAGATTTAGAACTTTACATTAGCCGTTATGTTCACTGAGTGTACAATACACACATGTTTGATACAATATGATATAAGAAGTTAATCCTCTATGAAAATATGAATCATAGGTAGGTCTATAGGAGTTTAATCTGCCATGTCAGCGAAGTAATTGAATCAATCAATTCATAAGACAGTGTTCCAAGAAAACTATATTATATTGATATTGTTTCCGATAACGAAGTTCTATTTTTAAATAGCGTCCTTTGATTAGAATCCCTTGTGAATTATTCGTCCTTGTGAATTCTGAGTAAATGACAGCCCAGACAGTGTGTATCTACAGTTCGTTTACCACAAACCCTCTACCCGAGTTGGTAGATCCCGCAGGTATGCTACCAATTATAGGAAGCGGTAACATGCTCTATAGGCCTGTGCCATTCAATGTCTACAAACCACTAAAGGAAATAATAAACATCCATTGTTCAATAGATGCTCTACATCTTATTGGTTTCAGTGTAGAATCAGATAGTTATGTTGTTCTCTACTAAATTGAAGTGAGTGTTGAGCTATTTTACTATTTTTACACACGAATATACCAAATATTTCTATCAACCTGAATTTATAGTAAAATATAGATATTTAATCTCTAAATAGAGAAAATGGTATTATGTATTTTAACTGTTTGTCTAATGCTATTGTGTACTACAATTTGAGACCTCAGGATATTTTATGTAACAAATACCAAACTTTAAAGAATGTAGGAATAAAGTTATGGTAAACCATATGAAATAAAAAAAAAAAAAATAATAACGTCATAGCTATTTAAATAGATTATATTATATAAACGTACTGTAATGCATAAGACTAATTTGTGTATAATTCAACTATAGTATAACATTAATTGTTAAATTGAAGTTAATAATAAGATAAATTAGTTAAGTTAATTAGTTTAAAGTATTTTAGTTACATGTTCAGATTCTAGTTATTGTAATACAAGTATTACAATACACATGTAATAATAAACTATCCAATAATACTTGCTCAGAGAGAAATTAGGCTTATATCTTTAGTCTGTGCTAGATGTACGCTCCTTAAGACAGGGACGTCTGAATAGTACGTTTCCAACAGGGAAAGTCTGGAATGTACGCTCTTAACACCGGGACGCCTTGATAGTATGCTTCCAACATGGAGAAGCCTAGAATATATGCTCCTAACAAGGGGAAGCCTAGAATATGAGCTCCTAATACAACGAAGCCTGGACGGTACGCTTTCAACACGAAGATAGAATATATACTCCAGACAAAAAGTCGCCTGGATTATACGATTGCAACACGGAGAAGCGTAGAGTATACGCTTTTAACACAGGGACGCCTTGATAGTACGCTTCCAACATGGAAAAGCCTTAAAGTATACGATCCTATCACAGGGAAGCCGAATATGAGCTCCTAATACAACGAAGCCTGGACGGTACGCTTTCCAACACGAAGATAGAATATATACTCCTAGACACAAGGACGCCTTGATTATACGCTTCCAACACGGAGAAGCTTAAAGTATGCGCTCCTAACACAAGGACGCCTTGATTGTACGCTTCCAACACGGAAAAGCTTAAAGTATGCGCTCCTAACACAGGGACGCCTTGATTGTACACTTCCAACACGGAAAAGCTTAAAGTATGCGATCCTAATACAGGGACGCCTTGATTGTACGCTTCCAACACGGAGAAGCTTAAAGTATGCGCTCCTAACACAAGGACGCCTTGTTTGTATGCTTCCAACATCGAGAAGCTTAGAGTATGCGCTCCTAACACAAGGACGCCTTGATTGTACGCTTCCAACACGGAAAAGCTTAAAGTATGCGCTCCTAACACAAGGACGCCTTGATTGTACGCTTCCATCACGGAAAAGCTTAAAGTATGCGCTCCTAACACAGGGACGCCTTGATTGTACCCTTCCAACACGGAGAAGCAAGCTTAGAATATACGCTCCTAACACAGGGACGCTTCGATTGTACGCTTCCAACACGGAAAAGCTTAAAGTATGCGCTCCTAACACAGGGACGCCTTGATTGTACCCTTCCAACACGAAGAAGCAAGCTTAGAATATACGCTCCTAACACAGGGACGCTTCGATTGTACGCTTCCAACACGGAGAAGCCTAGAATATACGCTCCTTACACGGTCGCTCACAACACGACAATCTTCAGGGCTATGGTTCTTTAGACAGAGGAATATTTATTTAGACTGAAATGATCTACTGTAACAATTGAAGAATATTTTTGTATTCTCTTTTGTTTTTAAGTTAAATATTTTTTTATGAATTTTAGAAACATATTAACATTTAATATATTTGTAACCGGTATACCATAAACTTTTAACAATTAAAAAAAAGTTACATTGCAATAAGATCAAAATCGTCATAAATCATACGTTGAAACTTGAAAATTATACAAAACAAAAGGTACTACAGGTTTAGCGCTTGTGAAGCGTGGAAGGACTTTATAAGAGAAGATGTGTTCTATTTAATCTGCTTTTACCGGTCTTTTAATATTTCCAATCTACCTGTATTAACTTACTCGGTACCTGATATTAAATACTTACCTAATTTCTTTTCCAAGAATTGAAATATGGAAAATTTCAATATTTGTGTTAAATGTAATAAGAAATCGGAACTCGGGCGGAAGCGGCTCAGAGAGTGGTGAATCAGCATCCGTGATCACACCTAGCTGTGAGTGGGGAGGGAGAGCCGAATCCCACTGCAGTAGTCAAGGGTAGTGAAGGGCGGGAAGGGAAGGGAAGGGACAAGTGCACTTTTCATTCCGTTTTTTACACCCCACATGTACCAGGCACTTGCCTCCTTCCCCTCATACCATGCAACCCGGCCGCATAGAACGAGTTGGGGTGGTGGGTTTTAATTCTTTTTTGCGAGTAAATTCTCTTCAGTGTGTATATACTAATTTATTAATCATGTTTAGTTACCTAGTTTACCATGGGAAATTTTGTATTTTGTACAGGTACATTGTTACGTACCATTACTATTGTAGTGAGAAATCCAAGTTGTGTTATTACTGTACAATGAAGGCTAATCACACCAAATCTTATAAAATTGTAACTCTTAATTCGTCATAATAAAATCAGGTCGGCTGGTCCATATTTTAAAATCCGCACGGATGTTAACTCAATGTTATCCACCATCCGTATCATCCGTAGAGAATCGGCGAAACGTGCTTCTTGCTGCCTGAATCCAAGTTGTTTGTTATTGTAAAATGTTATCACACCAAATCCTACCATATTGGAACTCTTACTTCGTCATAATAAAGTCAGGTCGGCTGGTCCATATATTAAAATCCGCACGGATGTCAACTCAGTGTTATCCACCATCCGTATTATCCGTAGAGAATCGGCTAAACGTGCTTCTGGCTGCCTCCGCGCCAAGGACACCCGCACGCACATCCACGAGTCTTGCTGCAGACGAGATTTACAAGTATAAACAGTTTTCGAGGGGAATCGGTGGAAACCGAGGCGGAGGTGAACCGTTAGAACCGGTCGCTTAGGAACTGGTCGTCGTTCCCGCCATGGCGGTGTCTAGGAGCTGAGCGAGGGCGGTAGACCCATGCAGTCGTGTTAATGTTGGGGAATTGGAATCTGCCTTAGATATCTCGTGTCTAATGCTAAGGCACCTCCTAAAAGACTCCACCGATACCTGATATCCTATCTAATCATTTAATTTACAAGATTTCTCCTAGAAGGTTGCAATTGGCTCATTAGATTAGCTCCAATCATTTGTATAATGAAAGCTTCCGAGAGAGTCCAGTAGTTGTACGAAGTAGCTTCAACCCTTCGAGTCACAAAGAGTCTCCTACAGGTATTAAACTGATGAATGATGTCACAGTTATCTATTTAAATAAGGAGGCTATATGCATGATTAATTTCCTTTAATCTTTTGGGACACAGTTCTCAATCTCAATTATTTACTAAAGTGAGGAAAGGAAGGTATTTCGATACGGGATTTCAGCTAACTATTGAGCGATCAAGCATCGAAATCCCGATGAATTTTTAGATACACTGACGTATTAACTGGGTTTCTCTTAGAGAATACATTTTGACGTATGGCAGGAAACCATATCACTATCCGCTATAGCTCTAGAGTAAGAGCTCATTATATTGGCTCTCTTCCTCTATCCAAGGTCCGATTTGCCAACTGTAAAGGGCCTGTAGTCTATCAATTTACACGTTCAAACGACCGCAGTGAAGTAACCAAAATGTCTAAATTAAATTGGTGTTCAAAAGCATTTTAAATATTTTAAACACACCCTGAATGATGACTCCAACAGCACTATAACGAGACCAATACTGACTTTTTGACCTATTTGGTCAAGAATTAAGTTAAGGTGATGATTTAATAACAACTTTTTTATATAGTTATACAATTCTAAAATTTTATCCTTAAAATATTACACTTGAAATTATGTCCTAAAAAATTTACTTAACCGAATCACGCGTTTCCGAGTTATGAGCGTTCAAAGTTACGATTTTTTCAAACACCAAAAACCGGTTCCTTCTTTCGTTGTTGTCGGCATAAAACATTGTTATTGTTTATAAATAATTTGCTTTATAAGTATGAACGCAGAAATAAACAAGCTAAAATTTAATGTACCTATCGTTATTGTAGAACTATTGGTTGGTTTTTAGTTAACTTTCAATATCGGATATCTAAAATCTTTAACCAACTCTGTTTAGCCTTCAAATTTCAATGTACGTTGGTTTGGTAAATACATTGTTTATGCTGATGTCCATGGCTTTCTGGTACAGTACTCCGCTAGAATCGTGCAAAACACATTCATGTTGATAGTGAATGAATAACAGGCTGTATGGACATGCTCATATTACGTATTCACCATAATCATTGCAAGCCCGGGCTGTGGCAAATAAACTGTTGTTGTATGCAATTAGGCCTGAAACATTCTGTTTGAACTTATAGCTTAGGAGATTAATTTCCTGGCACAACATTATTCAAAATTCATTAATTGATATCTTTTTACTTTGTCAATAAATATAAAACCCAAAAGCCCAGGCTTGCAGTGATACGTCTCGTATTAAAGTTGTAGTGACAGTTACGAAAATTGGAACCGGATCTTTAAGTACCTCACCATGCTTTTAAGTACTTCACGGATCCTTTTTCGACCATGTTCGGTTAAAAAATGAAATATGTGTGTTCTATTCTAGTGAAGTGTTTGTTTAAAGGAAAACCGCAGAAAGATATGGTGCAAATTATTTTACCAACTTTATGCTCATATCAGCTTTTCCCCATTAATGTATTGCTGAGCTTAATTTATACGTTCCTGTGACTACGGCCTCTGTCGAATGTTCCTCTTCTGCACTAAAAAGTATAAAGAACTTATTCTAGAAATTCCACTGGTCAAAAGAGGCTCTCTCACTTAGGACTCATATCTATTGCATGTCAATTGCTGGCAGAAGTAAAATCAAAGTAAAGGTTATTTGACGATGTAGTAAATACATTTGCTGTTAAGAACAGAAGAATGGAGTTCAATTTCCGTTCCTAGCCTACAAACAATTACGAGTTTTCAACTCTTGAAGTGTCTGCTTTAAATAACCTATATTATTGATTGAGTTACAGTGTCATTGTTTAACATTTTATGTTCATTTGTAAAACTATCCTTGATAAATACAGCTCTTCAACTGTATTAGTATAAGCATTTTTCGGTTATTTACAACATGTACCGGTAACTTAAATGTGGATGCATAATCAATGTTATCATAATTTAAAAAATAAATCTAGGCTTACTCATTAAAAATAAGCCTCATTTAAAAGCTAATTGGCTGTATAAACTTTGAATAAGTTGTGCTACAAATTTCTCAACTTGTCTATCTTATTACATTAAAAAGTATGCAGAAATAATAACTCACACTTTACTGAAAAGCAATGTTATTATAAATATACAATTATTCACAAAAGGGGTTTTTATTCAATTCTACCTTTGTATATAAATTTAACACAAAATGTACTAAACACGTGATATTTCTATGATTTCTTGCACTTATATTGCAATAAAATGTATGTATAAATGGACGATTTAACTCTAAAAATATGAAACATTTTACCCGGGGGGTGTCCACCCGAACCCCCCTACGCCTTCGGGGGAACCTTCAGACCCCCACTTACACGAGCACCGCACGCCGCTGCTTAGAGTCTCTGCACCTTGGGCGTGCGATTTCGTTAACTAGAATTTAAAATGTTTAATTTTTAACTCATGTGTAACTGTGCAGGTTTTTATAATTAAGCGTGACCTTTTCGTTTCATTGCGCAGACTGCCAACTAAATGCTCTGGCCAGTCTGGCAATTTTTTAATTTTCACAAATACATCGTATTTTGATGGAATTATTCATTATGTTATAAAGATGACTTGTGCAACCGAATGAAATAATACAACCGTCGCATATGAGGATACAGTCGATTATTAACAGCCTGACCATTAGCTATATGAGAACGCTTGGTTTGGATTGGTTCGTATAAAAATTTTGTCTTATTCGGATCAAAAGTTTCTTAGTTATGTTCAAAGTTGCAGTTTGGTTGAAAAGTGCTAAAATCCGGTACATTTTTCGGTATTATCAACATAAAAATTGGAAGTTATTGTTTGTAAACTATTTGCTTTATTTGTGTCGCAGAAACGAATAAGCTAAATTGTAATACAACTCCCATTATTGTAGCTCTTCTGGTTAGTTTGTGGTAAACTTTCAAACTCGTGTATCTATCTATACTTATTGCTCCGAGAGTAGTATTCCCGTAGAGATCGCAAATTGAAATACAGTATTTTAAGTATACTAACCAGGTTTTACTTTTAGGTATAAACTGAATTATGAAACCGATCTTCTTATAATGGTATTTATTATTATAACTTACTAAATATAAATCACCATAATCTCTTTATGATATTTTTTAATTATATAATTAAGAGTGATAAATTTAGTTTGTTGTACTTATATGACCTATTTGTCCTTATGTAAAGTTTAAACCTTCGTGTGAAAGGGATAAAGAAGAGCACAGTAGGAGATGTGGGATATCATTCTAACTTCTCAGGTTTGGCGGATATGTGGGATTTCAGCTCACCCTTTATAGTTCCTATATTTTGTTAAAACGTAAGTTAAAAAGCCGTTTAGCCATGTAGATATTCGATGTTTACAAAATATATAATGATAATGGGTGACGGAGAAGCTGAGTTGCGACAAAAGTCTTTTATATTAAATTCCGACTTGTTGACATTGGCATTCAGAGAAATTGTATTCTCCATGGAAATCCTGCGTGTCTATTACGTGGATAAATAAGAACTATTTTCTACCAGAGTCTTAACATTGGAAATGTATAACACTGAAGGAATAATGAAGAATTATGTGAACTGCTTAATTCATTAAAATTAAACATTATTTCGAAATGTCGCAAGCCTCAGACGAGTTACAGTAAATCATGACACAGAGTAATAAACGCAAGTGATAACTTCCAAGAAAAGTCCATCTTTGCACAAATTTATTTTTCCACATATCGGAATGTAGCCTACTCGTAGTAAGCCAGTAAGCGATTTAATGCAACTTGTGTATTTTAAAATTCATGACTTACTGAAAATAAATAAATTGGGTTCATATTTTAATTATTCTTAATGAAACAATTCCATTATTTATCAAACTATTATATCAATTTGCTGCAATTATTGAACAGTCAGTCACCAAGGGGACTACAGTCTAGTTTACCATTGGGACATTATTTATTCAGTAACCGAATGAAATGTTGAATTTATGCCACTTTCATATACTGATATTTAGTTTAATAACCAAGGCACTTCTTTGTTCAGTGATATTGTCGCCTGGCTCGAGATTACAACAAAAACAAATGATTACCCCGGTGTTAGGCCTGGACCTCTCCAAACCATGCAGCCCAGCCGAGCTCTATAAACCAAGAATGCAGCGGCCTTGCATGACTTGGCAACACTGCGTAGTGCCGAGGGGGGGAGGCACTTCCTTCACAATGTCAGACCTGCTACACCCGGCCATCAGCCCATCATAGCGTGCAGTGGGCAGTGGGCAGTGGGCCTATTGTTTTTGGTAAATCGTAAACCTTACGAAACAGCGTACAAATTGCAAACAGTTTATATAACATAGGTCATCTATCTAGCTTAATAGAGAAATACCTTGAGTTACCATTGTGGGGAAATTTGAACATTTAAGCGTTGATTTATATTTCTTTCTTTCGTTGACTTAACTAATAACTATAGTGTTTTAACATTAATAGTCACTAATTTGTTGGATACCGGTAATGCAATAGTAATATTTTACAAAAGTGCAGACATTTTTACTATTATTTATTTAAAAATTGCGTATTAATAATGGATACTGTACTAAGAATCTAATGAAACAAAATCAAATTTGTTTACGATAAAAAGATAAAAACATTAAGTAGTGAAACCGATGGAATCCTTACTTGGAATAAAACCAGCTCAATAAATTAATCTCCATACACTTCACACAGTTTTAAGGGGTTCTTTGCAACCCTGTAGTTTTTATGGTATTTACAAAACATGAAATTTAAAATAACAAGTTTTAATTGTGAAAGATATCGACGCCAAGGGGACGGCGCGGATGGTATGGTGGGAGGGGGGTAGTGGAGGGGGAGGGATTGTACAAACACTTGAAAGTTTATGTAATTCAGCGTGTCAACAAGTTGCACCAATGCTGTAGGTGTTTTTGTTTTTACACCGTACCTGCAAAATATTGACGTAGTCTGCTAATCATCGTCACGTAAACACGTGTAAAGGTGTTTTAGGAATAACGAAAATAACCTATTCTAATCTATTGGTTTTGGCTTTGAGACTACTACCATAGAGTAAGAAGAAACATATACCGCTACATCGTCGAAGCTATGAACGATAGTGGACCTTATGGAGGGTCCGGTTAGATTACACAATAAAAGTTTATATAGAATAAAAAAATCAATATTTTATGAAAATAATTGATACGTTTATTAAAGAATCAGTAGTCATTCGCGGCCTTGCATTCGATTTCCTATTGTATAGTAGGTACGGCATAGCCATGTCCTTTTTAAACGGCACTATAAACACTCAAGAACACTGCAAGAAATGGTCATGAAATTCCAGTCTCCTAATTATATTCAGAATAACTGAACTTTAAGTTTAAAGAGAGTCCTGAAGTCGGAGGAAGTATAGTTTTAGTGGATACAAAATGAAATGCACTTATTTCTCTGCATTATAATATTTTAAAGAATAGCTTCAACAATTTCAGTAACACTTGAAATGTTTTAGGACGGAGTCGAGTAATATTACTTACGTATTACTCTTAGTGAAAACACTAATTCTGTAATATGATAGAGCCCTATAATAATTTTGATTTTGTAGTATACATGTTTATAGTTCGTATTAATTTAGTGTTCATTGTTAAGAGGTTCCCAATCTGAACAAAATTACCACTGGGTCTCATTTGAGGCATAGAAATGCGAAGAAATATTTTTAGTTAGAATCAATTGTATTTCACATTATTACTAAAATTGAGATATATATTTTATATATATATATATATATATATATATATATATATATATATATATATATATATATATATATAAATAATCGGTTTGAAGAGCCTACTTCAAGAGGGGCGACTATTTCCAGTCAATGGAATCTACTTCCGATACCATAGCAGCGTTTACTTAGTTGCCCCGATTACGAAAACATATAATACGTCGATCTATAAAAGACTATTTTTCCTGAAATTACCTGAAAGTGACCACCTCCCGACATTGTAATTTAAGACCGACTAATTGTATTTTCAGGGCCTAATAGATTTTGCGTTGTTATCCCGACAAAATAGACATAAATAAGTCTGGAAAATCTCCTTCGATCAAAAAGCTTATACTTATATTCGAAATAATCTACATCCGGTCTAAGGCATTTCTGATGCCGGTAGTCTGTTTAGGGCATAGTACATATTTGTGCCATACTTCAACTAGGACAGAGCGAAGTTGAAAATCAAAATATAGGTAGGTATTGTACGGATTGTAACCAAATGCTTGGTTGATTTTCTACGTAAGTGATAAGTCATGTGTGTGTACAAGCTCATCTTTCTAAAACACCAAGAACTTGAAAAATAAAATATGGTTCTTTTAGGGGCTGCTCCCTATTTCAGGCCCTATGGGTGGTTCATCAAAATGATTTAGTTTTCCAATTTAAGTCGTAAATTTGGTATTTCTTAGTCGTTAGGAAGTTTGGAAAACATAGTTATAGTTCTTCTAGGGGTTGAAACCCCTTTTCAACTCTTATAGATGATTAATCATTATAAAAATGGCGTAGTTTTTCTATTTAAGCCATTTGGCATACGTGTGCCAAATTTCAACTGAATAGGATATCGAAAAGTTTGAGAATTAGTGATGAGTGGGTGAGGGCTTTGTCTTTAATATATAGAGATACTTATGAATTGTTCTACAATAGGCAATAATTAATCAGTACTAATAGATAAGTACATAATTGATTGTACAGAGTAAATCTTTTCCATGTTAGATAAACTTAATGACGGTACTGAGTATTCAATATCTATTTTGTAACTGCACTGCCTGAAATGTTTTGGTGTAATTGATGCTGTTGTGGTAATTTAAGTGTTTCATTCTATAGTATTTTTATGAAAAGTATTTTCTGTCTTAGAACATTATTACGAAGCTGATACTGTAAATTATAAGACTCATTTCAGAGGTGAATGACTTGAAAACTAATTATTAGTTCATCACTTACGCGCGAGATGGGCAGAGGATGATAATGTATAACAACGGGCGTGGTTTCCTGGCTGTTCCATTAAAAGAGGAAAGATAGTTGGATGACAATTATTTAGTACCAAGGTACTATAACATTTATATTGAACATATTTTAAAGTTAAACTATCTTACACTCAAGAATACTTGTCCATTCGTAACCTCTCAGTAGTTTTCCACTGACGCAACGACCAGTAAACTTGGAATCTCGATAAATTTTCCTCGTGACGTAATTATAGAGATTAGATTTAGTTACTCTGCACAGTTTTAATACTACAACGCATTACTAAAAAATCAAACATACTTGAATATCGGAATACAATTTAATAACATGTCTGCCAAATTAAGTATATTTTAAACAAATACCTTAATTAATTATAAAAAGCGTTATTTTCAAACACAAATGCCTTGTTATAGTCAGCCATTTATTAATCTTTTTACTACGAAACACACTCAAAAACTTTTGATCTTTACTAGTTTAAGACAGATGGTAATTTATTAACGTAAGTTTAATTAAAAATTATTTTATGTAAATGGTCCTACACTCTTACCAGTGGTGATTAAACAAACGAAAACTAAAAATATTATTATGTAACTCAAAAGATACTAAGAAATTCATATTATTACTTTTCCACTTGTTATGTATTTTATGTGAGTAGTAAAATTGCAGATTGGAAATAAATAAATAAATATTATATTGTTGCTAGTAGACTGTGCTGTGTGCTGGGTGCATCGAAATGTCCACTGTCAGCTGATTCTGATAATTCTCGAGGACTTAGCACACAGTTGAACATCTTGTGTATAAAACAGCTGAATAGTTGGTTCTTTATTTTCATGACCTAAAAATAAAGATAAATATGGCTGTACATCATTACTTATGATAACTGGGGTTGATAGTTCTAAAAGCTTTTCTTGGTATATTTTAAAGAGCAGCTAAATACAGGTTGGATGTAAGCGATCAAGGTCAAGATTCTCAATTTATGAAACAGATTACAATGTTGACCTTTCGTGAAAACGATAATCTCACAGCTATGTCTGTATGTACCAAAAGGAGACTGGTGATCTGACACTATTCCAAACTTGTATATCGCATATAATATTGCATGATAAGATAAGATTAATTATGTGATCTGTCCGATTAGTTACGAGTGAGAAAACAAACTTTAACTTCAAGTTTCAAGGACTTGATGTGATATCACAGTACATTGACTGTGTTTCAGTTTGGTTGAGTGAGTAGACATTAATCCGATTGTTTCTGAATAAAGTTGAAACCTGATGTTACATTTCTTGAAGATGTTATTTATTGGGAGGAGATTAATCTTTGAGCGTTATTATTTCTCGCACGAAGAGCGTTTGCTACTGACGAATAATCGTTTCTCGTGTAAATAGGCCAAGGTCAGTATGATGAATAACTCAGTATGTTGAACTCAACACAGCATTCTAGGACAATCCGTGCTTGATAACATAGAACTGAGGTTTAGCTTCAATTGATACCTAAAACTTGAAGTGGACACTGTAAACTACTGCGAAATCTACTCTCCAATGAGTTCTGTTTTTGGTTTCTCTTTATGCAACCGTCACATCGTCGTTCTTTGCTGACATTGATTTAATGAGGACAAAAACAGTTGTAAACTTTATATTCAAATTCAGATTTCTTTATTGTCCTAGATATTACAAAATGTATGGCATCAAACTCTACACAATTCATTATGAATAGGTTTTAAAAATATGCTGTGTAAATTTCAGCTCTCTAGCAATTGTTGAAACAAAATGGTGGCATTTTGAAAAATTATACTTTAAAAACAGTAAAAAAACTGTGTTTTTGGTGTTCCAAAATCTTCAGTACAGAGGATAATTAAGAAAAACCAAATTAAATTTTATAAAAGTCACCTAGTCCATAATGTTCTTGAAGATGATCGGACAGGAGAGTAGATTTTTTTCTCGTATCATTGAGTTTCATGAGCTAGATCCTAATTGGCATTATCAAATTGTTTTCTCAGACGAGTCCATTTTCTACCGCAATGGTGTTGTAAATAGGCATAATTGCAATTATTACAACACCGGTAATCCACACGTTCTTGATCAGACTGTACTCAAATCAAAAGGCATTACTTTTCGGGCAGCTGTCAGTTGTACACGGGTGCTATCTTACGTCATTTCATACATTACAATGACTAGGAATAGGTATGAACAGGTTTTAAATGAATAAGTTTAGCCTCATTTTACGGTTCCAGAAATGGATCAAGCAACCTTCCAACAAGATGGTGCTTGCCCGCGTTGATTTTATTTATCTCTTAATATAAGTTCAATGCAATAAGTACACTATAGCGAAATATAAAATATATTGTAAATTTACAGTTGCGTATCAGTTACTGTCATCATTATGACTGTTGGTATTCAAACACTCGATGTTTGAAGATAATAATAATCCCTTCAATTAAACAATCAAATATGTAAAAAAATATAAAGTTTATTAGGATAACATCGCTTAAATTTGTTCAATACGTAGGAAAGTGGTTATCGTAGAGTTGCGCAGTTTCATACTGAGTGTTAGACCAGTCTTAAGTATGTTCCGCACCACGCAAAACCAGTTGTCAGAATAAATACAGGTTTTCTGTCCTCACAGGCCAGAGCAAGTATACATTACACAACATGCTTCGTGAATGATTAAATCATAAGTCGTAGTGATTCTTCTCGTTCTAGGGATGACTCTGGAAAAGTCGCGGAACTCTTGTGTTCTAAGTAGCATCCGGAGGGAGTAGCGTAATCCTCTCGGGATACTAGACACGAATATCCTACTTTTAGCAAAATATACCCGCCCTCAGAATAAGGAATAACGCTCTGGTGTAGCAGTGGTTCATGCAAATTTAAATGCATGTTTAGACTTCAAAAAAGCTGTCAGAATAATTTGAAGTTAAACTACAAAGAGTCGTGTAAAGTCTCATTCAGGGAGCTTGGTTTGCTGACTGCAGCCTTTGCGCCTATTCGTATGAGGTGGCTTTGAAATGTCAGCTGAAGTACGCTTTGATAGAGGCAGGCATTAACACCACTACAAGTCAAGGGGTAGGTACAACTCTCGAGTCCATAACAAGCCTTTGAGTACGGATGGGGTTTAAAAAACGGCAAACAATCATAAAGTCGCCTTAAAACGCCTGTTGGTGTAAAATTTGTTTTAATAGATGACGGGTCAATGAAAATATCTTTAGAATACCTAATTATAAGTTTACAGACACTCTGTTGAAAAGTGTAAATCATGAAATGTGGACACATTTAATACATCTAATAGTGTAGAGAATGTGTACGTTTGAGTAAGACAGGTACATAGATTACAATGAAAATATCTTTAGAATACCTAATTATAAGTTTACAGACACTCTGTTGAAATGTGGACACATTTAATACATCTAATAGTGTAGAGAATGTGTACGTTTGAGTAAGACAGGTACATAGATTACAATGAAAATATCTTTAGAATACCTAATTATAAGTTTACAGACACTCTGTTGAAAAGTGTAAATCATGAAATGTGGACACATTTAATACATCTAATAGTGTAGAGAATGTGTACGTTTGAGTAAGACAGGTACATAGATTACAATGAAAATATCTTTAGAATACCTAATTATAAGTTTACAGACACTCTGTTAAAAAGTGTAAATCATGAAATGTGGACACATTTAATACATCTAATAGTGTAGAGAATGTGTACGTTTGAGTAAGACAGGTACATAGATTACAATGAAAATATCTTTAGAATACCTAATTATAAGTTTACAGACACTCTGTTGAAAAGTGTAAATCATGAAATGTGGACACATTTAATACATCTAATAGTGTAGAGAATGTGTACGTTTGAGTAAGACAGGTACATAGATTATAATGTCAATATTCATTAACGTAATAACGTTGTATACAGGGTGGCCATGAACTAGTGTCAAATGTTGTGTGATAAAAATTATAATACAACATAAACGGAAATTTTCATCATATCGTGTTTTGCACTATTGAACCTCACATAAGTATACTTACATGGTAAAAAAATAAAACAATGCATAATATTATCTGAAAGCTTAGGTTTTGAAACAGTTTCTATGAGATTTGATAGCCTCTAGCATTTTTGATAAAGAACTGTGAATGTCAGCTTTTTCTTTTAATTTTTTTTCATAAAATGAGAACTTCCCAGTTTAAGTCGATTTAATTAATATTTCTGGAGATTCAGACCTATTAAAAGTTATCCATGCTTGCTCAAAATTTAATGTAGAATACAAATGTAGTAATACAATTCGAGAAATGTGTGGAAGCTTCATAGTAGTTTTACAATTTTGGCGAAATGTTCACGTTTTTATTTAAAAAATAAAATAATTATTCTCTGGGTGTGTGTGAGTAACCCAAATTTTTAATTTCAATATTTGAGTCACATTTATGTTGTATTATCACCCATAAATATTTTTAACACTAGTTCATGGCCACACTGTATTGTTTTGTACGTAGAAAAAATCTCTTATTCTTATTATTAGAGAATAAACGTCTTATTATTAAATTTCAGATAGATTAGCTGAAAGAGTTAAACCGTTCAGAGAAAGCTCAGCGGGAAATAATAACAATGATAATACATCTTTATTTTTTCAGTATAGTAATATGCAGTTTAAAACGTTACCATATAATAGAAATACTGTAGTACAAATCTTGAGTGCTAATTAATACTCTGTAACACTGTAATTGATACTCATTATTAATTTCACTATACAAGACGTGAGATTACTCGTTTTTATCCTAACGAAGTAAAATATTACAACATAATTCAAAACTCAACTTGACTTGAATTAAATTATATATATATATATATATATATATATATATATATATATTCTATAAAAACAAAAATGAAATTTTAATTGGAATTGTACGTTTTCAGAAGAAAGCGGTCAGGCATTACATACAATACTCTCTCAATATGCAACTCAGAAACAGGACTAAATGTAGTTCCATATACCAATAAATAAAAATATCCAAAATTAACTAATTTTAACATAGGCTTATGAAAAAAGTTGTATAGTTAAGATATGCCAGACAGCTTAGCTGAAACAGTTGCATAATTTGGATGTTACCGAGCAGCTGATAAGCTGATAGTTTTGAAACTTGCACAGTTGGGATATTTCCAGACAGCTGAACTGGTAAAAGTTGCACGTTTTGATGTTGACATACAGCTTAGCTAGTAAAAGTTGCAAAATGTAGTTGCTGCTAGGCAACTGTAATAATAAGAGTTACGGCAGTTTGGACATTGCCAGACAGCTGAATTGGTAAGAGTTGCACGTTTTGATGTTGACATACAGCTTAGCTAGTAACAGTTGCAAAATGTAGTTGCTGCTAGGCAACTGTAATAATAAGAGTTGGGGCAGTTTGGACATTGCCAGACAGCTGAATTGGTAAGAGTTGCACGTTTTGGATGTTGACATACAGCTTAGCTGTAACAGTTGCAAAATGTACTTGCTGCTAGGCAACTGTAATGCCAAGAGTTGGGGCAGTTTTGGACATTGCCAGACAGCTGAACTGGTAAGAGTTGCACGTTTTGATGTTGACATACAGCTTAGCTGGTAACAGTTGCAAGATGTAGTTGCTGCTAGGCAACTGTAATGCCAAGAGTTGGGGCAGTTTGGACATTGCCAGACAGCTGAACTGATAAGAGTTGCACATTTTGATGTTGACATACAGCTTAGCTGGTAACAGTTGCAAGGATGTAGATGCAGTTTGCTAGGCAACTGAATGAAGAGTTGCACAGTGTTGACATACAGTTAGCTGGTAACAGTTGCAGATGTAGATGCTGCTAGGCAACTGTAATGCCAAGACAGTTTGGACATTGCCAGACAGCTGAACTGATAAGAGTTGCACGTTTTGATGTTGACATACAGCTTAGCTGGTAACAGTTGCTGCAAGGCAACTGTAATGCCAAGAGTTGGGGCAGTTTGGATATTGCCAGACAGCTGAACTGATAAGAGTTGCACGCACAGTTTGGATATTGTAATGCTCTTGAAATGAACTAGTTGATTTGATTCATACGTCACACACCCCAACGACTCGTCAATACGATAATGCGGCTATAATACTGAACTGTTTATATTGCAGACCGCAGACATCATGATGTCAGACCACCAACAAGACAAGTAACATCTGCACTGCGACTGTGACAGCTGCTGTGAACTGGTCTCATGTTGTCATACAAGTAACAGCTGTTCCAGTTGACACTATTTATCCAATTGTAGCATCATCTGATGTCACCGCCCACTACATTCCTCGTCCGGCCGCACAGCTCTGTCATTACAATTATACTGCACATAAATAACACTGACAATCCATGTGCTTATGCTTAGCTGTATTAGCTGTATGGGTGGCTTAACTCGCTACATTTTATTAAAGTGGCTACAGAGAAAAGTGCATAATAGACAGGACAACTATACGAAATCCCGTTATTGTTTCAAATCATTGTTATTGATGAAATTTAAACAAAGAATAAAACTTATAATAAACTTAATATTTAGTCAGTGCGACATTACAAAATATCGTAGTTAAGAGAGTACTGTAGGAGACTGGAACTGTCACTTCTTTAGGCCTTGTCATAGCTTGTCAGTAAAAGTGTGCAGCGAATCTCCCAGTACAATATTACGAACACTGTACCCTAACTGCTTAAAGGACTGTTCGGTGGACTGTCCGGTAACACCTTTTTTGTATGCTAAACTTTTCCTCCCTTCCCAGTTAAAAAGTAAGAAAATATGATTACATATTAATTACCTCGAGCCCGAACCAATCACATTAGCCATGTCGTTTGGGGTGGACGAAAATTGGATAAAATTGGATAAAATCTTGGATAAAATTTTCATCCAAGATGAAAATTTTAAAGGATGACAATTTTTCATTTTAAAAATTGTTAAATGTTTGTCGAAATCGAATAAACAGTCAGAAGTAGGGTTCTGGAAATATTACACAAAATAGATTGGTTTTATGGGATTTTTATATTTGGCGTTATTATATTCAAGAGCATAGGATTACGCCTGTGATGTATGAGTATAGGTTCATAAAAAGAGCCATCAAATGTTTTGTAACCGACATAAGGTTTTACATTTAAACATCCCCGACAGCTGCATTTTGTCGTTTGGGGTATGAGTATTGAGAAGCTGTCGGGAGCTATAGAGCTAAGTAGGCCCTTTGATCAGCCTAGTTTGCTTACACCAAGGATATTGTTTTTATGGTACTTAAAATCATTCGTTCTATTGAATATTTACACTAAGAATAACAGATCACGTATGAAATTCCAAACCAACAAGTCGACTCTGAAAATGAAATTCTAGTGAAATGAAATATGTTTAATTCCGTTCTACAACGTAGTGTTTCTCCAAAATCACATTACATTTGGCACGAAAGTCTTCTATAGTGAATTTAGCAAAATTCATATCTTCAACATTTTCGTAAAAAATTACATGCTTTATTTTGCACAAACTTAGCCACAATTATTTCAGGATCTTCAACTTCCTTTAAATTTGATTATTCTCTCTCATCAAACAAAACCTTTGACATTATAAAATATCTAAAACTTCAACTTTGCCTTTTTATGTTGCAAGTAGCACATACCAGGTATTATGTGAAATAATTATGCGAAATATTCTACTAGTACACCAATTTAATTTAATAAACTCTTTAATTTAGGATGATAAGCTTACTCAGCCTCGCGAAGCTTCTGCAGCTGTGTTGGTTATCCCGTTCCTTATTAAAGATTATATGACTTATATGGCTGCAATTACGTATGTTATCTTGATTAAGTTAAAGATTATGTGGCTGTATCTTTGATGGTTACCTTTATCAAATATAATTTCGCTATAGCTTTCTTATTTATCTCGTTCCTTAATAAAGACCACTTGGCGGCAGCTTTGTTATTTATCTCGTTCCTTACAGAAAATCATATGGCTGCAGCTCTGTTGTTTATCTCGTTTCTTAATAAAGATCATATAGCTGCAACTCTGTTGTTTATCTCGTTCCTTAATAAAGATCAAATAGCTGCAACTCTATTGTTTATCTCGTTCCTTAATAAAGATCATATAGCTGCAACTCTGTTGTTTATCTCGTTCCTTAATAAAAATTATATGGCTCAATGACTGCAACTCCGTTGTTTATCTCGTTCCTTAATAAAATTTATATGGCTCAATGACTGCAACTCTGTTGTTTATCTGGTTCCTTTAAAGATCATATAGCTGCAACTCTGTTGTTTATCTCGTTCCTTAATAAAAATTATATGGCTCAATGACTGCAGCTCTGTTGGTTCTCTCGTTCCACATCTAAAATCATATGACTGCCCCCCGAGTAGCCTTGTTGCCCTGTTCTCCTAAACAATCTACATGTAATAATGAAACTGTCACTACGCCGTTTAGAATAGTGTTAAAAATAACGGGGTGATCTGGCCCCAGACTTTCCTCGCAGATACTTTGCAGTTGTCGTTCCCCAATGTCATGGAGTTGTCATCGCTTTCCTAGCTACAGCGTCCAGCTCCATCCGTCCTGACTTCATAGTCAGTTTTCAAAAAACATACTGTTGTAACAATCTACTGAAGCCTTCCGATTTGCGAAGCATACAAAATCTCAAACACCGTTGGGGTTTTTAAAAAGTTTGCGGAGATGAACTAGAATTACTCGTAAAGAAATAAAACAAAACAGCAACTTTTTATGCCTTGTGTTGGCTTGCAGAGTTTAAGTTCTATATCTTAGTGCATAATGAAAACTTAAAAAGCAGTTCTGGTAGTTCTTTTACATCGTGCATAAAACTTGTGTTTTATGGTAGATTTTCCTATTGCTCGCTGTTCAAAACAGCCATTGTTTTTATATAGTTTGTAACGAAAATAATTAATAGTTTAATACCAATCTCATACTTTGTGCGTGTATCGGTGTATTCAGTGATCATAAAAGTACGTTTATGAAGAAAGACGTACTCTTCCCGGCAATCCTTCAGAGAGCATTTTCAAGAATGCCACATCTCGGATGTAGGAAAACTTCATGGTCAAACTTAGTTAAATTCTTAATCTCCTAACTTCCGATGTGTCGGCTCTGTCTTGGCAGTACGGTGTTCAGCCTTCTGCCATCGTCTGTTCGTCACTTCACGTACGATCGCTTATCTCAGTGTTCGTAAATTTAACCTCATATTTTGATATAACCGGAGCCAATTTTTTATCAGTGCCGTCATGTCGTAATAGGTAAACGGACTGTAGGTCCACGTTGTAAAGCTGTCGGGGTAATTTCTTACCTGCTTCTGAAGGGGTGACAGTGGGTCCCAGGCCGGGACCGTGGACCTACTGTCCGACTCACGGGTTTTCTTTTGACGAGGGTTGACAGGGGATCGCCGTACTCACTCTACTGCCCTTGAACAGTTGGTGACGGTCTTTTACACTACTAATCGTTGACTCAACGACCCTTTCTGAGAAAATAACAAATAAGACAGTGGTCATTTAGTCTACAGGTCGTTGAGACAACGACCCCATTTTGATATTTAAGATTTTCTACATAGGTTCGTTGTGACAACGACCCAGTAAAATGAATGAAAAGGGTCAATTTACTCAACTGGGTTTCGTAGCAACAACGCCACTTTTTGCCAGTTTAGTTTAATATTTCAAAAGATGGGTCGTTGTCTCAACGACCCTAAATTATATTAAATGCTTATATTGAAAGAACCAGGTCTTTTACTCAACCATTCTTTGTGTCAACGGACCAAAATGGAGAAATGTATAAGCAATGTGAAGAGGGGTCGTAGCGACAAACAACCCATTTTTAACTCAATGGATAAAATATAGTAAGAGGGTCGTTGAGACAACGACCTACTTTTAACTGTTCAGAGGTTCTTTTAGTCTACTAGGGTCTTTGTGTCAACTGCGTGCAGCCGGACATTGTGGCGAGATGTTACCTAGCGCACCAGTCGTACGGCGCTGAATGTTGCGCTCGTATTGATGTAGCGTACATAATTCTCTTGCCACTATAAATTTACAAATGTAATAATTTGTTTTTGTATTCATTTTAAAATTATATTAATATAAACCCCTTTTACCGGATACAGATATACTTTATAAGCAGTAATGATAAGACATTACCAAGTAAGAGTGATAAAAATGGAATGCAAATAAATATTTAAAATGGAAATTGTAACGATAAATAGCAATTCTAAAATATCAAGAATATAGATCAAATTAATAATAGTAGATAAAAACCTGGAATAACAAAAAACCTTGTTTCTTTTATTTATGGTTGGTAGTTGTTAAAATAGCCATATATATATATAAACAAATAAATATATATACATATATATATATATATATATATATATATATATATATTACATACATTTTTGGTCTGTAGTGGTTATGGATTCTGGGGGTTGTGATCGTGGAAAATCCTAAATATCTCCCGGAGATTCCAGCATAAGGTAAATTGCAACTGTTTATTATTACATGCACCTAAAAGTTTCCTTACCACCATTTTGTATTCTATTATTTTGTATCAAATGTTTGGTCAAATTTTCAAACATTTGTATCTGGTTTGAAAATTTTTAATTTCGAAATAAAGTTTACTGTGCTGTTGGTAGAAACACTTTTGCAAAAAGAGTTACGGGACAATGTTATATGCGGCTTGATAAAAATACAAATACAATTTATAGGGAGATAAGAACTTCCCAAAATAAAAGCATTGCCCTTATTATTTACAAAGATAATTTATATTAATCTTTTAAATGTACATAAGTTTTCGAGTTTTATATAACTTCGTTACAAAAATACTTTCTGAATGGCAGTTGAATTGAAATATGGCGATATTCAGAGATACACTGACATTGCGAGTGACATTGGGAGTACTCAAAATAATTTAGTATATTGAAGGTAAAGGTTAGCAACTTGTAAAGGCGTGCCTTTGATCCGATTGTTTTGCTTTATATGAGGAAATATTAATAAACTATCAGAAACACTCTACAACTAATGATATAATGCTCGGTGGTCTCACACTGGATTTAAAATTGTAACATAAAAAATCTAAAAAATACAGACTGAAGGTCGTTTCGGACTAGCGTGCGTTCGGATTACTGTGGACACGGATTCAAAGTGGACAGTTTATTGAACGTTTAAAATGTTGATTGTGGGTGACACCATAGTGTGTACTGGCTAGCGATAGTAATAAAGATTATTTAGCAAGCAATTGGTATAAAGGTGCTAAAATTAACAGGATAGTCAACTTCTTAATTTTTTTATTGTTGACATCAGTAACTATGGTTATGGGAAAGTGAAACGTAATTTCATTCAAAATTTAAAGTCAGACCAAGCTACTGTAAAATTTTCAAAACTGCACTTCAATAATCATCATTTTAAATAAAAACAGTGGATCAATGTATTATCAAGTAAAATTTCATGCCTAAAACTTTAAATCTTGTTTAAAACAAGAATGTCATTCTCAATAGTCATAACTTCAGTAGGAAACAAAACTATGATTAAATCCGTACCGGCTGCCACGATGCCTTCCAAGGACCAAGTCATCAGTGGGAACAGAAGTTTTGAAGGATAAAATTCTCGCGAATCCTTGTCGGTGACCAGGATATCGTCCTAAGTACCTGAAACCGTAAGTTTAAATAAACGTTTTCTGAAAACTAATAGTTGAATATTTTGCTAGCTGTCTGGATTTCATTACAAGAACCTAAACTCAAAAGTATGAAAATTTTAGTGGAAGAAAATAGTTGTGATGGATTGTCACAGCAAAATTCCTTGTCGACGGTCTAGATCTCAAGTCTGAGGACCTGAAATTCTCCGGGCGAAACAACTCTGATGGACTGCCACAGCAAAATTCCTTGTCGGGCGGTCTAGATGTCAAGCCTGGACCTGAAATTCTCCGAGGCGGAACAACTCTGATGGACTGCCACAGCAAAATTCCTTGCCGACGGTCTAGATGTCAAGCCTGGACCTGAAATTCTCCGAGGCGGAAACAACCCTGATGGACTGCTACAGCAAAATTCCTTGTCGACAGTCCTAGAATGTCAAGTCTGGACTTGAAATTCTCCGAGGCGGAACAACTCTGATGGACTGCCACAGCAAAATTCCTTGTCGACAGTCTAGATGTCAAGTCTGGACCTGAAATTCTCCGAGGCGGAAACAACTCTGATGGACTGCCACAGCAAAATTCCTTGTCGGCGGTCTAGATGTCAAGCCTGGACCTGCAATTCTCCGGGGCGGAACAACTCTGATGGACTGCCACAGCAAAATTCCTTGTCGGCGGTCTAGATTTCATGCCTGGACCTGAAATTCTCCGAGGCGGAACAACTCTATTGGACTGCCACAGCAAAATTCCTTGTCGGCGGTCTAGATATCAAGCCTGGACCTGAAATTCTCCGAGGCGGAAACAAACTCTGAAGGGACTGCCACAGCAAAATTTCCTTGTCGGCGGTCTAGATGTCAAGCCTGGACCTGAAATTCTCCGAGGCAGAACAACTCTGATGGACTGCCACAGCAAAAATTCCTTGTCGGCGGTCTAGATGTCAAGCCCTGGACCTGAAATTCTCCGAGGCGGAACAACTCTGAAGGACTGCCACAGCAAAATTCCTTGTCGACGGTCTAGATGTCAAGCCTGGACCTGAAATTCTCCGAGGCGGAACAACTCTGATGGACTGCCATAGCAAAATTCCTTGTCGACAGTCTAGATGTCAAGTCTGGACCTGAAATTCTCCGAGGCGGAACAACTCTGAAGGACTGCCACAGCAAAATTCCTTGTCGGCGGTCTAGATGTCAAAGGCCTGGACCTGCAATTCTCCGGGGCGGAACAACTCTGATGGACTGCCACAGCAAAATTCCTTGTCGGCGGTCTAGATTTCATGCCTGGAACCTGAAATTCTCCGAGGCGGAACAACTCTATTGGACTGCCACACGCAAAATTCCTTGTCCGGCGGTCTAGATATCAAAGCCTGGACCTGAAATTCTCCGAGGCGGAACAACTCTGAAGGACTGCCACAGCAAAATTCCTTGTCGGCGGTCTAGATGTTAAGCCTGGACCTGAAATTCTCCGAGGCAGAACAACTCTGATGGACTGCCACAGCAAAATTCCTTGTCGGCGGTCTAGATGTCAAGCCTGGACCTGAAATTCTCCGAGCGGAACAACTCTGAAGGACTGCCACAGCAAAATTCCTTGTCGACGGTCTAGATGTCAAGCCTGGACCTGAAAATTCTCCGAGGCGGAACAACTCTGATGGACTGCCATAGCAAAATTCCTTGTCGACAGTCTAGATGTCAAGTCTGGACCTGAAATTCTCCGAGGCGGAACAACTCTGATGGACTGCCACAGCAAAATTCCTTGTCGGCGGTCTAGATGTCAAGCCTGGAACCTGAAATTCTCCGGGGCGGAACAACTCTGATGGATTGCCACAGCAAAATTCCTTGTCGGCGGTCTAGATTTCAAGCCTGGACCTGAAATTCTCCGAGGCGGAACAACTCTGAAGGACTGCCACAGCAAAATTCCTTGTCGACGGTCTAGATGTCAAGTCCGGACCTGAAATTCCTCCGAGGCGGAACAACTCTGATGGACTGCCACAGCAAAAATTCCTTGTCGACAGTCTAGATGTCAAGTCTGGACCTGAAATTCTCCGAGGCGGAACAACTCTGATGGACTGCCACAGCAAAATTCCTTGTCGGCGGTCTAGATGTCTAGCCTGGACCGAAATTCTCCGGGGCGGAACAACTCTGATGGACTGCCACAGCAAAATTCCTTGTCGGCGGTCTAGATTTCAAGCCTGGACCTGAAATTCTCCGAGGCGGAACCACTCTGATGGATTTCCACTGCAAAATTTCCTTGTCGAACCACAATTTCTTATCAAATATCTAGAATGAGTAGCCTGGACATTAAAGTTCTCAGTGGAAGAAATCAAATTTTACGGATTGCAACAACACAGTTCCCTGTCAACGGTCGAGATGGCAAGCCATGACCTGAAATTACTAGTTGAAGAAAATAATTCTTATAAATAGAAATACCGCCATTCCTTCTTATTGGCTTGAATGCCATTGTAGGATCTGACATTCTCTTGAATTCATGAATTGATCCAACTTACAGTAGTTACAAATTCTATAACAGCTTAGTAGTCTCAGGTACTGTCTGTACTTGGGGGGTGGCGGAGGGTCAATTGTGAAATAAAGTTGTAAATGAAATATGAAAATATTTGTTTTTATTTCAACGAAACGATAAAAATCCTTAGTAATAGTTTAAAAAGATAACACACTATTGTGAATGAGCTGGTTTTAATGTTCAATAAAACTTACAAAACATTCTTATTCTGGCTGCATTTCACAAAGCTAAAATAGGCTGCATCTTATAATTTTTGTCTTTTAGGAGACTTAAAAAAAACTCTATTGCATTTAAAGAAATACTGTAAAATATACAATCTCCTTTTCACCTATAACAAAATTATGCAGTGTTCAATAATATTTATCGTCACTGTGTTAAATAGAAGAAAATAAAAGAACCATTTTCACTTTTATATTTCAGGGGATTTAATACCGTCTTCAGGAAGTTTTAAATTAAGTTAATACAAATCTATAAAACGTAAACAAGAATCATGAAAATGATAAATTTAAACACAGTGCATAACATTTGATAAAGTCCAGCTGACGTAAAATTTTTCTTATTTAATCTTGTTCGAACAGTTGATTTTTAGAAAGGATGGAATAAACTTTTAATTTTTGACAAATTTTTAATCTTTAACAATAATTTAAATTTATATCTTTAAAAATTTGTATTAAAATTAGAACAAATGGGTTTTTTTGTCTTCAACCATGATTTAATGAGTTTGCTCTACGTGCTTTTAATTTTAATCTGTTGTAATTTTTCATCAGGGAATGGTGGTAGTTGGTGTATTCCTTTTAATGTAAAACACTCTTGTTTTGTTCTAGACCAATGTCTTGCTAATGGTTTTTCTTTATTTTTATGGAATATATCAAACCTATGCCTGTCATACGGATTCATAAATGGTTAGATGTTTGGCCAATGTATTGTATGGAGCATTACTTGCAATTTATTTGGTATATTAGATTTTTAGAATTACAGTCATTGTTGTCAATTATAGGATGGCTTTATATGAAAAATATATATCAAAGGGAGATGTTGCGGCAAGCCAATCAACCTTTTCAGCAAAACTACTTCCTTTTAATATTAGTATTTTTAAATAATTTGTTTAACTATTTTGCTACCAGGCAACTTATTTATAGAAAGGTGTGTCTCTGATGTTAAATTTCCAAAATATACATGTACGTATATTTTATATACGTAAACTCGAGACCGGTTGCAATAAAACTATTGCATTGTCTGCTAACGACACCATTTTGAGGAAGGAACCACCTCACCCGAGCCTTTACCTGAGACTACCTCACTGTTGTTTCTGTAGTTGTAGTTAGAATATTTAAGTTTCATTCCATTGATATTTGACCATAGATTAATTTAAAACTGTTAAAACTATCCAATGCAAAACAAACCTCTTTTAACAACTTATACATGTAATTAACAAATCGATTACATGGTATAGTTGATACGCTAAATATTCTACAGTTTACACGATGGGATTAGCTACTGAGTGGTAAGAAAGTTTTGATATCAGATGATGTATATAGTGTCGACTACAGTAACTCACCTAGACTTATAGATGAACTCAATCAGATATAATAAAAATAACATACGGGTAGTGGAGCGCACAGAATTCAAGTACGTATATGTTACAATATACCTAATATATTACGCTCAGCCGAAAAAATGAGTATACATGCGCCAAAATGGAGCTCCTTCTTGTCTATGTATAAATAAAGATTCATATAAAATTTAAAGCACACAAAAAAGACATTTTTAGAAATATCTTGCGGATGGATAGGGTACTTTTGTTACCATGCCACATCTAAAAAATATCATATGACTGTACACAGTTTGCTTACAAATTTATTTTCTTCTGCGATTTTCCCGTCACTGTACGGTTTAACCGCAATAGCAATTTAAAAGTGATCGCTATAAATCAGTAACCATATATAAGTCAATTTGTTTTCGATATATTGTGCGGTCATACAGACATACAGAAATTAAATCTTTTCGTCCTTCTCAGATGAGTGGCTTTCGGCACTGTCAATCGAATTCCTCATAGTGCATGTTTGGAGTTGTAGTAGTTGTCAAAATCTAGTATTAGTGTTTTCATTTGTTTGCAATGTTTTCATTTTAACTTTAATTTGAACGTTGGGTACTGTTTGATTAACCATTTAATAATAATTAGAAAACCTCAACCTGTTTCCGACAGAAGTAGAAATATGAATGACAGTTACATTATTTTCAGTTTATGTACATGAGTGAAATATATTTTTAATACATAAACAAGAAATGGGAATCATAACTAGAAATGTATGTCTTAAAAATATTTCTTATATTTTATAAATACAACTGTTACCAGACTTTAAATCTAGTTCAATAATATATACGTATAATAAAAAAAATATTTAGATATAATACTTATACAAAGTATTTACCCTTATATCAGATGTTAGGACTAAACTCGGCACAGACTAGAAAATGTATGTCTTAAAAATATTTCTTATATTTTTATAAATACAACTGTTACCAGACTTTAAATCTAGTTCAATAATATATACTATATAAAAAAAAATATTTAGATATAATACTTATACAAAGTATTTACCCTTATATCAGATGTTAGATGCCTACCGGGCTAGGAGTTGACTGATTGACCCTGTTTCGTTTGAAAGTGCTTGTTTGGGACGGAGGGGCGTTGAGACAACGATCATTGAGTAAACGCCCTAGAATGTCTTATTTGAGGTTAGATTGCATTATAGGGTCTTTGAGTCAACGAACCCTTAATACATATATTTCAACTTATTCTGAAACTAGGTTGTTGATTCTACGAACCTTTTTCTACTTTTCAACTTTTAATTTATAATTTGGGCCGTTGATACAAAGAATCCGTAGTGTAAACGGCCCAATTTAATGAATTAGATAAAAAATATAGAAAAAGGGTCGTTGTGTCAACGAACCCACTTGTAGTTCTATTCTTATATTCGGTATATGGGTCGTTGTGACAAAGAACCATTGGATTGAACTTTTAGTTTTCTTAGTAAAATCGGGTCGTTGTCACAACGCTTCGTAGAGTAAAAGACCCCCTGTTATTTGTTATTTTTTCAGAAAGGGTCGTTGAGTCAACGATTAGAAGTGTAAAAGACCCAACACTAATATTGCAAATATAAAAATAGGGTCGTTGAGACAACGATTCGTAGAGTAACAAGAGCTGCCCCCGAACAGTTGTTCGAGATCTATACTCTGTATCTGATAAATATTATTCAGCAGACTACTGTCTTTTTTACTAGTTTCTTTCTGACTCACTACAAAAGAAGACATGTACAGAAAGATTTAAACAAAAAGCTAAATGCATAAAGCCGGGCTTATTTTCTTAACTGTATTGTTAAGTAATACACCATTTATAACTTAAGAATTGCTGTAACGATTATAATGGTCTTTGCTTTGTGGATTCGTTTTTCACCCCGCTATCAAAAGAACTATTATTGTAAAGTATCGTAAAATGCACGTAAAAATCAGGCAATTAGAACAAGAATTTTATATAATACGAGTCTGTTAACAGTTTTGTTAAACTATTCTGTTTAGACATCATTTTGTGATAGCACAATCATATGTGTAATTATTTTACCATTATTTTCAATTTATTTATATTTTGGTGTTTGAAAGCATAGAATTAGCTTGATAGTAACCACTACTAATTTAACCTTTTCTGCAACCACTGAACACAGAGTAAGAAAAATATTCAGATAAGAAAATTAAAAGTGTTCGTAAAAATCTTTTTTTAATTGTACACTTTAGCAAATATTGAGTATGCAGTGTTTGGTGAGTACTGTAAAGCTGATATTAAAGAGAAACATTTACTAGGTTTCTAAACTTTGTAAATTTACAGTTTACCTTCAAATACACAAGGATGTAATAAACTCAATTTTAATAAAACTTCTGTTGAAGAATATTATTTTATTGTTAATCGTCCTCCTTTTAAAATTTTACTATGGGTATAAATACATATATGAGTAATACACGTTGTTTTAATTTATCACCTACTTGGACTTTGGGCAATGGTCCCCACTTATTACATTTGCATCAGTTATTACTTTCTTCAATAACAGTATCCGTCGATAAAGTAATTTTCTTCCAGGATTATATTAAATTTGTAAGTCGAAAGTTAACTTAATTTTAGGTTACTCCTAGTGTTAACTATTCAATTCAGCATTTATTTGTAAATTGTAATTAATCATGTATTGGTAGTTCAAAAATAAGAATTTTTAATATGAGATCATAATTAATTAGTTTTCATAATCTTTTGTAAAATTGTCCATACTGCAAGCATGTTTTTTTTAATAAACAAAGTTCGTTGTTACAAAAAAATAATCAACAAATTTCCCTAATTGAGTTATACCTCTTTTAAAAGTTTAATTTTTAATATATCTTACCACCTGATTGATATACATGTTATTACTCGTATATACTCGCACTCTTTTGTGTAAGCTAATATGTCTCTGTAGAAAGTTTCATTGAATCTTATGTTTATAGGCCAGGAGCCACTATTTAAGGTAATACAATATTGTTGTCTATGTACTATTCATAAAGTAATTTAATACAATTATAAATGTAATAACTTAAATATAATCTAAAGTGTTGTTTTAAGTAATAACAGTAATAAAACAATCAACTATCCATTTCAATTAACGTTTACTATGAGCGACGTTTTTACTCGCATACGAGTATACAGTATTATACACGAACGATGGACCAAGATAAGGAATAATTAATTCAAACTTACTGTAGATGTTTATCATTCATTAGGATATTGCCGAATTACACAGATAGTGATGTGTGGAATTTGTTCAATATAGGTAATCCTAATTAGCAATCCATAACTTGAGTTTGGTTTTGAGTAAACTGTTGTTTATGTTCACGGCCTAAGCAGTACGCTGTGCGTGTGTAGTGGAAGTATCACTGATATTCGTCCACAGAATGAAGAATAAGTGCAGTTAGAAACATTATTGCACGGTCAGGTCAGTTTTGAAAAGTAGGACAGTTAGTCCACGCCGACACCCGTGGACTACTGTCCTACCCTGCAGAAAAGTGACGTCAGCCACCCTCGTCAAAACTAGGCGTGGACCTACAGTACTACAATCGTCGTAATAAACCTATCCTCGCCAACCCATTTATGTTGAAAAGAGAGCCGGTCTCCTTTATTTCTTTATTCTGTCCGTACCCATGTACAACCGGCGAGGGTCTTACCTAACAGAATAATAGAGAGAATAGAGTCATCTGTACTACTGTCACAGGCAGGATTCGAATCTGCATCAATTCCTTAAATCTAACTCGAAGTACTATATTTTAGACCGTGCAGTAACCGGATCTCTCAAAATCCCCATTAGTTTGCTTATTTTAATAAATTTGTATTCGGATTCGAATTAACATTGGACAATGGAGGGAGTAAGATTAAAGGAAAACAATATCCCCTCGTCTGTATTCCTGGCTTACAACACACCTCATATAACATTACCTAACCTAAGTCACCTTGGCTGAATTCAAGGTCACGCTCACGGGACAGCGTGCATCTATCACAGTTTTTCACCTCCGGATTAAATCAGCCCGTGACGGTACGTCAGCTGTGCCCTACATCCCGGCGTAGGCTGCTAGGCTGCCCGTGGATAGATTCACCTTGCTCCAGAAATGCTCAATAGGAGCGTGACGTCTTGGCGTGCCCTGGGGTTTGTAGTATCGTACACTTGCCGCCACGAACAATGCACAAGGCCGCTTCAATGTGGAACTCTACACAGCATTCGGCATTGCAACACAGTATGTGTGTAACACAGCCAGTTTATGTCATAACCAGAAACGAAAGTTAAGACAGTTGTCAACTTGGGGATTTCAATAGTATCCTGCCTTGTGCACGTCGAACTGTATAAAGTTAGTATACCAAGCTTTGGTCTTGCGTATATGGAAGAGCTGAGTGAGTTTGTCAGAGGCCATGTGTAGATTGTTTTATTAATAACGAGATAGATAACAGTTTCCATCGTAGGTGATAGATGGCCCTGGTGAACACAAGTAAAAAATAGAGGCAGTTGTCTTATCAGGAACTTGACAAAGATTAAATACTAGCCGGTGTTCCGCATAGTAATCAACCCCCTGCAACCCTCCCACGGGGTCGGGGTCGGGAGGGGTTGTATAAACATGGGGAAGTGTACATGGGCAGAGGGGTAGGGGAACGGTCTGGTGTATAAAATACTGCAGCGGAACACATCAGGGGATTATAAAAGACACGTTATTAAATATACGTACATTATTTGTAAATGAGTGTTACATCTTACTTTAACATCTGAAACAAGAAAATAAATACACTTAAAGCAAAAGTGCCGCAATGTAATGTCTTTAAGTATTTTCTACGATATAGAATATACACGAATATAATAGGAGTATGTAATGTAGATTTAAAACATTATTTACAACTTTTAATTAAGTTTATTATTATTTGTATTATGAATTCTATTTTAAATTGAAACGTTAATTCCTTATTTACGTTTAGGGAAA
Source organism: Homalodisca vitripennis (assembly GCF_021130785.1). Lineage (NCBI taxonomy): Eukaryota > Metazoa > Arthropoda > Insecta > Hemiptera > Cicadellidae > Homalodisca > Homalodisca vitripennis. Next base: position 110,269,011 of record NC_060208.1, read on the forward strand.
GTTTTACAGTTGGTATAAGTATAATTTACATTTTCTTTCAACGTTAGCTTTTTTGATTGGTGTAGAAAATTCCATATTTTGATATTCTTTAACTCTAAGTAAATTTGTTTGGAGATCAAGCAATCGTGAATAATACAGAACTGTAATATTAAACATAGAAAGTAGCCTAGTTGATCGGAAAAGGGGATTGGAAAAATATAGTGAGTAAATAATAGTTGGTAAAACTGTAATGACCCCAGGCCGCCCCCCTGGTTATATAGTATAGGACCTGCCGGGTGATGGATGAGTTGGAGGAGGGTGGTGGGCAGGGGTGGAATAATTACAGGGTACACTAGAGCAGCACTGCTCCGCGTGTCTTTGAGCCACGGTACACCTCGTCATTTCGCTCCCCAGAAGTTGAAACCTACGTTCTGCGATAATAACAACATTAAAACAACAGAAAGGTTGAGTCTGGGCAGTCTGAAGCCGTTTGCTGCGTGAGAATTTGAGACTCGGAATTATCGATCGGTCCACTTAGAGATATAATTAACACTAATAATTGTAGACCTATTATTTTCCCTGGCCCCAGAATATTAATTAGTGCTGAATACTTTCTAAGGAGTAATAGGTTTTAGATGTGACAGAACTACAGGATTTAAGGATTTGATTTAGAGATTTGCCAGAATATTTCATTTGAGGGAACAAAAGTGACAATTGATAAGATCGACTTTTGAGTCTTGAGTCATCAATTTCTTCAATATTAAATGCATATTAAAGTGATAAGGGCAAAGGATAGATGCGAATAAAATAAAATGTAAATTTAGGCAAACATTCATGATCTGTAACAATTTCAGTTCTTACGACATTTTCTAAAGTTAACCCACTCATAACTTGACCGCTAAACTTATTTTAGACAGGGGTATTTTCTGTTTTTGATATTCTTCAAACATTTATGTGTTTCTCTTACAATTTCAAGATGTACAAATAATTCTGAGCCATATAATCTAGTTGGCACGCGGCACAGATGTTGTTTCCGGTGCAGATTCTAATATCTTGAAGGTATTCATAAAGGCTAGTTTTTGATCATGTAGAGACAAAGACAGAGAGCACAAAATCTGAAAAAGAAATTAAAGATAGCTAATGATACCTCCTTTTAACTGCTTAAAAAATGAATGTTTAATCACCGCAACGATTGGTGTGGATTTTTAAATACTTGATGGCTTCTAACAATGCTTATTGGCTGAGCGTTAGCGAAATGTATAACTCAAGAGGCTGGAAAAGTTTTCTTTCTATCTGTCTGTCTGTATGTCCATCCGTCTGTCCATCCGCACAGTATCTCGAAAACGAACTGACATATAGACTTGAGATCTTTTCACAGTGCATAATTTATATATAACTTACGCAATAATTAGTTTGATGATGGTGCATGTCACTCCGTGGTATTTGGCGAAATATTAAAGAATATTTTTACATTAGTTTTATGGGTAACCACGATGGCAACGAGAAAATAGCAGAATACATAATGTTGGAAACAAACTGAGTACAATCATGTGACATTTATATTCTTAGACTAAAATAATAGAGTGGAAAGTCAATATTGTTGGTGACAAGATTTGATTTCAGCGCAATCTTGCTTTGTAGTAGCCTCCATTGCTCACAGGAACTTTTATTATTCGAACACTACTATGAAACCTTATTTAATAAACAAAAAATGTGAATTATAGTATAGCTAAGGTATGGTAATAAGGATCTGTAGACTTTAACTTTTGCATGAAGCTTAATTTATAGGTAGATAATAATAAGTTATATGACATGGTGCATGTCGAACCATGAACTTTGGCTGTGGTGGAGAGGGGGGTAAAGGTTCTTTTCTGTTTGATTTACTGGATATCTTGATAATGAAATGAGCTATAGAATTGAAATTTTGCATGCAACCTCAGTGAAGCCTGTTACGCGACACGTACTGCTACCTTGTTTAATATAACCTAAAATAATCTCGAATAAAAATAGTATGTTCCTGCAGGAAGTTATATATATATATATATATATATATATATATATATATATATATATATATATATATATATAACTTCCTGCAGGAACATACTATTTTTATTCGAGTACTATATATATGTCTCTAAAATACCTCTTCTAAAATATCGTCCTTCCCTTGCTGTGGTTGGTATATAAGCTTACAGTGTCATTTAAAATATTTTAAATATATTACTTTTAAACACAAATTTTCTTTAATATTGTATGTGTGTTATATAAAATATTTTTTTCTAACTACTTTGTTCAGAAAATTGTTGAATAAAATTAGAACTCTTTAGAATACCTCTGAATTTTCATTCTGATACTGGCTGGCATTATGTATGTACTCACTCGCACATGAAATATGATTTACTGGAGTAAAATATGTTTAATTTAAAAATGTAATGTTACATGTAGTTTATGTAATTTTCTTATGTTACATTGTATTTAAAACATAAGTTATTTACTGAAGTCATAATTCTTGTACATACAATCACATTATCTTTAGCCATGTTCCTTGGGCACGGTAAAAACCCCCAAAATGCATATAATTCATCGTGGAATGATGGCATGTTTGAATAATTTTGTGACTTCAAAGTACTTTACAGGGCTATGAAAAGTAAAAAGTAATCCAACCGAAAACTGATTGCACTAATTTTAATGGAGTTTTTAAGACGAATCTAGGCGAGGACTATTGTAGCATTAGCAGACAGACCTCCCGTGCATTGCTCCAAGTTGCGTGCAATTAATTAGTATTAATTTGAGCGCTGTCCAGCCTGCGTGAACTTTCAGCTACAATTACGGTCCTGTGATTATCTTACGTACGCTCAGTCACCGTGATTGGTGGGGGGCTTTACCGGGGAGTTGACAGCTTGACCTTTGACCCCCCTTGACCCTCTGCTCCCCCAGCTGAGCCAGCTGACAACCCGCTCTCGTGAAGCGGCTGGAAACCGCATATAAAGAATATTCCTCTCTGGGATTTGTCGGTAGTTAGCTATATTTGCTTTTAAAAATCTAACTAAATCGGTTCAAAGTTTAAATGTTAAGATGTAAATCGTGGCAATGATCGAAGTAAGTTAAAACTACAAAAAATATAGCATGTTTAAAATTGGATCCACTGAAGCTACGGGATATCCGCAGTTTGAGAGTCATAACCCAACAGCTCATATATCTTGGGAGAGAGGGCGGGGTAAAGATCGACTTCTTTCTTTTCGAATGTTTTATCGTGAAATGCACAGCTTGTTTGGAAAATGTCGAGAATTGGGGAAAATAGATGCTATTATTCAAACAGTTTCATATACCAGTATGTCGTCCTTGTCAGTGCTTGAAATAATGTCATTATCTACTACGTTGCAATAGGCAATATGAGCTAACTGGCACAAACACATATTTATTACGAATAGCCTTATTCCCTGGCAACAAACTCTCCCGAATCCGGTGTCCTGCCTTGGTAAACATTCTTAAACTGGAAGCACGCACAGTATGTTGTATGAACCAAGTACACAAAGACTATTGACAACATTTAAATTTGCATCTAATTTTATTTCTTAATACATATTTTGTACGCATCAAATGTTTATAATAAAAAGAAAGGGAGTTATAGCTAAATAACTACACGTTCGAGTCTATATTACGTCTAACCTTATATCGTTTTAGGTATCACAACTACCAAATACGCGAGCCAGACCGATTCACCGCTCGATTGGTTCTGATATTAGAAATACGCGAAAGGACTAATGCTAGTGCAACTCATCTAAGTCAATGCTTAAACGCTTATTAAGACCTCAAAACTAAAATTTCATGAAATTACAAGCTGTTTTTAAACCAAAATTATTGGTTCAAATTCAAAAGGAATGAATTGTTTCTTGGACGGATTGGGTATATGTAGTGCCAACCACATTCCCTGACCCCAATGCGCTAAGGTAAACCTTTATTTTCAACTCCTAAAATAAAATAAAATAAAATTTAAGTGGTCTTTTTTCTTTATTACGAGCTTTGTAAATTCGGTTCGAAATTTTGTTATACAGTAACGCATCCACAGTGCTAGAAATACATCCGTTACACCCATGTAATAGCGTGCCTTGTTACATCTTGTCTACATCTTGAGTTGAAAACTATTGTATTTCTACGATATTAAGAAGGCATCATAAAATCTAAAGTCCTATTGTACCTAATAGCTCCCTCATGCCATTCTTATAACGGGATTTTTTTATCTACGTTAATAGAATGTATATCTAATTAATATCTCTTGCGTAAATAAAAGTATTTTGAGTAGAAGAGAGAATTTAGAAGTTTAGAAGTTAAATTCTTTGCGTCTAATAAGCCGTCTGGAAACAGAAATCAGTTGTTGTTTTATACAAAGCCAGAATAAGAGGACTCTTTATAATGAATTATATTTCACTCAATAATATTAAGAAATCCTTTCTTTATCATTATCCACTCCACCTACTAAGACAGTGACAGTGACTCATATATAAAATGATTCGCTTCGCCAAAGCTAGAGATCAACCTCCTTCTGAAAGTCATTTCGTAAAACCTGGATAACTTTTATTTCAGCAAACCTGGTTTAAAGCGATCTATTTCAGCAAATTTGAATTATCATTTTCAAATGATCTAATATAGCAAAATCAGTATTGGTTTTCATTTCAGATTAAACACTTCAGCAACATTTAAACTTTTCATTTAAAAGTTCTACATTGGCATTACTAAAAATTCAATACTAAAAACAAACGTTTATACATAATTTAAGTAGGTGGCTTGGCTTTCTTAGCTGCGTGAGGCTGACGGCACCCATTTCAAAAAAAAAAAAAAAAATAACTATATATAACTATTTTCAGCGTTTGTTTGGAGTTCACATGCTAAACAAAGTATTGTACATTTTATATATAAACAAAGTGGATGCCGCTAATGTGAATATACGCCAAAAACTGCTGGAATCGTGCTGCACCCATTTTTTTTTTTTTTTTTTTTGGCATGTGAAACCAAACGCTGAAAATATCTAAACAAATGATTACGATATATTTCAAAGTATTTTTTGCAAACGCCAGCTTCACACGGCTCCTTTTTTGTTTTGATTTTGTGTGGACTTACGAATTTACTTACTTTGATTTATTTACTTACTTGTGAATTTAAGCAATCAACTAAATTTATATTAACTATATTGAAATCGGGAGCAAAAGTTGAGCAAATTATCGCTGGAACCCTTGGACTGGTACCATAGCCTAGGGCAGTTCATTGGAATTCTGAAGGTCTGGCGCAGTTTTTGTGAGCCACCCTCTCTAGGGATGTAGAGGGACTCCCTTCCCATACACCCCTCCGTAGCCTCCTCCCACTGGCCTATGACCTGCCACTGCTATGAGATTGTTATTTATTGTGTGCGACTCCCTTCATTAATTATTTCCCAGTCTCGTATTCGACACAACCCTTTCTTAATTAATACGTTTCTTGTCACTGTAGCTGTAGCCTTAGCGTTCTCCCTCAGAGCTGAGGAATTGTCTTGTCTTAGTCCACTCGATGAAGTATTAGCACCATTGCTCTTGATATTTGGCAATACAAATTGTAAAAATTTAGAAAACTGGAAGAAAGTTAGTGAAATAATGTCGAGAGTGCGTTCCATATCAGAGTTTATAAATATGAAACATTGTACTTTGAATCTTTTTTGGGGCCAATTTATAGTGGGTCATTTCTATAAAAAATAATGAGAAGAAATTCAATAGAATTTGATTATTTAAAAAAATTGTAATATCAGAGTATACAATCTTTTAGAATAAAATTTTGCTAATTTGTAATTACAAGATTTTAGTTGTTTGAGAAAACAATGTAAGGTCAGCAGTAGTTTTTATTAAAAAAGTGTTGTATATACCGTTACACTCTTAAACAGGAGCCACTTTTGCAGATAGTAGTTCGAGTTGTATTTCTTCTGAATACGTAAATATTTCAAGTAATTATGTTTGCTCTAGTTTGCAGGATGTGTGCTGCAAGCATATCTACCAGGAAGTACCTACCTCGTACCACACACCACGGGAGGTACGCAGGGAGGTGAACTGGGTTTATTGTCAGATGCTCGGCTGCACATGCCAACTATCTGGTGAAATTGTTTTAAAGCGAATTGTTCACTAATGGAATAAGACTCACCACGCAATAGCAAAGGCTTATATGTTGACTCATGAATACATGATTGGAACATTTATCTGGATTAATCGCAAAATCTATGATCATTTTTATGATGGATATATGCTTTCCGAAATTATGCAGGAATTGAGATTGTAAATATCCACAGTTTGAAAATTTTTTTAAAATTAATTAATAATTAATACTAAATTGATAAATAATATTATTAAAATAATAATATTCGTCCTATCAAGTGGCCCAGGGGAATCAATACGTAGGTACGCCACGCTTTTATATAGGTGCCAAGCATATTTTAATTTTTAATGAGTTAAAATTAATGTTAAAGTTATTTATATCAAAAAAGATTTTTAAATATAAATAAAATAAGTATTAAGATTATCATCTCGGTAAAAAAAAGAAAAACAATGAACGTACTTGGCCTACCTTTTCGTACAACATTTCACTTCTTCATCCACGTTTAGATTTGGAATATTTTTTTTCATTAAAAGATTTAAATTTGCCAAAAAAGAGGAGTAACTGAGATCAGAAGGAAAATACATTCCCAATGAAATAGTATTAATTTTTCGGAAAAAAGACTAGAAAATTAGTTTCCGAATATTTTACACATACCTAATACATCTGACCATCTATAAAAGAATTTTGGATGAACGGTACTTCTGCACAAGTTTAGTAATGTTTATTATACAATATAGTCATTGAAATAAAAAATATGATATAATGTTAGAAACAGGAAATTGTAATAATTATTATACTATAATAAATCATTTATGAGCTATTTATAATAAGTTAGCTATGAAATATCTCCTGTAATGGATTTATAAAAGGAAAAATCAGTCAATGAACAATTTATTTTCACTATATATTAATCTTGTACCATAGCTTTAATATACATATAAGAACTATACTATATTATGATTGATAAACACAATTAAAGAATAGAAAATATAGTTTAAAATTAAATTATTTGATTATTATATCTTTCTAACTCTTAATTTAGTACTGTTCTTGTCTTTATTTTCATACACATAGCACAAAATAAGTTTATATAAATTAAAAAAACACACCTGCGTACTTCGTATGACAACTTAATCTTTTAGTGCAGTTTTAAAATAAATACTGCTAATTAAAAAATAACGATTATATGATTTTTTGTTGCAACACGTTTAGATAATAAGGAATATAAACGTTATTGGTTTAGCCAATAATGCCATGGTACCTATAAAACGATGGATATACAGGCATATAAAGGAGGAAATTCAGGCAATTTTGTAATCAGGCCAAACTAAAAAACGAATGAAGTTAACAGTGTGAAATGTTACTCTACGTGCATGAGTTACTTAATGAGTGAAGGAAAGTTAAATAATATTTCCACCTAAATATGATTAAACAAAATGTCATGATTATATTATAATCATTGATATCTTACTGAAAATTAAATAAATTTTTTAAATAAAAATAAGTCGCTTTCTTCATTCAAACTTAGTAATATTTCATATACTTACACATTTTGCAAACATTTGATATCCTTTGTATTGGGCAGTTTTACTTTGGACCAGGTTATAAGATGTCTCAAGCAATATTTTGCTTAAAATTCCTCCCACACTTCGTGGAATAATGTGAACCTTTTTTATGAACCTTAAATGTTCATAAAAGATTATTCCAACAAAAACCGAATGAACTCCCCAAGCTACTTTAAAGGTTTATTGAGACATTTTCCTTTAGAAAGGAAAAATGTTTTTGAAAGGAAAACTAGATGTACTGGATATTATTAGGCTATTACTGATGAAAAAAGAAAGAAACTCGGTAGAATAATATGTATTTAGTACATAAGTGTATTAAACAAGGAACGCTGTACTAATAGTATGTTTCAACATCACATAATTTCAAGTTGTAAGCTTTACTTTTTTAATAGTAAAACTCAACGTTGGTTCGCTGAGTATTAGCGAGAGACTGGAAAATTTAAATCCTGCTCCATACCAAAAAGTATTTATTATGATAATTAGTTAGTGGTATTTATAAATATTTCTTCTCGAAAATTATATACGGTTTAAGGAATTTTTCGCACTATCGTGTTTTAAAGTTGTATAGATAAATCTTTGATTACCACAATAACAGCACTACCTCTAACAATGTTTATCTACTCGTAAAATAAGGTGAACTACATAAAAGAAAACGGTAAAAGGTTCAAATGTAAATTCTAGACAATTATTAGTATAGTAAATTATTTTTACCATTTTTTTATTACAATATTGCTGAATCGTAACAAGTAGTCTACTCAAATAACTTTTTACTGCTAGTATGGACAAACGTACCAATTTTTAGAGACAACAAATCATGTTTAGGTTAACGATTAGAAGTGCATTTAAACTTAATCAATACTCATTACAGAACAACGCAATCACATACATAATGTCTGTAGGCAAACATGTTTTCAAACAATGAAGGCTAACGATTTGAAGTTTATGCAGATTTAATCGATATTGAATACTGAATAACGTAAACATATATCTGTTCTCTGTAGGTAATCATTTTTTAAGATAAAGAAAGTTACCGATTAGAAGTTTATGTAGATTTAATCGATATTGAATACAGAACACGACCATCACATACATATAGACTAGGTGAGCATGTTTTCAGATAATGAAGGTTACCGATTAGAAGTTTATGTAGACGTAATCGATATTAAATACAGAACACGGCCATCACATACATATAGACTAGGTGAACATGTTTTCAGATAATTAAGGTTACCGATTAGGAGTTTATGTAGACGTAATCGATATTGAATACAGAACACGGCCATCACATACATATAGACTAGGTGAACATGTTTTCAGATAATTAAGGTTACCGATTAGGAGTTTATGTAGATTTAATCGATATTGAATACAGAACACGGCCATCACATACATATAGACTAGGTGAGCATGTTTTCAGATAATGAAGGTTACCGATTAGAAGTTTATGTAGATGTAATCGATATTGAATACAGAACACGGCCATCACATACATATAGACTAGGTGAGCATGTTTTCAGATAATGAAGGTTACCGATTAGAAGTTTATGTAGACGTAATCGATATTAAATACAGAACACGGCCATCACATACATATAGACTAGGTGAACATGTTTTCAGATAATTAAGGTTACCGATTAGGAGTTTATGTAGACGTAATCGATATTGAATACAGAACACGGCCATCACATACATATAGACTAGGTGAACATGTTTTCAGATAATGAAGGTTACCGATTAGGAGTTTATGTAGATTTAATCGATATTGAATACAGAACACGGCCATCACATACATATAGACTAGGTGAACATGTTTTCAGATAATGAAGGTTACCGATTAGGAGTTTATGTAGATTTAATCGATATTGAATACAGAACACGGCCATCACATACATATAGACTAGGTGAGCATGTTTTCAGATAATGAAGGTTACCGATTAGGAGTTTATGTAGATTTAATCGATATTGAATACAGAACACGGCCATCACATATACATATAGACTAGGTGAGCATGTTTTCAGATAATGAAGGTTACCGATTAGGAGTTTATGTAGACGTAATCGATATTGAATAGGCTACAGAACACGGCCATCACATACATTATAGACTACGTGAATATGTTTTCAAATAATGAAGGTTACCGATTAGAAGTTTATGTAGACGTAATCGATATTGAATACAGAACACGGCCATCACATACATTATAGACTAGGTGAACATGTTTTCAAATAATGAAGGTTACCGATTAGAAGTTTATGTAGACGTAATCGATATTGAATACAGAACACGGCCATCACATACATTATAGACTAGGTGAACATGTTTTCAAATAATGAAGGTTACCGATTAGAAGTTTATGTAGACGTAATCGATATTGAATACAGAACACGGCCATCACATACATATAGACTAGGTGAACATGTTTTCAGATAATGAAGGTTACCGATTAGGAGTTTATGTAGATTTAATCGATATTGAATACAGAACACGGCCATGTTTTCAGATAATGAAGGTTACCGATTAGGAGTTTATGTAGACGTAATCGATATTGAATACAGAACACGGCCATCACATAAATATAGACTAGGTGAACATGTTTTCAGATAATGAAGGTTACCAATTAGAAGTTTATGTAGACGTAATCGATATTGAATATATAACAACGCGATACATACATATTGTGTGTAGGCGAACATGTTTTCATATAATGAAGGTTACAGATTAGAACTACATGTAAACTTAATCAATACCAAATACAGAACAACACAAGACTAGTGTAATAGCGTACTAGCACCCATGATATTTATATGTGGTTATTTATTTAAAAGGTTCATATGTAAATTCTAGACAAATATTAGTTTAGTAAATTATTTTTACCATATTTTTTAATTAAAAATATTGTTGAATCGTAACAAGTACTCAAATAACTTTTGACTACTCGTATGGACAAACGTGCCATTTTCCATTAAATATGTGGAAAAAATACTTTAAAACCTTATTGGACACAAGAGTATTTTGACTGTTATTAACTATAAGTATATTACTTGTTCAAATTAACTGTCATTATGTAATTAATGACTCCCGGAAAAAACGGTTCTTGAGAAATAGGAAAAACGACTATGTTTATGAAATTGCTTTTTCATGATTATTAAAATTATTGTCAAACAATTACCTTGGCACTGCTGTTAGGCCTAATGATAACTAGAAATCGATCGTTTATTCGGATAGAATTCTTCACGGCGACAAACCTCATTTTATATAGCAAATATTAGCTCTATTTTAGGTAGCATATGTAAGATCAGTTTCCCTCATCTTCCTAATACGAAAAAGAGTGAATGCTATTGCTCAAACGTGCAGGATGTAGGTGGTTTATGTTCAAGAATTCACAAAAGGAATATAAAGCCGAAGGTTCAGAGGAAAGTTTAAAGATCAGCCTCAAGTTGAAGTCTATGGCTGGCATTGAACATAAATCGTCCAATGAGTTTAACGCAGGCAATAAACCGAGCATAAAAGGTTTAGTAGAGTGCACGAATTTCGCCCCAACTTAAAATAAACCGGCTGAACTTCTTCCTTACTACGCCCAGTGAAGTGTGTGCCTTGCTGATATATATATATATATATATATATATATATATATATATATATATCAACAGGAGTTTTAAATTACAGCATTTTAATTAATTTAAACATATTGTGTGGTAAATGTTTGCTCTTAATTGGCTGTTAATCTTTTCAGTTATATGATACATTATTGTCATTAAGAATGCATGACATATTTGTAGCAGCACTTTCTTACCCTAATTTAATCAAATACCGTATACAAATATTTAAAGCGGAAAATGTTCTAGTGCTAAAATTTAAAAATTAGGTGTAGTCCTTTAACACATAATCATATAATCTGTGGAGATTGTTATTCTGGAATTAAAAAATAAAGATGATTTATAGATCCTAGATTTGAACAGAAATGTTTGTTTATTCAGTGTTTGAAACTAATGGTTTTAAATATAGACTAAATTATTGTACGTCTTATAAATGGAGTAAAGACCACACAAGGAAAACACTGACACATGGGAGTTTCCTTATAGCCCAGTATTTTCCTTATAGTGTTTTCACAGTTAGAGAGAGGTAAAAGCAAATCAAAAGGTTCTTATTATCTTTGAAATGACGCGTAAAACAACATAATTATTATAAACAGTAGAGGTAACATAAATAAAACATTTGTTTAACTGTAACAAATTGTCGGATTGAAAACGTTTAAATGTGATAATATTACATATGGGTAATAATTTAAATACAGTATTAAAAATGTGTGTAATCTACAAATCTCAAGTGCTACAAGATTTAAAGGAAAAAAGTTCTGTAAGGAACAATTTTATCAACATATTTTCGTAAAGTACAATTAAGTTTATTGTAAGTATTACAATTTAGTTAGATTTAACACTATTATATACATCATTACTCATGTGTTAATTCAATGATCTTCAATGAAAAATTCAAAAGTGCGGGTGGTCGCGCTCCATGACACTCCATGTTTTAAGACAATTAAGAATATTTTACTGTAAAATCACGCATGAAATAGGGAGTTAACATTTATCGTTAACTAATTTTTCCGTAATTAATATAATGTAATTGTGGTTATAGATTGACCTATATCAGTACGCGCTAAACTTTTTCCTGATTGATTACGATTGTTTGACCTGTGACCACTTTAAGTAAATTTTGTTGTAAGGAGAACTACCGGTTAATAGAGTGCTGGATAACCCAGTTTTACCAGGATGTGGAATTTCAATGGTGAAAATATAATGGTGTTTATTATTGCTTCTATATGTTCAGCCATGTCACATACACGCGCCACTGTCATTACTAATTACTGTACAGGACACTGAAGGGCGCGGCCTGGCGGACAGCGAGCCCAACTAGCTCTGGCCCGCAACAGTCCCCTACCCACATTACAGCAATCTTGCCCACTTTGGCCTACGGACAATAATTACACCACACATATTTCTGTGCGGCAAACCCCCTAATTTGACCCACGTCTCTGCTCCTCCTTTCAATCCTCCTCTAGTTTAACCTCTGCCACAAACTGTTTCGAACCCCACAACGGTCTTTATGTTCTTTTCGTTTTGCAGACTTCTTAGGTTTCATTATTTCAAATAATTGTATACTAATTACAAGAATTTGAGATATATATTATTTGAAATGTTTACGACAGAAGGCATAATTCAATATGGCTCATGAGAACTGAGAATCCATTACCCAATCAGTATTACCAGACCGATAAAAGTATTGGATGCCTGCCGTAGTATGTATAGTTCACTCAGCCGAATGAGAACTGAGAATCCATTACCCAATCAGTATTATCAAACCGATAAAAGTCTTGGATTCCCACTGTAGCATGCATTATTCACTCAGCCAACGTGAGAACTGAAAATCGATTAAACAGCCAGTATTATCGGACCGATAAAAGTCTTGGATTCCCACTGTAGCATGCATTATTCACTCAGCCAACGTGAGAACTGAAAATCGATTAAACAGCCAGTATTATCGGACCGATAGAAGTCTTGAATGCCCGCCGTAGTATTCATAGATCACTCAGCCAAATGAGAACTAAGAATCCATTACCCAATCAGTATTATCAAACCGATAAAAGTCTTGATTCCCACTGTAGCATGCATTATTCACTCAGCCAAAGTGAGAACTGAAAATCGATTAAACATCCAGTATTATCGGACCGATAGAAGTCTTGGATTCCCACTGTAGCATGCATTATTCACTCAGCCAACGTGAGAACTGAGAATCCATTACCCAATCAGTATTATCAGACCGATAAAAGTCTTGGATTCCCACTGCAGCATGCATTATTCACTCAGCCAACGTGAGAACTGAGAATCGATTAGACAGCCAGTATTATCGGACCGATAGAAGTCTTGAATGCCCGCCGTAGTATTCATAGATCACTCAGCCAAATGAGAACAGAGAATCCATTACCCAATCAGTAATATCGGACCGATAGAAGTCTTGAATGCCCGCCGTAGTATTCATAGATCACTCAGCCAAATGAGAACTGAGAATCCATTACCCAATCAGTAATATCAGACCGATAAAAGTCTTGGATTCCCACTGTAGCATGCATTATTCACTCAGCCAACGTGAGAACTGAGAATCCATTATCCAATCAGTATTATCAGACCGATAAAAGTCTTGGATTCCCACTGTAGCATGCATTATTCACTCAGCCAACGTGAGAACTGAGAATCGATTAAACAGCCAGTATTATCGGACCGATAGAAGTCTTGAATGCCCGCCGTAGTATTCATAGATCACTCAGCCAAATGAGAACTGAGAATCCATTACCCAATCAGTAATATCGGACCGATAGAAGTCTTGAATGCCCGCCGTAGTATTCATAGATCACTCAGCCAAATGAGAACTGAGAATCCATTACCCAATCAGTAATATCGGACCGATAGAAATCTTGAATGCCGCCGTAGTATTCATAGATCACTCAGCCAAATGAGAACTGAGAATCCATTACCCAATCAGTAATATCGGACCGATAGAAGTCTTGAATGCCCGCTGTAGTATTCATAGATCGCTCAGCCAAATGAGAACTGAGAATCTATTACCCAATCAGTAATTCGGACCGATAGAAGTCTTGAATGCCCGCTGTAGTATTCATAGATCACTCAACCAAATGAGAACTGAGAATCTATTACCCAATCAGTAATTCGGACCGATAGAAATCTTGAATGCCGCCGTAGTATTCATAGATCACTCAGCCAAATGAGAACTGAGAATCCATTACCCAATCAGTAATATCGGACCGATAGAAATCTTGAATGCCCGCTGTAGTATTCATAGATCACTCAGCCAAATGAGAACTGAGAATCCATTACCCAATCAGTAATTCGGACCGATAGAAGTCTTGAATGCCCGCCGTAGTATTCATAGATCACTCAACCAAATGAGAACTGAGAATCCATTACCCAATCAGTAATATCGGACCGATATAAATTTTGGATGCCCACTGTAGTATGCATAATTCACTCAGCCAACATAGATCTGAGAATCGTTTACCCAAACAGTAATATCGAACCGATAGAAATCTTGAATGCCCGCCGTAGTATTCATAGATCACTCAGCCAAATGAGAAACGAGAATCCCATTACCCAATCAGTATTATCAAACCGATAAAAGTCTTGGATTCCACATGTAGCATGCAGTATTTCACATCAGCCATACGTGAGAACTGAAAATCCATTACCCAATTAGTAATTATCAGACCGATAAAAGTCTTGGAAATTTCCCCACTTGCCAGCATGCATTATTTCACTCAGGCCATCGTGGAGAACTGAGAATCGTTGATTAGACAGCCATTTATTATCGGACCGATAGAAGTCCTTGTGATGCCCGCCGTAGTATTCATAGATCAATCAGCCAAATGAGACACAGAGGAACTCTATTACCCAATTCAGTTATTATCGGGAACCGATAGAGTCTTGTTATGCCCGCCGTAGTATTCCATAGATCACTCAGCCAATATGAGAACTGAGAATCCATTACCCAATCAAGTAATATCTGGAACCGATAGAAATATTGCAATGCCCGCTGTTAGTATTCATAGATCGCTCAGGACCAAAACTAATAGACTGAGAATCTATTTACCCAATTCAGTAAATATCGGACCGATAGAAGTCTTGAATGATAGCCCGCTGTAAGTATTCATAAGATCATCTCACCAAATGAGAACTGAGAATCCATTACCCAATCAGTTAATTCGGACCTATAGAAGTCTTGAATTGCCCTGCCGTAGTATTCATAGACTTACTAAACCAAATGAGAACTGAGATAATCCATTACCACAATCAGTAATGTCGGGACCGATTATAAAATTTTCGAGATGCCCACTGTAGTAGTATGCCATAATTCACTCAGCCAACATAGATCTGAGAATCGTTTTACCCATAACGAGGTAATATCGAACCCGATAGAAAATCTTGAATGCCCGCCGTAGTATTCCATAGGATCACTCAAGCCAGCAATGAGAACTGGGAATCCCATTACCCCAATCAGTAATAATCGGACCGATATAAATTTTGGATGCCCACTGTAGTATGCATTAATTCACTCAGCCAACATGGAGAAACTGAGAAATCCGATTACACAATCAGTAATTATCGGACCGATAGAAGTCTTGAATGCCCGCTGTAGTAAGCTTCACTATGATTCACTCAACCACATGACGAATTGAAGAATCTATTACCCAACTCAGGTAATTCGGACCGATAGAAATCTTGAATGCCCGCCGTAAGTATTCCATAGATCACTCAGCCAAATGAGAACCTGAGAAATCCATTACACAATCAGTAAATTCGGACCGATAGAAGTCCCTTGAATGCCCGCCGTAGTATTATTCATAGATCACGTCAACCAAATGAGAACTGTGAATCCATTACCCAATCAGTAATGTCGGACCGATATAAATTTTTAGATGCCCACGTGTAGTATGCATAATTCACTCAGCCAACAGAGATCTCGAGAATCGGTTTACCCCAAAAACCAGTAATATCGACCGATAAGAAATCTTGAATGCCACGCCGTAGTTTTCATAGATCACTCAAGCCAAATTGAGAACTGAGAATCCATTACCCAATCAGTATTATCAAAAACCGATAAAAGTCTTGGATTCCCCACTGTAAGCAATGGCATTCATTATTCCACTCAGCCAACGTGAGAACTGGAAAATCCATTATTACCCAAATCAGTATATTATCAGACCGATAAAAGTCTTGGATTCGCCCACTGCAAGCATGCATTTATTTCACTCAGCCAACGTGAGATACTGAGAATCGATTAGACAGCCATGTATTATCGGACCGATAGAAGTCTTGAATGCCCGGCCGTAGTATTCATAGATTCACTCAGCCAAATGAGAAAGAGAATCCAATTACCCCTAGATCAGTAATATCGGACCGATCGATAGAAGTCTTGAATGTCCCGCCGCCGTAGTATTCATAGATCACTCAGCCAAATGATGAGAACTGAGAATCCATTACCCAATCAGTAATATCGGACCCGATAGAAATCTTGAATGCCCGCTTGTAGTATTCATAGAATCGCTCAGCCCAAATGAGAACTGGAGAATCCCATTTACCCAATCAGTATTATCAAACCGATAAAAGTCTTGATTCCCACTGTAGCATCATTATTCACTCAGCCAAACGTGAGAACTGAGAATCGATTAGAACAGGCCAGTATTTATCGGACCGATTAGGAAAGTCCTTGGAATGCCCGGCCGTAGTATTCATAGTATCACTCAGCCAAATGAGAACAGAGACAATTACCCAATCAGTAATTCGGACCGATAGAAGTCTTGAATGCCGACGTAGTATTCATGATCACTCAGCAAAATGAGAACAGAGAATCCATTACCCAACTGTATATCGGACCGATAGAAATCTTGAATGCCCGCTGTAGTATTCATAGATCACTCAGCAAATGGAGAACAGAGAATCATTACCCAATCAGTTAATATCGGACCGATAGAAGTCTTGAATGCCCGCGTAGTATTCATAGATCACTCAGCCAAATGAGAACTGAGAATCCATTACCCAATCAGTAATATCGGACCGATAGAAATCTTGAATGCCCGCTGTAGTATTCATAGATCACTCAGCCAAAATGAGAACTGAGAATCCATTACCCAATCAGTAATATCAAGGAAACAGGATTTTTCCGGACATTTGCCATCGTTAAGTGAAACAAGAAAACAGTAACACAAGTAGTGTTACTGTTTTCTTGTTTCACTTAACGATGGCAAATGTCCGGAAAAATCCTGTTTCCTTCACAATCCTTCCATCGTCAAAAATAACCTTCAAACAAAGGAGTATTATCAAACCGATAAAAGTCTTGGATTCCCACTGTAGCATGCATTATTCACTCAGCCAACGTGAGAACTGAGAATCGATTAGACAGCCAGTATTATCGGACCGATAGAAGTCTTGAATGCCCGCCGTAGTATTCATAGATCACTCAGCCAAATGAGAACAGAGAATCCATTACCCAATCAGTAATATCGGACCGATAGAAGTCTTGAATGCCCGCCGTAGTATTCATAGATCACTCAGCCAAATGAGAACTGAGAATCCATTACCCAATCAGTAATATCGGACCGATAGAAGTCTTGAATGCCCGCTGTAGTATTCATAGATCACTCAGCCAAATGAGAACTGAGAATCCATTACCCAATCAGTAATGTCGGACCGATATAAATTTTAGATGCCCACTGTAGTATGCATAATTCACTCAGCCAACATAGATCTGAGAATCGTTTACCCAAACAGTAATATCGAACCGATAGAAATCTTGAATGCCCGCCGTAGTATTCATAGATCACTCAGCCAACATGAGAACTGAGAATCGATTACCCAAACAGTAATATCGGACCGATATAAATTTTGGATGCCCACTGTAGTATGCATAATTCACTCAGCCAACATGAGAACTGAGAATCCATTACCCAATCAGTAATATCGGACCGATATAAATTTTGGATGCCCACTGTAGTATGCATAATTCACTCAGCCAACATGAGAACTGAGAATCGATTACCCAAACAGTAATATCGGACCGATATAAATTTTGGATGCCCACTGTAGTATGCATAATTCACTCAACCAAATGAGAACTGAGAATCCATTACCCAATCAGAAATATCGGACCGATATAAATTTTGGATGCCCACTGTAGTATGCATAATTCACTCAGCCAACATGAGAACTGAGAATCCATTACCCAATCAGTAATATCGGACCGATATAAATTTTGGATGCCCACTGTAGTATGCATAATTCACTCAGCCAAATGAGAACTGAGAATCCATTACCCAATCAGTAATGTCGGACCGATATAAATTTTAGATGCCCACTGTAGTATGCATAATTCACTCAGCCAACATAGATCTGAGAATCGATTACCCAATCAGTAATATCGGACCGATAGAAATCTTGGATGCCCGATGTAGTATGCTAATTGCATAACTCACTCAGCCAACATGAGAACTGAGAATCGATTAGACAGCCAGTATTATCGGACCAATAGAAGTCTTGAATACCCACTGTAGTATGCATAATTCACTCCTCCAACATAAGAAAAAAATCGATTAATCCATCAGAATTATTGGAACAAGTTTTTTTAGTTCAGTCTACTGAAATGATATACCGCACTATGTAGCCTATGTTATGTCGAAAGTGACTCAAAGAGGTATGAAGCATAGAGTAGACTCCAGTCTGGATCTTATTAATTAGCAACTCAGAAACAAATAGAGACTCAGGTAATTACACAATGATATAAACTAACCTACTCATGTCATCGATGATCTTAAGGAAAATATAGAATAAAAAGGAAGAATTTAAGAATAGAAAGATTATGTTAGACTTTCGTAGAATAAGGTACAGATCAAGCTACAGATGAACGTGTTATTCCGTTTGTAACAAAGTGTAATATACTAGAATTTTCAGTTTTTAAAGCAATAATAAGACCTAAAATTAAGGAATATGAACAATGCATTTTAGAGAAGGCCCAGGCAAAATTAGCAACATTTTTCGTCAGAAAGGTTATAATTTTAAGTTTCTTTTCCACCTAAAAATATGGGTTAGTTGAAATTATTCAAACGATTTTACAAATTTTAAAATACCTCAACGTTATTTTTATCTCATCTAACAATGATTAGTTTCATAACAGATTACACGCAATGTCAAAATCTTTTACATTTGAAAAGAAATTCAATTTTAGAAATGGGAAATAGAAGATACATAATTTAAGTAAGCTGTGTTAAGAATACAATTTCAATAACTAGTATATTTGATATACGAATATCGGAGCGTACAAGGTTAGCCTTCCATGCAGGAATATCATTGAAAATTAGATTAAACCCCGTTCTTAAAGAGAGCGGCGTGTGGAGGTCTTTTCAGGGGCGGGAATTTAATATCAGACACGGATATTCATATGAGAAATCCGCTTTTTAACAAAGGATACTGAAACAAGTTGTTTGGAACCAAAACTTCGAAAACAGAAAAATGCAATGTAAAAGACACGTGATAGCAGGTCCCCTCCCCCTCCAAACTCCCTCCCGCACCGCCCTCCTCCTCCTCCCCCCGCTCTCACAAGTTTTTTAGTTCTCAGCGTTAAAGGGGATAGCACGGACCGGCTTAAAGCAGAACACTCCATCCGTACGAGCTACGCTGTACCTTACCCGGGGCCTCGTCAGCTCCCAGTTAATTGGTCCATTATATTTTAATTAAGTGCCTGATTACGGCAAAACCGTTAATTGCAATTAGAGAGAAATTGTGGAGTCGGTGCCCATAAAACTGGACCCACGGTCGTGCAAAATTGCGCAATTATAGTTCGCAGTACGACGGTAATTTTGGAATAAACACAGTGTACATTATTTATGAATCTTATCTGCATTCAATGGTTCTCGCTCACAGACTAATGGTTATGTTTTGTTTTGGTAAGTAAGGATGTCGAATACGTCGTACGTCGTAGCTAGTTCGTGCCTTGAATAGAGCGCGTTACATCGCAGTCAAGAGTTTGAAAAATTGGGAAATTAATACAAATATCAAACTTATATAACCTGTCGAAAATGGAAGATGCTTTTACACGTCTAATGTTTAGTTGTAATTTGAAAACGAAACTTCTGCAAGACGAGTTTATCTAAGAATTTAATAAGCAAATAGAATTTATGTGAGTGAGAATAACCTGCGAATTATAAGTCTTGAAACTTGTATTAAGTACTAGTTTTAACTTACTGCACAATGATAAAGATGTAACCATTGAGCATTAAACAGTGGAGTAAATTCATTCAATTACAACTTTAAACAGACGGTGTATATACTCTGATTCCAGGTGTATTTAATAACAATTTCTAAACTCAGTACATCACGTACGTTATTCGACAATCATACAATAAATAACACCAGATTTATACACTTAACTTTATTTGTACAGGTTTTAAAGATACTTGTATGTATATATATATATATATATATATATATATATATATATATTATATATATTATATATAATTATATATATATAATTATTATGTATATATATATACATAATAATTGAAATAATTAAAACATACATAATATATATATATATATATATATATATATATTTATATATGTTTTAATTATTTTTGTTCTTGAAAAATAATTTGTAGGAGGGACCCAATTTACGTTATATCCAATTTAGTCATAACCAGATAGAAGGTTCTAGAACTATTAGTTCTCAGGCTATTACGCGGCCGATGAGGTGACAGCTCGTAGTTTTCCGGTTCACAAGGGGAGTGAAATACGAAGGAATTTAGTGGTGTTAACAGCCTTCCAACATAATGTGAACAGGAAGTCTTATGAAAGGATAATAGGGTTTCGGACATTTGCCATCGTTAAATGTTACAAAATGTATAACACAACATATCGAAGACTGAAAGCTAATCCTCTACGTCATGTCATGATATAATTGGTTCATGAAAAACAGAAAAAATTGTTTTTATGAACTAATTATACCATTGCCTCAAGAAGAGAGAAGATTTAAATCTTCGGAACGTTGTGTTGGTCATTTTGTAACATATAACGATGACAAATGTCCGAAACACTATTATTCTTTCAAACCTTCAATCGTCATTAATTAATAAACGGAAGTCTTATGTGGGCAAGGGCATCATTCGCTCCATATTCTTTCAGTTGTATTTCCATAAAAAACCAAAATTCAAGCTTTCTAACAATAATTTTTAATTTCACAAAAGAATTGTAAACATAAACATTTTGCAAAAAGGTTTTACAGTATTTCGATAGCTATGATAAATTATTTAGCAATACTATGTGTGAGAGAACAAGAATATAAATATTAAGAATTCATAATTTTGATTTATAAATAATTGTGCACATATATAATATTTTTTAATTGAGTATTTTTTTACAAAAAATCCTTTGTTAAAAAAATGTAATGTAACCCAAATTCAGCATATAATTTCATCAAGACCTACATTTACACGTAATATATGCACCCCCTGGAATCTCCTGGAAAAGGCGATCATCGGAATAAAATGTAGTTTATGATGTAATTGTTTTGAGGATGTTCAGAGTTTATTCAAAATGGCCTTTAGTGTAAAAATACTTACATGAATGAAACTGCTTATGAATGTTTGGACAGATATTGGGTCTGTCTAAGCAGCTGCTCAAAATTATAAACTTTTACCATTATATTGTTTTAACACCTTATTTGAAATGATATCACAATACTTCAAACATGATTGTTTCCTGAGAAAAATTATAGTTTCCTTGCTGTGCTTAAAATACATTTTCCAAATGTGAAAATTGATCTAATTAGTGCTCTTGTTATACAACTACTTTGCGCCTAGTTAATTGTGCCTAACAAAATAGATTGTGATTCATCGTTATAAAGTTTTCAGAACATTTAAGAATTTGGTGCCTAATAGATGGAGATCCCAGCAACGGTTCAATATATATATGTGTGTGTGTGTGTATATAGTTGTTATTTTGAATGTATTTTGGTATACACTTCAGGTAAACGAATATCAATATAACATTTTTATTTTTGTTTGTAACAATCCCTTTATAAAACACATTGTGTCTAAAAAAGAATTACGTGATAATACACAATCAATAATTAATTTATTAAATTGGGGTTATTATTATTACAAACTTTGTTTTAATACTGGATATTTGTTCATTGAAATTTGTTTAGGTACATTGTGGAATTTTAACTGTCAGATTTATGTTTTAAAATAATTTAATTTACTTACATACTAGTCTTTTTTTTATAACAACAAGCTGTTAGAATATTGGCTTTTATTTAGTTTTAAAAGTTTAGTGTGTAAAACGGCAAACAGTTCAAAATTTGGGTATTGGGTATTTTATAGTCAAATAAACGATTGATAAAAATAACACTGGGAAAATTTATTTTGTAGTTGATGTGTTACGTTGTATCTCTATTACAAATGCCGAACATGTAATAAATTAGAATATAGGTCATTAAAATTACATCCAATGCATTCTATTAATCTCATATTCATTTTGTTTTATTCTATACATAGGTGATAATGTTTATTTTGTTGTTGATATTGTTGAATTCTGTGAGCCTTTATAAAACAATTTAACCGATTCGACCAATAGAAGAATACAAAAAAAATAAAATTGTTTAATTTGAGTGTACCACAATAAGATGGTAATGACCAAAAAATTAAATGTTGTAAGCCATGAATTAAAACAACTTATATAATTATTTATGGCTTGAATAATCTTTTGGCATATACGAGAAGTATAACTATTTGAGATTGGTTGTAACTAATGAGAATTAATTTTATAATATTGAGTTTTGTAAAAATGTACATTTTGATAATGATATCATGTTTGTGTATTTTATTACTTGTTTTCATTACATATTAACTCATACACAAAAAAGAACAAACTAACAGAACAAATTGTTCTGACATAATGTTTTAAATTTATTTATTAAATTAAAAGCCTTGGTAGTAGTACTACCTAATATCAAAGTTGATAATTTTGATCTGATAGTAAACAACATAACCTTTCGTAAGTATTTTTATGAATCGTATTATTCTTGCTGTAATACTTTGACTTTTTCAGTAGCAGAATGTTAAATTTCTACAGATGTTGCAAATTTATATTTATAAGTAAACTGAAAGACGTGTAAAATGAGAAGTCTTATCAGAAGAGACGCTATGGCAAGGAGCGGTGCGGGGGAAGACCAATAAATGCAGCTCTACTTTATCAGAACTCCCACCCCCTCCCCCATCACCCAACCACCCCCCGAGGGCCATCAGTCATCCACCCCCCGAGACCCCCAGCCGCTCGCCCCTCAGTCCCGCTGAGATACCGTCTCTTGATTTTTGGAAGCACTCTCAAGGGAGACCCAGCTATGAGTGAGAACTCACCCAAGAAAATAAATTGTCTTGCGGGTAAAACACAAATGTATAATTATTCTGAATTACTCGTTTTACTAAACATGAACTTACCTCTAGTGGAGATAAGTTACAACAAGTGTAGTCCATCTAAGTTAGACGTCATCAACATACATTTTTTATTTAAATCTCCAAATTAAAACAAGGAATCGGAGAATTAGAAATGTTATAGGTTCTAATTATTCAGAGACATCAATAAAAACTATACATCTTTAATTTCCTAGAATTCCTAGAATAGCATGATTAATGCATGGCAATGATGATAATATAAGTATTGTCATAATGTAGCGTTGTCATAAGTTAATTGCTCGGTTCAAACTTCTTGAATTTGTATTATAAGTGGATATATAATTAATTAGCACATCGTATAAATCGGTAGAATTTAAAATTAGTATAAAAATCGGTTTCAATCCGTGTCTACTTGAAAAATGTTTTTGTTGCGTTTAGGTCTTAGTATCTTTAATAGAACTTCAGGCCTCAGATTTGGACATTTTCCCAGATTGATACAATCCGTGTAAGGTAATTTTAAAGAGTAGCTAAAATAAGCATAGTTCACTTAGTTCAAAGCTATACTTATGGAGACGTATTATAAAAATAGACAATGGGACAAATTACGATATAAACTAGAGGAAACATCCGTTAACTCTAATATATTTCACAATTTATTGTCCGTTCTTTATCGTTTTTCAAACACTGTATATTTTAAATACATGATATTTAACAGATAAGTGAGATAACAGAAACTACTCTGCTTTTGATCAGCTTTCTGAGATAATGGAGCTGGGCTTCCCGTAGTCAAATCCTAAATACGTCACTGACATGAAGAAGTTAGAAATTTTGAATTCGTTATAAACTTATGATTTCTTAATAATTTTAGTTATATTTATCATATAAAGATTTGTATTTGCCCAAGAATATACAATATTAACCCGTTGTAGCAGTGTGGTATCTGTCCCGAACAACGACACAGGGTGAACTGCAGACTGTACTTTTCACAGACTAGGGAACATTTGCAGTTTATTTTAGGGCTCCAAATGGTGCTTCTCTACGGAGCTTACACCTGTACTGTGAGAGCGAGAAAGAATATGTTGCGGAGGTAAGATTTCTGGAATAGAGAGACTTTGGTGAGTGATGCTAAGAAAATGTCTTCAAGTCATTTTTCGAGCTGGTGACTTTGGAACATGTTCTGGAGAATATCGAGTGGGTAAGCTGCAAACATAGAGTTCTCCTCCTGTATTTTGGAATATATTTATACGGAGGAATAGCTGAGGGTAATCTGTTTAAAATTTTTAAATTGCAAAATGAGGCATATGTAAGGACTATGTCAACCTTTCGGCGGAGACTCGACTGTTTTACCCAGATTCAAATTCAAACAGTATTTGCCTTTATATGCATGCTGTAATAGATGAGGGGGGCAAAGTTTAACATTTCTACAAAGAACTACATATAAGTTTGATTCAAAATATTCATTAAAATGTGTGGAAAAGGTTATCAGTGTAACGAATGAATACTACAGTCAGTGGAAGAATTCTGTACCTGGGAAACAAAGTTTTGCACTAACCTAGGCTATGTAATAGTGTAAACATACTTGTTTGATCCTGTAAATTTAGATTGATTAATTACATATTTAATTGTATTTGATACTATTCATGTATATTATGAATACTATCTTTATTCACGATTTATGAATAAAGATGTTCAGATTTTATCTTATTTTATGACTTTAAAATGTCATTTGTTCCCGTATTCATCTGCACCATTCCCGTAGCAATGAAACAATTAGTAGTAGTATAATTGAAAGAAACAATTATTAATTAAGTAAACAATTTATTTTATCGATATTTAACAACAAGTGAGGTGAAAAGCAACGGATTCTCAATCTATGAAATGTTACCAGACATTTATTGTAATA
The DNA here is from genome assembly GCF_021130785.1 of Homalodisca vitripennis. NCBI lineage: Eukaryota > Metazoa > Arthropoda > Insecta > Hemiptera > Cicadellidae > Homalodisca > Homalodisca vitripennis. The sequence continues at coordinate 110,294,591 of NC_060208.1, forward strand.
TGAAACTATGGTGAGATATCACAAAGAATAAACACATATATAAAATCATTCTTTAGCACTAATACGTTATGTTTTGCATTAACATAATACCAAATTTCCTGTTCAGTAGTATTACTATCAGAAATGTTTAGAGTTTATAGCATTTACCGGAAACTCACAAATCAGAACTAATTGTTTCCTCGTGTTAAAATAATTAATTGAAAGTTTTTAAAACTACAGCCTCTATTTGTATAATCGTATTACAACCGAAGCTATTAGTAAATTAAATGCTTTATTTTAGACTCAGAGACTCGATTGCTTGGATATTTGCGGGCCGAATACCTGTGGCTAATCATCAGGGCCCCAGGGTCTGCACGGACCCAACTACATATCCAGGAGTTTGGGGAACCTAAATATATCGTATTGATCTCCAATGGTAGGGGGGAATGGGTAAGTTCACGACTATGCTTTGTTAATTATTAATATATCTACGTATGAACGGTTTTAAAATATGTATGGAATTGCCAAAAATGGTTAAAAGATTGGATTACAAAATTTTCGTCTCCAGATAGCTCCTTGTTTACTATGTTGCGATTGGTCAGATTAACTAACAATGGTATTTGAGTCTCGTAATCGTATATGTTCTCTGGAATCACTTCATATCGAATGTTAGCTTATTATACATGAGTTATTCATGTACGTACAGTGACACACACACACACACACACACACACACACACACACACACACACACACACACACACACACACACACACACACACACACACACACACACACAATTTTAGAGTTCCACAGACATTATTTAATTCTTATTCAATAATTTTATTGTTCCATAATATGTGTATAGGAAAAGTTTCCCCTTTCTTCGCATGATTTTTTTGTCAATTGTAAACATTAGTAAGTACTCAACACATAAAACAAAAAGCAGTACATGGGTTTCTTCCAATAATGTACCAATATTGTAGAAGAGAAAGAAAAGTAACACTTTGCCTAGTATTGGCTATACAGAGGGCTGTCTAACTTTAAGCAGACTTAAAGTCTTTACAAGCACTGTAAAATTACTGACTGTTTCAGTTGCATGATAACTGTACTAGGCATTATGTGGAGTTTTTGCTTGTGTCTTAAACATTGGGAAGATATTTTAGACCCTTCCCACTTTACATAATGTTAATCCACGGCGAAAAAGTTCCGAAGTTCACAGTTTATAAGAAAACTGTTAACAAAGAACGATTTTACTGTCATTATTAAACTATTAAATGATTTCAGTTATAACAGTTATAAAAATTGGTTTTTACGTCATATAGGCTAAGTGGAAATACTTAGTTGAAATCATCTATTTGACTGCTTGAAAAATGTCCGATAGACTAATATATCATCCCCAATGATTCCAAAATTAGCGCCATTGCACAGATTAATGCGAGTGTTAAAAAATATGATAGGATGTTTTACCTAAGCATGTTTGCTTAATATACAGGGTGTCCAGCAACCATTCGAACAAACTTTGCCACATTGTTTAGCAGGCCAAAACTAACAAATAATGCAATATAACAGGTGCCCTATTTCACTTCGTTTAGCGTCTGTCTGTCTGTATGTGTTTTTTGGGAAAAAAATTACTACTCAAAAACTACTTAAGATACAGAATTCAAACTTAACAGTTATGTTAACCTAGTGTTGGTCCTTTTCAGTGAAAAAAATAAAACAAATATCTCATTGCATTTCAAAATGACGGCCAGTTTCAAACCAATGTTACAACGTTGTGGGGGGGGGAGTTGCAGTCGTTGGACGCTGTCTGGGTCTCCTCTGCCTCGCGGTACTTTCTCAATGTGTTCGGCCTACGGTAGCATACTCGTATATACATTAGTATTGAGCGGGAACAATGGTGTACTATCAACTCTTTATCCCCACAGTCTACACACGCAGAGTTGTACGTGTTGTACGCAGAGTAATTTTCATAAAATTTGTAATTAAAACTTTTAAAGTAAAAGTAAACCCTACACGGTTCGGAGGTGGTCCGGAAGTCACATTTTAGACGTTAGCCCTAACTTCGCCTGGTAATATAAGACATCTTTACTTTAATTTACTCGTCATATGAACATAAAATTACGTTTTATGTACGGTAGTAATTAAGTATATACCTATGGTATAGGCTATGAGGAAACTATCTAACATATATGTATATGTCATGTTCTAAATAATGTTTTGGTTCTTATAAGACGAGAGCAGAGATAATTAAAATTACAGTTTCTTGATTTTAACAAATGACAACCATTGTAAGAATGTATTGAATTTTGAAATATACCATTTCAAACCGTAGCATTTTGTTTTTGATCATGACAAAATCATTCACAGTGTAAATTTAGGACATTGATGGCCATATAACAATGTATAACTACAGTAGTCGCATTTTGTAGTCAACTCCATTTGAGAGACACTAACTCTGGAAGTGACTGTTGAAAGTAGTTACGTGTGGGGGCGGGATATGGGGATTTTTTAATACTTGCAAAAATTTTAAAGTCCTTCGTTTTTACTGTAAATATTGCTTCTAGTGTATATGTATTTTGTCTCGCAAGATCGGTAAAATAATAAAATATAGCAATTCGTTATGTAGATTTACATACACATTTGTATGACTGAGTTGCCTTGGAATTTTAAAACTAAATTTAACAATTTGGGAGGACAATACATATATAAACAGACAAAACCTAAAAAAAATAACAAACATAACTAATAGGAATTTAAATGATTGTTTTTAGTGGCCATATAAAAGTTAACAAATTGTGTTAAAATAAACACTATATGTTTAGCCAATAGAACCAAATATTATCTTAAGTTAGTTAAATATTCATTATCCCTTCATCTCCTTATCAACCTTTTAAATCCTTTTACCATTTGCGTCATATTTTTTTCATAACTACCACTGTAGGGACACGCTTTGTTGTCATAAAATTAACTACTGCCATTTTAAGGGTTAAGAAGTTCGTTGGTAGTAAAAATAAAATGTGATCCTTTGACACTGTTATTCTAGCATCCTCCAAGGTGGGATATTTATGCACAAAGGTAGTTAGGATAAAAACATATAGACCGAATATGTTAACTAATTGTTATCAGATTTTTCACTAAAGTTCTCATAACGCTCACAATAAATCTATCATAATAAAAATAATAATTTTTGCATCATAATATAAACAACCAGAAATATCAGAATACTAAATTGGCTACAGATACCGGCGGCGTTTTCCGCGGTAATGCGGTACAAGTTTTAAAGTTGTTTTTAGCGAACACCTAAAAGGTAAAACAAATACGTGTACAATGTTTCATACAAATCATTTTTTCAGTTTCGGAGATTTCCTAATTATAACGATTTTCATTTACCAGTAATCTGTACACAAATAGTGGATCGTTTATGCTACTGTCGTCAGAGTAGTTTCATGATTAATAATGATATGTGAGAAACAGAAATAGTTATCTCACCATATCATGGAACAAGGCCATTGCTGTGTCCCTTGTTATATAGTACAGTATTGTGATTGTTAGGCACGTTCCTCCACCTATAAACTTGTGATCTCAATTTGTAATAACGCAATACCTCAATGACTCATTTGCCGATTTCCCTTACACCTAAGTTGTTATAACCCTGAAATTACTAATTACCGATATAATACTGAAATTGCTTCGACATGGTTCAAATCAAAGCTAAGAATTTTAAAATTAATTGAGATGATATCAATAGATAGGTTGGAAATATTAAATTTCAGGGTGCGTGTCTCTTCACACGATATGCAGAGAACTAATAAATCTGTACATTTTAAATTTTGCATGGATTTTCACCTCTAGACAAACATAAATATTGTGCTCGAAGATGGTGAATGTCCCCAGGATTTGAATGTGCATTTATCGAAAATGTTTACAATGACTAATAAATCTTCATTCATGTGTTTCATGAAGGCAGCAAAAAATCGTAGAATAAATAGACAAAGCTCACCCATTTGATAGTTTACCATGTAATATTTGGTGACCAGTTACATTCTATCAGTTTCTTCGATATTCCGTTGCATCAGTTTATGTGTATATAGAAAAGATGTAGTTCGATAACGGTGCATGTCCCTCCACAGGACCCATTTGATACTTTACCATGTAATATTTGGTGACCAGTTACATTCTATCGGTTTCTTCAATATTCCGTTGCATCAGTTTATGTGTATATAGAAAAGATATAGTTCGATAACGGTGCATGTCCCTCCACAGGACCCATTTGATACTTTACCATGTAATATTTGGTGACCAGTTACATTCTATCGGTTTCTTCAATATTCCGTTGCATCAGTTTATGTGTATATAGAAAAGATGTAGTTCGATAACGGTGCATGTCCCTCCACAGGACCCATTTGATAATTTACCATGTAATATTTGGTGACCAGTTACATTCTATCAGTTTCTTCGATATTCCGTTGCATCAGTTTATGTGTATATAGAAAAGATGTAGTTCGATAACGGTGCACGTCCCTCTACATGACCCATTTGATACTTTACCATGTAATAATTTGGTGCCCAGTTACATTCTATCGGTTTCTTCAATATTCCGTTGCATCAGTTTATGTGTATATAGAAAAAATATAGTTCGATAACGGTGCATGTCCCTCCACAGGACCCATTTGATACTTTACCATGTAATATTTGGTGACCAATTACATTCTATCGGTTTCTTCAATATTCCGTTGCATCACTTTATGTGTATATAGAAAAGATATAGTTCGATAACGGTGCATGTCCCTCTATAGGTCTCAGCATGTTGTCTCAAGAAAGAATTCAGCTATAACTTTACTTAGCTATCACTAAAGATTGTGGAAGAATTCCTCTTCTGTCCGTCCGTCTATCTATTTGCCTCAGTTTTTATTTCCCGCAGGATATTTTAAGAACAATTGAGCTATGAAATTTAGCACGTAACGTCATTTTTATACTGTCGCAACATCATGCTTGATGATGGTCATGTGGATGAGCGTTTATATAATCTAAACATCTCAGAATACCGGTACTCGTAAGTAGTGAAGATATCTTGAGAATGCTTGATTCTACAAGGAAAGTAGATTGAATGCACATGGGGTATGACCCCTTCTCCCGTAGGTGTAAAGTGTGATTCCCAGAGCTCCTTAGCTTACCGGGCAAGTATCTACTGATAATGCGTGCCGTGTAGGACGCATATGTGCGGCTTATTGACAGATTCATTCGTGGCACCTGTGCACCATCAGCTAGTCTAGCTATGATGCAGTATTGGACTTAGCAAGTCTCCATGTTTGTGTAAGTGAAGTACAAAATTCATAAATATAGTTGGTCCAGTTACATCACGTTTAGTTTAGAATGAAGTATGTTCATATGCAAGTCACGCCAGTCAACACCAAGCATTACGCGGAGTACACCGGTCTGTACTACTCATAGCCACCCTAGTTGCGCCACACCAGGATCTCGTACTGTAGTACTGACTCTTCAGAGGCGAGATAATCATTCCTAAGCTTTAATTTGTCCAGTACAGATCATATGTTTAGAATGACGACAGGCAGCCATGGTACACATGCAGTAAAGTATAGCTATAGTCGCGTCTTGGCACCTCAGTCTTAAGTCAAGTATCACACCCAAGCACTTAATAATACTATTTCTTGTCAGATTTCACTAAATTATATTAATATTCAGTCCCCTCACTTGTACATTTGTACTTTAAATCTGTTTCTGGTAAACCATCAGTCACGTGGAAAATTGTACATGTACAGTTATCTGCCCCATCAAGGTATGAATATTACAGAGGAGCCAATTTCGAATACGGGTCAATTCTCAAGTCGCTTTAAGAGAGACCAAAAGTTCTGCCAAGAGCAGCCCTCAAACATCCCTCCCTGTCATCGTAAATATCGGCCCACGGTCGTTCCTTGACAAACTCCATACTCAATGCCCCTGCCGTCACCACACACAAGTCCCAGACACACGCTGCCACCTCTCGTCTAGGCATCTCCTGAAACACTCCCAAGGAAGTCTAAGAACTCTAATGTTCTCCATTTTATCTCAGGAATCTTGGTTTTCTGACAGTATCGAAATACTTGGCAGGATCCAGAAACAGGCATAAAGCCTTACTTTATTGTTTTAAAACACGAGTTGATACGTGTTGTGATAGATAATAAAGCTTAGATGTACCAAGGATTTCTACATAACCAAATTGACTATCAGAGAAAAAAGTTAGGACTCCAGAAGACTTAACACCCCTCGCTTATTTACCTATTAAAATATTTGTAATGGTGTTTAACAGAATATTTCAGCTTATAGTATCCAGGATATCGGAACGAGAATGATTTTGCAATTTAAAACTGAACGAAAAATACCAAGAGTTAAACCTTAATTTATTAGCTAGCAAACAGGAACGACGAGATTTGAACATAAAGACTGGACTCCGCGGCATGTCAACATAGGTAGCAACAGGGTCAGGGGTGGAGTCACAGCAGCCAGTTCATCCACATTTTAACACTATATTCACATTTATATCTGTTTAATGAGTTTGGTCCGTACTTAACGGCATAATTTAAAACCCAGAATCTGTTTTATTTTAAAATAGTTTTTTTATTGATCAAGTAGAATGATTTAGCTTATATCTATAAAGTATGCAATAAATCTCGAGATTCATGTTAAAAAACTGTTTTAGTAATCGGTTACAAATATTTCCCCTTTGCATGTTGATGTAAGTAGCTCCATTTGTTAGTGTGTATGGAAGTGTTACATGCATATTGTACTACAAGGTCCTTTGTTGTACGAATAAAAAGGTTTCAGGTTCCTGCACAGTCATAACAGTCCACTAAGCCTAACCAACGTTTTGATTGTATGGAATTGTGCATTTTCCTATAGTCTGTTGTGTCTCAAGTAGTCACGCATTTTGACGATAAAATTCACATCGTCTAAACGGAATGCGAGAACAGGCACGTAGGGATTCGTAATGGAGGTGGCTGAACGGCCTCTTTTATCACATGCTTTGCCAGTAACGTAGGTTCACATGTGTGGGGCCCGGTGCAATGTAAGCAAATGAGGCCCCAGGGGCATGAAAAAGTACGCACCTCTAGTCAAAAACCCAATATATATATATATATATATATATATATATATATATATATTTAGATTTGCCAAATAGCTAAAGGTTTGATCTGGGATGAAAATAATTGGTTTTATGGTAACATTGAACTTGAATATTGTTATAGAACAATAAATTCTTCTTTTTATATGATAGTAGCCTAATTCAAAGGTAAATTAAAAAGTACAACGTAAATTTTACGTTAAACATTACTGCTATAATTCGAGGTAAGGAAAAAGATAACTAAAACTTTAAAGATTTTTACAAAAACCACTTGATATCTACTTCTTTTCACTGAACATGTCGATCACTTTATTGAGGTTTATTTTTCTTGTCACTTTATTTTCTAATGACAAAAGAGCTAAGCCGGTTAGTCGCTCCTGACTCATTGAAATTCTCATATATGATTTATTAACTTTAGCATGGAGAAGGATCTCTTAGCCTTAGCAACCGTAACAGGAGGGGGAGGAACATAACACATTCAGTACACACATCAGGGTAGGTACTAATTTGCCAGTGCGTTCTATTTGATCAAGGAAAGATTTGCAAGCTCCCTTATCTGTGTTGGGTTTAATATTTTGGTTTTAAAGACATTTCTCACTGACACAATCTGAGAGCAGGACAGAGGTGAAACATCGTTTTTGAAAATGTCTCTGAACTGGGCAGTATCATTTTTTAGTTCAGCATCGGAGCATGGCCATGTTGGCTGAATCTATCTGTATGTGTTTATTACTGACGTCATACCTTCAAACTTCGATTCATGCTGGGAACGTAGAGTGCCAACAATCGAAAAAAACACCTTATACCGTTATGTCGGGTCAATAGGCTTTTGCAAAAAAATGTTGGTTCGTATTCTGAAAAAAGTTGAATGATTAAAAAAAATTCCTTTATTTGAATTTTAAAATATTTCGTTTTTGACTCGAAACGGAAGATTGAAAGTAGCTAACAACAGTGAAACAGCAAGCTGACTGTGAAGTTGTAGCAGGTGCATGTGTAGTAATGTTAGTCAGTGTGTAGAAGGCTGACCGTGAAGTTGTAGCAGGTGCATGTGTAGTAATGTTAGTCAGTGTGTAGAAGGCTCACTGTGAAGCTGTAGCAGGTGCGTGTGTAGTAATACTAGTCAGTGCGGAGAAGACTCACTGTGAAGTTGTAGCAAGTGTATGTGTAGTAATACTAGTCAGTGTGGAGAAGGCTCACTGTAAAGTTGTAGCAAGTGTATGTGTAGTAATACTAGTCAGTGTGTAGAAGGCTCACTGTAAAGTTGTAGCAGGTGTATGTGTAGTAATGTTAGTCAGTGTGTAGAAGACTCACTGTGAAGCAGGTGCGTGTGTAGTAATACTAGTCAGTGTGGAGAAGGCTCACTGTAAAGTTGTAGCAAGTGTATGTGTAGTAGTAATACTAGTCAGTGTGTAGAAGGCTCACTGTAAAGTTGTAGCAAGTGTATGTGTGGTAATACTAGTCAGTGCGGAGAAGACTCACTGTGAAGTTGTAGCAAGTGTATGTGTAGTAATACTAGTCAGTGTGGAGAAGGCTCACTGTGAAGCTGTAGCAGGTGCGTGTATAGTAATGCTAGTCAGTGTGAAGAAGGCTCACTGTGAAGTTGTAGCAGGTGCAGACCGGCCCTGCCCAGCCCCCTACGGTAGCCCTACCATTGTGCCTACTTCCACTGAAAGGTGATACGTTACAAGGAACTGCACTCCGCTCCCCTATCCGCCCTTTACCACCCTTCCGTCTCTCCCTGTCCTGGAATGCACCCCCAGCCCTACATCCCCCGACATCAGCAATCTCCGGCTACCAAAATTAGATACTCTAGCGATTTAATCTCAGAACGGCACATCTTTCTTGTTTTCATTTTCCACCCAGATTTATGTCCAAAGAATTTCAGCAAAGTAGTCCGCGACCTAAGTCTCATCGGAATTTTCCCAAGTATTTGCTAATTTATAGAAAGTATGTTACGTTACGCACTCTGGACGAGGTTCGGAAGCAATATATATTAACCATGTAAGTGTGTCTAAATTACTGCGGTGGATCAAAGTTTTTTAATTACTGAGTGGTAAAGATGTTTTATAAAATACCAATGCAGGTTTATTATGTGTCACACCAGATTAGCCAAAAATATATGTTTTGATGAATTCAGGAGAACTGACAATTTTAGTGATGCTATTGACCTGAGAAGAATGGTTGTTTTTACTTTAACACTAAATTGTGACTAAGTTAACCAGAATCAGAATAATTTATTATGCATAAATGAACAGAAACAAACAAGGTTTTTCTGTGCTAGTCATAACATCATGTTCGATGTAGTAAGTTATTAAAAGAAAATTAGCTAATAACCTATTAAAATAAAACTAACCAGTCTCAACTCGCTTTTAACTGGACACCTACATAAAGTTTTAAGTTCTAAACCGTATGTTATTTAGCAGTGGATATCAATTCTTTGTCATTGTCCCAAATAAAATGTACCGCCTATTTCATTAAACAATTAAGAATTTTGATGTATTTAACCCTTTTAATGCCGACGATCGATATAGCTTTCGTAAGTATTTTCACGAAAATTGCCGTCGATCGTTTTTAGCAATCGTTTTTTATTTTTTTTTTTATCTTACAGGTCTTTTTAATAGGCATTTTTGACACATGTACTGCATAATAGTCTGACATATTCGCTACACTACAAAAAATCACTCTGGCACTAAAAGAGACAAGGAATTTTAACTTTTCAAACCTTCATTTATTTAATATGAACTTATTTAAGTTTGGTACTTTACATTAACTTCGTATAAATAAGCTTGAATGATAACAAAGGTACAGCCTAAAACCGCCAGCAGGTGCAGTGGAATAACTGGTTCTATAGATAGATTCAATATTCTATTGGTTCAAAATTCACACAATGTGTCGACTACACAGGGCACACACACACTCAATCTTAATGTAAATGTTGACATTGACCAGCATAATAAACTGGGGACGTCGAGTGTCCTGCCGTATCAGGAAGAAGTACACTTGTAACCTGTACAAGCGCCAGAATGGTCGTGTTTATGAGAATTATAATTGCATCTCGACCATTGACGACGCGTTTATGAGCCATTCATATGGGGCGCGGTACGATTGAGATGGCGGGAGCTGTCACTGACAGAACTGGTTCCACGCAGACTGGTGAGTTCTCATTAATAAACGGTGCCAAAATATTGGCTAGATTTTTTTTGCTTTAAACCACCAACAACAATCTTCTGTACTGTGTTAAAGTTGTTTTAACAGCAATGGGCTTTGCAACGAAGCTCTTAAGTACCGTAGTTCATCTACTGTACAACCCTGCACTCTAGCAGACAATCGATTGCTTTGTTCTGAATTTATTTAAAACAATATATACACGCGGCTAGCAGAAATTATTATGGTTGAGATCTAAGAATTCAATTGTCAAAGAAGTCTAATTAAAATTTAAGTTTGTTAATTTCTAACTACTTTGCCTTAGTTTGCACCCAAGGAACATTCTGCAAACTATGCGATTTGTTTTCTGAAAGTTCTTGTTTATTTTTGTGTGGTAATGTTAAACGCTTGAACTGTTAGATATTAGAATTGTAATAGTATGTGTGTAAGTTTTCCCTGTACCCATCAATGAGACGGCAGAAGGCACATGGAGGTTTTAAAAACGATTAGTAAAAAGATACAAATGAGACTAGTTAATAACCTGAAACTACAGTCTTTGTTTAACGTCCGTTTTTGACTATATAAGGGTTGTGAAGGTAACATCATTTCTCAGACATTTGCCTTCGTCCAGTGATACTAAAAATTACTAACACTACGTTTGACATATGTAATTTTATTATCTCTTCTTCAGACAAATGAGAAATAGTATTACTGAATGTTGTGTAACAATGAATTATAGAAAATGCCCGAAAATTCTGTTACCCTCCAAATGCACAGTAAACGCAATATTCGTTCTACTGTCGTATCGTAAACGAGGTGCAAGTCCAACTAAAACATATTATTCAGGAAGAATTGTTCAGAAAAATCTCCGAAATATGTATTTATAATGGCTCAATTTGAACGACAATACTCTGTCTATATATCTGTCTCTGTCTGTGCATACTCTGGTATATTCTATTATAAAATATATCAGTACATACAATATATTTACGCAATATTAACATAAGTGAGACCTCATGACAAATCAGTTTGCTTGTTATCACCTTCTGTGATTGTTGGTTATTACTAAAATCTTTGTTAATATCCCTATCACTGCGGAATTAAAAAAAATGTTGATTTGACAAAACACCAAACAGAATACAGTATATAACTTGATATACAGGATTTATATTTTGTATCATGATTCATACACGTACGTATCATATTATACAAATAGAGAACATGTTAGAAAACTAACTAAAAATATATTATCGCGTATGGCCTTTGTGTATCTTCTAAACCAAATACAAGATCGCATCTGTAAAATATATTCAGCGTGAAACAGTAAAGTATTCAGAATCCTTAACAGATTTCTTCACTAAACAAGTTCATGGCTTATCTTGTCGTAATGCACTTGAGTTACAATCATAATTATAAATATTTGGAAAACTGGAGATTTTGATAGTATTTGTATTAACAATAAATTGTCTTTGCTTTTGATAAAAGATTAAGAATACAAATTGGCTCATTTAATCGTCCTAATCTTTTTAAAGTATGGAAATATCTTGTAAAATTATATATTTCAGATAAATAATATTATAAAGTAATTTTTTTAATGTTTTTCGTGCAGTAAAATATCATAGGTTTTAAATGTGTTATTTTAGAGGCATATTAATGCATAATATATTTGGAGTAATGATTTCCTGTTTAAAGATAATAACGTAATTTGTTAGAACTATACAAGATAAAAGTACTGGTGGCCTATAACAACAGTAACTATAGTGTTGGGAACGAAACGAATTTGATTTGCTGTGCGCCTTATATCTGAGTACGGCAACTTCTGTACGATTATACAGCGCTGGAATAGTGTTTTACAGTTTGAAGGCGTTACAGAAACATGTCTCATCTAGTAAATTTCACTTCACATCGTACTCTGAAAACTGTTCTAATGGCCTTCGTTGATATTACCTATTGTCATCATACTGTTATATCACACTAGTGATATCGAATAATAATGTAGAGCAGGATATCTATCGGCAACATCTCAAGTAATCTCTATAATCAGGATTCCATAATGATTTTATATTATCATAATAGAGATAAAGGTGCATATATATCCGTGCATATATATAATTTAATATATATAATGTGCAATATATATATATATATATAATATACACAGAATATATATATGTATATATATAATATATGTATATATATATATATATATATATATATATATATAATATATATATTACATAATAAATACAGATAAAACTTTAATAATAAGTTATAACTAATCAGTTTTCTGATATTACCACAAATGTAGTCAAGCATATAGTTTTCATTAAACAAATAACGAATATGTAAACATATACGAGTATTTATTATTGTTTCCACATCATGTTTTTTGCTGTGGCACCTAATTTATGTTTGTTGCGTTCAAAAATTGTTTTGGTTGATGTTACACTTTGGAAACAAACATCGATATTTACCACAAAAATAATCCAATAATGTACACATGCATAGATTTATAGTATTTTGAGGGTGAAATATGTATTACACAGACATCAGGGAATTCACATCAACACAATGGACATGATGTATGACAACTATGGAACTATCTTTGAATTCTCAGACTTACGCTATGATGTTATGACGTGTCATTGTCCGGTTCATAACGTGTCAAAACATTAGTATTGAAATTAATATCTTCAAATATTTGGGCCATATTAAACCAAAACTGGAAGAGCCAATAATGCAGATGTCCATATACAGGTGAGTGGAGGGGGATGGAGACTCGTTATTGGTTGAAGATCAACCAGTCATTGCGCAGTATGAACAACAGTAAGTACGGTTTTATCACTTTGATAATCTGCTTCTTGTTAAATAGTAAAATTTTTTCTAAGGTCCTCTTATTAACATAGGACAATAGCTTAGAATTGGTTGAGAGTACTTTCGTTTTCTATCGCGTATATATTTGCGTAACTGAATTCTGCCGCGTCGGATATATCCGTATCCTGATGTCTTGTGTGCTTAATGTTTTCACTAATCCCCTGTACAGTAAACCGATCCACAAATACAGTACACGGAATATCGGAATATCCTAGACTCCTGCCGTAAACAGTGGAACACGTTGTTAGCCTTGTGTTATATCAACATAATTGAATCTTGATTGCCAAGTACAGTATTCATTACAGTTTGTAATATTATCAAATAACTGATTATCATTATGAAAACCTCTTCCAATCAAGCGTCTATGCATTCAAATACAAAATCGTACTCAATAGAAAACCAAACTTTAACTTAATTAGTGACCGCAAATGGATATGCACGAGGTGCCTATTTTTTTAATTAACCGGTTTCATACGGATTCTATAATATAATTATAAATAACTACAAACAAGACATTACAGAAACATAATCAACAGGCGCACATTGTTTACAGTACACTGTAGTAGTTACGTGGTATGTAGCAGACCAGTTCACTTACGTTATTTTATTCGGTGAGTACAATAGCCAACATTAAACCAATCTAAAGATAATAACATTTTTACTCCTAAAGAATGTGTAATTGGAGAGTATAACTTACATAGATAGAAGAAAATGTTCTACTAAAGACAGAAGAAATTAAATTTTATTTGTAAAAATAAAGGCAGATTTTTAAGAGGCATAAAAACTAGCAATAATTTATATTGTTGGAAATAATTCAAGAATAGTGTTTGTACACAATTCTGTTTAAAATTACAGATAGTTTAGAACCATTAGTGGTTCAATTATTTTATTTTTGCTTTAGTAAAATTCCATTATTTTAAAAGTAGATGACCATTTTCTGGGAACTTATAAACGTTTCAGGATAGCTTTCGTAGTGACCCCTTGAAGAGGTTGGTTTGGTCATGATCAGCGAATTTATATGGAATTTACTCGATAGTTTGTAATACGGAAATTATAACACAGTGCAATAATCGGTCAAAGTAACGTGTATTGTATGTAAGTAAGTCAACAGTTCTCAAGAAGGCCGGAGCAGCAGGAGAGGCGGCAGCAGCGGCGGTTGTCTATGCTGTCCACTATGACGGCAGCCTCAGCTGGGGTAACTAACAACCCAGCACCCCCACTGGGGGGGCACAGTGGCACGGGGGTGGTGAGGCACAGGGGTCTCCCCTGACACTGCAGTAGTTCGCACTTGTCCTGCATTCCGTTCCTGGGAACAGGGAATTATGGATTGTGCTCATATTCTGGTGGTCTAAACTTCACAAACTACTTCTACTTTTGGACCAAATAGTGGACATACCCGTGTTTGTGAGTTAAGCTATCTAGTAGAGCTTTCATTAAAATTCAGCTGGGGTTTCTGCTTTAAGACATATAAGGCAAATAATTTATAGTTTTTATGTTCCGCCAAAATGCCCAGGCAACACCGCCCCAAACGAACAAGCGCCGCCGTGGCGTTAAAATATAATAATCACATTTAATATGTTGTCATGGATACCTGGCGTGAAAACAACAAAAGTTTGCTAATTGGTGAAACCTACGATCCATTTCCATCATCCTGAGATAGTGACGGTAGAAATAAAATGTTCGGGCTCTCTCAGATCCAGAGTTGTTGAAAAAGTGCTTTAAGGGCAAATACCAAACCCCAATGAATCCCTGGATAATGTGATATGGACTTGCAAACCTAAAAGAACATTTGTAACCCTAGATACATTGCGACGTGTAAGGCTATCCCATCATATACAATGATGGCTACTTCTTCAAAGTAAAAATTATGCAATATATATAGGACTAAATGCTGGGATAACTCTAGTAAAAGCCACGAAAAACCTGGAGGAAGTGACGAAATACTGATAATCCCGTTTAGAACTAGACAACAACTAGGCAAACTAGATCAATGACAAAAAGTTAGGTAGGAGATTTAAATGATGAGCAGGAAGACCCTAAGACCCCCAGAAGACCCTTCCCACAGTAACTTTTTTTGCATGTAACTTTAATGTGTCATTTTGTTTTCTTTTAATTTTTGGCTGTATTCCGAAAATGAGTTTTTATTACTTATGTGATATGTATTTTCAGATTAAGATTAAGAGATACCACAACCAATTTTGTATGAGTTTCATGAGACTAAACACTAGTTTTTATTACAGTTATATTTATAAATGTTTAGAATAAGCTGATATATTTGTGTATGGAAATAATATGTTACATGCATAAACGTTTTAACCACAATAATTATAATTAAAAAAAAAAAAAAAAAAAAAAAAGAAAAAAAAAAACAATCTTAAATAATAAGATTGAGTCTAGATTCAATACATTTCGAGATTTGTGACATCTCCTTCACAAATATGTTAAATGGCGTTCGTAAATATGGCGCAAATTGTTTGCATTAATTATGTAAGCACAGAAATAAACAAGCTAAATTTTACTTCTCATTATTGTAGCTTTAGAGGTTAATTTATCATAAACTTACAAACTCAGTATCTAAACTTTTTGATCCGAGAGTAAGTAGTGTAGTGGATACTCATCATGACATATATTACACGATGAAGTCGCATGAATGTGGACAGTGGTAAGAATAAAAACCAATAAAACGAAGAAATTAAATATCAAACTGAATATTTAGGAGTAGTCGATCATCACTAATAATGGAAATAGTTTGACAAACGTCTCTATGAGGTTGTGTATATTGAAATATTGATTTTTATTTTAGTAACTCATAAAAAACATGCTTTGAGGAATTCCTGGATGAACTGGAATTTCACGCCCAAAACTTGAAACTAATCATATGTATAATATTAGATCTGGAAATTAGTTGAAAATGATGTTATGTTTATTTTTGAAAAATGAATTTCTATATTTTGTTTTCAATCTATCCATCCTGAAGTCACTCTTCGACAATGCACTGACTATGAACACAATGGATATGAATTAGTATACAAATTACAAGTATACAATACCTACAAGCTACGAATCAGTAGAATAAACTTGTACCTACACCTTTTTTTAAATTATTTTTAATTTTGTTGTGAGCGCATTACAGTGAACTTTATGAAACAAATAAAGGCTGAAACTTGTCGAAAATATTTCTACTGCGGTTAGTCCATAGGTATATGTAAAATATATCTAATTGTTTGAGAGCAATAAGCTCTACATATATGGTCGAGCTTATTGGCTACTAACAAAGGGCTGTTAGGAGAAAATGCAGTTAGAATGAGAGTTACTCAAAGATATTGTTTATCTAGAACTGGACTAATATTGAACGGTTTCTTTGGAAGACCATATACATCCATAGGGGCCTAAGCTGCATGCAATGTTATATAGCTCTTTTAATTCTAGAGATATCTTAAGGGGACACAGAAAGACAATTAACGATAAATATATAAAAATGCCGGTTCTTAACAGACAAACAATAGAGAAACTTTCCAGTCCCTTGAGTGACAGGTTTAAATAACGTTCAGCCAAAATTCACGGAGGAATCATGTAACTCGACCTTTGAAGTTTCGTGCAAAATTTAAGTCGATGGAATCGTGCCCGAGATCTTCTGAAGTGATTTAGGCATTTCTTACGCTCAGAAAAATCGCATAGCAAAACACTATCATGAAACACGATACGGTGTCACCTTATGTAGAAATGAAGTTACATAT
Source organism: Homalodisca vitripennis (assembly GCF_021130785.1). Classification (NCBI taxonomy): domain Eukaryota; kingdom Metazoa; phylum Arthropoda; class Insecta; order Hemiptera; family Cicadellidae; genus Homalodisca; species Homalodisca vitripennis. The sequence goes on from NC_060208.1 coordinate 110,311,445, forward strand.
GTCATATGCAGTTACAAAATTTAAAGTATATAACTGAAATTCGTTATTATGTCTGTTGTTATGAAGTTCATAATACGATGATAATCGTTCAAGTTTATTTAATTTTTTATCTGACTGAATCAGGTTTCTATTTCACTGTTCCCTCTTACTTGCAGTGCAACAGATGCAGAACTCTAACTTAATAATTTACGTCGAGAACGTTTAGTTCTGCCCCAGAAATCTAAAAATACTCGCTACTTGGCTGAACTTACCTGCGCACACAATCACAGTTGTTCTTCACATAGCCGCCGATAACTTGGCTTTTGGGGCTGTTTGGCTCCCATGGTGGGATTTTCTGGAACAGATTAAGACAGTTCTAGAGTTGTTTCATGAAAACAGGTTTGAAGATATGAACATAAAGAATGGATTTATTACATTTTGTAAATTAACAAAGTCTTATATCTTTTTCTAAAGTAAATAGGGTCCATGTTTGGTTTTATATGTACCTTCCACCATTTTCTTTCATTTCGAAATTGTACTAAGATGCAATGAACGTTTGGATCGTTGAGGTTACGAAGGATAAAGCAATGATCTAAATTCACTCTGTATTCTTAAATGTGTAAATATTTCTGTGTCAACTCAACGCTGCTCAGAACTGTAGCAATTGTGCCCCTTGCCTCTCCAAGATCCTGACCTACCAACGACCTCGTGAATGACACATTTCTGACGGATCCCAGGGAGAACCGTTAGATGGCACTCGTCTCACTCCCATTTCCAAAAATCCATTGATATATTTTTTTAATGTTTGATGATAAATATTTTCAAATTATTAAAACCTTAATTAATTTTTGCGGGATTGCAGTATCACAGAAAGATTTCTTATTCAAGAGCAAAAATGTGTATTTTTTCTAAATGTATGAATCCAACTCTATAAGGTTATTTGAATTCGGTTTAAACTTCCCAAATTCTTTCCTCTTCTTAAAACTAACTCTCTGACAGCATAATGTTATACTACCTGTGGAGGGTTAAGGTTATACTTTGGCCTCTCTGGGTATTCCGGGTGCGTTATTAGGGGCCTTTGGGCAGGATCAGGAGTCACAAATCTGGAGCCCTTGGATCCGAAGATATCACCACAGCCTGCGGCCTTTAGGGCGGCTCTGTCACAACTGTGGTCAAGCGCAGAAATCATGTAAGGATATGTTTGTGGGTGGATTGTTTCTTTTTTACTCAAAATAACACAATACTACAGTATAATAATGATTTATCTGGGTCTAATAAATTTATATGCTTATTCTACAAAATGTTCAATAACAACACATACATCCTTCATCACCATACAATTTTCATAGAGATACTAAATCAGAAAACTGTAGTTGATATCTGACAGACTGGCAATTATGATTTTCTAGGGTTCTCACACAGAGGTCGTCAGACCTGTCTCTGGTTGTTCAACATAACTGGTGACGGTTATGGTCCCAATACTTAACACTCAATTAATTTTAGTTCATTTGTAACACTTCCAATGTAACGTTTGAGTTTCGCGAAGTTCCTGAAACTTTATTTCTTCGTCCTAAATGAATTGAATTATGAAACATTTTGATCCTACACACAGTAATTTTCCAGTAGCGCTTTAAAATACGGAAACTTTACCGATGAAATAAATCAATTATGAAAACAAATACGAACTGCTGATCGTTTGCTCCAGTATTAGTTTGTAGATTTGTTTCTACAGTAGCACTCTTATCCTTTAGGAAGGGAGCGCAGCCTCGCCGCTCTGGTTAAACAAGCCACCTACAAGATTTGATGGATTTCAAATATTTGACCATTTAACATTTTCCACTTTATATTTTTGGGATGTTTAACGTAAAAATATTTTTTTCCGCCAAAAATGAAGTAAATATGAAGGAATTGTCTTTTTATTACATTCTGCAGAATTAATAAAAATATGTTTTGAATTCATAGACAAATTTGTCTACTCGTAACAGGAGGTAAAAATTTCGCTTGATTACGATATACCTTATTCAATAATATAACACAATCTCTATTACAATACTGGTTTCACTGACGATTGTTAAATTTAGTCCCAATTCACCTTCCTCTGAGTGCAGCGTGTGGAATATGATGATCACAGACCTGACTCCTAGTATCTGGAGTCATGTTCGTCTAAAGAGATCCAAAAAAAGTGGGCAGAAAAGAAGCTCAAAACGAATGTTTTACATTGTTTCGGCATCAGAGATACCTAGACTACAAAATATAAAATACTAGCAGTTACTGGCGGCTTCGTACGCAATTTAATAGGTTTTGCATCTGTATGAGCACTTACGGTTGTAGTGAATTATATATTCGACATCGATTTTCAGTTTGCCTTCTTTCCACGATGAAGACAATATTTTATAAAGTGTGAATATTATGGTCATTGTAATTTATTCCGGTCTTAGTAATTTTATTCCAGAGTTGATTTTGGCTTTTTCCTGATCAAGACAATATTTTATATACATACACAGCTTTGAAAAGCCTACTTCTGCCAAAAGACAATTAATATGGGTTTTAATAACAGTTTTTTAAATGTATAGCAAAAATTAGATAGTAGCTTTGTCTTTTACATCTAATACTTAATATTTGCAGCTAAAATGTAAAGTTACAAGTACATTAATAATGGCACTATTTATGTGATATCTTTCTTCATAAACTGAAAGATATTTTAAATATTTTAGAACGTTGAGCTGGAATTGGTACATCAGTTTAAAAGCACAGTGCAGCGAAATTTCATTTAGCTTAGTTCTTTCCGACTGCATCCAAAGATCAAAATGAGCCTTCAACAAGCACATTCTGACTATCTTATGTTTTTTAATATTTTCTAAGGCAAATGAGAGTATTTACATAATCGCTGAAATCTAAAAACGGTGTGATAACTATTTGATACTCCGAGAATTCACACTCTATAAATGTAATAAAATGTAAAATAGTGGTTAGTTTTATTAAACATATTATGGTCATGCTGTCACGAAATTATGTTTTCACAGAACAGTTGATTATATTTAACATACTCTTTCAATTAGAGAGTAATAATTTAGAGACAAAAATGGAATTTTTCACTCCTTTATATACTAGTAAGGCGTGGCCAGAAGAGATTTTCAAAATAAGGATAGGCTTATATTCATACCAGGGACCGTAACATTGTGAATGTAACATTTCAGTACAATAGGTTGAAAAGACTAAACAAGCTAAGGAACTTTCGAATGTATAATATTTTCAGGATAGTGTAATCCAGGTGTATAGATAGGTATTCTCATTGCCTAGTTATAGGCGCACAATTAAGCTGTAGCTAAAAAGATTTACCATGAATCAGCCTTTCCCACCATAGCTCCTGTTTTCACTATTATTGGAAGGTCTGCAAGCGCGCACAGTATAAACTAATATTACCGACTAATTGCTAAAATCTCGCTGCACCGAATGTGCTGAAGAAGTAAATACCAACAATTACAGGTAAGTATCCACGATACATACTCGTCTAGTCGCTCAGCGAGACACTTGAGTCGGCACAGGAGCTGGCGACGGTTCTCGGAGGCCTCGTGGCACAGACGGACATCGTGGTCAGGTGTCGTGGAAGTCGCCATCTCGGGGAAGTGTTGTCTGTAGGTGTAGGTGGTGTAGTTACGATACTGTGTCAGTGGAGTGTAAGGGTATGTGTAGTTTTTGAGAATTTAGAGTGTTATGAGTTTGTTGCCATGGAATATTAATTGTTGAACAATCTACATTTTTAATAGACATGCTTTTTGATAATGGGTTTTGTTCGGTTAGTAGGTTTGGGGAATTGTGCTCCAGTCAACAATGTTACACTACATAAACGTAGTTTGAGTTTTCAGTAGAACCCCATCTGGTAATTTGAGAGGAGACTGAGTAACACCATTTAATTCTATATTTGATGAGACTCTCTTCAACACAGCATGGTTTACTTTGGACCTGTGAACGATTTAACTAAAGCTGTTAAAACAGAAACCCAGAAAATGAAACTAATTTATGAAATCAAAAAGTATGAAATGAAGTAGATACATGAACGATGCTGTTATAATACCAGTGGTATTAGTTATTAATGGCATTTCATCAATACAGGTTGACTGCATACAATAATTAACGCACAAAGCTAAAGTTAACAGGGAAGAAGCGTTGATTTCATACACTGTAACCAGAATATTTTATCTTGTACACATCAGAAGAAGAAAGGAATATTAGTCACACAAATGGAGCATAAAAAAGTACTTACAATATTATTCTGATAATTGATTTATGAACGAGGGCCGGCTATGACAAATAATCGAAACTAATTGAAATTTGTCACTTTTGATTACAGTTATTACTGAATTCTCAATTAAAGCAATGAAATATTTCAGACACTCCTAGTAGCAATAAAAAATCCCGGGAGAGTTAAATCAACACCAACCATAACATCCAATGCGCATTCTCAGTGTTTTGTTAGAACTGTATTCTTATATACCATACACACCTTCTTTAATAATCTCAGATGAGTTTTACAGTTGTATAAACTGATCATTGGTTTGTAAATTAGTAAATATAGCTGTAAAGTAATCGTTTTTAAAGGTAGCTTTTCCTGATTCCCTTAACAGAGATTATAATATTTTTATGCCAATGCCAATATTTTGATTATAATATAGTTTTAATAACCATTCAACCGCCATTTTGTAGCTTACAAAAGGAATGAAAATAATTGAAATTGTATTAAAATTAATAAGAAAGAAAAAGCAGTACACCCAATACATTGGAATTATTTAAGTTTTTTTTTGTAACTACTTGTCATTGTATTGATAAAAATAACGGCATTTGAGTGAGATACAAAATTTTTAATCGTCAAGAATATCTATACACAGTAAAATAATAAAACTACAGAACCAAATTCTGTAAAAACTTTCAAAAATAAATTCCAGCTGCCTCAAATTGGGCACTTAAAACCATTGCACTTTCCGATTTAATCGTTCTTGCCTTTTGACGTTTAACATTACAAATAAATGTAATGTCATACGATACTGTAATAAATCAATTTAAATTATGTCCATATTCACGCCATGTCATAGGAGCGCAGAGAGCGAAGCTGCGGGTCATAACTAGTAGCATAACGTATACTTTTGGAATATTTTCAGTCACTTCGGTTCTTTGAGTTGTGTCCAGGGTTTGCTTTGAATTCCTATATGTATTTTAATTATATGGGGATTATTCATTAAAATATATAAAAAATAAAAATGGTGGCTATACTTGTTTCCCTATAAACATGTTTGGTATTGTTTTATTTACTTTTACAAGTAAAAAAAGTTGGACTATTAGAAAGTTTGGATGAGAACATACTTTTCATAGCTATATTAAAAACAACGTTAAACTTAGAGCGCAAACTATAATTTTAAGCAATAATAAAAGTTTTCATGATACTTTTTATCGTCTTAGAAAGGATATGGATGCCTCTTGAGTCTCTGGGGGACTTATGACAGTCAGGATTTATGGCCTATAACATCGTGTACCATTACTTTGGAGATAAAACAGATGTTAATCCACGAGAGGTCGGAGGAGAGACTTTACAGCCGGGCTTATCCTCACGTCTTGTTGGAATTAGATTAGAGTAGATAGGATGGGTAGTATTTGGAAATTTCCTGATGAATGTGTCGCAGTATTGTTGATGGAAAGGAATGGAAATTAGATTTTAGCGGAAGTAGTCTTAGTGTCAAAATTGCTAATCTATAACGGTTTTATAATTTTATATTTTCTATAACTTTATGTTACTTTACCCCTTTATTACACTGTCAAACAAACTAATTAACGATAGTCTTACAAATATAATTGTCTATATAATTTTATCGACAATTTTTTTAATCAACTATAAAGATTTTTTGAGGATGAGCTAACAGTAATATAGCAGAAGGATAGCACAGATCCACATATAATGCGTATCAGACTTTGAGTCCTTAGTTTTTTCTTATACGGCCGGTATCATAACTAACCTCTAAGTTTCCCAGTTTACACCGCGTCGAAACATTTCTTTCACATTGAAATTCTTAAAATAGTCCTGGCTTGCAGAGCTATCTTCAGTCCATAGACGTTAAGCCGAAACTGCCAATAATACGCTTCCGCCTTGAGAAGATAAAGGAAACGGTTCAAATGTATCTGGTTAATATTGTTATTTCTCTGTTTCATTCAAACAAAAAACAGCTCACATTTTTGTTCATTATAAATGAATATACAGATATAATAAATTATTTAATGCATTGATTCAACAATTATCTTGGTCCCCTGAGGCCTATGGAGAGAGAGATTTCCTGGAGATGTTTGGCCTGAGTCGTTTATTGGCAACGTGATATTCTTTGACCATCAAATACTCGTCAATTGTCTACCCAATAAAACAAGTTAGGAGTCTTCATAGGTCAGTAGAAACTTGGTGTATTGTGTTTCATCAGTGGTCATCACAGCAGGTACATTATCTCCTCTTTGTCGTGGGAGGTGAAACATTAATAGAGTGAATATTTAGTTATTAGTGTGAATTTTTAAATCAGAAAATGTTTTGCGTATTGTCGTAAGTCTACAAATTAATAGTCTTGTCTGGCTCCTTGATTCGGATTGAGAGGTACTTTGTAATATGCATATTAAGGTTTCCACGATGCATTTTCGAGTACAGATTATCAAGAAAATTACTGTCGTAATGATAAATCTCTGAGATAGTCCATAAATATTTCTGGCTTTGTCTGATGTACATCCAGTAACTGAACAATTCTTAACGACTAAAATAAGAAGACGGACATTTATAAAGTGGACAACGGATGCATCATGTTTCCAATTAGTGCAGGAAGATGTATAAAGATGCACGGAGTAAACGATATTCACAAGATTTTGAAATATACAGAGTACCTTTACATGCCAAGTGATTATAAACTGTTCACAAAACATACTGTAACAATCACAAAATAATAATTGCTTAAATAAAGTGCTAAAATAATTGCTTAAAGTGCTAGAACTATCAAACTAAATGAATTATATCGTACACAACAATCTCCAAATAATCAAATTGTAGCAATTAGTCACTTCCGTACTGTTATATTTTCGCAAGAGGAATTTGAGTTGTTTTAGCGGTTGCTGGTATACTAGAGCTACTGCTGGTAACTCGAGAATTAGGACCACTCCTCGTAAGAAAGTAACGAGTTGGTAATGCTCGGGCTTAGCTTAATTGATAATTTCATATTTTTCCCTTCACAGCCAAAAGCTCATAGATGCAGTATACCGTAATCGCCGCCATATTGTCATCGCCGTTGTATTTTAAATATCGTTTGTTATTCGTTGGCTCAAGGACATAGTACCAGAACCGTGTTAAACCATCTGTATTTTGTACTATGTATTTTTGAGGATACGATCAGTCGGAACTGGGATTGGTAAGCAAAATATTGCATTGTTTTGTGTTGTCAGTGATTTGTCTGTTACTACGGTTGAATTTTCACCACCAACCCCTTTCGTAGTTTTTCTCCGCACTGATTAGACTTTTCTGTTAACGAAGATCACAGCATATCCTTACATAACAATTATTGCATTGTTATTCTGCTTCAAGGTTGTAGTCAGAACGTAGGGATAGTATTATTTAAAAAAGGTACAGAATTTATAAGAAATTGAAGGAGTACTTAACGAAGGTTTAATCTTGACCACATAGTCAAATGACAAAAGAATCCAAAGACATGATTAGTTAGATTATTCAATGTTTATAATTAAAGATGGAACCAAATATTTGTCAATTTAAATGACAAAACGGCATTAACTATTCGTTTATGTTTAACAATATTAAAAACACTTCACTCCTATCTTGCGGCAGTAGAACTAAATGTTGCTGAGGGATTTTTGCGAGACGTAATGTTAAAGTCCGCCGTTTTCTGAACTATATAATACTTGTACATTATTGCCATAAATCAGTAACATTAGACGCAGATAATTGTGTAACACAATGATATAACCTACTGTCGTCAATGAATGTCTAATTTGCAGCAAATATGTGTCAGTTACTCGCTACAGCGATAAGTAGTCAGCTTATTAGATTTGGCAGCTGCAAGTACGTACTTTGAAGGCACAAGCTTTCTGCATTTTCAGATAAAAACTCCAATTAAAACAAAAATTACTGAGTTAGAAGTGATAATTTTTCATTGTGTGCATCCACATGGCCCTAACATCTAGATGAAAACTCCTGAGATAGTTACGATCTGTTTAATATAGGATATATGATGGTAAAGGAAACAATTAATTTAATCGAAACGCCAACTTTTATTGTACCGTTATAACGTAGACCTCGTCATTTACTTATCAACGTGCATGAATCTTCACATATTATGTTTCCATCTATAACATAAACTAATTAGCGCGTATACCTTACTTTATCGTATATGAGGTGCGGCTGTCTAGTATACTTTATAATTAGCATTCCATATCTATGTAAATAAAAGGTTTTTCAAACACTCTTGTGTCTTTATTATATTGTAATAGTAGGTCTATTGTTCCAAAAAGTTATATCCCTTCTTTATGAAGTGCAACTAGCTCTTGTTTTAATGCATAATTATGAGTTAACAATTATTGAGCTGTACGGATCTTCTAAAATTTCTTGATTAATGCATTAAATATACAATTTATGCAATAAACCATTAAATATATTTCCAGAAAATACATTGAAATGTGTTATGTACCATAAGTATCTTAGAATCTTGAGCTTATAGTTATAATATGTCATCTCAGTATCGTTTATCGTTCGTTTATTACCTGGCTGACTTGGATTTACGTGGGGCTGTCACATCTGTAACTTTTAAATAGTGTGTAACAGTCGCACACACACTAACTAACACCAAACCTGAATAAATTTTAAACAACAACAACAAAAATAAGCAGCTGCTACTGTAGTGTACAGTTGGTAAAATTGCAGTCTCAAAAGAATACACGCCTGCAGCTAATATACGGTACTTATTAAACCTTATCAACCCTTAATCATGGGTAAAGTTGTTTGTTGCATTTTAACAAATTATGTTCCTGTTCTGTGGAATAAGCTAAATTTTGGCGTTTTACGTTTAAATAACCACCATTATCGAAGTCGAATTGGATTTTGTAACTTTTATACGGTGATAAAAGTATTTATTTACTTACTTAAAACAATAATTAATCAATGCAATGAGTAAAACCAATAAAAACGTAAGTTAAAATAATATATACTCATTTTTAATCAGAAGAAATACACACGCAGCGCTGCACTACAGGTAAAGTCAGAACTAACTGAGACAAGCCGTCTGGTGGCCAAGCACAGAACAATCACTATGATGTCTCCTTACATCATGACGATGATGTACAAAAACAGCAAATAAGTTTTAATGAAACTTATGCATTATACGGATACATATTACATCTTAAATTGGTTTTTGATAACGTTAATATGTGTAAGTATTTAAGCATTTAATACACGTACATGAATCTTTTCTGTGTATTTACGTCCCTTCCTATATCGAAATTTCAAAAAAAATTTTCATAGTTTTATATGAACTGGGGTTTGTTATTGTAAATTAAAATAACTCATACTAAACATTTGGTCCATTATACCCAAAATTTTGTTAAGTGTAATAAAGTTATTTTAGTTTTAGATAATTTAGGTTTATTGTTTAAATAACAAGTTTTAAGTTATTTACTACGTTTTTATGTCATGGTCGTTATTTCATATTTTTATTTATTAATAAATCTAGTTGCTCAGAGAACTAAATCCGCTTATAAATAAATAGGCCTACATTCATATCTGTTATATTTCTTTATTGCTGAAAAACTTTCAGTTCAGAATCTTGCTTTATCATCGTTCAAAACATAATTACTACATCGTTAGTTGTTTTTATCAGCACTGAAGCAATACATGTACTTAATAAATGCAACGATCTTATTACGTAAACTAATTTTGTAGTTTTTTTATTGAACTATTACTTAAATCTCAAGAATAGATTACCTTATGCGGTAAAATTAAAAGAATAGTTTAAAGCAGCGAAAATGAGATGTTATTTCACAAGCTAGAAAAATATTTAAGATCAAAGAATTATTCAAAATACTATATTGTGGGGACAAGCCAGGCAGAGTTTAGACTAGTTTATTGTTTGCCTTTTATTAAATAAAGTAAAATAAATACATATAGATGAGAAATAATATAAACACTAAGTAAAAATTATAAATTAAATAAATGAAGAATTGTAACCAAACAAATATTTCGGTAGCTGTATATATTAAGTACTGTTCACGGTAGTAGGATTTAGATAAGCTAATAATTATCGGACTTGTGGTGCCGCAGAGTCTGTCTGCTGTGGCACGTATTAAACTACACTGACTGTTACAACTTAACATTCCTGTGTTTCTGTGGCAACAGAAATCATTTAATACATATGATATATAGTCAAATTTTTTACACAGGCTTTAACTTTATTTGTAGCACATATATGAACAAAATAATTATTTTAATTACAATACGTGTCTTATAATACCGAACTTAGTTGCCAATCTAGTCTCTTAAGTTATACTTAATCTTACAAAATTACAAATCTTTTCAGCTCCGAATTTGAAGTAATCTCAATAGCCTCAAAATCCACCCTCAAATTCAGCGTTAACATTAGCTGCAAAAGTAGACGTCCAGTTGCATATATAAACTAAAACTTGTAAAACTTTTACGATAAAAGCAAATAATAACCAGAATGTTCAGAAACGTGTAGTAAATAAAGTGTACTCCTTTTTAATTCCAGTACAGTTTAATGAAAACGGGCAGTACATTCAAAAGTATGGCTACATTCAAAATTGAGATTTTTGCTTTCTGAGGTAACATTAACAATACTTTAGTCTACTCGTAAATACGTTATATAGATCTACTCGATACGGCTGCATACATGTTAGAACTTCTAGTTTCCACTATAATTTAAATCCCTCCCCCTCCCACCATCCACGGGCCCTACGCAACCCTTCTCCCTTCCTGTAATCCGGGACGTAAATTCAGCCGGCGGGGGAGGAATTTCAATAAAACTACCCCTTTACCCATCAATCTTGGTGTAGGGGCAGTGCACATTGTCGGCGTATGTGCATATTGCAAGGCATTACTCATTCCGCCAGCGACCGTGTGGTGAGGGGGAACAAATGGGATTTGTCATCAGACATTCTATTGCATTAAAAGGGATAAATTAGTTTAAATGGAGATACTTTTGGAATCAGGCAGAACACGATGAAGTCACGCTGGGAACAGCTTTAAATAAATATTAGTGTGCCTCTGCTGAATTTTCTAAAAATTGTATCGTATTTTCACCGATAGTGACCTTCAAATCCTGCGGTTCAAAAATTTTATATCGCAACAATGTTTCACTTTCCATGTTTATTGTTTCGGTTGAGACAAAACTGTTTTATAAACAATATGTGGAACATTTTCATTTGGCGATGAACAGAACAGAGCAAAAATAACCTTATAGCCCAGGGGCTAATGTGTGGTGGGAGGGGGGGGGTCGGGCTACTACTGAAAGTATAACGAAATTTGACTTTTGAGTTTTGTTGGAGGTATCTAGTGTAGTGGAAGGGGAAGTCAACCGCAGGAGGCGTTCTCATACTGTAGTAATCTCTAAGTACAGACAGCTCTTACCTCTGAAACGGTTAGAGGTAAAATATTGATTTACTTTACAAATGGTCCGTATATTATATCGTATTACTATTATCATCTAGACAAATTTCAATACTAGCTAGTTTTAATAATTAAGAGTAAACTATATGTATAACGTATAACATGTTTTGAAAGTTGAATCTATATTATAATATTAGTATAATTTAATAATATTATGTTAGTTTGGGCAATTATAACCTTAGTGTTTTGCTTTTAAAAGCCATAATACAATTGATAACTTTACTCGTATAAAAGCCTGTTCGTTCTGTCGCGTTGTGGCTAAAAGGGTATGGCGGGAGATGTTCCGTAACCGCTACTCGTAGCTTTATTCGACCCTAAACCAGTAATTTGAAATGCTTTCACAGTTTTTTAGCTTTTACAAGAGAAGAATTGCATATTGGAGCATCCATCATTAGGTCCTCTAAGGTTCGAGGGTTAGCATATGATCAAGTGAGTCAGCAATGGGATGGTTGCACCACAAGGTATGTCTCACTTGCCCTTTTTAGCTTCTGTAGCGTGAATCAAGATCCAACGGGAAATTTAATCAGTGCTCATAAGGAGTGGAGGCTCAATAGCTACAGAGGAAATGGCGTTTCTCCTCTTGAACCTCAGATAGACATTACATGATAAGATAAAATATAGAATTATTAAACACATTATTCGTGTGTTTGAGTATATTCCCTTGTAGAAAATCAAATTATTTAATTTAATCTTGCTAGTGGAGAAAAAAAGTCACCCTTTCTGTTCAAGCACATACAAACTTAACGACTTTGTTGGCCACTCAAAAACTATTTATAGAACAATGAATGATGCATGAGATACCATGTTCTTGTCACTTGCCATGTCTTACACTTGTGAATGGGATAGCAGATTTAATGAATGAAATAGAGTGAAAGTAAATGTAGTGTTAGTTTGGAAATTTTAAAAACTGCAATATCAAGCACAAATTTCAGACCGTATGTCTCTTATGGTATACTAAATCCCATTATTTTTGGAACGAAATAGATTGAAAAATTTGCAATGAAGCATGAAAAAATGAGGTTGTAACGGTTACGATCAGTCTGTTATTTATTTTTAATTATTTAATTTATTTCATTTCGAGCACGAGATAAGAGCATCTAACAGACTTCCCCCGTACTTAATATTATCTTAATTATACTTACATTCATTAAATTTGTATAAATGGCAATAGCCGAATTTAATTTATTTCAATAAACATTGAATCGCAAAAAGTACTTGCTCCGCCGGGACTCGAACCCGGATCTCTCACTTGCCGGGTGAATGTGCTACCATTACACCACAGAGCCCTCACTTTTTACGATTCAATTATTTTGTATTTGGCCGTTTCTTTCACATATGTGTTTAAATAACCAAACTAACATATGATCGGAAGACCAAATACCTGTCAAATGACTTCTATTTACATTCATTAAATTTGTATAAATGGCAATAGCCATTAATTATAGTTAATAATACTTAATAATTATCTATAACTAAAGTATCAGCACAGAGATCACGTTATCTGTTGTTATAAGAAAATATAAAATGTACTCAGTACATATCAACATACATTCTGTAATAAATACCTGTTCCTGTGGGTAAAAAACTTTATTTGCTTTGCAAACCAAAGTATATTTTGTAAGCGAGATGACCAAAAGATATTACCACAGCTTAATCTCAGAATATGATAAACCAATATTACATATTACTTAGACGTTAATGCCACCTCACGGGTGGTTACTGTTGAGATTTACCACGGACTAGCTAATCAGTATTTAAAAAGTATTTCCGGGAATGGGGCAAGTTATTTCGAATGGTCATAATTTTACCCCATGAATGTTTGTAATTCTCTAGGATTCTCTATGGTAGCATTGTTAAGCTGCGGAAAAATATCGTGATGTCCATTCTCCCACATGATTGAGATTATATCAATTTCGATGTAATATAGCATTCACCACATTATCTGACTCACCACATGCAATTGAACTCTTTAAAACTGTTACATACATTATTTGGCATTATTCTGCAAAATTCTCACAACCAAAATGGTTATTAAATAGGTAATATTTATGTTTTTACATTCGACAATGTAGATTTTTTCAAAGATCATAAAAAATACACGATGGATAAAAAAAACATTAAAAACGTATCACTTGATGTGGTCTTTTATAATATAACCAAAAGAAAAAGTATTTGATAAATAACTTATCTAATAACAGGGTGAAATACACTTTACAGGGTATTACCAACGTTATTTATAAATAACCTAAATAGAAAGAGTCCAAGATAAAACCTTTGTGTAAGACCGGACAACACATTGATCTGTCTTGGAATCGTGGCGCTTATTTTAGCTGAAGAATACGACCAGAGATATAGCTTCAAAACCATGCGTATAAAGGGTCAGACATCCAAAGAGCAGTACGTTTTTCCAGCAAATGAGCCCTGTCAAACATGTTCACATATAAACTCTCTCAATTACATATACACCACTGAACCAGATTGTAGTGAAATTTTACATGGACATTCTAAGGGTCCCTGGTTAACATATAGGCCTTATTCCTATTTCGAAAATCTCTCCGGGCTATGCTCCACTGGTCTATAGAGTTGCGAAAATCCCCTATAATTACATCAAACAAACGTTATTAATTGAAAGAGCCTGTTAAATGTAATCAACTGTTTTATGACACCAAAACCATGTGTTTAGTTAATTTAACTATTATTATAAATTGGTTTACATTTATAGTCTAAAAAGCAAAGACTAACCTTGATAGTAACAAAATTTATTTCAATTTTTTCTGGATTCGTTGTTGAGCACATACCTAACCCATATAAGAAAATTATAAGTTTAGGAAAAATATACTTTTAATTACACGTTTTAATAAATATTAAGTATGCAGTGCTTGGTCAGTACTACAATGCAGATATAAAATATAATTACTACCTAACTTTTAGCAAACATTTAGACTTATAAAAGCCAGCTTAGTTGTCTTTGACAGAATTAGGCTTCTAAAACCTTCTTATGTTTTTATATATGTATATGTATACATGGTGTTCATTTGAAAGCTTCAACTCGTATTAAAAGACTTATAGCCCAAGTATCAAAATTCTGTAAACGGGAGTGTATAGTACTAATTGGGGGAACAAAAATATTTCAAAATGGGAGTGCTCACCCCCATGCCACCCCATATCCAAAGCCAAAATTTTGAAATGGCAACTAATACCTTGTGACACCTCAAATTGAAACTCAAAAAAATGTTGTATTTTGGTAAAAAAATTGAAATCGGCCAAGCCGTTTGGTATCAATAAACAATAATGTAATTTATTACATTAAAATTAGTTATTAGTCTACAAACTAGTGTACTACTGCTAATAACACAACATCATTACTTACTGAATGCAATGATATTGCCAAAAAGCAAAAGGTTTTGTGTAATATTAACATAATTACTAATTTCGCTATCAGTACTTTTAAGTAAACAGGACAAGCAAGTGTCTTATCATTCTTATCTACAGTATTGTTGGAGAATGGTCCGGTAAGTGGTTATCTCTGGTCATGTTTCAACACACCAAACATTTGGGAATGCAGTTTCATTTGTTTAGTGACAGTGGTGTCTGTTGTACGTCTTGCTCCACAAGGAAAATGGTTTACAGCCTTCAAGAAAGAGTGGAGATTATTTTTATCTTTGGATCCGAGAACAAGTGTGCGAATAGAACTGTTAACGCATTTAACACTCTACATCCTGGAAGGAATGTGTCACCTAGGTACATATATTTAGTTACAGAATATACTGAAAGTGGTACAGTTAATAACAAGAAAAGGTCTGGTAACAGAGTTGTTGACGAATTATCTCAAATTGAAGTGATACATAATGTTGTTGAAAACCCTAATACATTCATCAATCCATTCGTAAACTTGCTGTTGAAACTGGATTATCTGTTGGTTCCGTTCACAAAGCGTACATTTAAACCATTCTAGTAGGCAGCGCCAACACAATTTTTATTACCGTGTAAGACAAATTGTATTAGCAGTTTTTCAAATTGTAAACCGTGAAATAATTTGACAAAATTATAGTCGTTTTGATATAAGTTTAAAATAAGGTACTAATTCCACAAAATAAATAGTCTTAACTTTAAGTAAAAAATAAGATTAACAACAAAATCAAAATTGCTGTTTTTCCAAGTTGCTATATATGCTTGCACAACTTTAGAAAGATTCTGTCTTACAGTTTTATGAGGCCAGCATTAGTGAATAATTTGGTATTGGTTGAGGTAAGAATAATAGACAAGGATCGAATTATGATAACAAAAATATTAGTATCTTTAGACAAATCTCGTTTTGACTATTCCGTTTTCTTCACTTATAGGCTTTAAAATTTTGACACATTGCAAACACTGTCGGGATGAAGCATAGCAGAACGCAAAACAAGCTTTCTGGAGGGGCGAATTCCGTCGAGAGGTGTTCTGTTGTTGACCTAATCTCGGCTTTGTTTATCTTTTCAAACCCTTGGCAGGAGGAGAACTGGGGGAAGGGGCAATTATTTGTAACCACCCCTTATTCGTTGCTTTTATTTGCGCTTCCCCTCGTGTTTGTGTTAGTATTGTTTCTTGTTTTTTTACAGCAACAGACTCCGGGTATTCATAATTCAAAGGAAATCGTTTTATGTGTGGTTCGATAAAAGGGATATAAGCATTATCGTCTTACAAGAAGTGGGTCGATAGTAAAACACATTTTTGTAGTAGTATGATATGTTTTAGGAGAATAAGAACGATTTGTTCTTGTTTATCTTACCATAAATATGATTTTTGTCCCTTCTAAGATCACAATGCAAGAAACTTGAATGCAGAGTAACCTACTACTGTGGAGGGCGGTTATCCCATCATCTACGAGTGTAAACCAGCGACCATAGAACAACATAGACAGGGCAAGTGCGCCGTAGACACCAGACCGAACAAAGATGGCGGCGGCAGAACGCGAGTCATACCAGTCCCTCGAGCCGCGGGGCCGGTGCATTACACCCAGCGTTGCGGGGTAGTTATCCCATTTGGGGTAAAATTAGATAGAATGAAATATAAGATATAAACTCTTTTACACCGGGATATAGAAAATTAAACGAAGAAGTGCTAGCAATTTTGGCAGCTAATGAAGATGACGAAGAAGTAGAATTGTTTTATATTTTAGGGTCATCATCTAAAATTGCCTGTGATGTAATCGAGTACGTAGCAGCTTACGTAGTTACATCAGTTACGTCTAAAATCATCTGTGAGGGATATGTCCATCTTATGACAAGTAGGCTTAATCCATCCCAGAATCATCGTTTGATTAATTGCTAAACAGAGGCGGATTGATCCAACCGTCTCATGGTGTAACTAAACTCTGCTTGCTTTGAGAATCTAAAGTCAAGTGGTTCTTTGCTACTGGTTCCATATCTTCAAAAACATTTATGACAAACTAATGGCTGTGTGCTCTGAAAATGTGTTGTCGTCAGTTTGTTTTCTGATGAGAATTGTTTCGATCAGGAATCGGAACAAATTTGATTCTGCTGATAAAGGCTATATCCAGCAAATATTTTACTATAAGGCTGCACAACTACATAAAATGTGTCAACGAAGGTTTGCACAATAAAAATTTAAGACATCACTTAACAAAAGTGGCCACCATTTTAGGACGGTTTAAAGATTTATTATGGTAAAATTGTATTGCCTATTGTATTTTTTCACAAAACTATTTTTTATCAAACAGTGTGTTTCAACAACAATTTACCCTATTTTATTTGAACAAATATTAATCATTGTATGAGAAATACAAACAGTTTGGTACCAGATTTTGTGTATAATTTCAAATAAATATTTATAATTGGCAATACAATTCGTATTATTTTACCTTACTGATATTAATTTCGCAACGACGCTTGGAGCGCGGAGTTGAGCGTTTACTGAACCGTATCTTCAATATACTGTTAAGATAAGTGATTGAGCTAATTAAAAAATACTATATGATCTGTAAAAGTCAACTATTAGGTTCAAACTTTGTCGCTTATACTTCGTATCTACCTTGAAAATAATATAATCCTCACAGAAAAGCTTTTTCATGTAACAATACTAAATTTAAATTGAAAACACAAGCTTTGTTAAATCATTTTTACTGTTTAATACTGTCATCATCATAAGCTAATACTTTTTCATTGAGTAAAAAATCAAAGCAACCGATAAGTTGTAAGTACTTTAAACAACATTGTAATTGAAATACGCTTACTGAGATTTCAAAGCAACTTTTAAGCTGTTCGGGCTTATTATACTGAAACAAGACCGCCATCTTTAGTTCTCATAATGTATGGGTGCATGCAATGCCCTGTCTATGTTATTTTGTGGTCGCTGGTGTAGATGATGCTTACTGCTTACTTTATGAGCAGGTATTTATTAATATTTTATTGCATTATTATGTTTATATTTATTATATCATATAACAATACACAATAGTTAATTTCAAGAGAATTATACGATTTGAGCAGTATTTCTTTGCTTAATTTCTTCTTTGCAAATTAAAAAAAAGTTGATTATCCCCGTAGTTCTTTTCTACCCTACCGGGGTTTCGTGTTGTTCATACACCTGTTACAGACAGACTGATGTCCCTGTCCAACAAGAGCCACAGAGAAACACAACCAAACCTTGTACCAGCGTCGCGTCGCCCGCAGCTCTCAACAATACACAGCAAGTAGAGGCTTGTTAACATCCGTTTACATCAGTGATCGTGGGCTATAAATGTTTTTTAATTCCAAAACACTCATGGAGTTGTTAAAAATGTACTTGTATATTATAGTCCACTAAAACTCCTCAGGTGGTGGACATACAAATATCTTGTAACCGTACGCTTAGGACAATACAGTGCCGGTGTGTTGAGATGTAACATGGAATGTAACATGTAACAACAGGCCAGGTGGACATGTCACAACCTGTTCCGTCCTGCAGCTGACACAGAAAACCGTGATATAACAAGTCTTATGTGGAGTAGCATTCGTGTTCTGATGTCCTATACGTTGTCTTATACGTCATGTGATGTACTGGACATGTGTATACTCACTGGATATAGTTTTATTTATTTGCAAAAATCCCTTTTTTTACTGGAAACTTAAAAATTGCCTTTAGGCCTAAAAATGAAAATACTCGTAGTTCCAGGACTTTGATACCTAAAGTTTGGACATCTATAGCTAAAAATGATTAAATGATTCCAACCTCCTATAAAAAAACTGTCACAATAAAGGTTTTATATTGCTGTTAAGCAAAAATTAAAAATATCTTTTATACTTTTAACCAGCGAGAAATCTCAATTGTGTGAGTTGTATTGATATATTTTAAATCACTTCTATCCTATACATTCTCTTGTGAGCATTTACTGTAACGTCCATAACAACTACGGTAGCCATTGAGCTGCTTCTATAGAAGAATGACTACTAACTCACACTTAATGTAGATCTAGAAACCAAGAATTTGTATTGATTTTTAAGTAGCTATTGAGTATTGAAGAACGAAATCAAAAGATACAAAAATATAAATTCTAATTGGTTAGCCAAACACCCTTAACTCTAGAAGTATGGTGGGTAGATCATACCGTATGTCCCTAGAAATCCTAACGGGAGCGTGGAAAGAGCTTATAGAAGTAAAAGGATTTTGGTTCGATTAAACATATATTTGCATGTTCAAGATGTTAAGATATTTTTATTCTAGTACATTCAGGATGTAAAAACCTACACATTTTGATTTTTGTATGTCTCTAAATGCCATATTGTGAAAATAGAAAATTATATAAATACATGCTATATCAATTTGGTTCAAAATGTATGTCGATCAAACCGTACTTCATCTGAAAATACGTATTTTTTGCCAATCACTGTGATCGATCTTTGGAAAAAACGCAGATATGTTAGGTCTCAATACTTGCAGAAAGAATATTCTTTATTCCAGCGTCAAGAAATTGTGATTGGTGAAATGGTTTGTTACAAGACGTATTTCTATAAACCCTTCAATACGGCTCTGTATAAAATGGTTTATGTGCATATGTCAGCCTTTATGGAAAATACAAGTGCAGTAATTTATTGGACTAAATAAAGAAAAATCTACTTGGGCAAATAAAAACAGCATCTATTCATTATGTTCAGGAACATTTTGTGACGTATGTCTGCAGCTAGGCCTATACGAACATACATATGAAACTGTCAAGCCATACTTTGGATGTCCCGTAACAAAATTATATATGTAGGTTTTACGGGCTCTGTATAGCTTTTGGGACGCTGAATCTGTTTCTCACTAGTGTGCGTTTATTGACAGTAATTATTCTGAATCATACTATATTAAATAGAACATTTTATAGTCATATTTATGATGGCCAATATTATAATGGGCGCTGGAAAACCATGATTTTTAGCCATTTAACGAAAATTTCACCGCCTACAAATTGAAATATATACATGTTATGAACAAAACTCTTATACTGTACTCTTAAGCTTTGATGCTGATATCGCTTTGCCGCCATACATGCTACCATCAACTACCTTTCTCGAGCTGAGGCTATGAAAGGTCATTGCAATTATGAAGAGACCTTTTTATCTACATAAAAAAATAAAACTTGCTATTAATAAAAAAATGCGTATGTTGATAATATCAGGACATTGATATAAAAACCTTTCCGTCATAGTTTCATTCAAACGGATAGTCTTTTACCCCTACATCCGTAATGGATGTCCCTGGAAGGAAATAATATAATTATCTGTGGTGTCGAAAGACTTGGTTATATAACTCAACCTGTACTATGAGATGTAAAGCCCCAAAACAAGTGATATTTTGTAGAGGAATAAGGACACCACGATTTTAGTTCTCGGTAGAGTGCGAGCGTGTAGTATTATAATAGAGATTATTATATTCACCAGAGATAAGACATCAACGGAATTTAAAAATCCTACTGGTCAAGACAGTTGTATGAATTAACGTATGCATGTTTATTGTTATATTACATCTTACAAGATCCATCTATGCTGGAAAGACAGATAGCATAGTCAGAAATATTGTCACTGCTACGTAATACAACCTAATATTTTCTGGTGTTACAAATTAAATACATTTACTAAGATGCACATAAAAGCTGTTCGAAGATGTAAGACTTTAACATGCTAAACACTGAAAATTGTCAAAACTTGGCATCATTAATAATAATGTTAAATAAGTAAAAACATATTCGTCAAACAATTCCCTTTCCATGGTCTCCCATCGTTAGTAGTAATACTATTATTAATTCAACAATAACAAGATTCCAATAAAATGATTCGCTAACACATAAATAAACTTTAATATAAATAACAATATTAAAGTTTTCTGTGAATAAATTAATTACAAACATTATTAAAATGTTTTATGTCAAACACTTCTTTTGTTAACATTACTGAGTCAGACAACGTTAAAAGTGTAGCACACCATAATGTAATAACAATCATTCATTAAGGCAATTAAAAAATAAACCAATACAATTTGTAACAATATAACAAATTTAAAATAACAAGATGGAGATTAACCATTGGTTTCTTGCTATACTAATTTAAATTTATTAAGAGAAACACTGGATCTAAATAACTAGAATATTTCGTTTTTGCCATTTAGAAATTCTGAAATCTTGTAGTAGGCCTTTTTCTGTAACACACTTTTTTCTATCTAAAAATTAGACCTGTGGCTTTTGTTTGAGATTGTTAGGCAATTTATTGTAAAGTTTAATGCCCATATAATAAACATTTTTTCAAATATTGCTGTAGCATGTATGGGCTATATTAACAAATTAGTATTTCTGGTATTGTGGTGATATAAATAGTCTTTTCTTTAGAAAACCAGTTCAAATTTTTGATCAATGTGACAGTATTTTATACATGTACACACAAGGGAAAGTAAGGATATTCAATTTCTCAATGTTTTATTTTCAAGAACTTCTCTTGGATAAAAATGTCATTATTTTTATATTAAAATTTTTTTACTTTTTCTAAAGAGTCCCACAATGTACATCCATACTTCATAATTGAGTAAAAATAGCCACAGTATACAGTAGAGTCACTTTTGTTTTTAAACTTGAGATGTGTATAACACAGCTCATATTGAAACAAACAGTATTGAGCTTTTTTAAAATTAGCTTTGTATTTCTCTTGGTGGGTATAATCACACTGGTTTATTAAAAAAATAAATGAAAGAATAAATCTATTTACACGTTTTGAAAAATAAAAATTACGAAGAACAAGAATACAAAATGTGGCAAATTTATAATATTTATATGTGGAAAATTTCTATTGAAGAGTTTTAAATGTTTAAACTGAATATTATGTTATCATAAGAGGCAGGAAGTTGGTTTGATTACTCCACCGATCGTTGCCCTTAAATATAGTCTTAAATAAAAGGGTCAATGGGCCATAAATCTGTGTTTTAATTAGGCAACTTTATTTAAAAAGGGCAAAACATTACCTAATTTCTGTGGAATATCCATTACATTAATAGGAATCTTGCATTGAGTGCTTCACAGTATAAATGATACAGAGAGAATCGTTATAGGTTTCCTTAAACGGTAAATTGTTTCTATGGAGAAGTAGAACAGACCCTGACCCATAAGAAAGATAATTAGGGGTAACACATGGGGCGGCAGCTGGAAGATTTGGCGAAACCTGAGCTGCCTGCTGGATGTGTGGTGACGTGTGGCACTGGCCACTGACCATATGCCTGTAGAGATACAGCATCTGTGTAGTGGAGTAGCATTGCGTGGCACTGGCAGTATGCCTGTAGAGATACAGCATCTGTGTAGTGGAGTAGCATTGCGTGGCACTGGCAGTGTCGACGGCGGCGCCTACAAGCACAATAGCCATTGGTGGTACATCAAACGTTAATTACATTTTACGAAGTATGCTGTGTATTATTATAGGATATAGTATTGAACTAAATGAAAAGTAAACTTCCAACATCCGAGTTTCACTAAGCGATACCTCAAAAATGACTTGTGTCAATTTGATTATATATCAATACATGCAAACATTAAGCAATAGTGTAAACAGTAATGGGTACTTTAGTGTTAAGTACTTGAGCCTTAGACGTCTCCAGAATAAATACAAACTCAAAACATATTGATGAAAGGCAGTAGTAAACTAGTCGAATAATACAAACTTGAGGTGATTTACATAATGAAAAAGGATATCAAATTCACAAATGTCTAATAGAAAACTAAAGGATCTCGTGCATTCATAAGTACGTAAGTTTATATTTAATTGTAGATAGCTTTATAACAAAATAATACTAGATTCAAAGAACTGCACAACAATTAACTCAAATTGATAAAAAAAGAAAAAAAGTAAAGTAAAGTAGTAGTAGTAGTTAGTAGTAGTTTGTAAAGTATAGGCCTAAGCGCATTTAGTTGTAGGTTATATTTTAACTATAAGTTTAGTTTATAGGTATTTTGAAGAAGTAATTTTTTATTTCCAGTCTTTTGTAATTGTGCAGTCAGACCTGGCAAGATTTAGGAAGTTATAACTCCATTATGTTAATTTGCCTTTATGTATTGATGTATGTATGTAGCCTGTAAGAAAATGAGAAAATAAATCATTCTTTATTCTTTTATAAATAAAAATGCAAAAATTGAACAAAATCGTATACAACTATGATTGAGCAACAGATTTTACAACTATGATAAACATTGCTAGCACAACAACGCACATTCTATTGTTGAGGCCAGTCGCTCAAACCCAGTAGACGAGAAACGGTGTTCAAAAATAAAAGTTAGAGAGTTTAGCGATAGTGGTTCAAAAAATAAGGGTACGAATAGAACCAGGATCCTAACAAGAGGCTTTTTTGCTATGTAGTGGCTTCTCAAAATTTAAAATACATAAAATAAAGATACTCAGGGAATGACTTTAAGTATGATTTTACTATGCTTTTTAATATGTTTTTTATTATTGAAATCACTAAATTATTGATAAAGGTTCCCTTAATATTTGTAAATATATATTTAATATTTGCACCTTCTTTAAACGTAACCACCTCTTCTATTGTGCTAATCGGTGGACTTGCCAATTCTGAAGCCTCAATTGCACGTAATAGATGAATTATTCTCTATCAGCATATTGCGTCATTCCCTCTGTGTGTTACCTCTTCCAGTATTCCTCAAGATGTGGCAGTAAACTCATTGGCCAAAAGGATAATGGTTCACCAACATCACTTTCTTAACAATTGGAATAATGCCAAACTTACTGTGGTCAAATCTTAAACTAATATCCAATGGTTCCATAAAAACATTTACACCAAAATATTAATCATAATTTTCATGGACCAGTATTAAAATTTCTTGTGGATGATATGCACTTCAGCAAAGCCTGTCTAAATCGAAGTTCAGTTCCCACTCCATTTCGTATTTCTTTTAATTTTAATATTTTTCCTAGTTTTGATTTATTAATTAATTATTGAAATTATTATTAATAAATCAAAACTTTCAATGATTGTTTTCACTTAATAAAAATATTTTATTTTGACGTTGTCAGCCGTTAACTTGTGTAGACATCAAATGAATTTTATTGATTACCAGTATATAATTACTCTAAAAATACACTTTAGTGATTATTGAATTGTTTAATTTATGACGTTGCTCGTCGGTATCTTTCACTAATTCAAGATGAGGTTACGATAAGTCGGTGGAAAGACATAGGGAAAGTATAACGAAAGGACTCTGTACAATACAGGAGTTTTCTAGACCGTCCTTGGGTCAACCGGCCTTCAGCATAACTGTTGCCATTCCAGAGAGTGAGTCACATCTATTTTTAGCCGTATTCGTGCCTTAATCGCAAACAAACCATTAATATTGATATTTCTCGAGTTTTAGTCTTTAGTTATCTTTTGTGCAGTTCAATTAATTGTGTACTCACTTATAGTTTGTCGTAAACATTTTTGTAAGTGCACTTATTGTTATAACAGTATAAATCGTTTAATTCACGCAATGAGAGGAGTGATACGTAAATAAGTTGTACTTACTAATGAAAACAACGCTAAATATATATAAATAACATTATATGCTTAGTGATTAGACATTACAGCCTAGGGATAGTGTAATAGTGATTTTCGATTTAACCGACTTTTCCCTTATCCGATCTAGCTTTGGTCCCTCGAGTGTCGGCTAAGAAGGCATATATACTGTATAAACTATTAAGTTAATAAAACAGAACCATTTCTTTAACTTATTCTGAATTTATAACAGTATCTAATAGTTATATACGTATTACTAGATCTACTTATTTATGTCAATTATATTTATAAATAAAATCTTATTTGCTTTACGTTAATCCCTATTTTCCGGGAAGAGCTAAACAGTTTTCAAACTATTTCTTTTTTGACACGTTGTGGGTTTGTCTTATCAAGACCTTCAGTTTTAGGTATCACTCAGTGGAGTTTTCTATCTAATTTTCTTAGTTTCCCATTTACTTCACTACCATTTCGTAACCAAATATAAAAAAGTCTCAAAATTCTCAAATGTTCAAAACTTAACGTGGTAGCGGTACTTTTGGAACACAGTATATATGTGTTTACTTAAGTTTATATAGGGTAAAATTAATAAATTAATAAGAACAGTGTACCTAAAAGTAAAGTAAAGATGTCTTATTTTACCAGGCGAAGTTAGGGCTAAGAAGCCCTCTCTAACACAACCTGGGGACCAACTTTTGTCCTTAAGGCTTGTGGCTTAAAGGTGACTTCCGAACCACCAATGGCCGGGCAGGCGGCCTGCTTGCAAGGACAGGATCGCTTATCGGTCACCCATCCAAGCAGCAGCCACGCTCGACGATAATCGTACCCGTTGCACTGCGCCATTGGCAAACCTACTTATGTAAGCTAAATAAAAATGTTGATGATGTGATTTTTTGCTAGAGCTATAATAAAATTGGCTTTTAACTGCTTTTCTTTTTCCCTTCCTCTTCATATTCTTTGAAGGTGGTTGTTTTCTTTCATTTAGGTGCATAATTTATTTCATCAAATACTAATATCCATTTCTTTGTGTAAATATTTAAGGATGTTTTACATTTATTTCATATAATCACATGTTCTAAAATGCGTGTATTTTTTATAAAACGTTTATAAAAAGTCTAGTAAACAAAAATAACTTTTTTTAGGTTTCTTTCCGAATTGTTTTTGAGTTATTCTCGTGACCAAAACGAACAGTCGGCTTTAACAAATACGAGTGACGGAATTTGTTAAATGGTACATATCCGTGTGTTTTTCTCCACTAAAGAAAAATGAATTTAATTTCGAGCAGAACAAACCTTTGAAGGGACAAGCGAAAGTGATACTCGGGGGAAGGGCTACCACTGTGATATTGTTGTCCTGCACACAAGGCCCTCAAGGGCTGGCTGAGGCATGTATGACATTTTTCAAAGGTAAAGGATAATATTGTTGTCTTTCATCCCACTGTAGCAGTAGACGCTACAAAAAGTCAAAGGCTGAAAATTTTATTAAAAAGCTTGAGGCTCAAAAGCTTTATATGAAAAGCCAACTGCTTACAGGTTTCAAAAGGAATGTAACCATAGCGGAGATTAAACACGTATATGGCGAAATAGAACTAGATATAGATAAATATAGTGTATTTAAAGGAGATAAATTATAGAAAGTAATAAAATATAATACACAGTGTGGCAAACATTTAGAATTGCTTATTGTAATTGAGTCTTAAATTTACAAACACTGAACTGAAACTTTGCAGATTAACGTGCCTAAGAAAAGTGCCTTTTGTGTACCAATGATTCTTCACTTGCACAGGGAAACGGAGAATATGGAAAATCCTTATTATTTTCTTAAGATATCAAACAAAAAAATCGTTTGTGAACTATCAAAAAAGTTTGTGACCTTTTAAAAATTTCATAACAAGGTTAGGGCATTGAATAGGCTATTATATTATATTGTAAACAGATGTAAAAAATAACCACACAATAAATATATTGTATGTATTAAAAAGAAATTAAAAGTAATTCGGATACCTTAAAATAATAGTTCATATATTTGCCATTCCCAAAGATTGTACGAACATCATGTTATTAATTTCCAATAAGACATCCTTATTCATAATCTATCATAAACTATTCTTGGAATTATTTCATATTTCTTTACTTAATAGGCTAATTGTTCTGGTCTATACACAGAATGTTACATTATAATTTTATATAGGATTATAAGGAAGTTAATTATATCAAATTTTAATGAACTAAACCCTTAGTTGGTGATCAATATGTAAAAGTTTTATAAATTAAACTTTAGAAATGCCAAGATTTTTCACATTCTGATCATCATTTAAAAGAAAAAATGCGTATGTAAACGAATGGTTCATTAGTTTATTTCGTTTTTTGGCCATCAGTAAAGTATCCTTTATAAGAATGTTTGGGCATATATATATATATATATATATATATATATATATATATATATATATATATATATATATAGCCTAATATCAGGAGTACACAGGGAATTTACACTCATTAAAAAAATAATTCAATTCATTCTAAGTATTTGGTCTGCCGACTTTAAAAAAGTTCTAAAAAGCATAAACAAAATTAAGGCAGATTTATAACAAAATAAATCGATAAATAAGAATACACTGAAGAAGGTCCAAGTTGGGGAATGGAATTTACATAATTTCCACTAGGGATTTCCTAAGCTCTGGAAGTTTTAGTAATTATGTCTGTGTCAGGATCTATTCTAGCTCATAACAGTTTCCACTAGTGATGGTGGATGAACCTGTAAAAAACTAAATGTTTTCTTGTACAGAAGATCCCAATTACGATGGAATTTGTTCGATACTAGAAAAGGGTGTCTCATTAACTTATTAAACTTATTAATTATTAATTTCATTATTTCATTTATCCTATAATGATAATTGTATAAGTATAAAATGCAAGGTAGGAGTTCACCATGTCACTGAAGTTACACACATTTCAAGTATAGCTCTCCTCGTTCCGTTTCTCGAAATGCCTGGAGAAAACAATGTTTACACAGAGCAGTTAATTACATTTAATAGGGTCCACATAAATATTACAATAATATTCCACAACTTTAAAGACCAAAATGGGATTTTTCGCTACTTTAACGTCAAGTGGGGCGTAGCCACGAGCGATTTTCGAAATAGGAATATGCCTATATTCATACCAGGGTTGAAAGTCAATGTAAAATATTAGTAGGCTACAATCGGTTGAGTAGTTTACGCGTGAAAGCAAAAGAAACGGACAAAGGCACTTTTTCATTTATAATATTAGGATTAGGATAACGAAAAATGGTAAAAAAAAATTAAAACAGCTCTGTCAATAAGTTTAATTTAGAGTTTAAGTTTAATTTTAGATATTTTAAACATAACCGCTTAAGATATATTCGGTTTCTTGGTAATATAATTATAATGCTAAAGACCGCTTAGAAGAGGGTAGAACTCAGGTAGATAATTGAATAAAACATTTTAAAATCACTGAAGCTTTTACTTTTAATTGAGAAATATATTGTACGTCAGTTTATAAATTCAAAGTGTATAGATCTTTTAGATTCATTCTCACCACTTGTAAAACTTTTTTATAGCCAAAATGTAATATTTCATACGCAGCTGACCTGATACAGTAGTAACAGAGGCGAGACTGAAGGTTCAAGCTATTGTGGGGCGGTATTATAGCCTATAAAACCCCATTACTTTCGCTTTATGGCCAGATGATAAAAAGTTCTTAGATACAAAGTATGATTTATAGGATGATTTCATTTGGGAAACTGACATTCATCGGAAAGTTCGGAAATGTAAAACATATCATATACTTTATTCATATTATTGTGATCAAAATAATACACTAGTAAGACAAATCAGTGTGTTTTTTATATTTTGTTTGAATGGTCAAACAAACACAATCGTTTGTCTTAGCAATCTAGCAAAAAATCTTGCACTCAATGTATTAATTACATTCATGTTCACTGGACAAATGCAATAAGGACCATTAAACAGCAGTTATCAGTGATTGTAGTTCCCCTAATAACACCGTCCTCAAGCGATTTTTGGTCATATGATTATGAGATATGTTTCATGTTAAAGTTATAATCAATAAACGCCTAGACTTGACTCAGAACTAAGGAGTCAAATCTGTGACAGCGTGGGATTCAAAACGCTGAGCTAAGATCAGGTGAACTGAAACTGAACTCAATATTAGCACAAAATAATAGTATTGTGTGTCCTGCCACAGTCAATCTGTTTAACTATGATACCTCTGTAACAATAGTATATGTTGTTAAAATAAACAAAATAAGTATCAAGTATTTAAACAGTTGATAATTTAAAGACTAAGATCAGGTGAACTGAAACTGAAACTCAATATTAGCACAAAATAATAGTATTGTGTGTCCCGCCACAGTCAATCTGTTTAACTATGATACCTCTGTAACTATAGTATATGTTGTTGTTAAAATAAACAAAATAAGTATCAAGTATTTAAACAGTTGATAATTTAAAGAATGTAAATAATGGTGTATCATCATATTTTACATGCTATATCGGCATGCTGAGCTAAGATCAGGTGAACTGAAACTGAAACTCAATATTAGCACAAAATAATAGTATTGTGTGTCCCGCCACAGTCAATCTGTTTAACTATGATACCTCTGTAACTATAGTATATGTTGTTAAAATAAACAAAATAAGTATCAAGTATTTAAACAGTTGATAATTTAAAGAATGTAAATATGGTGTATCATCATTTTACATGCTATATCGGCATGCTGAGCTAAGATCAGGTGAACTGAAACTGAAACTCAATATTAGCACAAAATAATAGTATTGTGTGTCCCCGCCACAGTCAATCTGTTTAACTATGATACCTCTGTAACAATAGTATATGTTTGTTTAAAATAAACAATAAGATAAAGTATCAAGTATTTAAACAGTTGATAATTTTAAAGACTAAGATCAGGTGAACTGAAACTGAACTCAATATTAGCACAAAATAATAGTATTGTGTGTCCCGCCACAGTTCAATCTGTTTAAACTATGATACCTCTGTAACTATAGTATATGTTGTTAAAATAAAACAAAATAAGTATCAAGTATTTAAACAGTTGATAATTTAAAGAATGTAAATATGGTGTATCTTCATCACCTTTTACATGCTATATCGGCATGCTTGAGCTAAGATCAGGTGAACTGAAACTGAACTCAATATTAGCACAAAATAATAGTATTGTGTGTCCCGCCACAGTCAAGCTTGTTTAACTATGATACCTCTGTAACTATAGTATATGTTGTTAAAATAAACAAAATAAGTATCAAGTATTTAAAACAGTTGATAATTTTAAAGAATGTAAAATATGGTGTATCATCATTTTACATGCTATATCGGCATGCTGAGCTAAGATCAGGTGAACTGAAACTGAATCAATATTAGCACAAAATAATAGTATTGTGTGTCCCGCCACAGTCAATCTGTTTAACTATGATACCTCTGTAACTATAGTATATTGTTGTTAAAATAAACAAAATAAGTATCAAATATTTAAACAGTTGATAATTTAAAGAATGTAAATATGGTGTATCATCATTTTACATGCTATATCGGCATGCTGAGCTAAGATCAGGTGAAACTGAAACTGAACTCAATATTAGCACAAAATAATAGTATTGTGTGTCCCGCCACAGTCAATCTGTTTTAACTATGATACCTCTATAACTATAGTATATGTTGTTAAAATAAACAAAATAAGTATCAAGTATTTAAACAGTTGATAATTTAAAGAATGTAAATATGGTGTATCATCATTTTTACATGCTATATCGGCATGCTGAGCTAAGAATCAGGTGAAACTGAAACTGAACTCAATATTAGCACAAAATTAATAGTATTGTGTGTCCCGCCACAGTCAATCTGTTTAAACTATGATACCTCTGTAACTATAGTATATGTTGTTAAAAAAAACAAAATAAGTATCAAAGTATTTAAACAGTTGATAATTTAAAGAATGTAAATATGGTGTATCATTCATTTTACATGCTATATCGGCATGCTGAGCTAAGATCAGGTGAACTGAAACTGAACTCAATTATTAGCACAAAATAATAGTATTGTGTGTCCCGCCACAGTCAATCTGTTTAACTATGATACCTCTGTAACTATAGTATATGTTGTTAAAAATAAACAAAATAAGTATCAAATATTTAAACAGTTGATAATTTAAAGAATGTAAATATGGTGTATCATCATTTTACATGCTATATCGGCATGCTGAGCTAAGATCAGGTGAACTGAAAACTGAACTCAATATTAGCACAAAATAATAGTATTGTGTGTGTGTCCCGCCACAGTCAATCTGTTTAACTATGATACCTCTGTAACTATAGTATATGTTGTTAAAATAAACAAAATAAGTATCAAATATTTAAACAGTTGATAATTTAAAGAAATGTAAATATGGTGTATCATCATTTTACATGCTATATCGGCATGCTGAGCTAAGATCAGGTGAACTGAAACTGAACTCAATATTAGCACAAAATAATAGTATTGTGTGTACTGCCACAGTCAATCTGTTTAACTATGATACCTCTGTAACTATAGTATATGTTGTTAAAATAATCAAAATAAGTATCAAATATTTAAACAGTTGATAATTTAAAGAATGTAAATATGGGTGTATCATCATTTTACATGCTATATCGGCATGCTGAGCTAAGATCAGGTGAACTGAAACTGAACTCAATATATTAGCACAAAATAATAGTTATTGTGTGTCCCGCCACAGTCAATCTGTTTAACTATGATACCTCTGTAACTATAGTATATGTTGTTAAAATAATTCAAAATAAGTATCAAAAATATTTAAACAGTTGATAATTTAAAAGAATGTAAATATGGTGTATCAATCATTTTACATGCTATATCGGCATGCTGAGCTAAGATCAGGTGAACTGAAACTGAACTCAATATTAGCACAAAATAATAGTATTGTGTGTCCTGCCACAGTCAATCTGTTTAACTATGATACCTCTGTAACTATAGTATATGTTGTTAAAATAATCAAAATAAGTATCAAGTATTTAAACAGTTGATAATTTAAAGAATGTAAATATGGTGTATCATCATTTTACATGCTATATCGGCACATGCTGAGCTAAGATCAGGTGAACTGAAAACTGAACTCAATATTAGCACAAGAATAATATTAGTATTGTGTGTCCTGCCACAGTCAATCTGTTTAACTATGATACCTCTGTAACAATAGTATATGTTGTTAAAATAAACAAAATAAGTATCAAGTATTTAAACAGTTGATAATTTAAAGAATGTAAATATGGTGTATCATCATTTTACATGCTATATCGGCATGCTGAGCTAAGATCAGGTGAACTGAAACTGAACTCAATATTAGCACAAAATAATAGTATTGTGTGTCCCGCCACAGTCAATATGTTTAACTATGATACCTCTGTAACTATAGTATATGTTGTTAAAATAAACAAAATAAGTATCAAGTATTTAAAACAGTTGATAATTTAAAGAATGTAAATATGGTGTATCATCATTTTACATGCTATATCGGCATGCTGAGCTAAGATCAGGTGAACTGAAACTGAACTCAATATTAGCACAAAATAATAGTATTGTGTGTCGCCTGCCACAGTCAATATGTTTAACTATGATACCTCTGTAAACTATAGTATATGTTGTTAAAATAAACAAAATAAGTATCAAGTATTTAAACAGTTGATAATTTAAAGAATGTAAATATGGTGTGTATCATCATTTTACATGCTATATCGGCATGCTGAGCTAAGATCAGGTGACTGAAAACTGAACTCAATATTAGCACAAAATAATAGTATTGTGTGTCCTGCCACAGTCAATATGTTTAACTATGATACCTCTGTAACTATAGTATATGTTGTTAAAATAAACAAAATAAGTATCAAAGTATTTAAACAGTTGATAATTTTAAAGAATGTAAATATGGTGTATCATCATTTTACATGCTATATCGGCATGCTGAGCTAAGATCAGGTGAACTGAGAAACTGAACTCAATATTAGCACAAAATAATAGTATTGTGTGTCCCGCCACAGTCAATATGTTTAACTATGATACCTCTGTAACTATAGTATATGTTGTTAAAATAAACAAAATAAGTATCAAGTATTTAAACAGTTGATAATTTAAAGAATGTAAATATGGTGTATCATCATTTTACATGCTATATCGGCATGCTGAGCTAAGATCAGGTGAACTGAAACTGAACTCAATATTAGCACAAAATAATAGTATTGTGTGTCCCGCCACAGTCAATCTGTTTAACTATGATACCTCTGTAACTATAGTATATGTTGTTAAAATAAACAAAATAAGTATCAAGTATTTAAACAGTTGATAATTTAAAGAATGTAAATATGGTGTATCATCATTTTACATGCTATATCGGCATGCCGAATTAAATAAAAGATAAACACACATTTGGTCCCTACCATGGTTCATCACATTTTACTTTAAATTAAAATTACACTATTGTGACATTATTAAACAATTACTGTTTTCCATGAATATTTGTTTCATACAATTCTTTAAACTATAATAACATATAAATTGTCAATTAAAGTAGTAAAATATTCAGGTATTTTTGAATATTTTAGCTGAAAATAATTGTACAGTATATGAGTTGGTTATAATAATCATAAATTTCAAAAATCTGAAAAAGATAAAACAGTCTTGGTTTTTCAATAACTGAGTTTTTTATAAAGAAACAACACTCACAAACGTAAGCAACACGAACTTCCACTTCCAAGAAATCTACTATTTTACTCGAAGATTTTAAGCATGCATAGAAATAAAAAATTCAATTACTACTTAGTCACGTATTATATACTTTTATCTAAGAAGTGTTAATTTTTATATTCTCTAATATAACAATGAAGGTTACAACAAATTCTGACTTATTCTCTTACAATATTTTCTTCTCGTGCCATTATACAATCATATATTTCTATCTCATAAACATATACCTACTCTGATCGGCGATTCATAAAACGAATATTGAACACCGTCTATATAGTCTTATACTCCTTCTCATGACTATGGAGGGTACGCAACTGTCACAGGCTCCAGACTCCAGGCTCCAGGTCACACTACACGCACAGCTGCTTATGGCCCTGAGGCAACAAAAACTGACATATGGTCTACACTCCACCTTCAGAGTATCGACCGAGTTACCGCCCTCGAGACTCTTTAAAGGGACTCCTAAATGTCTACTATACATAAAGAACATAGAAACATTTTATATGTTAAAGAAGCAGATCTTTGCTTTTCACACGCCCTCAACAAAAATAATGCGACCCTCGAATATTTTGTAGGATCCCGATGGATTTCACTTCCCGTGGAATGTAAGAGGCTCTGTCATACCTCTTCCCAGGCCTTCACGTACCTCGTAGTTACGGGTACAAGGACGTTTAACTTGATGTGGAGTTATTTAGTTCAATTACACTGACGAATAGGACCGTGGCTGAGTGTCGACTTTTTAGGTCGTCTCTCGAGGCCCTCTATTAACAGTAAAGTCTATACATACGAGACAATAAACTTGTATGTGCCTCCCCCCCTCCCCCCAGCAAGATGTTCAGGGGATGCAAATCAGCACGAGGCCAAACGTTATCCAGGAAACGTGTACAGCAGAGCTGTGGGGGAGATAAACGGCGGTAATATCACAGACAGGAAAATTAATAAAACTGTAATGACACAGCTGAAACCAGCCATTGTACACTGTCCTAGCTGGTTTATTCGTTTCTTGAAGGCGTGGCTTAGCTTTCCTCCAGGATCCGGTTTGGCCGCCAAGATCTTCACCTGTCTGCACCTGGACTTGAATTCCTTGCCCTTAGGCATTACAATACGGTTCTAACATATGGTCCTTTTAATCCGCCTTATTGCTGGATCTCAATGTATCCCTATTATTTTTGGATTAATAGGACGATTTTCACAGCTCAAATGTTCGACTTGATCAACCATCAACGTTCCATTAATTACTACCATCAGTAGTTTTGAGAGGTTTCCATCAAATTTTGGCTCAGCACCTCCGGGTGGAGACATTCATTTCAATCTTGAAGAGTCACAGAGACGCTTTCAAGCACTGCTTTAAAATATTTCCGTTTATTATTATTGTGCTTGGTAAAGTCAAACGTCTTAGATTCGCATGGCTTAAATTGCTAAATGATGTGCTTTCGGTCTAATTTGAAGCTAAAGTGAGCGCCACAGAGAACTGTACCGTCCGATGGACTATTTGTAACACTGGAAACTCGAAATAATTTTGAAGTTCGTACATCCTGACTGAACTCTCTTTTTTTCGCTTGAATTAACTCCAAACAAGAATACAAACAGCAAATCAAAAGAAATGTGACTTTAGGAAATCCGTTTTCGAGCCGATTGCCGTGTGACAGATACGTGATACAGTGTTGCCACCGAATTGAGGTGACTACATACTCGCACTATGTCTGCGAGAGGGAGAACAGCAGTTGTTTGATAATGGAGTAGGTCGCTGTAGATTGATAAAATAATGTTTGTAAAATAAGGAAATTATGACCAACATTCTCAAAATCTGTTATACGAACTTACAAGATTACCACCAAAGGTGAGGCAAGGTAGGATATCCTCCAGAGTTACAAGCGGTGAAGATGCACCAGAGCCGCTCACGGTTAGCAAGGCGTCGCGACGTCTTTAGCTTCCGTTGAAGCCGTACAGAACAAAGGTAGATATTATATTGGGAAATACCTTCTGCTGTATAGCTATATAACTGAAATCAGGATCATAATTTTTAGACCTCAATCAAACGATTCGCCATTGCGTTATTAATTAATAACACTAATATATCTAAGGTTATGTTGTTATAAATCATTAGCAAAACCAATAACGCCAAATGCAACCGAAATTAATAATGTATGAAAACAATTTAATAACACTAACAATTTGACAAATTAAGTACAAAATCTGACTATACAATTGAAGAATTCTTAAAAAATAAAAATTAATATATGGAGAAACATATTAAAATGAATCACATATTTTAAGGAAAGCCTAAAGGCAACGTAATAGATTTCTAACGATTTTTGATAGATTTGTATCAAATTTTACATAGTGTTTTGAATTATTTCGTTTCATGTTTATGGACTGTTGTTAACTTGTTTATAGTTTTTATTTATTTCTATTTTAGTGCTTAAAAATAATGATATTTTTATAAATGCTTGGCTACAGTTAATCTCTAATTGTGTACACTACTAATATATTTAGTAATATTCATTTTAAAATTTAACATTATCCAGACATAAAACAAGCTAAATTATTAAACCTGTTGTGTAAATTTACATTCCACTTACTGAAGTATTAAAACCATTATACAAGTAGACTTCTTTTAACAACACGTGCCTAATAGTTTAATTTTATATCGATAGAGAGCACTCGGAGATGCGCCCATACACCCTGCTACCTGTCGGAGTATATCTAAACTGAATTTACAACGTTCTGCTCTTAGCCATGAATCTAAAGTAGTTTACGTTTAAGCCGCTAGAGAGTATACTAAGTCTCTTCAGGATAATTTCTTTAAAAATTACCTGGTTTTTACTTAGTTATAGTTGCACTTTTGTGGATAGAAAGACGCAACCACGAATCAATACCATAAAATTGAAGAAAGTATTTCTATTTAGTAATAGTTAAAATATTGTTGCTTGACTCAATATACCGAATTTATAGTGGTTCAAAATCTTTAAAAAATAGTGCAACTAAAAAATGATTTTTTAATTTGAATAAGATTATAAAATTAACCAAGAATTTAAATTTTAGTTCGTAGTTTTCCTACACTTATATTAAATAAAGATTAAATTTTAAACAAATATGGCTTTGAACCTTAAAAAATATAGTTTTCTACTGTTTTTGGAGTAACGAGGTCTGCTGGAAGCTTACGCTTATTTTCTATAAATGTGGTATTGTTTATATTTGTCCTTTTTTATTTCATAATAATAAAAAACCTAGTAATATCCGATACCTAAATGACAAGCCAAGATTGCCAAAAACTGTTCTACCTAAGAGCTATAGTATGAATAATAATTATGTCTTCTCTTAAAGGAGCTAGTTGAATATGATTCAAGTAATGAATTGATAATTTCTATATATAAAATCAAGGCCCTCACCCACTTACTCATCACTAACTCTTCAAAACCCGTTATCCCAGAACTTTGTAATTTGGCAACGCATGCTTTATAAAGATTAAACATTCATAGGTATTGAAATGGGGTAGCAACCCCTAGAAGAAGTATATTTTTGTTTTCAATCTTTGCTGTCATAGAAAAATGACATTTCACACACAGGTGCCTCATCTCTTGAATAAAGAAAACAATAGCATTTTCATTAAGATCTACCATCCACAGGGGTGTAATGGAGTTGCAATCCGTAGAGAAATTATATGAATATTTTAAATCTTCCTAATGGTCTAGAACGAGGAAATTTGAAATGCCGTGCCGTGCCTTATGCACTTAACAGACTTAAGACAACATTTAGCAAAACTTAAAGAATTTTCATGAAAATCAATAACCTATAGGGGTAGAATAGGGATGAATCCCGTATAAGAACTATAATTTTTTCCTACTTTCCGGAGTCCTAGAAAGATGAAATTTCACAAACGAGCCTTATCACTTAAATAGAGAAACAAAAGGATTTTAATGAAGATCAACCTCCCAAGTAAGCTGATAAGGTTAAAACCTCACAAAAACTATATTTAATGTTTAAATGTTCCACTGTATTTGAAAGGTGAAATTTGACTCACACGTGTATGTCTCTACGGATTACCGGCAACGCCAATACCTTAGATCAGAAGTAAATTACTGTAGTTTAAAGTAGTCGCATTTTGACCAAAGTAAAATTGTCAGACTAACTTATGTATATATTTTGTTTGGAATTGCTAGAAAAAAAACACACAAGTACGGCGTCTTTAGACCGGAAGTAGGTATCAATGGCCGGAAGTAGACACTTTTTGACCGAAGAAAACTTTTCAGATCTATGTATAATATTTTTTTGATTGGGTCTATAATACAAACATCACTCTAGCACAAGAAATACTTCACTAGAAGTAAATTATAACGGCCTCTCAGTACATTTACTGCTTTGTCAGCAATACACACAAATAAATACTAAATGACAAATGTTTTAAAATGTAATAAAATAAAATCTTAAATTTTAAATGAATAACTTAATAATAATCTAGTTGCACGTATAAAATTCGTTGAACGAAAACAATTGAAGTCGTTGAATTACCAGCTTAATGAATTTAATAATCTATAATTAAATATTGATTAATTATTAATTTAAATTAGATCAAACTGCATTTTGGAGGCTAGAAGGGAAGCCATTGTACAATTTAGGTACAAAGTATGAGAAGTTCTTCCTCCCGACTACATATTTAGCAGATAGCTATGGCGGATGTTGCGTTGTGAATAGAACCACTAGGCCAGGTACCTTTATTCCTTTGTGACAGGACCTTGTATAAGCGGTCTGAGAAGTAGGTTAGATAAGTCCAAACTAAGCCCATCACGTGTTATATTCTCAACTTCAGGCTCAAAGCAGAATACGAAATGTATTTATATTTTACGATTATAATGAGTACATACTCAAAACCCCCTTCTTCCTTTCCTTCCTAATACTATTTTTTAGTTCCTTTTTAATTTCATTCATACTGAATTATTTTCATCTCTGAAATTTCTAAAAATCAATTAAAGTTATCGTTCCTAGGTGGCGATTTAAGACGGAATAGATGTGTTTATAGCTAAAGGGTAATAATATTATATTGCACGTAGACTATAAAGGACTATATCGTCGCCCATTGGGTGGTCGCTTCTGCCCATTCTTTACGACCCCGCCATTGTGCTAGTAAACCAATCTTCATGTTTGATGACACGTAACTGGCCCGATGCCATCCAAGTAACTGACGATCTTCTTCCATTGAAGACGGCCGTGGCCTCCCATCCATTCATTGCCGGAATAGCGCTATAGTCCTTGACTGTGCGTCAGTTTATACGTTTCTTGCTCCCACCGGTTTAGGACTCGTAAAGTGCTTTAATGTTTTGCATCTTATCGAGTGTTATTTCAATTTAACACGACAAATTATAGCTGTGTATTTGGGAGTAGTAGTCCCAACACTACGAGTTCGATGAACCATCAATTCGTTACTGTTATAGGAGCTCTCACATTTATACAATACAAATAGTCGTATGTGACCAGATGACTATCTGAACTATGCATTTTCGAACAGACCCTTGCAAACCACTTTTTTATTCCAAAGGAGAGCCATTCCTCCTTTAATTTTCCTCCGTTTATTCTGCTAAAAATTTGTTCGGGGATTTTTGTTAACTATAATGGTATAAATGATATATAATGAACCGGTTCTTGCAGAACTGAAGGACTAGGGATGCGGCTTTCAGGTCTTTACAGAGCATGCGCTGTCGGTACCACCCCAACCTCAAAACATTTAAGAATGGAAAAGGGACAACTCTAAGCTAATCACTAAAATAAGTGGATTTTGCATTCGAACAGATCTTTAACATTTTTTGCGGCCACCATTAGGGCGGTGAAACAGACATTATGTTCTGCCTTGTATATCTTACTGGTCGATTCAAATCTAGTAAGATCTGAATTTTAAAATTTAAGTAAATATTTGGAAGAAGTTTTTGTTCATCCTATTCCCGTCTATTTCCGTTACCGAATATGAATTTTAGTCTGCGTAGTTATTTTATGATAATGTACCAATTTTCATAAGAATTCGAAAGAAAAAACTGGATTCGTTTTCCAATTATATTTTCTTATTTGATTGTTAGCAGAAACGATTTTGTCTAGGCAGACGTACATCTTTCATTACTTGTACCAAGCGCAAATTTCACAAATGCTGTATCTCGTTTTCTCGTCAGTTATAATTGAAAATATTTTGATAACTGAAAGTAAAAGAGAGTAGTAATATTTATTAGCCATTTTTCAAAAATATTATTGATGTAAATAGCTACAATAGTTATTTATATTAACTTCATTATTATTTAAAATAAATAAATTACAAACTAAAAATTTAAGTTACAAAGTATTAACTTAGAACAAAAATAAGTGCCTTACATTGAAAGTAGTACACAGCATATACCACATATCCTGTAAAAAGAATTGTTTATTTTCAAAAATGTCAGAAGTTAAATAGAAATTTGCACCAATTCTGGGATAGATTTATAAGAGTAATAATTTAACTAAAATAACATGAGTTAAAGAAATTATAAAAACATTTTACAAAACAAATGATGGGCTATTTGTAACCGTTTCTCTGATAAACAATTTGAAACTCTATTCTTCCCGCATAAAAAGGGTTTTTACCAACGGAAAGTTTTTAATAAATGACCAAAATGTTGGTTGGTTAAACACAAAACAATACAATTCCTTATAAACCTATTGTTTTAAAGAGTATTTTGGAAGGTTTCTGGAAGGTATGTATGTATTGATAATTTCTATAAGTCGGTATAACATTGAGCGAAATTGGTGAAATTGCATGTGGATTGTCACTGAGTTGCTGTAGGTATTGGCGCTATCGAAAGCTAAAATTTTGCGAGTATTAACCATTATAGTAATAGTAATAGGTGTGTAGGGGGTCGAAATGTTAAATTGCTAAATGTATCGAACGGATCCATATAGGCTCAGTGAGCAGAGGCCCTAACTCACTTGTCGAAGCTAAATACAGCGGGAAAACACCAGTAGATATCGTTACCGTATTTATAATTCTATTAAAAAATATCAATTAGTTTAAAAGCTTAAGATGGGTCAAGGTCACGAAATCGACATCTATAGAAGTCTTCAGGAGTATAATATCATATAACGGGACACCAGTACCGTTATCTGTGGTCTTAGAAGGGTTAACATGATAGTGCAATAGTGACCTCAACTAGAACCAAAACCGGTAACCCAATAACCGGTGCCGGCAGTAGCCCTCGGGTCACCGGCGTGATAGGATCAGTTGACCGACGCGACGATAAACTTGGCCACTTCTCGTTTTATTACCAATGAAGAAGTCGTTAAGTCGGGGCAACACTTGAGAAACATTATTCCAGCCAATATCATAAATTCATCAAGTGCCAATAAAGATTTGTTGTGGAATTCAGGAATTGGTGTCGGTCCAAACAGCTCGGCGCACATTATCCCGCCGTATAAGGGGTCGTGGTGTCAATTACACTGTTTATAATTTGTAGCTTCGAAATGGAGATTTATTGGGATCCTTCTGAAGCCATCACAATCCACCCCATCCCGATACAACAGTATGAGAAGCTCGAGGTCTCCAGCTGGGGAATTTAGCTAGACGGATATGTGTTCCCAGGTATCCACAGGCGAGCGATGCTGTCATCCCGTGAAATTCGAAAAGAAATTGAAAATTGAAAATCTGCAACACTGAAGTCGAAATGTCTGGAACATCAACTAGCATATCAATGTATGACCTTTTTAGTCAAGAGAGTCAAACAATCTTTATTCGTGATAATCATGTTACATGGAATAGTGTCAAAAATTAGTTTTAGAGTAAACAGTAAATTACATACAAAGAAATAAAAATGTTTATACATTATTCAAAAAGATGTATAATATCAAAAAACTCCAAATAACTGTAAATTGGGTTGTTGGTAAGAAATGTTTTGAGCTTTTGTCTGAAGTGCTTTACAGACAACAGTCTTGAGTCAACAGGTAAAAGATTGAAAAGCTTCACTGATACCTCCTCAAAACGTTTTTGAGTTCTTATGTATTTATGAAATTTAATGAAGAGATCCTGTCTATGTCTGGTATTATGCTCATGTATATCTTCAAAGGCTGAAAAGTTTCCAATATTGCATCTGACATAACTTAAACAGTCAAGTACAAACATTGCTGGCAAGGTCAAAATTCCAAGTTCTTTGAAGATTGGTCTACAATGTGCTCTAGATGGGACTCCTGTCATTACACGTAATGCTCTCTTTTGAAGAACAAGTAGACGAATAGCAGTAGAATGGTTTCCCCAGAGAATGGTTCCATATGCCAAGTGGCTATGAATATGGGCATAGTATACGGTAAGCAAGGCCTGAATTGAGATGGTGCGATAAAGGACTCTGAGAGTAAATATTTCGCTACAGATTTTCTTGACGAGCGAGCTAATGTGTGTCTCCCATCCCACATTAGATTCAAGGTGCACACCAAGGAACTTGACAGCTTCAGAATGCATATTTCTAGTGCGATTTGATGTAAATTTGATGTCCACCGTTTTAGCGTCATTGAGGCAGTGACTATTTGCTTCAGACCAATTTTGTATGATGTTCGATAATCCATCCAATCTCAAATTCAATGCCATGCTACCCCTCTCACATACAAAAAGTGCTAAGTCATCAGCAAACTGGTAAGCTTCCACCGATTCACTCTGAATAGCATTGGGGAGGTCATTTCCATAAATTATGAATAACAGTGGTCCCAACACTGAGCCCTGTGGGACTCCATGGTCCATCAACTGAATAGTAGATACACTGCCCTCCAAACAAACAGCCTGATAACGTTTATCGAGGTAAGATTTCATGAGTGCAATACTTGAATCTTGAAATCCGTAGTGCTTTAATTTTTGCAGAAGAATTTTGTGAGAAACAGTGTCGAAGGCTTTGGTAAAATCATACATCCTTCCACCTATACTAAACTTGTTTTCTAAGCCTTCAGAGCATTTACGAGTGTATGATAAAACCGCGTCCACTGTACTGCGCTTTGCTCTAAAACCATACTGACATTGCTGAATAGAGAGTTTGATTCAAAATAATATACAATTTGTCGATTCAATAAAACCTCAAATATTTTTGATAGGACAGTAATAATGCTTATAGGCCTAAAATTACTGTACTCTGACTTGCTGCCTTTTTTATGTACAGACACAACCTTAGAGAATTTTAAACAAGTTGGGAAATGTACCCACTTCAATGCACCTATTAAAGAGACAAGTCAATGGTTCGCAAATGTAGTAGGCAGCTTGTTTGATGATTAGAGGGTCCAGTCCATATACATCCAGAGAACTACTATTTTTAAGACTTATTATTGCACCATATACATCTTCCACTGTCACTTGAGTAAAGCTGAAATGGCTTGGTATATTGGTACTGAGAAAGGACGAAAAACATTTTCCGTTATATGGTATAGCATTGATGACGTCATTAACACTGTCGACAAAAAAGTTGTTAAAACCTTCAGATGTTAGGCCAGGATCACTAAGAGTAAATCTGGCTTTAGTACCAATGTGAGTCAAGTCCTTCACAAGAGACCAAGTTGTTTTTGATTTATTTGATGAGCTTTCTATGAGATTTGAGTAGTAATCACGTTTTGTAGCCTGTAACTTTTGTTTATACAGTTTTAACATTAATACACTGTGAGTCTTTGGCAGCATAATAATAGTCAAGACAGGCATTGACATTCTGTCAATTTATGAAGTTCTTCTGTATACCATTTTTTTGCACTGGAATGTTTTTTAAACTTTACTATTTTCTTAGTTAAGGGGTATGACACATTTACTACATTTAAAAAACAGGACAAGAAACAGTATGCCATATAAGCAGGTTCTGTACAAGAGTACATGAAAAGCCAACTTACTGTGCTCAGCAGGAAGATAAAATTTTTTAAACCAAGATCTGACATTTGCCTACAAAATACAGTTTTTGGTTTTTTCCTCGCTTGATAAAACTCTACCAGATCAACGGCTAATTTCAAAGTGATTGCATCATGATCTGAAGTGGAAAGAGTCGGTATGACACTAGCCGAACAGTGATCAGAGTGGACATTTGTCAAAAA
This sequence comes from Homalodisca vitripennis, assembly GCF_021130785.1. Classification (NCBI taxonomy): domain Eukaryota; kingdom Metazoa; phylum Arthropoda; class Insecta; order Hemiptera; family Cicadellidae; genus Homalodisca; species Homalodisca vitripennis. The sequence continues at coordinate 110,354,981 of NC_060208.1, forward strand.
ATTGTCAATGCATGAGCCTACATTAAAGTGACCAAGTCTACCTCCTGAAACGGATTGTCTAGTAACTTCAGTTATTGTGTGTCTCATACCACACATACCTAGTAAGCTAAAGAATTCTTGAGTATCATAGCTATGAGGTTGTAAAATATTAATATTATAGTCCCCCGCAATCACAATATTGCAATTGGAATATGTCATAAATATATAATTCACCATATCATGCAACTTAGCAATAAAATTGTCAATAGAGTCTTTTCTTTTATCAGGAACTCTATATACATTAATAAGAACAATCTTATAACATGCAATAAATAGCCCACACACTTCAAAGTCAGATACGCATGCAAAACTATCAATATTAGTCAGCAACTTACTTTCAATTCCAGCTTTTAGGAAGAGAGCCACACCTCCACGCTTATACTGAGGTCGGCAGAAGGAAGCCCTGAGGTCATAGCCATCAATTGCAATGGTAGAGATTTCCTCAGAGGTTAACCAATGTTCACAGAAACACAGAGCATCAGGGCCTATGTCCTCAGTCAGAGATTCAATTATGTTCAGTTTGGATAACAATCCTTGCACATTCCAACCGAAGAACACAAATTCTTCTACTCTAGGTTTAGGATCCATACGTATTTGACTAGGCTTATTTGTAGCAGGAAGGTTAGATTTATCTTCACTTGGACCTGACCTTAATTTGCTGACAAAAAATGCCTGTTGTTCAAATTTCGCCTCTTTTCAACAAACTCTTTCACTAGCACCCCTTCCAACCAGAATACCGGGTCCAACGCCTTATCCTTTTGCTCATCAGTTACACCTATTTTAAAAGATTTATAGGTAGTGAAACGAGACACAACTTCTTCACAAGAACTGTCAGTAATAACTCCACTAGTGAGATATTCTTTGACACCTTCCTTTACAACGCTCGGATCAAGCCTAGAGATGAAAATCCAATTTAATTTCTTCACACATGTGAGCTTGTTACTGTTTGGCGCAAGAGCCTTTGTGCCAACGATAGGCCTAGGTTTTGGTTTGTCATTATTTACTGCAGGTTTTAGCTGAAGAATCTTAGAGTACAAAGCAGGATTTTGTTGTTGAAAGTCACTTTTACTTGCATCTTGAGAGATATGGTTTGAGTTGGTGTAGGTTTTGGAATGTGTTTTGCTGCTGCCTAGTGCAGTAGTAGTAGTAGTACGGCCATGTCCTTGATTTGAAGACATTGCTTTAACATCTTCATTTCCTCTCAAAGGAGTAGGCCTAGTATCTGGGTGCACAGAATCATTATTTGAGTTAGAACTTCTAGGCCTGCTATTTGGAGCACGCCACTGCTTAGTATGTCTGTTGCCAATAGGCCTACTGTACTCGAGTTTACTTTAGATCTCTCTAGGGCTAACTGGGACAGTGTTCATAAGCACTTCATATTTAGAAGATATGTCTGCTAGTTATCACTCACCTTTAAATATTGATCACTGAGTGAATCCATTCGTCTACTTATATCAAGAGTGGTTTGGCTTTGTAACTCTAATTGGTCAAGTACAATGTTCAAGATTGTAGGCCAGTCACATTTCTCATCAATTTTGCTAGATTTGTTGGTTATCATATCAAGTTTATTTTGGCAGGGTAAACAAAACCATTTAATACTGTCAGCCGTCATTTATTGTAACAAAATCTTCATCATTGATATTTACACATTCAGCGTGAAACAAAAACCGACAAAATCCATCACACTGCATAGCAATGTTAACAGTGAGTGTTTGTTTACATTTACTACAGGGAGCAGACGATTCCGATTCATCTGACATTTCGTTTTTAGTCGTCCTCTTTACTCCTGCCATCTCAATCCCGTTTCCACTTCGAGTTTTCATTTCGTTTACCGTCAGCTGGCTGTCGTATGTTTCTCGTATTTAGCGTGGGTTGGCGAGAGTTTACGATAGATGTGCACGTTTGGATTGTTTACTGGTGAAAAAAGAAATCTAACCCCAAAAAGTCGATCGGACTTTCCAAATGGGATTTCTTTTCAGGAGTAGGAATTAGTGAGTTAGTGAACTGGGATTAGTGAATCCCTAATCCAAACTTCCATCCTAGTCTTTACACCAAGGCTGTAAGTATACGGCTTCCTGACAAACCTTTTCCACAGTGAATGTGAGGAAGTATTTGGTGACAAAAACCAAGGCATGGGATTTAAGGTATACTATCTTAATTAGAAACCCTAAATATCCCCCATCTTTTATCAGAACGCGGAGCTCCACAAGGATTTGAATAATGACTTCATAAGGATTCTCTTGAATAAGATGATAATGAACCCTTTGTACTCATGACGTTAGCAACCAATGAGAATAATGTCATTTTCCGTGTACCATTCCGTCTTGCTATACAGGATTTTAGTCATCCTTCTTAGAGGGTCAAAATAAAAAATGGCAGTTCATCTAAGTTCCTGTAACGTTAAGACCATTACATATTTGGATTCAATTATATAGTTATTACAATACTCAATGTTTATACATTTATATAATGTTTTCTGTTCTCTTTAGCTTAATGTCAGCAGGTTTGTGTTTATTTTAACTAATCCATTCATTATTGGTTATTAGCATTGAGTATCACAAGATACCATTCAAATTTATAGTCCTGATGACTTTTTCATAAACATTCGTGGAGTGTAAAAGAACCAAACTCAATAACTGCTAAAATTTGAATTAAAATAAAAGTTTAAAACTTTACATTAAAATTTTAGGAAAATAAACATATATATATATACATTCATATCGAAAACGTTTTAATTCTACGATGTATTTTCACAAAAACGTAATACGTATATTTTTTACTTGTCTCATCTGTAATTTAAAATGTAGTGTTTTAAAAGTTAATAACCTTTGGTTTAGGTTCGCTGAATGATTTAGATCCTCAATTTAGCGCATCAATAAATTATTGTAACCAAATAAATGTAAAACTCTAAACGTGCATAAATCTGAGAGCCATAAATCAACAGTTCCGTTGAGGTCTGAGAGGATGTGGCGATGGTCAGTCAGTCTCAGTAAGCGCCCGCATGTAGTCTCGCGGTCTCACCGCAGCAATATACCTGCATAGTGCACAGCTCTTACGTTACCCACTCCGCTCTTCAAGTTAACCCTTCTTCTCACATTTCCTATCGAAGCTATAACATTGGTAATTACTCTTAGGTTATGTATGCGATAGGTTTCAATATAAAGATTCGATCAGAAATCTTGGGTAAAGGTGAAGTTTCCTTGGAGTGACTGAACCTTAGCGTTTATAGCTAGTGTGTTGTAAAACTGTTAAGTGCACAGTTAAGAGTTGTGTGCAATTAACTCATACTATACAGAAACCCTATCTTGATGTGCCTCGTGATGGAAGAAATGGAGGCTGGAGAGAATAGTTAAAGACCAAATTGTACAATATATTCAGGACAACGACATTTTATATGAGTGTCAATATGGTTTAGACGGGACAAAAATATTTCAGATGCCTTATTTGAAGTTAATAAAGAAATCAGTGATGCCATCTCATGTAATGACCGTGCTACGCTAATTTTCTTAGATTTAAAAAAGCTTTTGATTATGCTGGTCACAAAGATAAATGATTAGTTAAGTTGGAGGCGTTAGGGGTGCGTGGCAGGACCCTCTCATGTTTCAAAGTTATCTGAATAATAGGCAACAGTATGTGACCATTTGCGGGGCTGAGAGCGAACCCCTTCCAGTTAACTACGGCGTAGTACAAGGGCAGTAATCTGGTGCCAATTTTATTTTTAATATACATTAACAAAGTCTCTAAATTGAACTTAATGAGTAAAATTTTCTTATTTGCAGACGACACTCTTCTATTTGTTCGTTCATAAACATGAGAAGAAACTCAAATAAAAGCTTTGAAAGATCTCCATATGCTAAAAAATGGTCTGATCAAAACTTTCTTTCTTTAACCATTCAGAAAACTAAATTTATGCCACTCTCCCTGTCTAAATAATCAGGTTTCTTTCTCCAAGATCTTGTTATCCACAGCTGTGACAGTTATCTCGACACTACATGTGGATGTAGATCTATAGGAAATGTGAGTAGTTACAAATACCTAGGTGTCACATTTGACCGCCGATAAAAATGTACAGAGCACATAGAATTATTAAAAAAGAAACTCCTTGTATATATATATATATTTCAATAAACATTGAATCACAAAAAGTACTTGCTCCGCCAATATATATGAATATTTGCATTTCATTAGCTGACTGATATTCTAGGCAGGCAAGAGGTAAGATTGGCGTACTACGCGTACGTCCAAACGCGTCTCTCTCTTTTGGAATAATCGCTTGGGGTGGTGCATACAAAAAAAATATTTGAACCACTCAATATTGTTCACAAAACTACTTTAAAAATTAGGATTTAAAAAGCCCAGGCACTCTATACAGAGAAACTCAAATATTTACCATAAGACAACTTTATATCAAGAATCTCCTAATTTTTATTTACAAAAAGTCCAATAACCTCTTTTCTCCAGTATCAAATTCACATAATACACGCTATTCCAATAGTAGTGGAATTCGATCTCTCCGAGTGAGTAAATCGATCTCAACAACTAATTGCTACTACATCTCTCAAATTTTATATCGAAATGTTTCTTCAAATTTAAACAATACTAATATTTTTCCGCGCCTTCAATTTTATTACAAAAAATTACATAAATAATATAATTTTTAATTTAACTGTGTCGGTAATTTAGAATAAACAATCCGCATGGTAGACACAATGTTATCACCACGACTGTCAGAAGTTGATGGAAATATAGATTAGAATTAAGCTAAAATATATAAAATATCAATAAATAAATACAAATGATCTCTTATAGTTAGAGATCCTTCCACGCCTATTGAGTTATAGCGAGTTGTAGTGAATAAGATAAATAAATTACATACATTCTTATAAAATCTCAGCAATCATCATGATCTCATAGCTGCAATTCAAAAAACTATAGAATAAAAAATATCGAATGCTAAAAAATTATCTTAAGTTATTTTATTTAAAACATATCAACCCAAATGCAACCCATGTCTCCATTAGATTATAGTAGAGTTGTAAAGAAAAATATTGTACTTGTATTTTCAGTGTTGGCTCCTGCACAATTTAGGTTGTAAAATAAACACGGATTTGCTGTGTAATTGCAGCAAAATAATTGCAGGAGTTAATGCAATCGGTTATTACCTTTGTAACAATTGAAGAGTTTCCAATTGTACCAAGGTTCTCGAACTAATTGTTATCAATATAAAACTTACTGTGGAAATATATAGTCTAAATTTTCTCAGTTTTGTAATGCATAACATACTTTGCTGTTTCTACACTTGTAGATTCAATTGTAGTTAAATGTAAAATAAAAATACAATTGTTTGAACCGCGATTCATACCAATCCTCAAAAGTGGTTATAATTGTTTTTATATAATAAAGCTTGTGAGTGCGTTTTGTCAGTACGTTTACGTATGTTAATTATTTCCTTAACTTAAAATATGACGAGTTAAAATGTCCAGATTGACACTTTAGGGGGTGACGGTTTTTAACACTTTTAATGAACAATGTACTGACTATTACTGGTAAAAAATTTGTCAAAACAATTAAAATAGTTTTAAATTAGGTCTAGAATTTATTTTGGGATTAATATTAGGTGTGATATAAAGACATTAAAATAAAATATTTTAAAAATAAAAATTACACATTTACCAGTTAAACGAATTATTTCATACTCAGCATAGCATCTGGTCGATTGAAGTTTTTACGTAGAAGCTAACAAAACTGTTTTAGTGATATTGAGATTTTGCGTTGAATTTAGGTTGATTCGTTTTTTGTAATATTTTTGTAAAAATGCGTCTATAAAATGATGACTCGTTTAAAATCTGTAAGATCCAAGGCTTTTAAAAGTATTATATTTTCAAAAAGTTCTGTTTTAAAATTTAGCTCAATATTGTTTTATAACACTAGGTAGTAAATTTTGTTTTGTGTGCTTGGCAATTTAAAGTATTTTTTAAATTGATATGATATTGTTCTATCATTCTGAGCCAGTCGTACAGATAGCGAATACACTATGATATGAACTAATCTAATTTTAGGATAACTGCTAGGGTGGAATAATTACATTTTCATTGTAATAAGTAAAATTTAGTGAAGTCGATTACTATAAATATCTAATCTTACTTTGTGTATCAATTGGATAAATACGAATGACATTGGTTTGAAAATGCATGGTTAATTTCTCTTCACCAACTCTAATGTCGTTTTTATAGATTAAAGAATTTGGCGAGGAAATCTTAAATCAATTTCCGAGCTCGGTGTTATTTTTCATAGAGGTTGAAATTTATTGCGGCTTTCCCTTCCTCATAACTTTCTCGAGCCAGTTTTGTCTCAAGTACAAAAGACAAGACACAAATCATTTCCGCGGTAAATAAGACTCGACGTTGAAAAGTATTCTGTTCTGCAAGCGATGAGTTATGAGCAATTTATTTAGTGTTTTACGTTATCTTCGGTTGAGACAAACCATCATGTTGTAACAAGCCCTTGCAAGTATTAATATATTAGTATTATTTTACTAAAAATAATTATACCCGTAAATGTGATTATAAAACTCAGTTTAAATAATATAGCTATAAACAGTCGAAAGGAATTGACTTCATGAGTGACCATCATCCGAAATATCAAATTAAGGACATATTAAATGTTTTAAAGGTCAATGAAGGAAGTGTAAAAATTATAAAGGAGTTTGAAACCCAGAATTTCATAAAACGTTTTTGGCTTTGGTGTTCAATGGTCGAGATAAAAACTGACACAAATGCAACAATTGCAATTTGAATTCTTTTACCAAACGAAACTGGTTACTAAACCTATCCGTGGTACGTATAAACGTAATTTTCCATATGAACCTTAGGTGAGATCACTTCAATTGGGTTGATTCAATTGAATTTTGTGAATCAACCCATCGTACCATAGCTACGTTATGTGTAACACACTCGGTTGCTCCACCTTGCTTAGAGATAGTGTCTATCACATCGTAGTGTACCTAATTGTGTACCTGATGAGACAATGAGACTACTTCACCTATTTAAAGGTGTCTCTAATGTCGACACCTAAAAAACCCCTATGTCATATGGCGATGTAATTGTTTCGTTTTGAGCCTCTTCGTAGTTGACTTTCTTTGGATCTCTTCAGACGAACATGACTCCAGATTCCAGGAGTCAAGTCTGAGACAGCGTGAGGTACCAGACGCTACAATAAAAGGAAGGTAAACAGGAGCCAAATCCAAAATCCAATTGAATAAACCATTCCTACCATAGCTACGTTATGTGTAGAAAGCCAATGCTATAGACACAAATGTTTTGTAAAGGTTTGAGGAATATGAAATTTTTTTATACTTTACTGTGCGATGCTTAATAGCTGAGATTGAAGTATTAATTTTTCAATTTTAAACAACCTCACAAAAATATATTAGTATACAAATAGATTACAATTTCTTAACGTCCCTTAAGAAGTTTTTCTGCTGGAAGTATTAGTGAATTTGTATTGGATATAAGGCTACGAAGATATTATGTTCCCAAACACGAGATATATTGCATAGGCCTACATACCGGGTGTCCCAAAAAACCCTTTCACCCCTGTTAACTTTTGAACACAAAAATATATCAACCAATACCCCTTGGGGAGTTCGATATAAGACTAAAAGTCATGATTTTTGGGATATATGAGAGCTTTAATCCCAACCCTAAACGCTTGACTGGGGAATGGGTTAATAAGTTTAAAAAAGTTAACCCCTTTTAAAAAAACTTTGTAAAAGAAACAAAACCAAACCAGAGGTCTTTAATCCAGTACAAGGTGGCGTCCTGTCAAAGTTGTAATTTAAAAATTACGCCATAAAGCATTAATTTTTTTAACAAAATCTGTGTTGATAATTTTTTAAATCATAATTTAATAAGCAGCTTAAATTTTAAATCGAATGAAACTTTTGTGTTGTTTAATTATTATATGGAAGGGGGGTTTACTTTTGGGACACCTGATATACACGTAAAATTGTCTAAAGAATATTACTCCTACAGAGCATGATCGGCAAAAGTAAAATATACGAAATTATTTTTAGATTTCATGTCCAAGGATGATTGATATATGGATATTTCTATGAAATCTACCTAATAGTGTACCGAATAACGTCAGTAACAAAGAGATCTTACATATCCAGAGTAGTAATTCTGGTCAAGGGGTGAGTTGTGAGAATCTACTAGTTCATTGTGTAATACAATAAGTACAAGATCTTTTTTTCTAATGTTGAACTGTAAACCTTTTTAGTTATCCTTGTCATTGCAACACAAGATACTTTTATTACATATTTTTCTTAAAATTTATGAAAGAAGAATATGATTTAGAAAATTTGCCATAGCTGGATCTCTCTTCTTCGTCAGTGTACTCTGTGCAATGACATGATTGATACCTGTGTCCCAGTCACCTTGGACTCTCCATGTATGTTTTGTATGTTTAGGGGGTTTTTGTGGTAAATATTTTTCCGTTGTTATTCATGACTTGGAGGAGTTGATTGCCATAACCGTACGCCATAAGTATTTTTGAAAGTGATGAACAAATAGATTTCAATCCTTGAAACGGAGTGTTTTATTTTCGTAACATAGAACCGTGGAACATATAAGAAATCTTTGTATTCTTACAAATTATCCATAATCAATACAAACTTTAAATAAAATCAGGTTCATATTTGCCTAAGGTTTGACGAAGCTTCTTAAAAACAAGAAATAGGTCATGTTATTAATTAATTAATTCATTATTATAATTAGATTCGTAATTCAAGACTAACCTGTCGGTAATTTGTTTTAACTTCTGACTCTGATGCTAGGTCTCATATAAGTCCTATTTGATATTTTACGTACAACTACTGTCAAGTATGAATGTGGAGTGTTTATTACCATATTATCTTAGTAATTTTCGATCATGCCCTTCATTTTCTTGAGCTCATAACAGTTCTAGTTAGTTATTGTTTGTTTTCGTTACGTTTTATAAATGTGGCATATGTTTGATATTCGATCATTCCGTTATTTAAAATACATGATTATTATACTTATTTATTTTATATTTTCTTTCATTTATTTATTTGCGGATTTATGTGGTCGATAAATTATTTCCTTATCAGAAAATACTATAAGTTCAAGGATTTACTCTCCCACAATAAATATACAAAGCCGCTTCTTGTGTAAGCGCTGCACGTGGAAATGCTCAGAATAATTTAGTACAAAGGGAGGAAAACATCAAATGATTGAATTATTTGAAACGTTTTAAGCTCTGTAAAAGAGAGTTTGGACATTCCTACTCTCTCGCATTTAAACAACTCTTAACTCGGGGAATGGTCTTTGATGCCAACTAACGTGGAATGTTTCAACTCTGGAAATCAGCATCGTGCCATCCACCGCGGTATTCTATTCTCATTGAATATCACGAACAAATAAAGCTTTAAGTATTTAAATGTTATGGCTTCATTTTCGAGGACCTATCTTACGAGAAGGATATGCTACTACCAACATATTTGCACAGACTCCTCTACATTCCAGACGTCCAATTTCTCCTAGGAGAGAAATGTAGGTTATAGGATGCTGCTCAGGCCCAGAATGTAGGTTATAGGATGCTGCTCAGGCCCAGAATGTAGGTTATAGGATGCTGCTCAGGCCCAGAATGTTGGTGTTATTACAAATATAGTGCTCGATGTGCACATAGGTCATGTTAATCATGACACGTAGTATGATAGTATAATATGACCATCACTTAGACGTGTTGTACACCTGTCTCTTTTCTTTGAGTTATTTATCAAAATTTCTAGATGATAACACATCCACTTTTGTAAACAAAATTCCGAGGAAGCACATGGAAGATTATCCGGTTACAGAAGCTGGTCATTAAAATTATTTGTGGGCTATCTTATAATGCCTCATTTAATCAAATTGACTTATGCCAAAGTAGTTTAGTCGCTTTTTTTAACAATAAGGGACTGCGTAAGCTCATCTTACGGTGAATGCATTTTTAAAGGTTTATTTAACAGTAAAACTTATAACTTTTGTATAAGTATATAAGTATACATAACGTATATAACTTGACAATTAATTGTTCAAGGTCGACCATACTTTTCTTACTGTACTCAGTAATTTGAACTTTTAAAGTGAATTACTTTATAAGTTATTGCTGTAAAACCGATTAGACAGATTTTAGATATATTTTAGAAAGTTCTTTATCAGCCATTGCCTGGAATCAAAACTTTCTCAGTATTAAAAGAGCTCTAGTATCCTGGTACCCTAGTTATTTCAACGACAGGGTCTCTTTGAATAATTTCTTTTCGTGATCATATTCTATAATAATACACACGATTAAGACGACTAAGAAAGATTATTCTAGGGACAATAAATAACATCTTCCATAACTTGTCTAATTTAAATTCAAATTCATGATGTTTTATTGGAAGCCATTGGATTTGCTATTAACACCGCTGGCTCCGAATCCAATCAATTTCCGTAGTTACCGCTCGAACAGAAACGTTGGCCTGTACCCATAACCTGGATATATACTGAGGTTCCCACGTGCGGCCGCACATCTCCGCAGGCATTAGCATAATGCTATTAATGCCGTCATGAGCAATTTGCCAGAGCTGTCATAAAATCAGGATAACTTCTCCGAACAGACGCAGACGTGAGGTTCTTGGGTTTCGCAGATAAATCGCAGCGTTGGCGAAGGGATGTCTGAACCACGGTAACTATTATTTTCTCAGTGGGGCATTTTCAAAAACTTTAACAGTTGAGATTCAAGGCAGTTTACCATTGGACCAGTTATTATTAAAAAGCCCTATGACGAGAACAATAACGAAGCACAGAAGGATACATACAAAATACGAGACAAATAATAAGAGCAACTTTGAAGTGGATTGTATAAGTAAATTAGCAGTAATCTTAAAGAATCATACTGGGAAAGAAATATCTGTGCATAAAAGTAGTTAGTAGAGGTTGTTTTGGGGCTTTTATCGTTGCTTTGTGTTGTACCAGTATATGATCAGTTTGAATAAACTTTCAGAGTTGGAATCTGTTTAATATAGTTTCAACTAATTTTTTCATTGGCATATTTAAGACTGTATCGAATTTACTTTTCTAAAAGTACATTTTCAAAGACAATTGTTATTCCTTTATATTTTGGTACCGAACGTTGACTACTTCCTCTCTATGGCATTATTGGGTGCACTTGTATTTTTGAATCATATTCGATATTTTTTTACAATATTCTCTGAAAACTGTTTTCTTTCACAATAAATACTAAATTGTAACTATACATACTCCCCAGCAGGGTTCACTTCTGGTTGGGTTGTACACCTTTCAGTTGAACCTAAAATGTTTGCAGCAAAAATTGACGTTTCACTTTTATCTGAGCAAAGCTACATAGTTTCAGGAGCGGCACACCACTAACTACAAATGAAGAGATATTGGGGTACAAGGGTTCATCGATAGGTAGGTGTGCTGCGGATGACTGTTGGAGTGGGCGGAGCTTATTGGCTAGACTAAAATAGGGAGTGCTGTCCCATACCTGCTTTGACTGGAAGGGGCCCGAACAGATTTATAATGCTCAATATCCTTCCCATGGGATTTTGACAATATACTGCACCTGCCTACAACTATAGTCCTCCTGAATATCCTGTCATACAAGAAGCAAGAGCAAAGGTCAGTATAGAACTAAATGCAATGAGACATTTTTCAGCTTCTTGTCCTAAATGAAAAACGGTATGCATACAAAATTATTTGAACATATTTTATATCGTTTCCAAACCCCTAAAAATATCTTGGAGCTAGAATCTACTCAAAGAACGGTTAAACTTACACAAAAAGAATAACGTGTCTACAACAGGGGTGAAAATATATAACGGCTATTCTTTTGAGATGGACATTATACAATGCAAAAATAATAAAGAAAACGTTAATTAAATAATACAGCGCCAAACACTTCGTCCTCTTATCTCAGTGAAAGAGAACTTAGAACATCGTCTACAATTTCTTGTGCCGCATTGCCCAATCTGTCAAGTCAAACAGATGTGTGTTGCAAGGCTAGATGACATGTCCATGGTACTGGGTGCGGTGTTGATGTCAAGAGAGGTGCAGTTTATTGTGGTGCTAATTGTGAATACAACGGCGGAACCTTTGATGTGACCGTTACTCGGCTGCGATACTCAGAATACTCGTGGTTTAGCATAACACAGGATTGCAGAGTGTACATTTCAATAAGTACGTTAGGCATGTGTCGAAATGCAATGGGAAAGGTTGATGAGATACGTGATGTATGATACATGATGTACATTGATCGAAATCAACGACAACGCAAACGTACGTAGAGGTTAGTATATATGGTCAATTCATATAATTGCTACTGTCGCGACAATGTATGTGAGTCGGACTGCGTTGTCAGTCTCGTCTGATCGCAATCTTAGGGTTACTAGACATACGTATAAAATAAGATTTAATTATTAACTGGGTGACCGAAGAGGGTTGCTAATCTGTGTCTTAAATTTCGTCGGAATCATACAAATTAACGACGTTTTCAATATACGTATAAGAAAATTAGCTAATGACCCCTCACTGGAACAGTTATTATAGAGCTGCTCTTGTTTAGCAGTTCAATCAGTTTAAAACTCGCCTATTAGACCATCGCTTTGAGAAATTACTTATATTACATCAGCATTTTGGCGCTGCAAGAAGAATTATTTAACTCCTTTTACTGTACTCCGTACCTAAAACCATACGAACCTTAAGAAAAATACGGATTGTCATATCATATTTTTGTTCAGGTTGTGGAAATGTCGACAAACCGAGTTCTATTTACATCCACTCTGCATTTGATCATAAAATTACTCGTATACTAACTTTATTACATGTAATTCATCCTAAGGTTATATATATTTTGTACGAGATTTTACATAACAGTTTCACGCTGTCTTTTTAGTACTTAAAATATATAGTCCTGAAGAAAAATCGAAAAATATCTTAATTAGTAATGATCTATAACTTCCTGAGTGATTTGCATGCAAATTCCATAATGATTTTTATTTAAAAGAACTCGGTCGTGATAGCTTAATTACTTTTGACAGTAAACTGAGCATTGGAATACTTTCCGTATTTATTTATGGTTCATCTTCTTTTCGTGTAGTATTATCGCTTAAAAGAACCATTTATAGTGTTACCATATAACATATTTCCTTTATATTTTATGAATGGCCGGCTGTAGTGAAAATACTTCGAGTTTAACCCTATTCTAATGGGGTACAAATCTCACAATGTGAAATAAAAATACATTAACACTCTTAATTTTGGCCGTAGAATTATCTAAGATCATTCATTTCAAATATTGCATACCAATACGCAAACTGATGCTACTGATTTTTCTTATAAAACAAATCTAAAAGTTGGAATTAACGTCTTTGATTTTTTACTGAATTCCTTATCAATATTTCGAATAAATTCAGAGTGGTTTCACTGCGTATTAAGTATAACCATCAAAAGTATACGTTTTCCGTGATTCTCTGTCTAAATATAAAAAGGTCAAACAATGCCAATTTCGGGTTAAACATTGTTTTACGGGTAGACTATAGCCGGTTCAAAAGCCAAGTGCAATTTTGTTACCTCTGAACTCACAATCTCTGGAAGGGATGGCCACGGACGCTGAAAACCTAGTTTTCTTAGTTTCTTTAAGTGCCCATAACGGAAATGTCAAAGAAACTCTCCCACTCTTAGGAGAATTATTAGATCACTGACTGTACAGAGAGCCTCAGGATATCACGTCTTGTTCCATGGCCTATCAGTTATCCAAGAACCATTAAAAGTACTTAAAATCAATCAGCTGTTTGGCCACACATGACATAAGCTGTAATCATCGTATCGCCGCACGCCATCGATATTCCTGATCGACGGCGATTATATGCTAATCGATTGTGCAAACCTTTCACGGTATGAGAGGTGGTTTATAGGGAATGTCGCAGTGGTTTCACTTAACTGATTAAAGAGAGATTCTCGCTTGTGGAGAGGGTTGAAGAATTAAGCATACGGTATATGGAAGTCCGTTTCGCCATTTCATCGTTGAGGCAAAGTAATTGTTAAAATATCGAAGTGATATCACTTAACTGATTAAATAGTTATTCCCGGTTGTGGAGAGGGTTGAAGAATTAAAGATACGGTATATGGAAGTCCGTTTCGCCATTTCATCGTTGAGTCAAAGTAATTGTTAAAATATCGAAGTGATATCAATTAACTGATTAAATAGTTATTCCCGGTTGTGGAGAGGGTTGAAGAATTAAACATACGGTATATGGAAGTCAAAATCAAAATAAAAATTCTTTATTGTGTAGTGTGACAATTTTTACAATAATTGTATTACACTCGTCAGAAAAATATGGTTTAAGTTACATATCTAAATAAAACAATATTTCTCAAACTTTTCACAATTTCTGTAGCCACTTTTAAATTACTAATCGGAAAAAAACTCACCAACCGAGTAAAAAGCTGTCTGTATGAGATAGTTATATAATAATTTTTTGAATTTTGTAGGATTATTTTCCATTGTAATATTTTGCGGTAGCCTGTTATATAATTTTGGCCACATACTCTGGGGAAGTGAGGCACTAAGCTGAAGTCGGTGGGGAACTTGCCTATGTTGAGCGCTGGATATTGTATTGTAATTGTGGACGTCCGAACCAATTTGGATGGAACCGTATTTGAATTTGTAGTGCACAAGCATTTCGTAAATGTATAGAGAGGGGAGGGTCAAAATTCTATACGGCTGAAAAAATGTTTTACATGGCGCTCTCCTACGTACGCCGGCTATTATATGGACGGCTCTTTTTTGCAAATAAAATACTCGTAGAAACTCCCTACGTGATGCTGAGCCTCACAATATTATACTATACCGCAGCCTTGACTCGATCAGGGAGGTGTAGATTAGTCGTAAAAGAAAATAATCTTGATATTGAGAATATCTGCTTAGTAAAAACATTTGTGATGATAATTTTGAGCATAGCATGTCTATGTGCTTTTTCCAAGTAAATTTACTATCAAAAATTAATCCCAATTACTTACAATCTGATTCTAAAGGCAATTCGAATTTCATTCATAACGATCAGTGGATCGATTTCTGAGCTAAAATAATTTGAAAAAGAAATACTTTTGGTTTTTGAGGGATTAACATGTAAATTATTTCGATTTAAGTATTAATATAACTTTGTTATTTGTAAGAAGCAGTTTATCTCTATATGCTCTAATGATTTAGCTTGGAAGATTAAGGCGATATCGTCCGCGTACATCGTAATATGTAACTCTGGAAAATTTATTGTTAAACTGTTTGTAGATATAATAAAAAATATCGGCCCCAAAACGGAGCCTTGGGGAATACCAAAATTTAATTCCAATTTATTAGAATTTATATTTTTAACTTGAACACTTTGTGTTCTATTTCCGTTTCGCCATTTCGTCGTTGAGGCAAAGTAATTGTAAAAATATCAAAGTGATATCACTTAACTGATTAAATATTTATTCTCGGTTGTAGAGAGGGTTGAAGAATTAAACACATGAAAGTTAGTTTTGTCTTGTCTCATTCATGAGGCCAAGTATTTGTTGAAATGTTATTTTTTTCTGGAGAGGTCGTTTCCCCTTTAAACTATTTTCTACTCGTCCTCGTGGGCGACGAGGATCTTGTCAAAAATAATAAGGGAGAGAGTCGTTACAGTACAAGGTCAATGGTACTGATAAAAAGTGTAATGTTCATAGGCAGGATTTGAACCTGCGCTTTCTTTAATTTAGGCCCAAAGTCAGAGGTCTTAGACCGCTCTGCCATCGGCTCTCCCTACCATAGCTTCCATGTAGCTTTATTTTAAACTGATTTTCTATTTTAGAATTTGATGTTCAACATAAATAGTAAATACTTAACGAAATAATTTGTGAGAATGATGAGTCTGTTACCTTTCAATATTAGGCAATACTTAGCATTCACCAGCAATATACTCAACGCCCTAAATCAAATCCTGAATAAGCAACTGCGGTGTAATAAGATTAGAATCCCAACATTGTAATAATGTTTTATTTCGTTATTTCCTACTTTAAATTGGATAACGATATTCAGTGGTGATTCCAAACAGTTTAAGAAAATCCTCATTGTAAATCTCAAGACTATTTTATATAAGGCATTCTTTTCTTACAGGAAATATCAATAACGAACTCGGATTTAACAAGAGAAGGTGTCGGATCTAATTTATCCGGCGGTGGCCAGTCCACTCATGTTCTGGCGGGCGGCACATTCTCTGGGCGGACAAGGGAATCTACTCTGCAGTCGCGCGGGTCTAGCTGAGAGACCGCCCGCCCGACCGGCGAGTGATCTGGAAGTGGAGAAATATTTGGTCACTAACTTTAATGAGTTTTTGTAAGGTTTGTACTATCGTAATTATGATCAAACACAACCGTTTAATTTATCATGAGAGTCTAATACAGTATCAAATCTTCACCCATGTGTAAAATCAAGTGTTGTGATCAATGTTTTGTGCACCAAAACGATAAGATAGTTGTTTCTTAAGGCTATCTAGATCTGATTTCATTCCGTCGTGCATGCCCTAGAGAAAGATTGACGTTATATGACCATTTATTAAATCAAACGTATTATAATTGATTTAATTTATAGTTTGTTACTCATACTTTTACAGTGCATATTAGAGTAATGCGTACTGTGTTTTTATGCATGCATAAGTTAATATACAACTCAAAATTTATGTAAGCTAATTTACGATTAGAGTTAAAGGTAGTTTTGAACATTCACTAGTTAGTAATCCTTTATACATTTTCGACTCGATTATCAGCCTGACTAATTCTGCTATAATATATACAGGTTAGTGTTTTTATGTCTTTCTATTTTAAAATGAAACCACTAGGAGTACAACTAGTTAAACAGTTTTCAAATAGCAACCTTCCTTTTTTATATATTAAGGGAAAGGGAATAAAAATTATACATTTTGGCATATTTATTTGTCTTGTTCAAACATCGTAAAAGGCAAAATATAAATTTAAATTTATCTGTGTTGCCAGAATATTTGAGATTTTTTTAAATGAAGAATTATTGATTTCCAGAGAATACATACAGTTGGTTTAAGTTTTTTAGGTTATCAACTCTTATGGAAGGTTTGTTCCTATTTCTTTCTTTAGAGTAGAAGTAAAGCTGAGCATTTATTGCTGACGGTTTACCTTTTCCCTAATGTTTTAGTAGGACTTCCACATTTTTTTATTCATCAATCAGAATTGTTCAATATCTAGAACAATTACACATAAAGATTTCAATTTTTGGGTAAAATATTTTTTTATATTTTCAGTAATATTTCACAAAAATACAGTAGGTAAGCATAACAATTAAAAAACTTTTAGTTTTTTAGAGCAATGCTTAGAATTCGGATGTGCCAAAAACCTTACTAATTGATCTATAAACATTCAAGTCTTTTTTCATAATAATGTCTTTCTAAAAGTAAAAATTTGAATGGAATTTATGTCTCAGTACGTGCTACCAGTACATCATCATCACCCGACACAGCCTTAAAAACGTAGTTAAGGATTGTTCGGACAAAAGCCACAGTTTTAGCGGAAGATGGGCCTCCTCAAACCCACTCAGCAGTCAAGGATTTCCTCAGTCTCAGTAATTATTCAAAACCTTGGACAATGGAGACGAAAAAGCCAATTTAGAGTCAGCTCCGCGGTTCATCAACATGAGCACGACCTCGAGGTATTCTTCATTTTTAAATGAGCAATTACAAACTTTCCTTTCCTTAAGAGCTGAAAACAGACACAAGAAGGAGGTTGTTGAGTCATTACCGAACTAATATGGCAATAATAAGTTTCGAATTTTTAATTTACCTGGTTTCATTACAAAACATACCTATTAATGTCACTGCCACAGACGAAATTAGAGTTTTCAAATCATAGGCAGGGCATTTTCAAGTAATTATTTGTCGTTTTTAAATAACAGTTAAATTCAGGAAACATATTAAAAACGTTAGGACAATCAGAAAAATTTGCTTTTGAAAACATATTTCATTTTTTTTTATCTGTGTTTTACTTTAATTGCTTTAAGAGTTAGTAACGTATAAGAGAATATTTAAAAATTTGCAAATTGAAACAAATTTTTCAAACTTATTATTGAATGTTTTTTACAATAAAATAGATTTATATTTTTGTGTGGAAATTAATATTAATACACAGATAATGATTACATCTCGGATTTTGGCTCAAGGGTCTTTGTATAAATTCATTCCATCTCAGGCTTTTTTATTTATTTAGACTGCTACTTAGAAACAGTGCTGTAAATTAGAAACACTCCAAATTTAGAACTTTCCTGTAAGTTAGAAACACTACAAATGTTTTATATTAAATCAAATCCATAAAAATATATATTTCATGAATAACTGACAATCATTATAAATGCTTTTTCTGTGTATTTTTACACTAATTTCTCAAAATATACGTAGACAAATATTTATTAAGAAATCGTCCAAACAAAGCACTGTGAGGGAATAAAAGGAACTGGTAACACAGTTGCTCGTGAAAAAATGAGATTTGTAGACCACCTCTTTAAAATAAAATTAATTAAGTTACCACCCCGAATGAATAATCAATCAATAATGGTGAACAAGATATAAATACCAACTCATAATAGCTATACAGACTGCTATTATCTTACCATATCAAAATAGAAAAGAAATCGTTTACCACTTTGAAAATATGGCGGGTGATATATAGACGGTTTTAACTTTGAAGACTAAAGAAGATTGCAAATGTTTCTTTATCAGCGGTAATATAATCAATGGCTGACAGCCGCTCGCCGATGAGACGCAGCTGATCTCGCGGACCGGTCTTTGATCTTGCGGCGGAGTACTGGCATGGGATCTCTACGTGCGGTGATCAGGAATATGCCAGAAAGAGAGCGGCACTTATTCCAAGTGATCAAATAGGGTTTCCCACTTCGTGATACGTCACTAGAAAGAAAGTAAGTATATTAGGTCCAAACCGAACAGCTTGCCTTACTTCTATGCGTTTCCTACAATTCCTAAAACATCATTAATAATCTCAGCAAAATTCCTTGGTTTATTTTAGACAAATCAATTCTAGAAAAAAATTGCTCGCTTTTTATATATTCATAATTGGACTCCTTGAAATCTCACTTTTGCACATTCATAATTTATTTATTTATTTTATTATTTTTTTAATAATTGATGTAATTTAATTTATATGTCACCTCTAGTACAATACGGATAATGCTATTCTACATAGAGATTGAAGTGACTCTCCCTGTTCACCCTATATTATTGTGTAAGGTAAATTGGGCTACATTTTGGAAGTGTGTATATATTGTTAGGATTAAACGCATTTAAACTTTTATTGGTGATTTGTTTGGTCAAAGTAAAGAACTCCATATGTAGCGTAAACGGTGGGGAGTTATTATATGTTTTAAATATATCTGAATATCTATGGCATGTATTACTGAACTTGCAGGTGTTCTCACAAATCTTATACAGCGCAGCGAGGAGTTAACCCCGTTACTAATATCTGGACTAGTAATTAAGCCCTATAAATGTTAACAAACTCCTAAGGAAATCAAGTCGACCCGAGCAAAGTCTTGTTGGTTATCAAAGGAAGTAATCTGACTAAACCAACTTTAACTTTAGACTAGACACGACACCAGCTGAAATAATCGAATAAGACAACACCATCGATACACCAGATGGAGGTGTGACTGAGATGGTAAACTGTAACCAATAAGCTGTAGACTAGGCACGACACCAGCCGAAATAATCTAATAAGACAACACCATCGATACACCAGATGGAGGTGTGACTGAGATGGTAAACTGTAACCAATAAGCTGTAGACTAGACACGAAACCAACCGAAATAATCTAATAAGACAACACCATCGATACATAAGATGGAGGTGTGACTGAGATGCTCAACTGAACACCAATCAGCTGTAGGCTTTATATGATACTAGCTGGAATAATCGAGTCAAACAACACCATCGATACACCAGACCTAGGCGTGACTGAGGTCGATCAACTGTAAACCGTTATTTAGAGGTTCGATGCTGGGAAATAGAACGTAACTGATGTAAAGCGTCCACATGTATGTTTTTATTAAAACAGGTAACACTCCTCCTGAACGATCTTCAGTTCGCTGTACGAACATTCGTTGTTATCGCTGTCTTCACTTCAGAATGAACGTCATAATTTTGACTAAGTTGATTATCTTGATTAAAGTTGTGAATAATGAACATCGATAATAGACTTGCATAATATTACTTGAGCGTGATATTTTTAATATTTCTGAGCGTATACATCTTTGAATTACTAAGATTTTATAAATATAATAGTGTGCAGTTCAAATAAAAATCAAATGGTAATCAGTTCTTCGCCCCAACATCACAAGAAACCAGATATTACACTACTCTACTCATCTGCTTAAATTGCGTAAACTGAGAGTATATTACTCTAGATTAAAACTTCGCAATAAACTGCAAGAATCTTAAAAAGGTAATTTTTAAACAATCACTTAAAAAAATTCTTACACTGCTAACTCGTAAATAGAGTATAAGATTCTGTTGAAGTAGTTGATATTTTACATTTCTATTTCTTATATGTATTAGATATGTCTTTCTATTTGTAAGTTATACTAGACTACATGTTTAGAATTGACAGTCGATTCACATGTTTATGTTAGGTCTGCTAAAAGAAATAATTAAAACACGATGTGAATTTTATATTGAAAAAAATACACTATTTCGTCGCATTACTGGGGTATCATGCTCCATTCATCTCTCTCTCATCTTATCTGCATGGCTAGTAAGACTGGTTATTCTATTTCTGGGTTTACGTGCGAAGGCTCTTGATTTTACGTCAAACTTCATAGAAAATTAGTGTTGTAGCCAAATATCAGAAAACAGCAAAAAGATTATTCCACTTTCTGTAACTAATCGGAATCCGATGATCTATATTTAATCACTACAAATAGTGTAGTGTAGTGAAGAATAAAAAACTCTACAAACATTTATACAATTCTTTCTACCTAGCAAAAGTGTAAGTAACTAAACCTAAACGTATAAATTTAGAAACGTGTGATTTATATGAACAACCCTAGACAAACAACAAAGGGACGTGTTTTTGGAGAAAGTTTTCATGAGCAAAAAGTAGATTTTAACCTTGGAATACACATAATAGGCTACATCATGTAAGCATGGAACTGATTACCCATGGAAAGCAGTCATAAGTTTGCGTTGGAAAACTTTCAGAGGCTAGTGATAGAAACCATTTGGTGAAAAGTGTAGAGATATACTATTTATGGAGTAATTACGGTGCGGCATACTACAATTGGCTGGCAATTTGGCTAGCTCGGTTTAATGTTCTGTAGAAAGATCTTAAAATGTGTGTAACAATTAAAGTTCATCTTTATTACAAGTTTTCTTAGGGAAGTATTTACACAATCTCAAGCTTATCCATGCAACATTAAAAGAATACCAAGTAAGGTATGCTAGACTGACATGAAGTGAGCATGCCAGAAGAATTATCTAACTATCGTAAGATACGTTTTCACATCCTGGATGGGACGGGTACACGAAATATCAATAAACCTAAACGAAGTTGAGGTTAACAAAGAGGAAGTGTCAAACCTAATTTATCTCGGCGGTGGCGAGACCAGTCCTCTAGTGGCGGCACATTCTCTGGGCGGACACGGGAAACTACTCCGGAGTCGCGGGTCGTGGAGAGGGACCGCCCGTCCGCCAGTCTTGGAGCTGCCTCCGGGAGAGTCGGTCCGCAGTGTGCGCGAGAATTCGCGGAAATGTTCCGCGAGATATTTGAATTCGCGTATTTTATAATCTGCTAAAATTGATAAAGTTACATCCGACCATGAACAGCCGTTACAGCAAGAACAGATCTTTGTGTTGTGATTCCAATGTTGTGCAGTGATTTTGGATATTTTGATCAACATGTGGAGAGTTCTTTTCTTACTCATCCTTCTCTGGATAACCCCAGGGCTGGTTCCTTTACGAATGCGGTACAAGAAATTCAACGGAACCTGGATGTGAGTAATTTCTCTAAACCTTAGATTGTTTTTGGTTTTGTATTTTATTGATCCTATTATCAGTCTTTATTTGAAGAAGAATTAAAAGTTGGGTTGTCATATCAAGCATTTACCGTAAACTTTCGTAATGTTTCTTTTTTGAGAAAAACACTTTTTTAAATCTCAGTTTATTTGGTTTTGTGTCAATTTAAAGGAGAGCTAACTTTCGCACGACTTTAAAGAGCCAGCAGACTAGCGTCTCAGTAACACATTTGTTAGTACTGTCCGTTATATACGGTATAAACTCCTCTCTTCATACTGATCCTAACACAGGACTGCGGCCAGCGGGTGTTAACAGAACAATTAGGAATTGAATCAACAACATGGAAAATTAATAAATTGAACCATCAATAGGATAGTAAAAAATAAATTGCTAACTAAGCTGCAATAAACGAACCAAAAATAGAAAGAGATTAACAAGATACTCTCCAATACTGTAAGTTTACACGGATGCCGTGTTATGAGAGCCGTAATGCACGAAGTTAAAAGTGAAGTAGCAGCAGTAAATGTCGAGAATGAGCGTCATGGTGTGTACATTAGTTTTTAAGACAGTAATATGTTCAAATGCTATCTGTTAACTATTCAATCTACTTTCCAGTACTTTTCTGGTTTCTCTATTTTAGTTACTCAAAGATAAATGTAGTTTGAGTAGATCATGGTTAAGCGGTCCTAAACACACGTTGTGTTAATTATCAAAACCAGATTTTACACATAATAGAACTAAGAAAGCGTCTAATTATTGGATTGCCTAGAGTTCTAGCTCGGAAAATTTTATCACAATTCTCGGGACAGTCTCAACTGAATATTTTTAGGGAGCGGAAATCTCGGGCCCTACTCGAGATTCGAACACGGAACCGATTACTCAACTATCAGGGATAGTTTAAAATCTTTTTAAACCGCTTACTAACTTTTCCATTCCGCTATATAGCTGACCGCGTGAAGACTGTCAAGATAAATGTAATATGCGTTTCTATTACAATACCCTAGCAGAAACCCACACAGCACTTGGTAGGTTTATACCTACCATTGTGTTTTAGTGTAATTTTTAGTTCAGATTATTTATCATCACATTTAGTTTGATGTGTTTTACATTGTCTCTTAGGTATCGGTTATCTCGTTTAAGGTTTGTTTTATTTATTGTGCTGCTATAATAATATTGGTTTCTTCTTTCTATTGTTGCATTATTCATAAAAATATTCCATCTGGTTTCATCAGATAGTGTTATATAAATTGTAGTTGCATTAAAACCACAATAATTGTTGATCACTCCTATAATGTGTGTACTTAGAGCGAATCGATCAAGCTGAGCCGCCTTTTTTCTGGTCACTCTGACACAGCATGCCACTGACTATATCAATAGTGATGTGTTACATAACAAAGGTTTTGGGGGTTTCTTAAAACGTTGTTACAATTCAGTCGGAGATAGGTTAACATCACTACAATATATAACTATGAATGAGATGCCTTCATGACTGTAAGTTCTGATGTACTAATAAATTTGTGTGGTGATTTCTTAATACGTTTCGTAGATAGAATAGAGAAATACTAACAATCCAGTTAGAAATAATTATATATGTGAAAATATCAAATTTAAATAAAATATACTAAAATATTACCTGATAAATCAATATTTTAATCAAACTTGTTGGCATTGTTTTAATTATATCTTTGATAATATGTTTCTACAATACTAAAAACGTAATTTTCTAATAAAACTCGGTGTTTTAAAAAGTTAAGTTTTTATAATTAGCTATGAATAAATAAGAGATTTCGAGAGAGCAACTCAATTAAAATTATAACACTTGATTTAGTTTTGATAATTAGGAATATTTTATGAGACAAGTCAGAATTAAGTAAAGGAAACTTAGAGACGTATGAATAATTTTAAACTGTCGTATTTTATCCCAATAAATTTTATAATAACTATTTAATCAACTGTAATAATGTTTACTAATGTTAATGTTGTTTACTGTAAATGTTTTGAAAAGTCTTCAAAATTTCGAAAGGGAGAAAAACTCACATAAAATATTTTTACAACGCAGTTATTGAAATATCAGATATTAGATTTTGTTTATATAGCTTAAGTTTTCGGTAATAATGAACACATACATTTTTAATATGAGTAAAGACTGTTAGTACAATTAGACCTCTTTTAGTAGCGTAAAATAATTAACAAGCTGAGGCAATAAAGAGAGAAACCCCAATTAGTCACCTGTGTCAACTAATTAAGACGCCTTTGTGTGGGTTCGAGACACGAGTAGAGTAAGCTTTTAAACAATCAATTTTCACGTTTTTCTATTAAGATTTTATTTAATATTTTATTATATTTATGAAATATTATCCTTTACTGCCAACAAGCAAGCGTAAGTTCAATAATTAAAGCAGTCTCCGAGAAATTTTCATACATTTTATCAGAAAGAAAGATTTTCTATACAGTGCACACGGATTACCATAAATCTGGATTTAAAAATAAGAAAGTCCTAAAACAACATTTTAACAATGCTCTTCTTGGGAAGATTGAAGATAAACCTTGTTTAAAGAACTACATCCACTTGCCATACTACTCTCGTTACTGTCCTAATTCAATTTTAGTTTGCCGTATATACAAATCGATATGGTTTCCATATCAACAAACTTTCATCGGCTAACATTTCTGTCAATAATACGCAAGCATAATATTCCTATATACCGTACGTTGACTGATGAAATTAAGATCTTTATAATACTATTGAAGTTTATGCCCCCATTTAATATCGTTTATAACGACCTTCCGGGACTTTTACGACATCAACTTTAGTTGTTTTTAATATCCTTGAAACAACCTTTACGCGCTTCTTGTCTAAAAACTGACGGAGAACAACACACTGACATGCATTGGATGTTTCTTCATTAAAACTAATTAACATGTAATTGGAACGTGCGGTGTGAACGTATTTTTGTGAGAGTATAACTAGGATTCAATGCAGTACTTAAAGGGAGTTTACAATTATTGTGTACAAATCTATGGGTCACTCTTTAATTGTAAGTTCTGAGGCAAGGTTTGATTATCCTCAGAGTAAACTAAGAACTCAGGCTGTTTACGTCCTACATGGCTTACAAAGCCCTATCACACAAGGTATACAAAAACATGGGTGTCTTTAATAGTATTTTAGTATTTTAGGTGTACTTTTGCAATGTAGGTTGTTATTTAAAATTTGACTTTTCGCGTTTTTTAATTTATAAATATTTTATGATTTTTTAAATCAGAATATGTGGTAAAAAGTTACGCCACTCTACGAGTATATTTCCTTATAGAGTATGTAATAAATATCATACCAAAAATGGGTGTGCCTAGCAAGGGGGTTGACAGCATGATTAAAAACTAAATAAAAGACATTTTATCATACCTTGTTAAAAAGGATAAATATAATATTCGCCAGTTATTTTGCGCCTAAATGCTCAAGGTACTTTAAAGTAAGGGATCAGATGACATATGTTCCCATTTGAAAATGTTCAAAAATCATCTCCTACCCACTAAAAGTTGCCCTTTTGAACAAGATAACTTTTCCGGGTAAAACGTAATTTTAATGAATTCTCTGAGGTCAAAATGGGGCTGTTGAAACGAATTATGCAGCTCGGTTTGTTTAGCTGCTATACATACTACACGGATGGTCTGTAACAACCGTGTGAGTGAGTGTGTGTATGTGTACGAGTATATACAAGGTGTTTGAAAAGTCTGGGTACGTCTTAATATTTTACAAACCATAGCAGATAACATCTATAAACTTTGTACAGTGTCATATGGCTATGTAAACTATTTTTCCTTGCTATTACCATGACATGCCAACCATGGGGGGACGGCCCACAGAGGAAAACATGGAAATCTTAAATTAAAGCATGGGTCGAGTGATACCTCATTTGAAAGAGCTCACTTAGTAAAGTTGAATGCCGCAAACAGCATCTAAAAAGGTTTATCCAATCAGAAATGGCGGGTTGTTTTAGGTACACATTGTGAAGTACATTATACGCTGCCATTTCTGACTGGATCGTCGTATTCTGATGCGGTAGGCGGCGTTTCACTCTACTAACCGATGTGTTTTCACTGACTTTTTTAACTAGCAAATTATGTCATAAATTTATAACACAATAAATAAAACTAAAATGAATTCGTCGTCTTTATGTTTATGAATTAACATAGTTACACACTAGCAATGCTATTTTATTCACTATGTGAAAATACAATCTTAGAACAAAGTGTCATATATATGTATTTAGCTCAACCTCTTCCTGAAAATACTATATATATATATATATATATATATATATATATATATATATATATATATATATATTTGTATATAATATACATGATTCTACATACTCCAGACATAAAAATAAGGCTTCTTCTATTGTACATACTAACGATATACAGACAAATTATTGAGATAGCGTGCCTTATATTATGAGGGCTTTGGAGGGCTTCTGTATAAAAAAATGACACGCAAAAATGACATTTTAACTTTTATAGTGAGTTTTACAGGTTTATCTCAAAGGAACGAAAAATACTAATCTTATTTATAAAAAGTATAATTATTAACGCTTCGTCTATAACTTATTTATGGCAAAAATTAAAAATATTCTGAAATGTTTAATTTGTAATATACGTACGATACACATATACATTTTGTAAGAAAAGCATATAAGTCAAGTTCCAAATCCTGCCTTGTTAGTTGTATCGACAATTCACGTTTGAAGTCCGAGCCGTATGTTCCTTCCATTCATCCAAACAATAAAGCTAATCCCACATAATCTCCAAAACCTTCCAAATGTTCTTCCAAAAATATATGAACTATAATAGTTTAACCCTTAAATAGCTGACTTTATTTGTTTCTACCATTACATTTTTAAGATAATATTTAAATATTCTGTATTCAGCGTTGGACGGCATCAAATTTCAAAGTTTACGTTGTTAAAACAATTTATTTTGATCTTTGTAATATAAGTACCGTATATCCTAGAATTGTGTTACATGGAATCACATACACTCAGCATGTAACCTTAAGTTTCAGTTTATTATTTTTAAGTAAGTAAGCTTTAAAATTATTATACGTTTAATCTATTTATCCCTGTTTTATAAGCATTGTTTCAGTACTGATTGACATCAGTCCTCAACCCTCAAGTTCACATTTAGCAAAAAGCCTAACTACGGTTCTATAACTATATTCTATTCGGTAGTCCAGCAAAAGTCTCATCCAAAAACTGTAACTTTCTCCTTCTTTTCGTGCTAACAATAAAAATGCACATTCTCTCTAAAAAATATAATAACAAGACTACTTTATACTCAGTTGCATAAAATACCAAAGCATGTTATGCGAATTAATGGTAGGTAGGAAATAATTGCAACAAAAAGCTATGTAAGGGAGATCAAAGATCCAAAGTTAGGTCAAGGATAACGAGCTTGGCACCGGGCAGGTTCCTCGATTCCACCATGCCACGCCTTTCAGTAGCCGTGTTGCTCTTTGTCTGATCCACTGACAAACCAGAAGTTTGGTGTCACAGCCACTGCGTTACAGTTCTAATTAGAGTTTTTGTTTCCGTAGCTATATTATTAGCAAATAAGATTACTTCTGAATAGCCTGGTAGTCATCTCGCACCCTACAACCACGAGCGCAGAGGATTGGGATCAGCCCGGCAACTGCTGTTTCCGTCTCGTGTTATTAAGTAATATCTAAGACTCATGAGTAAGCAATGATCCGTCAACATTCCAGTGTATTATACATTGTTTTGTATAATTTTTTCGTCGCTGCCTACAAGCGTCTTTTTTATCAGTCGAATGTAAAGAAAATTAAACTGGGAAGAGTTATCTCACTAGATTTTATCTTCGCTGCGTAATTTTCAAAACTGTTAAGTGTAAAAATACCTAAGACCATCTACAACCAAGATCGAATGGAATGTTCATAGCTGACAGGCACAACTTACTTAGGCAAATGGGGGTTCGTACTTAAGAAGAGCTTCAGCGACTATGGACAATTGAAGCGTTGAGTTCGATTGAGAGAGAAAAACAAACAGGAGGGTGAGTGGGATTATAACTGGCCTCAAAACAGATCACGAGGCTGTCAGAAATATCTGAGATATTGTACTCTATGGTACTCTCGTCATGATTTCATCTTACGATCTAGAAGTAGCTGAAGATTATAGACTCTGCGTTGTCGTCCGGTGGCTTTCAGAATATTCCATTGACGCAACCGTCTCCCAGAAGCACCTCATCATAGATGTAACCAGTGTTGAGTTAAGGATTTATTCTCATCTATTCATTGTCAGTAATAGTTTATATAACTATCCTTGGTTGATGGTCTTTTGTCAAATTACGATAATTCTCCAATAAACGCTTGGGGCAAAAGACAAGGGGACTGGATTTAGTCGGTTTCCAGACAGTATCACGTCGGCTTAGGAGTACAGTATAGCATTATAACAGTATAGCATATATATATATATATATATATATATATATATATATATATATATATATATATATTCCGTATAACATGTAACATAAAAAGATGGGGATAAGCTGTAGAAAGAATGTTTAGAGTAATATACAAAGAGAAATTCCGATAGTTCGATGTGGAACCAATTAAGTCCGTTTGTTGTAACAGCCAATCAGTTTGTATGTAAAACTTGTATCCGTGATTTAGCCGCCCTTTAAGTACCATAAATGTTCTCTGTCTATCATGCTTTATAGATACCGGTTGATGCTGCCACTGCCACCGCGGTATGACAAGTTGTGTACGGTGGATGAGAAGTAGGTAGGTCAAGGATGATCTGATTAGCACTGCAGAGATCCCACGCTTCAGTGGCTGTATAACTCACTGTATGATGCCATATAGATACCGGTTGTTGGTGTCACTGCCACCGCGGTATGACAAGTTGTGTAAGGTGGATGAGAAGTAGGTAGGTCAAGGATGATCTGATTAGCACTGCAGAGATCCCACGCTTCAGTGGCTGTATAACTCACTGTCTGATGCCATATAGATACCGGTTGTTGGTGTCACTGCCACCGCGGTATGACAAGTTGTGTAAGGTGGATGAGAACATAGGTAGGTCAAGGATGATCTGATTAGCACTGCAGAGATCCCACGCTTCAGTGGCTGTATAACTCACTGTCTGATGCCATATAGATACCGGTTGTTGGTGTCACTGCCACCGCGGTATGGACAAGTTGTGTAAGGTGGATGAGAAGTAGGTAGGTCAAGGATGATCTGATTAGCACTGCAGAGATCCCACGCTTCAGTGGCTGTATAACTCACTGTATGATGCCATATAGATACCGGTTGTTGGTGTCACTGTCACCGTGGTATGGACAAGTTGTGTAAGGTGGATCAAATATACATAAGTAGGTCAAGGATGATCAGATTGGCACTGCAGAGATCCCACGCTTCAGTGGCTGTATAACTCGCTGTCTGATGCCATATAGATACCGGTTGTTGGTGTCACTGTCACCGTGGTATGGCCAAGTTGTGTAAGGTGGATGAAATATACATAAGTAGGTCAAGGATGATCAGATTGGCACTGCAGAGATCCCACGCTTCAGTGGCTGTATAACTCGCTGTCTGATGCCATATAGATACCGGTTGTTGGTGTCACTGCCACCGCGGTATGACAAGTTGTGTAAGGTGGATCAAATATACATAAGTAGGTCAAGGATGATCAGATTGGCACTGCAGAGATCCCACGCTTCAGTGGCTGTATAACTCACTGTCTGATGCCATATAGATCACCGGTTGTTGGTGTCACTGCCACCGCGGTATGACAAGTTGTGTAAGGTGGATGAGAAGTAGGTAGGTCAAGGATGATCAGATTGGCACTGCAGAGATCCCACGCTTCAGTGGCTGTATAAACTGATGCCATATATACCGGTTGATTGGTAGCACTGCCACCGCTTTAAGTACCATAAAGGTTCTCTGTCTATCTGTTCACTACAGAGATCCCACGCTTCAGTGGCTGTATAACTCACTGTCTGATGCCATATAGATACCGGTTGTTGGTGTCACTGCCACCGCGGTATGACAAGTTTTGTACGGTGGATGAGAAGTAGGTAGGTCAAGGATGATCAGATTGGCACTGCAGAGATCCCACGCTTCAGTGGCTGTATAACTCGCTGTCTGATGCCATATAGATACCGGTTGTTGGTGTCACTGTCACCGTGGTATGGCCAAGTCGTGTAAGGTGGATCAAATATACATAAGTAGGTCAAGGATGATCAGATTAGCACTGCAGAGATCCCACGCTTCAGTGGCTGTATAACTCGCTGTCTGATGCCATATAGATACCGGTTGTTGGTGTCACTGTCACCGTGGTATGGCCAAGTCGTGTAAGGTGGATCAAATATACATAAGTAGGTCAAGGATGATCAGATTAGCACTGCAGAGATCCCACGCTTCAGTGGCTGTATAACTCGCTGTCTGATGCCATATAGATACCGGTTGTTGGTGTCACTGTCACCGTGGTATGGCCAAGTCGTGTAAGGTGGATCAAATATACATAAGTAGGTCAAGGATGATCAGATTGGCACTGCAGAGATCCCACGCTTCAGTGGCTGTATAACTCGCTGTCTGATGCCATATAGATACCGGTTGTTGGTGTCACTGCCACCGCGGTATGACAAGTTTTGTAACGGTGGATGAGAAGTAGGTAGGTCAAGGATGATCTGATTAGCACTGCAGAGATCCCACGCTTCAGTGGCTGTATAACTCGCTGTCTGATGCCATATAGATACCGGTTGTTGGTGTCACTGTCACCGTGGTATGGCCAAGTCGTGTAAGGTGGATCAAATATACATAAGTAGGTCAAGGATGATCAGATTGGCACTGCAGAGATCCCACGCTTCAGTGGCTGTATAACTCGCTGTCTGATGCCATATAGATACCGGTTGTTGGTGTCACTGTCACCGTGGTATGGCCAAGTCGTGTAAGGTGGATCAAATATACATAAGTAGGTCAAGGATGATCAGATTGGCACTGCAGAGATCCCACGCTTCAGTGGCTGTATAACTCGCTGTCTGATGCCATATAGATACCGGTTGTTGGTGTCACTGTCACCGCGGTATGGTCGGTCTTCGTGCTTCATTAGTAGCCTGTTAAGATCTGTCGCTGCAAAGACTCAATATGCATTAAAATTATACACATTAATCCAATGCAAATTTACAATTACATTGACCGTTACATTAAGATTACATAAATAACAGATTATACTGTCAAAAGCTGTACTAATATATTTTTATATAGTTTTAGATCATGCACATATGATGTTCTATTTCCATTCTTGTAAAAGTGATAAGAATTTATATTTTATGCAAAGAGGAGGCAAATCGCCAGTTATCTATATAAATAAAAATGAATTTCCGTTCGTTAGTCTCGCTAAAACTCGAGAACGGCTGAACCGATTTGGCTAAATTTGGTCTTGAAATGTTCGTGGAAGTCCAAGGAAGGTTTAAACGTTGAGAAAATATAACAATATTGCAAGGAAAATACTAAAAACGACAATCTGATTTTCCTATACAAATTGTTCCTTACCTGTCAAACGATTGATGTTCATGTTTAACTAAATTTAATTTAACAGCTGTAGCAAATACAATAATGACGAAGTGTCTCAGTATCATATGTTTCCTTACTACTGCATGCAATTTTGGGTAAAAAAAAAGCTGTCGCCATTATAGGTTAACATTATTAGTGCAAGAAAACATAATTATTAGATACTGCTTACAATGCCGAGAAGAAAACGACCTAACATAGGTCGTCGAAGTAGATCGAATTTGCGGCGAGCTACCTCACGCGCTAATCGCACTGATGACCAGCAAGAGACTGATAATGATAACAGTCGTATTGGTATGGTACATTTGCGTTCTACAGTAAATCAGGATGAAGTGGATAGACAAAGAATTCAACGAGTTCGGGCACATCGATCACAACAGCAGCGAGCCCCGGAAAAGGAAATTGACCGATTCCGCAAACGCAATGCTCCTGTTAAGCTGGAACGAGCAGCATTCTCCTACGATCCAGAAATCGATTATAGTGCCGACAAATCAAATTAAACATATATTGATCAGTCTTTATGGTAAGAAACATATTTTCTTAAATTTCTCGGCACTTGAATCTTTAAACAATATAACTTTCGAATGATGAGGGTTTAAAATTAAATGTTAAACTCCACCTCTATATCAAAATTATTTATAAACCCGGCTTGCTAATGATGTCTTCACTTTGCTCGCTAGGACCTGACGGTGTGGCGGGAGACCTCTGTGACTCGGACAAGTCTGGCAGAGTCAGAATATTGCTGATGTTGTGCTCCTGATTTTCTTCTATCTCATCCAAATATTTTAATTCTTCACCAGTTAAATTAAGTTCTGAAAATGTTATTCCTTCAGATGATGATGATGATGATAGCATTGTTGAGACGAACTTCGGTTTTGATAACAATATTGATGTTTCACTTGATTGTTTTGTTCCTTGGCCCTGTTAATTCTTATTATGCGGCTCAAATTGTGACCGCATTTGATACAAAAGTTGAAAGTATCAGCGGTTATTGTCAAACATTCGTCGCATCTTAACAATTTTTTAGTGCAACTGGGACAGGTAGTTGTTTTATTCTGCCGTTCTATCCACTTTTTGCCAAAGGGACAATACATTGTAAAAGTTCTTCTTCTATAAAAACAAATCAATCAATCAATTTAAAGGAAAGTGACTATCACGTTACAAAGGAATTCAGCCAATTAAGTATAAAAACAAAGCGATCTGAAAGAAATTTAAAACAACTTTTTAAAGACACCTTTACAGTATGTTTATTTTTATTAATTATTGTGGCATTGTTCAACAGCTGCGGTGTAGAAGGCGCTGTATTCATAGAATTTTGAACAGTTCTAAGATGCCATAGCATGGCCTACACTATGATGATGATGCCTTTATAAAGTTACCGGTTCTGCAATACATAATTAGGGTTTAAATTAATATGGTTTATGTTAAGAGTTAAGTGAAACGAAGTTCACCGGGTCAGCTAGTATATGATACATTTAGCAATTATACAATCTAACCTTAAAGTTTTTCAGAATCTAACATCAGTAACTCAGAATTGTAATTTACTTCCAACTATCGGGCAAGGATGGAAAATCATTTTTAAGGATATGTTTTACTTTGCAAGACTCCTATGTACTTTGCTTTTAGGAACTGGCCAATTGACAAAAGATTATATTTTTGCTTGATAGTGGCCGGTTTGAAGTTTAAATCGTCGATCTAAACATGTAAATATTAGATTATCACATTTAATAATTTAATTTAATTTTTCAAGAATGTTTGTATAAGACAGCAATAAATCTAGCTTCTAAGGAATGCTTCATATAGTTTCTATTATGGAAATATTCTTTGAATTTGTTAGTAATAGTCTGTTTTAAAATTTAGAAAATCACCTATTTACGCCATCAATTGTTTTCCTCTATCTCTTAAGGCCATCTTGTAATATATACTAGTGAAATACACATATATGCTACCAGTTCCTACGTCAAAATCAAATTATCGTATAAATTAAGGATATCAGGTTGTGGCATTCAGTAGTTTAGAGTACTTCCACGTTGTGTACGTTTTATTACAAACCAAATTGTACTGTGCATTCTGTTTCGCACAACTTTCATTTTAATCCACTGTAATTGGGACGTTCCATTAGATTAGACGTTGATAAAACTGCGTCCCAACCTTTCTAGTTGTGCCAACAAGCAATCAATCATAGGGATTGAAACAAAAATCAAGCCAAGGATTGCGGCATTGTACCCTAGCAAACATGTTAATAAGGTATCTCAATTACTTAATTTCGGAACTTTCTTTTTTAACACTCCCACTTCATTCATAAATCATTGATTACATAAGTCTCTAATATAGGACTTTTAATAGTTTTGAGGCTAGGATCTATTTTTGAAGTCCAGTTTCTTATTTCAAACTAACTTTCTCCTTCGATGTCAAGTTGTACACATCATTGATAAAAAGGGTAGTTTTCCATTTACAACTGGTTTTAGAGCAGCCTACTAAAAATGCAGGCATGTTGTTATTCTTACTTTATTCAGATAGAGGAAAATCGTAGGAGTTCTATGCAAGCTACCACCTGTGATTAGTAATATTTCTCGAGTTTTTCCAAGAAACAACCGACCTTACCGAACTTCAAAACTAGATATACTCACATATTTTAATCATAGCACTCATATTTAGTTTGGACTAAGTCGGTCTCCTAACTCAGTTGATTATTGATAACAGACTGTAGTGGCCTACGCCCAAATCCGCAAGGAGCCTTACAAGCAGATCAAGCGCTTCGTTAAACAGACTGGGAGTGTACGGTGGACACACAATAGGTATTGACTTACAACAGAGAACTGCGATTTGCATATAATCGTCAGATCTGCGGAGCTCCGATCCGATACTATCTGTCTAGCTACTGTTCTCTCTTCAGCTGTCCTGTCTCAGCTTTCCCATTGTCAGTCTCTGGACTCCAGGACCTTCTCCAGTCCAGAGACCGGACAAGTAGCCTTTGGAGCTCTTGCTGATAACATTGTTTAAGTGGACGGCAGTTGGTACATTCATTCTGAAGTTATGTGCTAGCTAAGACTTGTGGTGCGGTCAGGCAAGTCAGGTTTTGAAGGGTTATTTGAAGTTAGGTCGTTTTATAATCGAGTTTCCGTGTAATGAATGAGTCCGCACTACATATCCCTAAGTGTCCTTCAGGACGTGGGCACTGTGTTATTAGAATTTGACGTTTGGAGCCTTGTACACATGTCCTGATGGTCTTACGTCTATGAAGAGAACTTGGTCTTGTACACGGGACTTCGGCAACTATCATAACTGTAATCCCCATGGTTTGGACCCCACTTAAAACTACAGAATTTTTGCTCGTTCGCTATTGGTTGCTTTGCTGTTAAGCGTATTTGCGTATTAATTAAGAGTATTTGCATAAAACAGGCTATCGCACCTTGTAACAAGGATACAGCCCACTTATCTATTATGACTGGTGAATGCACTAATGAAGCTCAAATTTACTCATATTTACCGTTACAACGTCATCTAAATGTGATAATTAGAACAACTCTGCAATCTGTCTAGCTATTACCGAGAAATATTGTTACTCTGTAATAGCAAATACAAACGTGTAATATTATACTTGTAATTTTGAGTAACTACAAACGTGTAGTTTTGTCTTCCTTCCTCTATTACCAAAATGAAGTTATATTTACGCTCCTGACGTAAAATTCTTTCAAAATATTTAAGAATATTCGATTTCTATTGTTAGAATTTAATTTTCTTAATATGCCGCTTTAATATTTTATAAACTTGTACAGCATATTGTCACTGAACATTAGCATTAGAGAAGAGGAGCACAATCCTAATCTCTCCACTTGCTTCCAAACCTTACTTATTATCAGACACCTCTATTATAATGGTTTGTGATTAATCTTAGAACCAGATATAGATGGTGGTATATTAAATTTTAAATATTACCGATGATTATCCATTGTTTAATGTCTTGTGAAAATCTTCTTCGTGTAAGTTTTAAACCGAATTGTTTTTAAAATTTTTGTTAGTTTAAACACAATAACAGATCCTGCGTTTTGAGTATGTTACGGGATTGTTTTGGTAAATCTGTCGAAGTAGCTCTTCTAGTGGACGTTCCTCCTAAACCACGTAACTTGTCCGATTTTTGTAAACCCCATTAATAGTTATGTACGCAAAATCAGTCAGTTGGTAGGAAAATGTGTTTGTATAGTAGAAAATCGTATGTAAGAGTGTATGTACTTCTGAACTAACCTGAAAGTTACTCTCAATTGACCAGTTCCTAAAAGGAAAGAAATAAACCCATAGATTATACAGACTTTTCACAAAAATAAACAATTGATTGTGTTTATATTTCCTTAGGCCTAATACACGCAACATTATATTACCTTAAAATGAGGGAGACGAAATGTAAAATAAACAAATACGGTTTATCTTAAAACTTCGAATGCACTTTTGTGCATTTCTGTAATTGCAGCGGTAATTATAAATTATAATATTTTGTAAGTTGTTGGGTCACTGAAAATTTGAAATTATTGTATTAAAAGTGTATAGGCTCTTAATAAATAAACAATTATTTAATTTCAACAAGTAACGTCAGTCTCGGAGCCAAGCTCTTCCTTACATTGTATAGGCACAAAACCTTATTTTTCTAGAAGTCGATTGAGAAATTCCACCTAAGAAAGAAATCAACCATGAGTCACGCTAGTTTTGGTGGAGATCGAAATGTGAGGGCATCGAAAGAGTTAGAAATATTAAATAATAATTTATTTCAAACATCATATTTTTCTTAGGTCGAAACACTTAAACCAACTGTCAGACACTTAAACAAGTGTTACTTTAGCGTCAACTAACCACATATAACAGACAATTAAAGTAGTGACTTTTGTCCTTTTATATAGTCATCTGCCCATGCCATATCTATCATTTATGTGTTTGATGGTCGGTTTTAGGTGTATGAAGCTAGGAAAATATAATCTGTAAAAAATTTAGTTTGAAGTTCTCAACCCTTTCGACACTCTTTCATTTCGACCTCCAACGATATTAGCGTGACTGACGAACGAATTCTTTATTAGGATATATTCCTCTATCGTTTGCAAGGAACCCGAGGTTTTGTGCTTGTACAGTGCCATTTGGCTCTCGGCCCCTAGACCGTATTGTATAATCAGTATTAACAATCACAAAACTTACAATTGTGTTGTTCCTCGCTCCGATAATCCATTCCGACTATAGTGGAGATGATTAGATTTGATATTAGAGTGAATCAAGGCGTTCCACTCGTGTCCACCCACGCCACCTTGTGTTATGAGTCTCTGCTATCCTCTCCTACATTGTCATGTCAGGAGGAGACAAGAGTGTGGGCCGGCAGAGGTAATCCTGCTGGGCGACATGTCGTCCTGTCGCTAAGCCGCTTTCCTCCGCCCGGCCACGGCTATGTTGTCAATTAACTCCGACAATTTGCTAGTTGATAGGTTTAAATTATTGTGAAACCGTGGCAATTGCTTGTTCCGCACTCCACTAAACCTGTGGACCGCAACCCAGGAGAGCAAATGAGTGTTTTTATTCACGTCACCACAGATTTTATGGAGTACAGTATTGTCAGTACAGTTTCGTATTTACAATTTGAGATACTTATTTCTTGATTCAGTAATTTTATTTAAATATTCTGATTTCAAACGCTCGATGACCAAGTTAAAAATAAATGTAGCTTAAATAATAAATTGAAAATAATAATTGTTTCCCTTGTTTTCCTAGTGGAAGCTAGTGGAATTTAAAACATCTTTTTAATGGCCCATAGATAGGTGTTGTGAAAAATGGGCGTATATGTTCCATGTAATGTCTTTTAAAATCGATTGGCTCTTGTGTTAACTCAGTAATAAAAAGAACCTGCAATTTAGTATGAGTTCCAAACCACCATTATTGGAGAAATGACTTAAGAGATTTAATATACAAAAGTTGTGTTAGCTGTACATTTAAGTATTATGCACTATATTATATATACACACGGACCGAGTAAATTCATCTAGAGAGGTTTTGTGAGCATGGGTTTGGGTGACATTTTGACTTGGGAGGATGAATACAGTGTCTCAAGTTCTTTAAGACAGATACTTAATATAGTAAAGAAGTGATATAATATATATTAGTTTAATAATATTATGTAATAATTTATATTATATTGTAAAATATTACATAATATAATATTAGTATACTAATATATATTACATCACTTCTTTACTACATTATCTGTCTTAACCGACTCACTGTGTTCATTTTCCCAAGTCTCACTGTCTCCAAACCCATGCTCACCAAACCTCTCTAGATGAAAATTTACTCTGTCTGTGTGTTGTATGCTGACTTGGTGCCAGCTCGAGAATATCGTATGCGAAAATAGAGAGCTAAAAGGTCACACGTAGTAGACGTATTTAATTAATTAAAGTGTATAAAATAGGTGCTTATTATTTAGGCATAATAGAACATTATAGAAACAAGTAAAATTATTCCTTTCTTAAAAATTATCGGAATAAATATAACTAGTCGTGAAGTTTATAAAAGCTTTATTTAACTAAGTTTGTTAATATAATAATACGTTATTTGCTATTCCAGGCAATAGCAGATTTTCCTACTAATTTAGTATAGCATTATATTCAATACTATGCAATTAATTATTCAGCATCGTTAAAGCTTTTGTCAAGATTTTATGAGGCTCTCAGTTGGCGATATACTATTTTTGCCATGTGTCACATGATTATGAGAAAAACTTTAAATATGAATTTTGTTGGGTAGTCCAAAATTCCTTTTTAACACATGAATGATTCTCACAATGTCTTATACTTAATTTAGATTTGAGTACTGATTCTTCATAGACGGTCATATGATAAAGACCGTACTGAATTCCATACTGAATTTGTATATTTTACCTAAAGCAGTTCTCAAAATGCATACCAAAAAAGTAACAGTGATTTTAATTAATTCTGCCTGTCAGTTGGTATGTTATAATAATGTTACATCTTCTCACCGGTGGGCAATGCAACTACTTTCATTGTGTGTTACCATGTTTGCTCGCAAAAAGATGATTATTAAATAGGTATTCATAACTTGTCCTATAATTTCTCCAATTGCGTTTGACAATAACATCAGCCCAGTGGTGCAAAGTTAGACTATTTCAGACTGTATAAGTTTTTGAAATGACAAATATTTATTCGAACAGGCAAAGTTTGATCCACGTGGTCCTTTCTTTATTCCTTTCCAAATTTACCCCGCATTTAAATAAAAATACATACACCATAATAAACAGTCAATAAACTAAAAAGTATCATTCAATTTCTGTACGTGACATTATTTCAATAAATAGGTCTCATCTACACATAAATACAACACACAATTATTCAAACACGAATATATCAGCAATAGCATAGTTCAGGGCATCTAAAATAAGCCATTCATCTGCTCTATGCCATCTTCAAAGTAGCAGCAAACAATAGACGATATGCACTGGTGGTTGGTAGGAAGGGAATTTCACAAACATTAAGCAAAAACTATAGAAGATTTGACCAAAACTGCAGTCCGGTGTTGAGACATACACTAATCATGTGAGGGGGAGTGATTACGTTTAGAACTTTCACGATGAAATTAATTTTA
Organism: Homalodisca vitripennis; assembly: GCF_021130785.1. Lineage (NCBI taxonomy): Eukaryota > Metazoa > Arthropoda > Insecta > Hemiptera > Cicadellidae > Homalodisca > Homalodisca vitripennis. The sequence continues at coordinate 110,394,364 of NC_060208.1, forward strand.
AATTATTAACAAAATGTTTTGAAAATCTTGTATTTAGAGTAAAAAAATATATCAACATTTTAACTAATCGCTAATTTAAATTTTGGCTACGGGGTGTTGTGCAACGAGACAGTTTTAGTTGCAGAGTTGGGGATACCTCCCGATACGGATGAATGAACTCAGTACGCTTTGTAAATGTACACTTTGTCATTCAGAATAGCACGTGCAGAACTCCGTACAGGAAGTAAGAAGCTGACAGTATTGCAGTATATTGTGATCGTAGAATTCTTTTAAAGTCAATAAATAATACATCTCAATTAGCTCTTCAAGAATATTAGGTTTTGCCACTGATGGAAGGTATGGGGTGTGGAGTCAAGAATTGTTCTCCATACAATTAACGATCTAACGAATTACTATAAATATCTCGAAGTTATTAGATGTCTTACAATCCATAGATCGAAATGCACCAGCATATAACTCATTCTTATCTGTGTTTTATGCAAAATTTTAAGACTTCAGATGATATCTTTCTTGATATATTTTGCGCAGAGTTACTTAGACTACAAAGTGTTACTAAATCATATGTTAAAATATTACATGATTGTGTTCTGTTTGTTTACAGACAGAAATGAACTTTTTCCACCTATCGAGTGATAGAATTCGCTAACACTCAGCTAATGATTATATTAATATTGTATATGACTGTGTACCGTATCCTGAAATTGTGGACTGTGAATATTTATTGTTAAATAAATGTAACGATAATTTGAGCTCGGCCCAAAGGAGAGAATTAGTAAGTGTATCTGCACTTGTTTTAGCCATTGTTTACTCAAAAAAGTGGCGTTTTAAAAATGGTACAATGCAATTTTGAATCACAAACGTACAGTGACTATAATTTTTAATCCTATTAACAAATTTAAAACTATAATTCCTTCTACGTGTGGTCATAAAAAGATTAATACTATTTACTAATTTCCCTCCGTCAAGGGATTGCTCCAGCACTAAAAGCACCCTTAAGCGTGCGTGTGATTACTCGGCTACGTGTGTCATAACGTCTACCAAACTGTGTCAAAAGCACGCTCCAAAAGGTGTCTGAACTTCTTTTGGAGATATGAACAATCGTCAAAATGAATAGATCAAATGTCAGCGTGATAGCTAGAATTGGATCATTCATCGACTGTTTGCTACATTAGATTATGTGGAGTTTATTTTTTAATAAGGATGATTATAAATTCAATTATTTCATCCCCTACTGAACTTATTCAACAATGATTACACACATTTTCAAAAATACACCCTTTTTGTTACTTCTTTAAGTTGAAAAAAACTTAACAACCAATACAATTTATTTCAATGAAAATTCGTTTGGAAGATCGCAACCGCATCTAGGCCGGATATGCATACGGATGGCGGCTAGAAACCGAAACGCCTTCCAGATTGTAGGTTATAAATTCAATTCATTAGGATTTCCGAATTGATTGGACCGCAGTAAATAAAAGCCAGGTGGTCCGCGGGAAGAGAGAAGAAGAAAAACAAGCGCGGGGAGCATGGGCCGAGCCAAGCGTTCAGTTGCGCGGCGACCACCGCCAGGAGAGCACGTAGTTGTATTGTCTAGAGACGTGTTCCTACGCGCTCCCATCACGTAGTCGAAACTGGCAGAAAATTACAAAGAATTTCCTACAGTCTTTAATAAATGACTGAATATGCATACATACATCATGTACTAATATTTCAATTTATAATTTAGTATAAATAAATAACAAATTAATTTATGTGTCAATATAACCTTTTGAATATTTAATATTTAAATTATATATTGACATTTTAATATTGAATGATATGAAATAATTTTTCTGAGCATTTCTCCAACTTGTTTATCGACTAGACGGTTTTCATACTTGAATTAGTTCAATTGTGGAGTATACTAAGCTTATTGCGTGTATTTTAGCGTTCTGTGTTAGTGTTGTGGGTTCGGACATGTGATAACGATTATTTGGAATAAAGATGTGGACGATATTTTGGTGCTCGTGGATTCTTCTGGTGTTTTCCACGCTGGTGTCTGCAACACTCGCTGTTACTGAACCTCACTTTGGGAGTTGGATGTAAGTAAAACTGTATCCAATCGTTCCTTGTTCTATTTTGTAGATTCAAATTTGTTATAACCAAAACGATGCATTCTGTCTAACTCTTGTTATTTTTCGATACGATTACGACGAAAAATTGTCGGTGGTTAGTAAATAGCTTTCAGTAAAAATACATGAAATTTTATTTATGAACATTTTAATGTTATACAACACATTCGATTTTATATCGTTCACACACAAAAAACACTCATATAGAATTATGTTGTCGATTTCAACAATTATTCATTTATAATAACTTTGAGTAAGGATTTGATCAATGTAGTTTTATGTGGTATTCGAATGTGAGGAGGGGGCCAGGACAACCTGTGTACGGCAGTGTAACAAGTACAAAGACATTCCAAGAATGTCGTGAAACTTGAACTACAAAAGGGGACTAAGACGTTGGCTTTAATGTTATATTTGACGAAAAATCATTTGCCCTTAAATGTGAAATTAGGTACGTAGGCTCTTGACAAGAAGATTCAATATCTTGCTTAATGTTACCACATTGATCCAAATTGGCTCAAATAAGGAATACAAGGAAACAGTTCATTAAAATTCAAAAGTACATATTTCTACTTCATCAAACTATAGTTTGGCTTTTTCTATACCTGTGAGTTTAACGCACTAACGGTCCAAACAACAAATAATTTTGAAAATAAATTAGTTTTAAACGTTGGACCAATATTATTTAGTAGCGAGTCTTCAGAATCCTACTGTTATTCTGTATACAAATCCGAATATGCTCGTCGTTTTTGAAGAAGGCAAAGTATTTTTTATTTTTTTTTTAACCGATGCCCACAATTTATAGAACATATGTTGAAAAAGTTTGTTAAACAACTTTTATGCAGAGTAAGAACACTTTAGAATGCGTAGTATACTTTGCAACATAATTAAAGTATTTTGGGAAAATGAAATGACATAAAACAGGCCAAGAACGTTTTAGAAATGGAATTTTAATTTCAACATAATTTATTGAACCACGTGTTAAAGATAATCTCTTATGATCAATTAGAATTATTCATCTATATTATCGAGAAACAATATCAAAGATCAGTTGAAGTATGTTGAGGAATTATGTGAATATCTTGCTTTGGCCATTTACTCTTCCCATCCGTATTAAAGATTTTTCTTTAATACGATAATTAAGGGCGTAGCTTTCACTAATTTCGAGTATTAACGTTTCACAAGCTAAGTAACTAGTACTTGTAGAATACATTTCGATTCAAGTTTTTATGAAGCGTAGCTTTCAATAAGTTCGAGTATTATTAGTCTAATGTTTCACAAGCTAATCCACTACTTGTAGAGTACATCTTTGATATAATATACCACTTCTTGCCAAAGTATTATGCCTTATAATTACCTTATTGCAGAAGGGGAATATGGCTTATCAAGCTTGGAGTGTAGTTCCATAACGTAAAGAAACACAAGTAGCAACGTTGGCAAAAAAGGAAATTTTGAGAAGTTATTTAAATATAATTTAATAAAAGTCGTTTATAGCATTACACAGATATTAAGGAAGCGATTGATTTTGGGACTCTTTGTCCATAAAACTCTGTTGTTCTCTGGCATTAAAATTGATAATCTTGCATCGGGTAATACAATAATAAAAAAATCTGTTCTAATGAAAATAAAGCAATGTAATGCCATTCAGCAAACATTGTTTCTTAACACAACCCAGGTTAGAAATTACGCAAAAATATTTTGGAAATAAATTAAAAGAGTGTTTTTATTTGGTTTTACAAAAATTAGATTTAGGCATTAAAAATGTCTCAGAATATTTAATAGTTATGACAAATATTTACAATAGTTATTTATAATATTTACAATAGTTATTTATAATATTTACGACAAGTAATCCACATTTGACTGACCCTAAACAGCTATTGACACTTTCAGCTGAAGTTCACCAAAATGGCAGGAATTCACTTTTTTACATTTACATTTTAGAAAATATTGAATAATTATACAGTGCTTGATCAGTAGTGTTATATAGATTGCAAAGACAAGGTTTCTATCTAGTGACAATAAACCATGTAATGCATTGAAAACTATATTTAAATTATGTTCTAAAACTCACCTTCATGAACAAAGCTGTGAATGTTTTGCACATAAGATTATCGGAACTGCTTGTATCCTTAACAATTTTACTGTAGTTAAAGAAAAAAAACAGGGACGGTACACCCTTCTCTTTGTATCAGAAGCAGAATACAAGCGATAAAAGATTTATTTTAATTAAAGTAATCTTTCTTACCTTATGTATACTAATATTTTCTTAATCGGGTAAATATCAATATTGCTTATATAATACCAGAAACATTGCAGACCGCAAATAAACGCCTTTAAATCTAAGTTGGTTTCCAAAACCCACATATGTGGTCATTTTCTTGGTCAGTGCAACAACATAAACTCAACTGTGAAACCGTAACTAGATTAGAGTGAAAGTGAATTTACATTCAGTTAATTTAATTACAAAAATATTTAAAACATTATACATTTTAAATGGCCCTTCGGGGGCTTGTTGTGGAGTAATGTTCATTCAATTATGTTATGTCAGCCCATTTCTGAACCATTTGTATAGTACAACTTATAGTATAAAAAACAAATTTATATCGATAATATACACCAATGCTGAACTGAAAAAACTATTAGTAAATAACTAAAGCTCAGATTATGCGGACCCTCCCGTACAGAGTCAGAGTGTCGCATACAATAATAAATTTAAAAGCCTTCAAAGCATAGGCTGTGTTAGATTTGGAGAAGATCGCGCTCTAAGACTTTTGTTAACTAGAATTTTCTTCTTGATCATTTATCTTATATCAATTTAAATAATATAAATAATAAGTTCTGTTATTATAAAAATGTTTAAAAAAAATTGTTATTCCGAAACCACCAAACTTTTTCTATACCAGGTGAAATAAATTTTGAAATAAATCGAGTAATATAGCTTCATTAAAATTAACTTTGACATTTACGACTTTAGACCTCATATTTAAGAGCTAAATCTGAAAAGCAAAATGAAAGAAATCTTATTTATCTTGACATATTATGTTATAAAATTAAAACGAACCTAAAATTACTTAGTAATTAATTTATTAATTATTAAGTAATGCCCTTATAAACCATCTTCACCGGTGTCGTTGGTGTGATATAACTGTCTACCATGATCGGAGTGTCAAAGTGTTAAAACTTGATAGGTTACTTGGCAACTTTATATCTTACATCGATTTAAATAATAGAAATAGTAAGATATAATAGTAAATAGTAAGCAATAGTAAATAATGAGTATTGTTGTCTAAGATAGTACATTCAAATAACATTTATTTTGAGCAAATTTTGAGTAGATAGTTCGCTTGTTTCCAAACAAGAAACCATCGTGGCTGGGGTAGACATGTGAAGCGGCATTGGGTTTCACCCAGATTGTGAAATGTCCGTTATGATTTTCCAAATTAACGTCGCATTAATTGTTATCCATGTTCGATACAACCAGTATTCGTATCTTGAACCACTGTTTCCAGAATTACTGAATGATATCAGTAGAAACCGAGAAAAGTAGTGAATGAATGCACATGACATTAAGTATAACTCTGATAAACGATTTCTCCTCGTAGGTTTGGTAGGTTTCGGAACTCCATCAGTATGCTAACGTAAGGACATTATTATAAACCAGAGTGTTAAAATATTACAGTAGACTTGTTTACACGGCGTTTTGTTTACATATAATCATTCAATTATGCAGATTTTCAATTGGTGAGTGGCAACGATTGGTGGGGAGGGGAGAGGCGAGGCTATTTGCTAATCTCCGCTGCCGCGAGCTACGGACTCGGGTTCACCCACCGCTGTCCGTCTGGTCGCTGAATGTGTACTTGCAAACGTACTGAAAACGAGTGTCCGTACTTGTGTCATATTATAAAACAATCTAGTTTCTCGGAACAACTACGATTGGGTGTGATGTAAAGCTGTTCTCACGTTTGCTGTAAATATTTGCACTATTCCAGTTAATTCTAAAGATTTTTGGCTAAGGGATTTATTTTACATAAGAAGTCGGTACCATAAAACGTTCGATCAAAAATGTATAAAATTTAGTTTCATCAGTAAATAACTTGATTACTTTTATTAGTCTTTCTGAACATTATAACACCGAAGAAAAATAATTCGGTGCTACAAGCAATAAGCAAATAACGTGTTATAATGTATTATCGAAAGATCCAACAAAACATAACAAAAGTTTTACTAACCAATCCAACAATAACTCCAAAAGTCATACGGTTTGCTAAGTTTGTTTAAAACTTTGTTGATTCTGATATTTTTTCGTTACATACGTATGGTAACCCATAGGACCAATGTAACAAGCTGAATTTTATTATTTCGTTTAATTTTGGATTTTATGGTCCCAAAATCTAGAGTTCTTTGGACAAAGAGTTACCTATGAAGACAACAAGAGACATTCCACGGATGGACGGACAACGCCACGGTTTTATGAATATCGCATCCTTATTTGCCTACTACCAATTACTTTTCTAGATCTTCATTACAGTATAGGATATATCCATTCCGTTTTGTACAATTATTTTCACACAGTACAATCTTCTGTTCTCTTAAGAGTAGATCTGAGTTTTCATACACAAGTACATTAGGAATAACATTTAAAAAGCTAACACAGGACAAATGGCAATAAATAATAATCCTAATCTATCGCAGCATCCTAAAATGTGTCTTTTCTTTCTAGCTCAGGGCCCAGCCGAGAGCCTGTAAAAAAGACATTGTTGGATGTTGGCTACGCTGTTTTTTGTGTAGGTTAAAATGAGAACATAATAAAAAAAATCAAAATAGTAATTAAAAATAATAGGTAAGGATTGGATCAATGTAGTTTTACGTGGTATTCGAATGTGAGGAGGGGGCCAGGACAACCAGTGTAAGGCAGTGTACCAAGTACAAAGACATTCCAAGAGTATCGTGAAACTTGAACTACAAAATGGGACCAAGACCTTGGCTTTTAAGCTTGAAACATTTAAAACTAGTTGGACATGCAAATAAATATTAAATAAGCTTCAGGCAACGTTATAAGACTTACTATTTGGCTGAAAGTTGAGACTTCAATATTTTTATAACGTTATCTGTTGGTAATATAATTATTTATTGTTATAATTATTTTACGACAAACTATTGTGTATACTTATACAATGCAAATGGGTTCTCCCATTCTATACAGTTTATTGTCATTCCTATGGATATCTGTAATAAATGTAGAATTATCCTCTAGTTTAGAGTTAAGAGGCGAAACCATTTTTTAGTATGCCACATTAGTCAAGACTTGTCATTATGGAAGACAAATTATAGAATTGGATGCTTCAGTCATATAACGACATCTCATTCGCTCTACGTCATTAAATTATAGAAGAAAAATCAATATCATTAATTGAATTGTTTTTCAATATAGACTCTTGTAGGAATCGAATTACCACCACATCGGACCGCGAGATCAGGTGCGGGAATTTCATTGAATTCAATAACGATTCCTTCCTGTCGTTTCGTTCTACGATAATGTTTTGAAGTTGTCATGTTTAACGATGCCGAACTGATTGGCAGAAAAGGAGCCGAAACCACGATTTTAATCAAGATAGTAACTGGAGCCGGGGCTCTTCCCGGGACCTCGGAATCTGGCGCGGTGTGGCGGAGAGATCAGAGACGTTATCGGTCCTTTGGTGGCGGTCGTCGTTACAGTTGGGGTCCTAATGTGAGGGTGAGGGGGACAAACCCCATGTCCTAAAGGTGGGGTAGTGCTCTGATAAAATACAAAACCTATTTTTATATTATATGAATCTAGAACTAACACATTTCTCATCGGCTATCACCTATACAAACTATTAATACTGAAGTTAATGTTATGAATTAAAAGTTAAAACATTACATATTTTTAAATAAAAAAGAGAATGTTATATTGTAAAAAATCTGAGATATCTGGATTTATTTTATTGAAAATAGAGGCTGAACATAAAAGAAACAAAATGTATTGAAGAGAAAAAACTACAACTAATAATAATAATAATAATTTTATTGCTTTAGAACATGTACATGTTATAGCAATTGTCAAAGAAGAAAATAAGCTAAAATTTTGGATTCATACATGACATCTAGGTTACTTTCGTACATACAATTTATTCCATCCATCCTACTGCTCATTTATTCGAATTTCCCATTCTAGCACCAGCGTCAGTCAGCCAATTATGTGGTCACCCAAACATGTGCCATGAACTCGTCTGTATTGTAAAAAGCTTCTGAGAGCAATGCACTTTTCAGACGAGTTTTAAATGCCTTAGGCATTGCGGCACTTTTTATGAAATTTGGCAGTTTGTTGACAAACTGAGCTCCTGCCTGAGAAGGCAAGCGCTCATGTACTACCGTCCTGTGTCTCCCAGTTCGGTAGTTGTCCCTGCCTCTAGTCTCATATGAGTGTATATCACTACCTCTGATGAGATTGCATTTTGACTTGAAAAACATAGACGTCTCTAGAATGTAGAGGCAGGGTAATGTCAACAGTTTCAGTTTTCTGAATGCTGGTCTGCACGACTCTCTCCATTGTAGTTTTGCAATTGTTCGAACGGCTTTTTTTTTGAGTGTAAACACTCTAGAGAAATGTGTATTTGCACAGCCTCCCCACAAGACCACTCCGTATGACAGGTGGGGGTATATCAATCCATAGTACGCCGTCATCAGTACCTGAGTTGGGCAGTATTTGGATAGCTGCCTCAAAACATAAATGCCTGAGGACAATTTTGAACAAACGTCTACATGACTATCCCATGTCAACCCTCGATCAAGGTGTATACCAAGGAATTTAGTCGAGTAGACTTCTTCGATCTCAGTCTCCTCCAACATCACTATAGGACTTTGATCAGAGACGGTCGGCCGCAAACGAAATTGAACAAACACCGATTTTGACGGGTTTTGTTTTAAGATTGAGCTCATTGAAATGTTGAATTAAGTTGTTGAGCTCAGTGAATGTTGTCATTTCAAGTTGTGTGTTTGATTTTTCTTTGAAACAGAGAGTCGTGTCATCGGCATACTGGACTATTCGTCCTTGGTGCAAAGATGAACCAGCATCGTTGACATACAATAGGAAGAGTAGCGGACTGAGAATGGAGCTAGAATTAATGATATAATAGATACTGGAACCAAACCATTAACCAATGAATAATTCTAAAAATAACAAGTGTTCCAGAGTATTTATAATGTAGTGCAAATTATTTTAGATAAAGAACAACAAATTTATCTTGCCGTATTGATTTTTATACATTTATGTTCTCTGTGTTAATTTATTAAACAATTAACTTTACAAATACCTCCAAAAGTAGGATCCCAATAGTGACGTAATATGAGACTTAACAAACCACCCCGGCTGAGCCTGAAGAACACTATAAGTATCTTTGAGGATATTCTTGATATTTTCTGGAACCACATTCCACAATCGGCATACATATAGTACAATAAAAATGTGAAATTTTGGAGCCCGATGGACCCAGAGCGAGGTTTGCTAGATCAGCAAGTGCCCCTTTGTATCCGAATGTATTGTTACGGCCCTGAACCACTCACTATATGTGAGAACAGGAATAACAATGCCTGAGCAGGGGTCACTTGGTCAAAGTAATTGATTTTCGACGGACGCTCTCTACAGCTGGATGTCTGGTGGGCGGAAAGCCGAGACCACGCTGCGTTTTGAAACTAAACTGCGGTCGATGCCATTAGCATTGAGGCGTAGATATTAAAAATTACTTGTATGGTTCATCATATGAGTTGGATTCTACCAACTACCGTTTACAGCAGACGTGTTTAATACCTGAGCGTCAGCGCACATGTTTACACTGGTTTTTATGGAAACGAGAAAATTATGTCAATTTGTGAACAAAGTGAGCACAGTTGCGTCCAGTTTTTAGGAATACATACAACACAGATAAGGAGGTTACTTTGTTGGATTGGTCAGAAAGACAATATTGTTATTTCGATACTAATATGTATCGCTTTATTTGTGTACAGATAAAATAAAATTCGACGATGGTGCTCTCCATGGGATTTGGCTGAGCGTTAAGAAAGCCGATTGAGTAGGATGGCAAACATTCTCTTCCATCTGCCTTGAGGTTGTAAAAATTTATTTTGTGGCTAACTGCCCGTCTGTCTGTCTGTCCGTAATACATCTAGAGAATTAAATGAGCTATAAACTAGAAGTTTTGCTTGGAACTTCAGAGAAGCCTGTATGCGACATGTGGTCTGGCGTACTCTTCCTTGTTTCAAATAAATAACAGGAACATATTCCCTCGTTATGCACAGAAATATAGGCTGACACGATTTCCAGTGTGTGTGTGTGTGTGTGTGTGTGTGTGTGTGTGTGTGTGTGTGTGTGTGTGTGTGTGTGTGTGTGTGTGTGTGTGTGTGTGTGTGTGTGTGTGTGTGTGTGTGTGTGTGTGTGTGCGTGCGTGTGCACGTGCGTGCGTGCGTGTGTGTGTGTGTGTGTGTGTGTGTGTGTGTGTGTCAGAAGTCAGAAACACTTTATTCAGTAATGGTTTGCATTTTTACATTATTTAAATTCCCAAGCGTCGCGCAGGACGCGTGCGGGATATCACATTGCACATCGTAAATATCACCTTATATTAATATTGGCAGTCCAAACAGTGTCACTTAACCATTTCTAAATAATTTTCAAAGATACACAACATTCCGTAGGCAGTCAAAAGTATCATCAGAATTCATTAAATAATCATTATGTTAAATAAATAAACATCCATTACAGTGCTATAACAATTTCAAAAAATACAGACAAAATATATTTACGACAAAAATAATATCATAAATAATAAATATATACATTTAATGCATTTAACAAATTATATTAACAAACCATACTTCAACAAACCCCAAAGTATACTCCACTCCCAACCACGCACTGATACTACTCCACATTTTACTTACTTTTTAAACATAATAAATATCAATAACTAAAGCTATGTACATGTAAATAAATATAGTAAAAAACAACACATATTACATTGATTGAAACGGTTGCGGAGGCTGAGTTTACATAAAAGTTAAATAAATATAATTAATATCAACATAGCAACTAATATATATATATATATATATATATATATATATATATATATATATATATATATGGTTGGAATAAATAATAGTATAGCAATAAATAACAAATACAACAACAATAATAATAATATTAAGTAACAATGCAAACAATAAATAACAAATACAACAACAACAATAATAATAATATTAAATTACAATAAATAACAAATACAACAACACTAATAATAATATTAAATAACAAATTAAATGATCTTTATATAAAAAACAAGATTAAAAATAAATAATATACAGATTTTGAATAACTATCTTTAAGGCAGTTCCAGGATAAATTCTCTGACTTTCATTTTAAATTTGGGTTTGTTTGCAAAATAATTTCGTTACCAAAATTTTCAACGAAATTGTTGAATACTTTAGGTCCCTTGTAACAAAATTGGTTTCTACTTCTTTCTTTAGTTAAATTTGGTACTAGAATTTTAATAAATTGAGAGGCCCTAGTCCCTCTATTGACAACTTTCAGAGTAAATTGATTGAAATATTTATGTGTGTATGATAAACAGCATTGGTTATAAATTTGGTTAAAAGTTAAAATATTTTTCTCTTGAAATATGTAACTTAATCTGTCTCTTATATTTCTGGAAAAAATAATTCGAAGTGATTTTCGCTGGCAGCTAATTATACTTTTTTAGAATTGTTGTGTATGTACCACCGTAAATAATAATTCCATATCTTTAAAGCGTGCGTGCGTGCGTGCGTGCGTGCGTGTGTGTGTGTGTGTGTGTGCGCGCGCGCGCGCGCGCGCGCGCGTGTGTGTGTGTGTGTGTGTGTGTGACATAAGTAATGTGGACATTTGCTACTACTTACCAGATCTCGTTGCAGACCTGTTTACATTATATTTAGCCCACTGAGTCTCTGGTCAATACCAAAGAAGTATTTATGATTTCTTTTAAGTTGAGAAGGAACTGTCTTTTTTTAAACAAGGTGTTTAATTCGTTTAATGTCTCGAGCTACGAAAGTTGTGCCCTATATCTGTTCAATTATTTGTCTGCCGAAACGATTTCTCACAATACATGTGGAATAGAATTTTTCAACTGGATTCCTATATCTATATCGTAGGATATCTGTGGCTCTTTCTTAAGACAACGGGAAGAAACGTAGGGAATATAGCTGAACATAGATACTGTTGTCCTTCAAAACAACTTCAAGAGATTGAACATTCATTTTTGCTTTATGGAATACCATCTTTTTGGTTTTTGCCACAGCATCAGTGAAGAATATATTGAAGGAGAGCTAATTTATAAAGTCTTTTTTGGTAAGAATAGAAAAACATTGAAAGATTACAGCCTAAAATGCATTATTTAATTAAAATCTGAATTTATAAATATAACTTAAAGAAGAGTTGTAAATAAATGTATATACACAGAAATCCAGTAAAGCAACCTCAATACTTATAACACATATTATAATGTTACAAAATTAGATGATTCTCTTGTTGCCCATACAACCAATTTAAAATGTTATACTAACGTGCAGTCAATCCAAACTTTTGATACGTGCCAATGCTAGTTGGTAGAATCAAAAAAACCGGAACAAGTTGAAACTTAGTATAAAAACGTATCCTATAAATGTCTTGGCAATGTTTCTTAGCCTCTCCATACGCCGTTTCATAAAAAGCCGACGTTTAAACTTTAAAGTAAGTTAAATACTTATTATATGGACCTAGAGAAATATCAAAAATATACTGCAATTATAAATGTGCTGGGAGAGTTTTGGAATAAAACGTTCTTTTTGTGTCTCCAGCTGTTTCGAGATATCGTTTACATGTAAATCCTATAAGATTTAAACTGTTAATATTTAAGTGATCACTCAATCTACTTTCCACTTCCCAGTGAGCAGAAAGGACTACTTGTTATGCGTTTATATTGTTTGTGATTAACTCATGTTTGTATGTTCTAAGCCCAATGTAAGAATGTTGCAAAGTTTTAATGTAGAAACATGATCGCTATAAACTGAAAGGAAGAAATCTTCTGTTGAGTTCCTTTAATACATTCTTGGTATCTTCTGAATGTCGGTAATTTTAGTAACATTAGGACCGTCGCTTGTAGCTTACTGAATTAAGGTTTGGTGATGATCTTATAATATTTATCCTTTTTATTATTGTTTACATCTTTCACTACTAGCACATTATTTATTGTCCAAGTCCAAACATTACATAAGAATGGCTCTACGGCTTACATCACGTACTTATAACAATAAACCCTAAACACGACATCCAATCCATATTATTCGACTGACACGATTGTGCGTGATATGTTGTGTCAACACCCCGTTGGCTAGTAAATATTTTGGAAATAAAGTCAAAATCGAACAGAATATATAAATTTGTACAGCACGTCACGCGTGTGGTGCGGGATAAACAGCGGTTTCTACAAACCGAAGGATCCCTCGGTCCCCAACCGCAACACACCGCGCCTCGCCGCGCTATCCTGACCCCTCCAATGAGGCGTAATTTATTGCATTCTTCCCCCAAACGAATTAATCAGGATAATGTTGTTATCGGACGTACAATGCGGTAAATCTTCATTACCTCTCCGGGGACTGTGATATCTTAATCCGGCGAGGGGATGCTGGAGGGCTGAGTGCGATACCTCTAGATGTCTCCTCCCGGGAGAGGAAACAATGGCAAGTGAAGATAATCCTGAAGATGTGCTGTGTTTAATTACACTCGGGATAGTAGGTAAGTTCTTCCCGATAAGGAGAAATTAAACAAGCCAAAAATTTATAAACTAATATGTTCAAGAAGGGGGAAAATGTTTTTGAAATTTTTTCATTGTTGAAATGCAAATATTATGAGTGGGCTTTACTCCTAAGATAACTCCAAACAGTTCTGAATATATTAGTTGATATTAGTTAGTTTACGTTTCTTTATTCTGTAAAAGGTTAAACTTGGTGTTAGTTGAGTAGTAAAGAAGGTAAAGTTGTCGAAGCACTTCAACACCAATCTTTTGTTACTCTAAATTAAAAACATGACATCAATCTATGACAGCATTCTAATGATAAATAGACGCGTGAGAATATAGTAAGTAACTTGTTAGATGGTTCTATATTCATAAGAGAATGTTTAAATTATTTAAAAAATCATAATTATCTGTGAGCTAGACAAAACGTTATTTTTGTACTAACATTCTCGTTCTAGATACACAAAAATATTGATAACAAGAAAATTAAGGACATTTTAAATTTCTTCAAAACAACCCCTTTATCTACCTCGGTTCATAAATAACCGAGTAGTGATTTTTTTATTTTAAAAGCTGCAATATTAGAATGAAATTGTGCACCAATTGGGAATGACCTTAACCAACATATTGAAGATTTTCCTTATTTATTTTTCGAGATCTTGGTAATTGAAAAAATCCTGTGGGATTTACCTATAATCGATATCTTGAAATCGTTAAAGATTCAAAAATAGTTTATTACAAATGTTTGTATCAAAAGGTTAAAGAAATGTTATAATAAGCATTCTAGAACATAAGTTTGACCACATATTTAAACAAAATGGGGTACCAGAATTGTACCATGTTTAAATTTTTAGGCATATTTGGGGAACTTATAGTTCCCACAAGCCATGTTACATAGCATACTAACAGTGCCCGCGGCTTTCCACACAATTTCGTAGTTTTTGCACGTGTATGACAATGATTACATAGTATAAAACCTATACTATGTAATCATTGGTGTATGAGCACTTCTGGCTCGCGTGAATTATACTTCTGACGCCAATGCTAAGTGTGCCTTCTTCCCACAACCAAGAAAATATGTTAAACATTGTATATTGATAGTCATTTTAATGGAATCAGGTGTTTTTTTGTCCCAAAGCTGATTTTGCCTGTCTCCCGTCAAGAAAATAAATATACATACACAGCTCTGAAAACCCTACTTTTGTTAAAAGACAACTTAGATAGGTTTAATAACAGTGTATAGTAAAAGTTACTACACACACATATCATAAAACAACATTGTCTCTTATATCTGCACCGCTAGTAGTTACCCGCTTCTTTGCACGTAATTTTGTAGGCATAGCACGTTTATGCCCACTGCTGGTTAGAGCGAATTATATTTCCGACGCCAATGTTTTAGTTAGCCTTGTTGCGACGATCATGACAATACGCCAAAGTTTAACATTATGGCTAAGAAAGTTCAAGAAAATATGTATCAAAGATCAGAAAAACCTATTTATAAAAAAATAACCAAGATTGGATTTTATACCAGTCTTCAAATTTATAGTAACAATTTATTAATATATTAGAACATGGGGAACGTATATTCTAAATAATAAAATAATATATTATTTAATATATTAGAGCTGGAATTGGTATATTATTTAAAAGAACAGTCCAGCGAAAGTAGCATAGTTCTTGTCGACTGCTTCAAAGGGAGTCTTCGGAGTCAAACTCTAATATTATTATGTTTTAGGGCATTTTCGAAGGTAGATTAGTACTTACCTAATCACTAAAATTGCTTAGACGGAAACATATTGGTTTCTAGACAATTTACTCACTATACATGTAAACAAATTGAAAATAATAAACAATGTATACACAGAACAGTTAGAGACCAAGATGGGATTTTTTGTTACTTTAAAGACGATTGGGGTATAGCTAGTAGTGATTTTGGAAATAAGAATAGGCCTATATTCATCCCAGGACCAGTAAGAATGGCCATGTAAAATTATAGTCGGTGAGTAGTTTACGCGTGAAAACGAAACAAACAAATTTCGAATGTATATTATTACGATATTGTACGTATACTGTATACAATCAGTTGAATATATGTATTTTACATTACTTTCGAAAAGGAATTGATTTTGGGCTCCGGAGGTCATGATCAGTAAAATAAAACTGTGGAGATATTTTTTGGAAGTGCTACCATGATAACAACTGAAGTAGGCTGATTTTGTACACAAATCCCCGTAAAATAGCTGAAACACGTAGCAACTGCTCGGTGTGGTCCAGACCCGCCGCTGCCGCCAGGTCAATCCGCCGCCGATATTTGACTTCGTCTAGTCCGACACATTTCGGCGCGGAAATACGCTCATGTAGTCCGAGCCCAGTGGAGGATTTACAGACAGTCCGCAGGCCCAAGGGAACCAGAAATGCTGTTATCTATACTGTTACATACATACATTTTTATACCGTACTGCTTGCTTGCCAGTTTTACAAAAGTTATTTTATATGTGAAGGACCATATGGATGTTGTGGAATTGTTTCTTATCTAGTAGTGAGTAGCGAGTGTGGTTTTGCGGGCGCCTGCAGAAGCGCCGCGTCGCCTTTCACGCCGTTTTTCTTTTGTGGGTCAGTCATCACGTCAAACAGTTGATTATTTATGGTTAGGTTATTGTAAAATTACCTACTACTGTCCGCAATTATGTAATTTATTGAAGTGTGTGATTTGTGAGCGTTTTCACAAGTTTTGTTAATATTATTTTAGATAGTGGTGAATGTTTATGTTGAACAAGTAACACTAGTATGATTGTGAAATATTATGGAACATATAGACAAAATATAGATAAATAATAAAACTTACACACTGCCAATGGAACTTACGTAAGTTGAAAAAAGGTAAAAAAACGATACTCATTTCAAATTTTTACAAAATCAGTCGATTTTAACATAAATTATGACTGGGAGTATGTTCAGAAATATCGGTCCTCCAACTCTTTGGGAAAGGCTAGAAATCCTCAGGAGGGTGATCAGTTCCGACAAACACAAAGGACATAAATTATCTTTTTATTAGGTACTTACAAACATCTTTGTCATACTAAAATACACGCAGGGATATATACATACAGTTGTATATGAGTATTTGATCACCTGAGTAATTTACTTCTGTAACGCTCTAATTATACGAATAATTAATATTGCCATATTAATATTGTTCTCTGCGGCGCGGAGTGGTCCGCTGGTGGGTCACGCAACAATGGTTTCTAATACTCTCTAAATATTATCTGGCTGCATTTTTGATGTTGAAACACTATTACTCACTTCACGCTTGTTGGAAACATGACGGGAACTTTTAATTTTTGGTCGAAACTGCCCAGTCATTTCAAAAAGTACTATACTTTCGGCATTCGCGAACGTGTTCTTCTGACGTCCTTGTAGAAAGATAAAGAGTTTGCTGAAAATCTTACAACTTTGAACATTGTTATTAAATTCTCTGCTCGTTTGAAATACAAAATTCTCTTGACAGCAGAGAATTTAATAACAAACGAAACATATTTTATTTAGTTCGTACAAGTTTTCTGTTCAAACGGGTACAAAAACAAGAAATAATAAAAAAAACGAAACATTCACGAAACAGTTCAATGAATCCATGTCCAGCGCTTAGTTGTCGTTTACGGGGCTATCCCGTACATTAACGACCGGATAGCCGTAAATACAGATCAAAGCGCGACGTAGCGGTCGGACATGTATACGACCAGGACCAGCAGCCACGACTACTGCCACGGCTACGACCCTCGGTGACGCAATATGTCTTCGCTGTTGAAACCAAACTGATGAGGAAACATTCGCCTCTTGACGGCCGATCTTAAAACAAGATTTTATCGTTCGACCGGTCGTTTTATCGAAGTGGCCGTCCGCTTTCTACCTTCCTCCTAAACGGTTGTTAGAAACCCATCTGCGGTCTATCTACTGGTAGTGTGGATCTTTGTAATTTGTAAAAACGGACGTGTACTTTTAGTTTCCCACTGATTCTTTTTATAGCAGATATTAAAAGAACAAAGTAAAGAACTAGACAGTGACCCATCGAATTCTCACAGTTTTACTGATTAATTTAGTTATTAAATTATTATTAGAATATTAAATATTAATTTAGTTTAACATTTAAGAATAAATGCATTAAAATAAAATAATTTTAATATCCCTTCATTAACTTATACAATTTTGGTGGAGCACTCGAATCTGAACCACCTGTATCAGTTCCATAATAGTATATTTTGTTTAATGACTTTAGGTATTTGGTCACCAAATAAAATAATTTAAATTTCATATTTTAATATTGTGTTGAAATCGATCAATAAAAATCCTACACAGCTTTGGATATACGTACCCAAAGTAGTAACGGTGGCCTTGGTTTTTGAATTATATCGTTATCAATATTAAGGCATATTTTTTATGAATCATAATCTTGATATTGTTTTATTAAACGCCTAGAGAGATATTAAAATACAGTATTTAGTCTGTTTGAAGTTAAATAATTCTTCAACAGCTATGAAAATAATGCTGTAATTGCAATGGTTATTAGTTGGCCTTAACTTTGGTAGTAAACTTTGTTAGTAAACTTTTACTTAAGTGGTTAACGATTATAGAGCAAGTTATAGTTCCGATAATTTGGGTGCTATGTTAAATTCCACTTTAAAACTCCGCGTAAGGATTACAAAAACAAAGTTTTCAGAAACAACCTCAAGAGTCAAATTAACAAATATTTAAAAATATAGTTATTGAGTATAAAAACAATAAAATTCTAACACAATGTATTTAACTACTATATAAAATTTTGGAAACATAATTTATTAAGTGTGACAGCAAAAGTCTTATAACAAACAAGATGAATAAGAGGGTCTTTCCTTTAAAATCTAAAGGGAAATCCTCTTGGATCAAGTACCATAAATGTTATAAAGTGTAAGGTACAAGTTCTCGAAACAACTGATAGTTCTGAACTGAGTTCTGAAGGGATTTACAACTGTTGACAGAATTTTAATTTCAGGATTAACATAACTTTTTACAATGACCTATAAGTAGATAATTGGCTACACGGCTACACAGGACTTACCATCATTAATTGTTGTAGAAAATTATCAAAGTAGAAGATGTGGTGTCTATTGCCACAACGTTGATTTTTATTACGTTAAGTGAATAATAAAATTACACTAAACTTTCAAAATTGCCTGTGAAACAAAGAAATGTTGAAATTTTTGGCCTCGGAGTTTTAAAAGTTAAAAGAGAAGTGCAAAGTCCCATTAACTTTTTTTATTTAGGTTAGTATATTCATGTAAAAAAATATAAAAACTGCAACCTAAAAGTAAAAATATCAAATCTGTATAAAAATGTCAGGACCGTATCTTTAAAACAAAGAATAATAAAAATTGTGATATTTTAATTTCTGTCGGATAAGCATGTTAGATAAACTATGTAAGAACAGAATGTACAATAAATACAACTTGTAAAAAAACATGCAAAGACCAGTATATAACAATAGTACAAATATATATGTATATAGGCCTAAAATCTAAAAATGTTTTTATTTTAATCACGTGAAACTTTTTAATTCAATTAGACTGTACGCTGTACGAGAATATTTTCGGAGTACTTACGTTATTACATAATGTTCAGTCAGTGTTTTACGGATATAATATACACAAATATTTTGTTATTAATGACGCACCTCCAAAATCTTAGCCTATAACGCATTTCACTACTGTAAGTGACGGCTGTAGAAAGTGTATTTAGATCTTCAGACATTTTCTGTACTTTCCGTGTCAGTAAGAGTAAACAGTAGAAGAAAACGACAGGAGCAAGTGATGAATGGCCGTGACGTCACTTAATGTCTGGGTACAGATTTATCGTCGGAAACAGAGGTTGGAGTGCCGACGCCATCAATATCCCGTCCAGGCAAGAACAGCTGATCGTTTCTATACCGGCGGGAGAGATGATGACCGATCAGCTGACGGTCTACACGTTCCACCTTCAGGTTTGCCAACTGTTACGAGAAGAATAATGGGCTTAGAATATTATGTCTTATATTACGATTGATTATTGAACGAGCATTAACAACCACAACCCCACGATAGAGTTGTCCAGTATAAATATAAAGAGAAACCTGGATGATTTGAGGCAATAAGAATTGAAAAATATTCTTTGTCCTTGTCCGATCATTGTCCTTGTATGCTTGCCACTGTGTAGTTTTTGAGGGGCTCTTTCTTGCTGGCACCATCAAAAGTGGGACAGGATATAATAAATTTTAATCATCATTATAAAGCATGATGGTTTTATGTTTCATTCACGCTGCAATAAAACTTATAAATAAGTGTTTCAGTAATCAGCTGTTTTAAACTACATAAACTATCTTATACTCTCATAAGATTAAGATGGGAACCTTGAAAGGCTGTAAGGCAGAGCCGTATACTACCTGTAGGATGGATTTCTAATCTACAAAAGGCAGATCTAAAGTACAAATACAGTTATTGATAAGAATTAAAAAATAGTAGCTCAATAAATTCTTTTATTAATATAGATTGATACTCCAAGAACTAATAACAACCAAGGTATACGGAGTTATAGAGCATAGGTGAGATGCTGAACTAAACCCCTAGAAGATTCCAGGCCAACCAAAAGAAGCTGTTGTGAAGATGAGATAGATACCCTAAACCCAAACGAATACAGTTTACTGTTCTGTACTTGGTATAATTCTGTGAACCACTCTATCGCAGAATGTTTGTTTTCAAGTACTAACCCAAAAACTCAAATAAATAGAAAGTCATAATGTTGAGCCTTGAAACATTAATACTATTTAACATTAAGTGATGAGAATCTTGGTTGTGATCGGTGGATGATGTTGTCTAAGTGTATCAGGTGAATAAATGGATGGCTCTCCATTGATAAACGTTGTATATTAGAGTGGACAGTGCCGCAGCTTTAGACTGATGTGTAGGATTATCGTTGGAGTGGTACCATTTGTCTTTACTCCCTGTAGATTACAACACTCATTCATTTACATTGGCTGAGCGTCAGCGAAGCTAGTAATTTAGGGAACCAAAATATCTGTGTTTATATGACCGCATTCCAATATAATTTCATGCATGCCTCTACCAAATAAAAACCTTTATTGACTTACAAATCCCTCCTAAGTAAGGAGTATTAGTAGGCAAGGAATATAAGAAAATGTACAATTTTGGGAGTTTTAAAATAATTTGATCGTCTTGTAGCAAAATTGTTGATAAAGGAACAAATAAACACACGTGTTCATATATGTAACAAAACACGTTTATAATATTCATGGTGTAACACTTTAAAAGAATGTAATAAGAGTAGGGTTTTGAATAATGGGAGGGTACAAATAAATATGAATATTTAAACATACTCATAGTAACAGTTTTAAAAACCTTTGTTTATTGAATTAAGTTTATTTACGTTTAAATTTTTAAAGAAATCCAGATCATCTGTCATCCATTTCTAATTTACATTTAGATTTTCATACCTCCGTAAATTAGCATTACTTGAGAAGACTCACATAAATTTGTGAAGTTATAACATTACCGAGTTTACTACCTAGAATGAGACAAATAGCTCAGCCTCATACGGAGAAAAGTGTGACCTGCTGTAATGAGATTATACGGTCATAGTGAAGGCCTGTGTGGTCAGTTTGAAGGTGAGATGGCACAGTCGTAGTATTTAAGAGTATTCTTCTTTGAACTTCGAAGTGTATACACCAGATGTTCATTGCGTTGATGTAAAGGGTGTTATTTTTTTGCTGAATATTAATGGACGCTTTATCAGGATTTATCGAACTGCTCATGTACAGGCCTACGTACATTAATTTATAATTTGGTATCGCGTACTACTGAAATGTTTAATATATTATTCTACTACAGCGAATTTAATTTTTATCATACTGTATTTTATGCCAATATACAGTTTGTAATGTAAAACCGTATTTATAAAGGTTCGGTAAATAAATACTTAAACAAATGTTTAGTATTTACTTACAACAAATTTTATTTACTTACAATCAATTCAATACACTATAATTCTTCGTCAATATTGTGCTAAATATTATATGAATACTGTTTTGGCCAACTTGTTAGTATTAACTTGATCACTTAGTCACAAATTTTAAATTTCCTTTACATAAAAAGGACAACATTATTGTTTTAACTTAACTGCTGCAAGGAGGATCCAAGCCGACGATAGGAAATTACTTGGCTGAATTTGGTTGCTATCGCTGGTGTGTGTTCTGTGTCAGCGTTGAACTTTGGTCAGTAAAATAAAGTTCGTGTGGCTATTTTGGTTATAATGCTTTTTCTATTAGGAGAACGCATTATTTACGGCCGTGTGCTTTATATTTAAATCCCTATTAACTCATTTTCATGTTATTACCTAAGAAAATATATTACAAAATTAAAATATCATTAATGTTTTCAATAATATAATTAATTCGGATATTATAATGCAATAAAAATAATGATCAAATTTTGGGGTAGGAAGTATTCCTAGGACACCCCCTCCCCCTTGTCGACGAGCCTGAATAATTAGGGGGCAGTTACTTAAAATTAGTTCAATAATGTGAAGAAAAAGAATTACAGTTTTTAGCCAGACAAATTAATAGTCTTTTCATGTAATGTTTTACAGCAGAAATTTACAAATATCTATTGCTTCGACCTAAGTGTTTGACGTGGAATACACGCAGACTAAGTACTACATGGAAATGTTACCGCCATGACTTTGTTATAAGTGTCAATGACGGAAATAATGAAAACAATGTCGCTGCGGTTGACGTTACGTAAATACGTCTGTTATTGCTTTCTACATGAGCCCGTTGCGTAGTCTGTACTGTGCTATTGCCCAAACGTTATGCCTCTTGCAGTAAGATTTATATTAGCGTTATTATACTAAACCAACATGTTTTGGTTAAAACCACAAAATCATTATTTGGATAGTTGACGAAATAAGTAACTACGAAATATTATAATAATAAACAACTGTAACTATATTAAAAGTTATTTGTATTGTTATAGTTAACTATAACTATAATAGTTAACTATTAATAGATAACAAATACGTTGATCAATATAGAAGTTATTATATATAAGTATTTCTCGTAAGGACTTTTTAGGGGAAACGACTGTAAAAATAAAATGTGATATTAAACCAATGAGATAAAACATAGCAAATAAGAAAGTAAAGTGCAGTTTAAACTAGAACAAACCATTCACTCCATTTGGTTCGGCAGAACTTCGAGATAAGCCCTGAATACAAGCACTATAAAAACCATTTCTATTTCAGGCCCATTTTCATAAAGGAAATTTAAAGATAAAATACCCTAAAATCAGGAAAGTTTGAAATAGCCATAAAAACCAATAACAGAACATAACAAACTTTATATAGCTGTTAATCCAACAAAAAGTCCATCCTGCACTTTTCGGAGGTGAGGGATCAAAAACGTACGGTCAGGAATATTACCAAAGATGGAAATATGTTTGAAATTCATGTAAATTCTTAGTATGGCAGTTCTAAAAACTCTCAAATTGAAACAAGATCGTAGTATATACTTCATAAACATATCCAAACACAATTGATGTAATTAAACGTAAATAAGTAACAAAAATCATACGCGGGCAAAAACATATGCGTTATGATTCATAATCAACCGATTTTGTGCCTCGAAATCAAAACTAAAAATTAGAAAATGTGATGGTTTAGGACGTTAACATATTACAGGAGTACTGAATTGTTATGCAGAATTTAAGTATCAAATTCTAGGTTTATTTCTTACTTAATGTTCATGTACACTTGAATTTCCTAAAAAAAGTGAACATGCAATGTTGTTAAGTTCTGATACGATTATACTCCGTTGTATCAGATTATTTTCGACAATTTCAAACCTCAAATTTTTCTAGGGAACTAGAAGCTACTAAGATGCTTAGAAAAAGAAACAGACTTATATAATTATTTTTAAAAGAACTAAAAAGATTGCTGTAATGGAAAAGGTTCCAAATACACATTCGCTATCTATGTGTCCATTGATCAGACATGATCAGGATTTACAATTTAACGCAAGTTAACAAATAATTCGTCCTATTTTATGGCCATCACTGAAAACGCGTGTCTGCACTGACATGTTTCTTGATGATATTGTAAGAGATATTCACCAATGATCAAACCTGCCTGACTCAAATAGCATCTGAAACCAGGTACCTCAGTGTACCTGAATACAGTTCTTTGTTGCGAGTTTCGACCTCGCTTACCTCACTATTTAGGGCTGGAGTCTAATTTATAAAGGTATAGAGAAGCAGGAAACGCCAATAACGTAGAGCAAGAGGTTGCTGGGAACGGAGAGCAGAACGATGTCGGCAAGGCCCGGGTTGGCGGCCAGGCCGGCAGAGTAGAGCGGACTGGTGCCGCTTTGAAGTACCGAAGTTTATACTCCAGATGTTTCATTACCCCTTGATTTAAACGCGGCTATTTCCGTTTTTATTATAAACGTTTTGACATACTTGTTGACTGAAAAAGGAGAAGTAAACTACACTTATAGTCCGGGTTCGGAGTAATTTTACCCTGGAGAATTTTTATGATTTGCTATCGTTAATTTTGTGCCGTCTGCAAGAGCGTTAGAGTTCATCAATTTGTATGGTATGTATATAAAACATACTGAAACCAGCTTTAAATCGTTTGCTTTACAGCTGGGAACGTAATAATTGTATGTAATAATTGTTCAACAGTATTATACAATTAAATAATGTAACGAGTAGGATTGAAAAATAATACTAGTGTAAACCCAAATAATAACAAAATAAAAATAACCTACTCGTTAAGTATGATAACAAATTTATTGTTAGCCTAAAATGTTGTATCTCTACATTTAAAAATAATAGGCACAGTAAGTACATATTATTTAAATAATATGTTTAAAGGCACGGAATTTTTATGTAACGAAGACATTATTTCCACATCATCGTTATCGGCAGTGTAATAATGTTAATGCACCCTCTATACAGTGGAGTGTGTGCTCTGCTGCATGTTCTGGCCAATGTGTACTTTTGCTAGTGATTGTCTGGTAGGTGTACTTAGTGAATGACTCTTCCAATAACCAACCACAGAAGACCTGTTAAGGTGATGATATCGGCAGGAGCGTAACTACTTGGCTCTAAAATTTGGTAGAAGGAGAGAATAGTAGGGTAAATGAGAGAACTCAATATTTTTACTTTTTAGGATTTTTTAAATTATTATCAATGAATGGTGACACACAGGATGATTTGTTATAGTTTTAGACTACACCCTTACCTTTCATCTTTGGGTTAATCAAGCTTGAATTTTACACTTTAGGCCACTTACTCTAATTACCACTTAAAATTTCACAGAAAGTAGATGGAATTCTAGTAATAAATCGTAGTTGACACTATTGCTGATACGAATAAAGAATAATTTAAAAGTGAGCTCACACAATAATGAAAACAATAAAGCTTTATTGTTTTCATTATTTGACAAACAAGCATAACAATTCTATCGAGACATGGGCAGCAGGGCCGGCCCTAGCTAATTTTTATAGTGTAAGCAAACAGTAGTTTTGGCGCCCCCCCCCGATAAACCGTCATTACACTACACCGTAGAACGGTAAATGTCACATACTTGTACCTAAATAGTAAACAAAGGGGAAAAAATTAGGAGAAAAAAAATAGCTGACAAACCAGAGTTTATGTTTATTTACCAGTGTTCATTTACAAATACAGTGACACATTGTAGACTACAATTACGATACATTACATTATTAAGTATAAGTTATGTGATGTATGATGGAAAAACACAAAATCGATTCTACAGTCAATATTGTGTGTACAAGTCATTGTTAAACGTCAGGTTGTATTACAGACAATTCAAATTAAAAAATAATAGCCTAATAATTACAATTAAGATACTCAATGTTGCAATTAAAAAAGGAATTCGTCTGGCTTTTAATTTTGAAAACTCTTGCAGTAGAATGTCCGTTTCCATTTCATTTAGGGCATCATTTTCAATCGCCAAAGTTGCTAGACCACTTAAAGTGTTCTTGGCTCAAATTTGATCGTAGGTAAGTTTTTATCAGTTTTAATTTGGAAAAAACTTCTTTTGCCACTGGCCACGGATACTGGCCAGCGTTAACAAGATTCTCAATGCTACAAAAATATTTGGAAAAGTATCCACATAACCACGTTTGGTTATAAAATACAACGCTCCAGCTGGGTGACCTTATAGGGGGCAGCATTGGTCCAAAGATTTGAAGCTCATCAAAACAGCTCATCTCCGTTAATGTCATATTCTTTTGGTTTGTCATCTCCATCACCACCGCTCAAAAACTGTTTCAAGGTGTTTGCAGGCTTTCTTTAACTCTGATTCACTCCATGCTTTTCCTAAGCTAGCAATATCATAGAGAAATTTAAAACCTTCACTATGGTTTTCCATCAGTTCAAATCTCTCCTTTAACGAGGATATTTGCTCTATCAAGCACAACAAAGAAGAAATTTACTTTAAACAAATCTTTACCAGAAACTTGCAGCTCTCATCTTCACTCTCGTAAGAAAATTGTTTTTTTAACTGTCTTCTTGGTCTAACTGTTTTTTTTCTTGTTCAAAGTCACCTGCAACATCAATTTTTTCTGCAAGTTCCTTTGCATCAGTAATGACACTGTTTAGTCCTTCTTCAGATCTCATAGTTTCCAAAAATGATTTTACACTCTTAAGAAGATCTATTGAACTTTGAACATCATTTGTAACCTTTTGCAACAGTTTACTAACCATGTTTGTTTTATACAGGATCTCATGCCAAGTTACAATACAACACAGAAACTTGAAGCTTTGCAGTTTTTGAAGTGAAAACTTCTTTAGGGCGCGTTGAGCGTTTTGGTAGAGGGTTTAAAATCCTCGGTTCGCGTCACCGACATTGCTAATGATACTAACCTGCATGAAAAAGTCAGTCTCGCTGTGTGTTTTTAACCGTAGACTTGGCCGCGGGACTACTAACCTGCATGAAAAAGTCAGTCTCGCTTGTGTTAAAACTGTCCCGGCGGAGTATGAAAAACAGACTGCGAAAAATCAGTGACCATTACGGCTTCTCTCGAGATTTAAAAGTGAAGCCAATGTCATACAATTCTGTAAGATGCGTCAAATTAAAGCTCTTAATATTGGCAATCTATTGGTTACATTTTTAAATATTAAAAAAAAATTTCGAAATAATTTTGATTATTGTTTACATTTTACATAGTGTTTACAATGACAAGAAAAAAAGTAGTAAGCGAGGATTTTTTTTATTTTTTTGGGTCAGACAAAATTTGTCAGCGAGAAAGTTGTGTGAAAAATAGATGAATATTTTTTTTGTAATTTATCATTTTTTTATTGGAAGTTTAGTTTAGCTGTAGTAGCGTATGAAGTGATGAGTGAATGTTTCTGCCGGAACTGTAGTTGGCGCATTGGCTCACTGATACCGTATTAACTCAATAAATTAGTTTAATTGTGCAATAAAAATACCTTTACGAAAGAACCAAGTTAATTTAACTAATTTATTAGTTTTAAAAATATTGTGGGTTTAATTGTTATTGCAATTATATACTTTATCGTAGCAATAACTGTATTATTTACAACGGTGTTCAACTCACTGTTGTTCACTCGGTGTTTACTCACTTGTATTCTATGTTTAACTAACTATTTATATTGAGCAATTACAACATATTTTTTATACAGATAAATGAATAATGAAAACAACGAATATATTTTTAAACATTTTTAATATTTGTACGAATATTTGTATTTAAAATTTAGTATTATTCATTTTAATTATGTTTTTTAATATTTAACCTCTTCATCATGAAATGAGTATTATTACAGTATAAGATTTATCTTACTAGCGTGGTAAAATAGATTTCTAGTTATTTGATAATATTTTTTCGTGGATTTTAAAATTGGAAAATTAAAAACGCGTCACATTTACAATTACAGATGTACTGGCTACTATAACGTATTGTTAATTACTCTCTCAACTTAATAGTTCCGTTTTCACTTCTATCGGCAGTCCCACGACTGCTACTGTAATTTTTTTTACTAGTCCTACGGCAGTATGTCTACCAAATGCATCAAGGTTCTTGTCTTGAGAAGCCTTCATATAATGCATCATATACTTCTTTAATATGGTACCTCAAGGGTAATAATGCCTCAATTCTACTTTCCCACCTAGTGTTTGCAGAGTGGTTTGACTGTTAGACTCGAAACGTTTTTCAGCAAAATACTCCATCTTTGAGTAGAACTAGACTAGAAAAAAGTTATTATATTTCTTGTATGGTGCTGAAACAGTCTACTGCACTATTGCAAGACAGAGCTGCATCGTTAATTACCAAGTTCAGGGAGTGGTTTCCACATGGAACATAAAATGCTCTAGGATTTAGATCAAGGATCCTCTTCTGAACTCCAACATGCTTTCCCTTCATTGCCCGAACCATTATCATAGCCCTGACCCCTAATTTTTTTTAAAGGAATTCCTCGTTCCTTTAGTTCTTTCAATAATGCTTCTGTGAGACCTTCCACTGATGAATCTTTAATAGGAATGAAACCTAAAAAATGTTCTTTAATTACCACATCTTCATTTTTCAGTAATCTTCACAAAATCTTATCGCAAACGTCATTTGCTCAGTTTGGCTAACGTCAGGAGTGCAGTCTAATATTATCGAATAATATTTGGCTTGCTGTAGGTCTTGCAAGATTTTATCTTGGATCTTGGCTGACAAGAACAGAATGAACTCGCTCTGGATATTTTTGCTCAAATAATGAACGTTGTGTTTCTTTTGATTTGATCCTTCTCACATGTTCAGCCATAAAAACATCAAACTTTGCTATGTGTTCTACCAATTTTAAAAAGTTTCCGTTGTTACGTTCAAAAAAGAACATCCTTTTCCCTCGAAAGGCCAAACCCTGTGTCCCCAAAAAACTGTACTATACACAGTAATCGTTTCAGGACTTGGTGCCAATGTTCTGTATCAGCATTGATAAGTCTTTCATGTTTCTTCATCAATAGTTTTGTTTAATCGTAAACGTACAGAGAGCTCACGCACCAAAACGTACAGTTTTTAACATGAGCAGAGGATTTCTCGTGACTGGTCAAAGTCTTGTGTACGTTTTGCCAGTCAGAATACCCTTGGTCACTAGCAAGAAGAGAATTCGTGTTTCCAAACAGTTTGCAAGGAAAACAAAATGCTGCATTTTTCGATGTTGAGTTATAGTACCCAATTTCTGTGAACTTGTTCTCCGTTGCACAGCTTCCTTGTGTAATGATTTGAAGAAAATCTCTTACCTTTACTGTCCGCAGGAAACTCTTTGTCAGTGACTTGCTGAGGCCCTCGTTCAACAAGCACTTTCCGTACCTCGTCATTTATTTTGGGTGGCCACTTCCACAATCATTTGAAATCACAGGTAATGTGTTTGTGTCCTTGTTCGGTTCCTGGAAGACAAAACAAAACATTATAGTTGGCATCGTGGTGTAATCGCAAGAGATGTATGATGTGTGATAACTCTGTTAAATTACCTTTTCAGGATTTCAAATATTTAATGCAATATTTATATCTATATTTTATTATAGTCTATAATAAATAGGCCTTCCTATTTAGGTTTAACTAAAATATAGTAAACATTTTTAAAACATCTTTTACACCTATTCTATGTTATGGTGGTAAAAATAATAATTGGTTTAAATAAAAGTCAAATAAGGGCTTAAACATTTGCGTGTTTTTTGTTTGCGGCCACCATATTGAAACGGTAGGCCTAATCATATCATATTCATGATTAATAATCCAACTAAGTTGGCCGAGGTTATTGCTGGGACCTATATTTATCCTAAAAATGCTAAGTAAGTTAAATAAGTCAACTTACAATTTCAATGACTTGTTGACTATGCGTAGATGAAGGATGACGATGACATCACTGTATCAACTAATAAATCATCATCCACAACTTTGGTGGCGGCTACAGAATCGTCACAATCAATATTTGATGGTGGAAATGGTGTTTCTGTAGCTAGATAACTATGGAATTGACTGGTTGACGGTCCAGGCAGAACCTCAGATTAAGTTATTGGTAAATTATTGTCAACATCATGATCTAATTCGGTTGTCTCTACGCTTATTGATGCACTCGCACATAATGGTGGATTTGTTAAAAAAACCTTTGCAGTGCTTTACACATGCTTTTCATCTTCTTTAGATTGCTGCAACTTTCTTTTGCGGTTAAAGGCTCCAGATGTTTTTTTCTTGCTCGACATTTCGTGTTAATTAAAAAACGGCATTAATTTTACAAACTTACTACAGTACAACGCACATCAATGTTAATTATATAAAATAGTAAGACAGACAGCTGTCACGGCGAGGGTGCTTGCGAAGCGGCGCTAACAGTGACCGTAACGTAACTGCGAGACTCAAACTGTGAACAGGAATTAGACATATGAGTCATGCGGACGGTTCCATGTCACTCGCGTAAGGGGTGGGGCGTGTGTATCGGGTAGCGGTGCATTAGTCAGTGCAGGGCGCACGTGCACAGCGCCCCCACGGCGCCCCTCTCCTCGCGGCGCCACCCGCGGCCGCGTAGTTCGCGTATATCACGGGCCGCCCCTGCATGGCAGTGAAAAATAATTTAATTTGCTGCGTAGCAAACCATCCAATATACATTCACTACAATATAGGCATGACTGTGCAGATTCTCAACTTTCAATTTAGTATTTTATCATAATTTTATTACTTTCTAGTTTAAAACCCCATAATGATGGAACTCAGAAGCTGTGGTTCATACTCGTATCTAACATGAATGTCACTACAAAATTACATAGCAATATTTATGGAATTATTTTATATTTCAGTTAATATTTCTATATAGAATAAAGTGTATATGTTTTTTAACTGCCCACAACATCAAATACGATAGGCAAATCATTTGAGCAATAGCAATGTTTAGTACTTTGTTTCCAACGTAAGTACTAAGTAGGTTATTATTAAAGTAGTTATTAAATAATTATTAATTCAAACCTCACGACCATTGTGATTCAGTCTTAATACAATATCAGTGGAAACCCAAAATTTTGGTATGGTTTTGAAAGTTGCGAATATTTACAACCATAGCCTATTCGTCAATCTCTGCATTTGGAGCTTACTTTTTCATCAAAATTTTTAAGACTTGAATAATTTTGAATTTCGAATTATTAGCTTTCAAAATGTCTGTTTAAAATTAAAATAAGTGAGCTAAAAACCGATTCCATAAAAATAAAAATTCCTGTTAAAAATCCTTAATATCGACTTACCATGATCGAATACATCCGTTAGGTAAAATCAGCCACGATAAAACACAAAATGGGACAACATCGGTTTAAAAATATCGGTTGGAAAATTATGTATAAATACACACAAAACATATTTAGAAGCTGAAGTCGATTCAAATTTTATATTTTCAGGATTAAGTAGATACTTTTTGCTTATAAAATAGGATCGATACATTTATTGAGTAGATAATTTTTGCTTATAAAATAGGATCGATACATTTTTACAAATTATCTACCAATACTGACGTTTGCTTGAATTGAACTCAAAACTTCTTCAATAAGTTCTCGTGATATTAATTGTTCCTGTAACAAATAATTTGTTTACGTTTTTGTTAAGAATGTGTATAATAATTTATTACATGATAATAAGAATAAACATCATAATTAATTAATTAATTTTAAAATTAATTGAATTTGGATTTCAATGTAAATGGTCGCGGATGGTGGTTTAAAATTTAGCATTACACTGTTGTCTTTTTGTTTCAAAACCTTGTGTAACTCATTTTGTCCACAAGTGTGCCTGAATACGACTCTAACAGTTATGTTTTTAAATTCGCCACAAAGTCTATCACTACAAGTAGTACTTCGAGTACTTGGGTACACTAAATAATGATTTGCTGAACAATCAATTACAGGGGGCTGATCAATGCCAAAACAGGGGGTTACATTTACTTTTCAACTTTTACACAGTATTTCTCATCGCATTGAAATTTAATAACTATATTTAAAACAAATTTTGCATGATGCGTTTCTACTTTCGACTAATTGTTACGATGACATACAGTGTAAGAACACTATCGTTATCTAAAAAGACCAATACTAAAAGCGGTAAATACCTGTACATCTTTATCGAGCTAAATATACATCTCTTTATCTTCTCAGTTTTTGTCATCTCTCCGAAGGAGAAGTACATTAACAAGACAAGATTTGAATTGGCTACGTTACGTTTTACCTGACCGTTCGGTACAAACACGCAGGTCCCGGCGTTATTTTCAACCAAGAGGTGTTAACAATTATGAGGCCCCACACAAACAAGTGCGGTGTTCGCCTCATATTTCACCCACTGTCACTATCCGGAACCGGGACTTATTCCTTCTTCAGTCGGTTTGGAGGTAATAATTCTTCACTACTCTACCCTTGTCCCTACACCAAATACTCCCCTCTCCCAGCGCGTTCGCCAGGCGGCTTTATTTTGTCGACTTGTTAAATTTGAGACGACGGCACCAGAGAGATTACAGCAAAAACCCGCCGAGGTGATTTATTTTTGATCTGCAAGGCGCTTCATGAGGGGTTGATTTATTTTAAACTACATTCTTCTTTGCTGCTATATATGTTATACGATTTTGTTCTTAGCAGTTCTTTCAACAAAGCCTAAACTCTTCTGGCATAGATCATATAACAATACACAGAATAATACTGTTAATAATAATGCAACCAAGAGAGCACTTTTTATTATTATGAATGATAAATTCTATGAACAATAAGCTACAACACAGAATAATTCGTATACAATTCTAAAAACCCATGAAGAAAACACAATAGAAAACATGATGCATCGACAAAAAATTATGTTGTCAATCTTAACAGTATGCAACAAAAGCGAATAAAATCAATCAACAACTTTTTTTAATATAGATATTTATGCAACAAAACACAGCGATTTACATAGATATAATGAAATTATATTATTATTATGAATAAAATTTGTCGACTGACATTAAACCGCAGTATAGTTATTTTTTGACAACTCGTAAAGTAAACGCAATATCAAAAAGGTCTAACAAGTGAGCTACTTATGAGACGGATCAGATTTCACGTTTCCCCATCAAAGTGATCGGAGGCCTGTTTATAAACAATACATCTCTGATCTGTGAGGGAACAGAGCGACTTGTGTTTGATGTGGGATTTACACGGCGGAAACCTAATGTTCCAATGTGTTCCATTCTTTCTGGAGTGATGAATTTTTTATATGTATTATATTTTATATTATTTTGGGGAAAATATAAAATATTTTATAAAGAAAGCCGATTGAAGTTCGGACCAGTTTAGGAAATTGAATGGCCATTTACTAAGTATCTGGAAATTAACAATTTTGATCCCAAACGACGTGATGTTTATACAGATGTCAACATTTGCAACTAATCTTAATATCTGTATGAACAAACGTCCATTGTACTGCATAAAATCTCAAGTTCATTGTGTGTTGGACGTTTACCAGTTAATTGTTTTACAACATAAAATATAGCAAGACATCTGCGATATACTAAAATAACCACAAAAAACTATTTTTCTTACTAAGTTGTAAACTAAACTTTATACGGTATTTTATAAAATGCTATAGAACATATGATCGGTGACGTTACAACTGTTTTTAAAATTAATTTTAGCCCGATTTAATTTAACTCGGGCTAAAACACATTACATTCACATGTTACATTCACTAGTAACATTAAATACATTTTCAATACTTAAAAAACATACAAGTTTACAAATCCTAAATTTTAATTATTTACCGAGTTACATTAATTTTATTTGGTATGGTTACCCTTTTCAACTGTAATTAAAGTGATCATATAAGTGTTTACGTTTTTATATATACCAATAATAATTAAAAAGTGTGTAAACGTTTGAAAGAAGTGTTTATAGGATTGTTAATTTTAGCATAATATATTGCAAGAATAAATGTATTTTTACAGTTATTATTTATACAATTTAGTATATTTTATGCTGAATACAAATACATTGAAATATTACAAGATATTTTGAAATAATTAAAATCTTTATAAAATTTGTAGCAAATACTTTGCACTAAATCGCCAGACTTGTTGCAAAATGTTTGGGGTAAAATGGGATTGAAAGCGCTGTTTATTATTATTTTATATAGTTACATCAAACGTTGTTGAGAGAATTTTTGGCAAGTTAAAGTATTACAATTTGTTGAGGAACGCTTCGCCGAGTATTTGAATAAATCGTTATTCACTGAAGTTGTATTTTTATTTGTTACTATATGTCCTTCATGTATTAAATTCATTACTACTATTCATTATACCTCTTTAAAAACTTCGAAAGTAATAATATTATACTTAAGCATATAAATTTTGCTAGACAAAGAAATTTGTTGAATTATACTTATATGAGATACATACAATCTAAAAACTCTGAACGTTTTAAATTTGATATTTTTTATTAATTTTCTATAATGTATGTGTTGGGAAGGAAACACAAAATACAAAATCACTGAAATTGGGTTTCTTTAATATAATTCTCTTTTTATCTAATCTTTGTATTAAAAAAATAGATTTCAACGCCACTGTACTAATAGTTTAGTCTTTTAATTCCAAATATACGTTGTCTGTGAACACTACAGACATTTAAATGATACAACAAACGTTGTGGGTGTAAGGCGGAATTGAATTCAAATCAGCCGGCCCCAGTAAATCACAATATTTGTCACAATATTTTAGAGATTTCTCGAAACGCTTGTACATTAACTCCCCCGCACAGCGCGATACATTAGTCACGAATCCTGCTATAATTCACACGGCTGTCACTGTGGGGAATTATTACATCTTAAGCTCGCAGCGACTGCAATAACTCTTCATTCACTTCCCCTGTGTGTAGCGACTGCGGCCTCTAGACTACATTGGCAACGGAGAGAGATTATACGAGAACTACCTCCCTTCAGAAATCTGCTTAGACACTATATTGTTTCAGAGTCTGGAACACTAAATTTTAAAACATATACTAGTTTTAAATGGCGTTATTACGGTTCTTGATCACGAATATTTGTTCCCTCTTCTTCTTTTGAATATATTAATTGTAAACGCCGTTGACCGACAGATCGGACTTGAGAAGTTCTTCATCATGGATGGGTGCGGCGTGAGCTCGCCCTGAATCTTGCGTTTTAAATTCTTATTTATACGAGCCAATTACGGACTAACTGCCCATAGATATAACCCGGAAATGTAACATGTAGGTTGCGGAAGAAGCTATAATGTGTGCTGTATTGTGAGAGCAGTCAAGATAACTTAATATCAACCCAGAATATGAATGAACATTGTTTATGATGTATGAGCGAGGTATAGCTTTATTATGCGGTTACATAGGTAGTAGTTTTGTGTGATCAAATAATAATCACGACCTATTGCAGCCTAGGAAATCTTACAGATTTATCTTTAATTTGAACCATATGTATTCTGGACCGTTATTACACAGCTAAATTCAAATTTCTAATGGAAAAGGTCGGATAACTAAACGCATATTGTAGGCAAAAGGGGTTAAGTTCCGAATAAAACAGGATTCCAAACACCCTAGACTCAAAATTCAACTTCCGACCCTGTGGTCTAACTGTGCGTCCATCTCGTGCTGTGCCACCTGTTCTCCTCCTTACTCTAGCTCGTAGGGGTATCACGCAGTTCTGCAAATGCTCACTGTGTCTCAACTAATAAGCGTGGAAAACAAAAACGTTATACAACTTGACCAGTGATTCAATTACTGTAGATTCTCTAGAGACCAACAAGCTACTAATTATTGACATTCTCTAAGAATCTGTCAACTTCATACTTTGTGTTCATTTTATTCACCATTCATTACTTGTCTGTATAGTTCACTATAAGAATCAGAAACAATATTCCTGCAGAATACATTAACCGACACGATCGCGTTTGTGATTACAATACGTCAACGTGTTTGGTATAATAAAGGAGAGACATATCGACATAGGCGATTGCGGACTAACTTTCCTTCAATCGATCAAAATTGTTGACAATGTAGTAGCTTTCACCAATATATAAGTATATTACAAGTTGACCTCTTTTTGCGCCTCTTTAATTAAAAAGCCAAAACTTTACCTGCTGTTACAATATAATCTGTCACGATTACTCAATGGTAATATAGGTCGATGTTGGCTATATCGAGCCTTTCACACGGTAACAAGTGTGAGCGAGCAGAGAGTAAAGATCATCTGAAGTAGGTCAGTCTCAGACGCAGGTGCAGACGCAGCGCAGCGCAGATATGCAACATGTTCTGCCGTAACATTCCACAGTGCTAGTGCGTTTACTATAATTAACTACTTATTACCTACATAGCATGAGTGGACATTATTATTGTGGCCCATAACTCTTACCGTCGTGTTTTGTAGTGAAATTGTCTTGGAAGTTAATTTAGCATTAATTTATAATCCGAAACTATTTATTCAATAATCATTAAATTTGTTCCTAATTAATGAACTTTTGAACACAGGCAGTTCATTCTAGACGACTTTTTAATTTCTTTACGCAGTTGAAAATATTTTTTATAATAATAATTAATACTGTATACAAGGTTTACAACCCCTTATACAAATATTTTTTTTTACAAAAAATATTCTGCAGAATATTTATTGCCAAAACACATTTCAAAATAACGAAATTAATAAAAAAAATTCATTCTCTATGAAATTTTGTTGCTATAAAAATGTATATCTATAATCTCAAACAAATTAAAAATACTTATGAAACAGATTCATAGCATAGGAGAGAATAGGCGTGCTTTGATTTCCCAAAATAGGCGGTAGGCCCTACCCCCGCTCCACCCTCCCTCAAAACATCTCTCGACGCCCCATCCCTCCCTCTGAAGAGAATGTCCCCTGTGGTGAGGGAACAATGAAATGTACACATTTCGGTATTGTAGGTCGGAATTAGCTGAAGAGACTAATCCATTATAGCGCTGCGTGTACATTGTCAGAGTGGTTTTCGAGTACTATTGAGAGTCTCTTCTTGGTTACTGCACCACTGAGAGCACTTTATAAACATTGGAATATAATCATTTTTAGAGTAAAGATATACGAACTTGCAATTTTTATGAATGTAATAAGACATTTTGAATAAAATCATAAAATCTAAGCCATTTTGAAACAGATATTTGCTTCGTATATTCAGTAGAATTTTTGATTAAAAGAATTGATACCTTAATAAAGTTTTTCTTGAAACTACTGGGAGTGGTATGAAACTAAAACTAAAAAGCAAGTTATTGAATAATTTGGTGTAATTCAACCGTACATCAGCTTTTATTGCCCAAAACTACCAAATTATAAAATATAATAATGCGTGGCACTGACTTTTTGTAATGTTGGTAACCTAAGTGTGATCCTATCCTAACCTCAACTGTAAAATGGTATTCTTATTTATGAATGATCTCGATTTTATGGGTCACATGGCACTTAGTTGTTGTGAAGCAACCATCCTCAACCAGGTGGTATTGGTACCTTCTAACCTGAAGTGTCAATCGGAAAATAGATTTACGAGTAATATTGTATTTTGGCCTTCACCGTATTTTGAGCATTGACCGTGCTCAATCAGCTGGTATTCTGGTCCTCCGGGCCTGATCATGTGGAGGGGTACCGGAACTCGAACCTGAACTGTGAGACGGCAATCGGATTTATGATTGATATCGATCTGATGGGCCAGATGGCACTCAGCTGTTGTGACGCAGCCGTGCTCAATCAGCTGGTATTCATCAGCTGTCTGTATCGACTGACCTCTCACATCGTTCATTTATCACGCGCACCTGTTACACCACACCACTCCGTTGTAGTGAGGTTTAAACACTGTATATACATATTTATTTAGATTAGGTTTATTGCTCAGTAAGGTTTGGTGTAATTGATTCTAAATATTGAATATAATAGTAAAGAGAGTTCATTTTGTCCAAAATCACTTTACGTGATTAATTGTAAGGGTCGCTATTTGTGGAACTGTGGCCTCCAATTTCAAAACCTATATCATACCAAGAGGGTAAATAATTTGATGCTTATCAGGCACACACATCTTGACCAAGAAGATTTATCATGTTCTTTTTTTAGATACGAAGTAAAATTGTGAACCTAAAAATGATTTTATGAGGTAACATGAAATGTTTACTATTTTCAATTTTTACGTTTTTACTATCGATCACAATACATATTTAAAGGAAACACCTAAACATCTAAAAGATGTATTGGATTAAATATTCCATTCATCCGATATTAAGAATGACGCGACGTAGGATGTAGAGAGATCCTTGAATGGATTGTTATTGGTATTAAAACTGCAGGGGTCGACGTAGGCACAGAAGCGGTGAGACTATAGCTGTCAGAACAATGATTATACTCGTACACGTGTTAGCAGGTCATATTAAGTTAATCTTGCTGTAAACTACTGCTGACTCTTTAACTTGTAACTTGTGTTTTCGGCTATTGGTTTCTGATACCTATTTTGACGGAAGCAAAGAATGTGTTCTAATTTCATTTACTCGTTAACTTATCACTTGTTTGACATATTAATGACACAATTAAAATTGAAATCGTAGAATTATATTGAGTTCGTAACTATCTATTCAAACAATTATTAACCTAGAAGCTTATATCTGTGTTGTTGTACGTTTTTTTTTGCTTCTATTGACGTAGACCGGGGTTTAGTTAGATTTACGTTTTATGAAAAACAGCTTTCAATATTAACTTTAACTATAATCACTAAAGATTTATTAGTTTATTTCATGCATGATAAAATGTTTATTTTAGTATATGATCCCTGAAGAAGAGTATAGATTCCAGTCCTTGAAACGTCATATATAATATATCGTAACACGATTATGTAGTCTTGGAATTCCCTTAAATATTTCATCATCAATAATGAACTTAAACCAAGAATAATAGATGCTAATTTAATCGATAATTTAGGAATGACATTAATACCCTGAAATTTAATTTACTCGTCTTAGATGTTATCAAATTTTGACATAAAATTTGTTAGCGACGTTTACGCATAAATAATTTGTATTGCCAATAAGTGCTACTATGCAAAGCGGAGTGGCATCTCCTAAGTTAATACTAATTAGTATATAATCTTTATTCAATTTTAATGATGACATTGGTGAACAATATCAGATCAATGTATCCGTACCTTTTTACAAAAATACATTAAACTTCTATTTTAGAAAGTAAATTAATTCATGAAAATATAGAATTGTTTATTTACTTATTTAAATACTTTATTTCAACGATTCCAGTAACGGTTGCGTATATATTTTGAGATAGATGTTACAAAGAATTTAATGTTCTCAAATTTAAAAAATTGGGGAGGCGTTAAACCTACTAATTTACTTTAAAATTGTAAGCGGTAGTACGCAATACAATACTGATAAATGGAAGATTGGATTTATGTAATCTACAGTTAAACAATTTGAGTGTTCACGACACAGTCAATTGTTTTTATCGCCTCCAGTGGGTTGACCTGATTCTAGTATAAGATTAATTTAATTATCTTACAACAACTCAGCAAGTGTTGGAAACTGCAGACTATCAATCTTAAAGGAAGCAAAAAAGAGTTAGAAATCCAGTGAACCGGTCGACGAGACGCGCAACAGCTGACATTTGCAGCTGACAGCACTGCACATTAGCAAGGACAGAACTAGATCTATCACAGTGACAATCCCATTAGAGAGTGAGTACGGGTTCGCGAGAATTATTGGACTTGAGACATTTGTACTTGGCTGAGTTAATTAGTTAAGCTCGCACACCTGTGCCTGCCGACTGGTCTGGTCGACCTGGATGCTGATACCATGGCTTTAGTGATCGTAATATTACTCAGATTCCGGGCCGTAACAAGGAGAATTCTCCACTTGTTACCCTTTCTCATTTTTTATCAAACCCTGGTGCTCCCCCCAATTCTGGTGCAAACTAAACTACCCTAATTGTTTGATCTCATATCATTTTCCTTTTATCGGTTGATTGATGACATCGGAGAATAAATTATTATGTCACAGCCTTATCTATTAACCGTACCTAGTCATCTGTTAGATATCTTTTAATTACGTCTTTGAAAATAATTTCGAAATCCTCTGATCTCTGATATCGAAAACTATAGAGTCACGTAAAACATGACTGTCCACAGAACTAAATTCTAGAGTCCATAGAAATACCGGTCGGGAGAGCCAGCTGTCACCAGAGCGGGGGCAAGATGGAACAAGATTTAATCCGAGGAATTATAGCTGTTATAACTAGAAGGATCATCATAGTCAGCGGTGCAGAGATGAAGACATCTTCGAGAACTGTAATTAGAGCCAGGAACCGTCCGTCGTCGTCAGTAGACAGACAGACCTGACGGCGATCGGAGCAATTAAAATATAATTAGGA
This sequence comes from Homalodisca vitripennis, assembly GCF_021130785.1. Classification (NCBI taxonomy): domain Eukaryota; kingdom Metazoa; phylum Arthropoda; class Insecta; order Hemiptera; family Cicadellidae; genus Homalodisca; species Homalodisca vitripennis. The sequence continues at coordinate 110,434,806 of NC_060208.1, forward strand.
TCAGAGAGGATCTAAAAGCGGACACGTACGGCGGCTCTGGTGATTGATGTCTTCAGGGATCAGGAAGTAGCTGAGAAGGCGTGGGAACCCTTTCTTTTGTGGCTATTTGTATTCAAAAATATGCTGGATTAAAATAACTGAAATAAAATATGAGTACTTCATCATAAAATATAGTCTCTTGATACTAGATCCTGTTATTTATGTCGTTTTCCAAGTGATGTATTGTGATTAGGTTATTTTTAGATTTTTACGTTGTATATGCTCAGTTAATGTTTTTAGGAATTTCTTTAATAGTTACACGTTTTAATATATTTACTTGTTAACTAGCTACAGTGCGCATCAAGAAAGGAAGCTTGATTATGTTATCACGAAAAAGAAGGTTGAACTGCTGAGGGCAGCAATTCCTTTGAGGATAACTAGAAACTTCGAATCGGTTATACACACATTACATTTAGTAACGTTTGAATGAAATCTCGTTGAAACAGAAGCGCACTACTCGACGCCATTAAAATTAGTCTTGAAAATTAGTTACCGTATTTTATTTTTAAATAGCTACTAAGCGTTCCAAATTCATGGAAGATGTGAGTGTAGATAATATTTTCAAAAGTTAGTTCAAGTATTTTTATAATCCTCAGGCTAGTTGGTAAAATACTGAAACGATTCAGTTTGCATAAACTGTCCTTCGATGATTTTGGAAACAAACCTGTGTTGTATTTGAAATTCTAGGTATTTTTTATTTTATTTTAGCTACTACCAATATAAATGAACGTTACATTATGTCATAAATATAAATTATTAATTTTTCAAGGAACACAGAACTGGCGGCAATTGTGCGGCATGTTCTGATAGAGCTATTTTTCCCTTCACCGAAGCTGTTAAAGGCCGTTCACGGAAATGAATGCCTCTGTTGGCACCGACTCTACCGTGGATAAATTCGAGGAATTTGAAAGTTGTCCATAATTTAGCGCCCCAGCAGAGCAGATAATCTCGCTGCCATCGCGGCTCAGGCGGGTCCTGGAATAGAAACGATCATCACCGCGGAAATCCTTCCGTGAGTAACCGGCGAGCAGCTGATGTTGTCAACTCTGCACTTTATTGGCAACTTGCTGCTTAGCATGTCAATAACATATCAGGCTTGATAGTAATGATATATAAATTCTCTGTTCTTTTTTCAACCCACCATACTTGGCAACCCTTGCAGTGAAATGTTTTACCCAGCCACTTAGGGGTTAATTTCAGAGACGATGAGTTTTGATGGAAGCGTTTCTCCAAGTTAATGGACGTTAAGACCTACTCGTGATAGACTAGACTATTACTACCACCAAACTGTCTGCCGAAAGGCGTGGTTTTCTATTTGTCTCTAGGCTCTCCCGGCTGAAAGACGTAATTGTATGCGTAACAAAGTAGATCTTCATGAATTTGACAACGGGATGTGGAAAATCTATTATCCGAATTCTGAAAATATGTTTTGCAATGTGCTTTTTTGTATGTTGCAGTGTTGCAAAAGTATGAAGTTTCAACACCTACACAGTTATTATATCTGGGATGATTAAAATGCACATCTTTCAGGTCTCAAAAAGTTACGAAAGATAAAGATAATGAAGTATATTATCCAACATACACTGACCAGTAACCAATTACTTCAGAATCCACGTGAAATATAATACAATGTTAACTTTTTAGTTGGAAGACATCTGAAATCATTTTGTCATTTTCTTTCACTATCATCTGGAGTTAAGATGTCTTGACTATTACATACCTTTTTCCCAAGATTGACTAAGAGAAAAATGTATTGAGTAAGAGAAAAATAATAGTTGAGGATAAACAATTTTTATGTTCAGAACTCTAATTTGTGATAGAATAATCAATTTCATGTAAAAATTTCACAAAATACTAATCATTCATTCACTTTTTCAAGTTCGAGGTAACTTGATTTTTATTTTCCATGACGACTAATACAAGAATTTTGATTAGCCAAGTTTTGTGGATTGAATGCGGAATCATCTTCAAGACAGTGTTGAAGAAGTTCCTATCGTATGGTCTCACGCATAGAAAATTTGGACAGCGATTAAGCCGTCATAGGGCTGGGCGGCAAAGAGTCCTGTTTGAAATGGCAGGGAAGTGCCCTCGTTAACTAGCCGGCGGCATATCAAGGGCGGAGGGCCGAAGGGCTCACAAAGCAAAGGCACCCCACCGACACCGACCCTGACCCGAGGGCAAGGGCAAGCAAGGGCTGTTCCCCTACCATTGTACCGGAGCCTCGCCAGGTAACAGCGGTCCGACTAGAAGCCTAATTAATTAGACCTCTCAGATGAAGACATTATCTGCTTCGTTAGCCTAATTACCCAATTATCCGACTACTACTTTGATAGCGGTAATGTAGAAAACCTGTAGTCCTCCGGACTCAGATGACTTTCTTAATCTCTGATAAAGCCCTCAAACTGAGTGTGGAATGGAGCAGAGCAACTGATAGTTGCCACTAAATTAATTAAATCATTAGCCTAATTAACGTAATTCATTTTATGAGCTCTACCAGTCTTGTTTACTTTGTGTTAATACTGGATCCGTGGAATGTAAACAACAAACTAACAACAATTCTTCCTAATTTACAACAAAGTGAACAGAATTCAAAGAATCAGGTTCGCGAAATTAAAATTGTACCCCAATTATACATTTAGGAAACCTATAACGTGTGGAAAATACATTTAAACACACTAAGTTCTCCACATACAAGATGACCTCCAGAACGTGCAAGAATAAATAGCCTACGCAGTAACAAGCTACAGATGTAGTCTAGTTGTTGACTGCGAACACCTGTGCTCGAGTCGCGATCTGATGAGGCGATGAGGCGCCCGGTTGTCTAGACAAATAGTGCTGCAGTTATCACCAATTACGGTGGGTAAACAGTGGTATGTGGTAGAATGGTACGCTCGTATTTGGGGTGTGGTCAACAGGGATTTGATGATGTGTTTGTTTTGCTAAAGTACATGAGCAGGAACACACTAAGGTCTAAATACGTGCAATAGCAACATGTTTACAATACGTTTTGAGCATATTATCATTAGCTGAGCGTAAGCGAAGCCTATTACTCAAAGGATTGGAAAAAATTGTATTAGTGTCTTTCTGTCTATTTCTCTGTTCGCACGATATCTCGAAAATGAACTGAACTATACACTTGAAATTTTGCACGGAACCTCAGCGAAACCTGTTCCGTGACAAGTGGTGTAGCTTACTCCTACCTTGTTGTATTATAAATGTATGCCTCTAAATTTATTTATTTAGTCAACGGTAAACCATTTCGTACATATCATGCATATCTAAGTAACAGATGGCATGCCAGACACTAACAAATCCAAATAAATATCGCCAAAACTTAATTGTAGATAATAGAAAACAATGTTATCAAATATCCAAAGTTTAACATAATATACATAATTAACGCCTACATAAAAATAAATATCAAAATCGATTAATTATAAATAATATGAAAAATATTAAATAACAGCTGAAGTTTAATTTACCACCTATTAATAAATAACTAAAAATACCACCTAATAAAAAATTATTAATAAATAACATCTAATAAATAATACATTTACCACCATCCAAATAAATAACAAAATAATTTAATTTAATTAAATTGCTTAATTAATTTCTTTATTTTAAATTGCTATCCAAAAGAGAGAGTTTTGACAATATCTTTAGATTAACGGGACAATAACAAATATATCTTTGCCTTCACATGTCAAGTGTTATCCTTACATGATTATTTAATCTTTTATTCAATTTATTAATAAATTTGTCACCAAATTATAACTCCTTAGCCTCTGATGATGTTGGTCATTTCCTAAACAGACATCGTACCACTACAATTAATCATAAAAACGTTCATTGGTTTGGTATCGTAGATTAAGTGTATGATAAGAACGTAATTTGTATTAGATCACAGCATCACAGCGTTGCCAAATTATGATTTTGAGTGTTACCCTTAAGAAGATGTTGAATGTCTATAACATAAATTATTTAACAACCTAAGTCATAAGTCACAACATATGTAAGATGTATATAGCGTACGATTAAAGTTCTAGAATTATGCATTTAGTAGAATTACAAAGAAGCTAGAATTAAAGCACTAAACTAACTTTCTTAATAATAAACTTTAAAAAAGAGAGAGTTTTGACAATATCTTTAGATTAACGGGACAATAACAAATATATCTTTGCCTTCACATGTCAAGTGTTATCCTTACATGATTATTTAATCTTTTATTCAATTTATTAATAAATTTGTCACCAAATTATAACTCCTTAGCCTCTGATGATGTTGGTCATTTCCTAAACAGACATCGTACCACTACAATTAATCATAAAAACGTTCATTGGTTTGGTATCGTAGATTAAGTGTATGATAAGAACGTAATTTGTATTAGATCACAGCATCACAGCGTTGCCAAATTATGATTTTGAGTGTTACCCTTAAGAAGATGTTGAATGTCTATAACATAAATTATTTAACAACCTAAGTCATAAGTCACAACATATGTAAGATGTATATAGCGTACGATTAAAGTTCTAGAATTATGCATTTAGTAGAATTACAAAGAAGCTAGAATTAAAGCACTAAACTAACTTTCTTAATAATAAACTTTAAACAAAAAATGTAACGAACAGTATATTTATAAACTAAGAAGAATCCCTGTCTCAAATTACAAATAAAAGATACTTAGTATATTTGGTACTGTAATTGTTTAAAATTAAACGATTTATTGTTAGTGCTCTATCTTTGAAATGTTTGTATATATATTAGTAAAAACCTATGATGTAAGGTGAAATACATGGAATTTGGGATAGACAACGTAGGTTCAAAACGTTCTGGATTGGAGGACTCAGTTATGGTCTGGAGTTTCTGCTGACTAATCGCTTCTGTTTGCTTCTTGATGCTTTCCATTATTCTATTTGATATAACATTGGCTCAATATTCTATGATCCTTTAATCATGTAATCAAGGTTAAATGGAAGAGGGACCCTATTTTGTCTCAAGGGAGAAGTGTTTCTATTTTATTCTGTCCTTGCGTACGAGCGGCATGGGATAAGTATCTCTTTAGTTTAAAATACAGAAATATCTGTTTGCCTTTTTATTGTGTGTCATATTCCCAAATCCATTAGAATAACTAATGCCTTTTTTAGAATGCATTGATCAGAATTGTGTTGCTCTGTATATGTTCGATAGGATTGATCACATCATTCAAAATTATCCTCATACTTTACAATAACACGCAAGTGTTCCGATTAAAAACCAATTAAAATACCTAATATAATAATATATTTGTTATCCAATCAAATATTTCAATAGCCAATCCAATCAATGTCGGTTTTAAAGTTGTCTTTATTTCAACACGGTTCGTAAAAACGTAAAATACTTTTGATTGTAGGTTTGATGAATTAGTAATAAACATGTTTAGATACAATAGTTAAATATAAAAGGAGAAGTTAGCTCTTATATGTGCAATGAGTTTGTTTACAAATGTATTCTAATATTTTCTTCGTTGCCATTATGTTTATCCATAAGAACAATGTAAACAATATTATTTAACGCTCAATCATTTACTTATCAATTGCTTTGTAACATGCACCATCATCGACTCAGTGTCTCTCATATAGAAATGAAGCCTCATGCACAATTTCCAGTCTATAGGTCAAATATAAATGTTTTTCCAGCTCCACGAGTGATGAGCTTCTCTAAAACTCAGCCAATTATAGGTATTACAACGTAATTACAGGTAATTTTCTGTAAATTCAAACAGTTGTTCTTACTTATATTTCAGTCCTAAATAATTTGTGGAAGAAATATTAAAATCGCATTCAAGAAAGCGTTACAAATTTATGTTTTAAAGAATGTATTTTGTTTAGATTACAAGACACTTGAGTCCCCTTTCCTCTATGTCTCAGAACGTGCCGAGAGAGCCTGGTTGACATTCGTTTGTTATCACCACACTTACGCTATCACACACGGCTCTGTCTCACTCACTAAGGAGCTTACCGGTCCCTTTGTAGATATCGTCGGTCCATTGATACCACTGTACCACAAGGATCCACTTTTATCCCTCAGATCTTCCGCTCCTTTATATTCGGACGGTTCCAGCTGTCTCAGCTCGTTTGGACTATCAGAACTCTCCTGTGATACATAAATCTTTCTTAAAGTGCGCAATCGAATATAAGTTCTCATTCCTTTCCTGGAATGTCATCGAAAAGTGTAAGGAAAACTAAAAATAGAAGTTTTCAAAAGTTTGATAACGGCCTTTCTCAATCAACTATCTGGCAAGTGGGCATCATAGATGTCTATAAATCTCGAAAGTCTCTAGAATTTTGCAGACTATCAGTAAAAGTGAAAATGAGATTTTAAAACCGAAAGTAGTTTATATTCCAAATTAATGGCCCAGTAGTTGTATTAATTATGAAATATATTTTTGATATATTCTTATACACAAAAATGCAATAATAATGAACAAAAATGTAAAATATTGTTTGAAATTCTAGCAAGATTGAAATAACTTTCAACACAGTTTTGTTATCGTGAGAAATCGTGAAATGAATGAGAATACCTATTAATAAAACAATCTATGAATACAGTTGCAGCTTGCAGCTTGCTTGTAATTTAATTTAGTATACTTTAAATAATAATCATTTTTGAACCCCACTCATCACCGTGTTTAATTATTTGATGTTGTATGTTGTTATTCGGTTTTTACCTTTTTAAAGATGAAACTCCCCTTAAAACACTTTTATTCTTTGTTTGAAACTTCAAAACTTAACTCGCTGATTGTTGAAAGGTAGCCTACTGATCCTGGCACCTTTTACTAATACGTTTAAAAAGACTCAAATTTAGTTAAATGTCTTCTAGTAAAAGATGTCATTGTTAAGTTATTGTAATTTTTGTATTGTTTTCCTTATCTCTGATATCATTGAAGCCTCATTATTGTTAAATGGACTCAGGCGTGTTTACTGTTTACAATATTGTGATAGTGTAAAATTGAAAGATAATAAAGGAGTCTATCAAAATGATTTTTGGTTAGACTTGGAGTTCTGATCCTGCAAAGTTTCACTGATACGTGTAAACTCATCAAACAACGTTTGCTCGCCTTCCATCTGCTAATCATTCTGCTACCAACGACTGCACTTATTGCACGTAAACGTTTCAGAATACTGCAGTAGAAAGTCCTGATCTCCTTTTATTGCCTACAGTTAGTTGTTATGTTTGCCATTAAAGTCCAATCACCTGTAGCCAATTATCTGTTCCGTGATTGGCCGGACTGCGACAGTTTCCGGCCCCGAGGCAACGATCGACAACAAATTAATTGGGTTACTGTATCAGGGTCGTTCTTTCTTCTTCCGCTCGTCCCACACCACCCCCCACCCACTACGATGTCAGTTTGTCATTAAGCGCCATAGTAGTTTTCAAATAGAATTTTAGGGACATATACAAAAATCATGTAGAGTTATATAAAAATTGATAATCATATTACTGCGGGACACTTATTAGTTTGTATAGTGTCACTTAGGTAGTAAAAATTCGTTATGAGAGTTAAGTCATTTATTTTTTGCAAGATTCTTCTGATAATGTCCGATTCTTCCGATTATTATCCTAACTCTCAAGATGATGTTGTAAAGGGTGCAAAAGAGGGACAAATTTAATAGTTACCTGACATGAAATCCAGAAAATATGTCATCTACGACAATGAACGTAAAAGAGAAAATGAATCTTCTTTGCAAGGAATGATTGAAGTTTGCCCGTAACTTAGCCTAGAACAAGGCTTCAGTTTCCAACCAAAATATAACTTTTTTGTTAAATTTTAAAAATAAATCTATTTGTTTTTATTTTTCCGATGAGGCCAACCAAAATTGCGCAACAGTATTTAATATTCTTATAGGCCGACTGTTTTAGATGACAAGAAATTGTTTCTTGTTGTCCACCTTTCAAATTTATACATCTCATTGTTATACAAAATTTCATGCTGAAGTACTGTCTCCGTAGTTTACTTGTTGTAATTCTAGCAACCACAACACACACACACACACACACACACACACACACACACACACACACACACACACACACACACACACACACACACACACACACACACACACACATACTTGTATTGTAAAGAATTTGAAAATGGTTCAGACCATATCCCTCCTTAAAAACGTTTAGTATAATCAATTAAATTCCATTGAAATTGGAGGAACCCCCTAAAAAGATAGTCACTCAATTCCATTAAGATTTTATGTTTAAGAAGACTACAACGAGTTTCAGACTATAAATTTCTCAATTCTGGTCTAAAGGTTCTATGTGGGACATAACGAATTATTTACGGAACTTTAAATGAAATATCCAGACAAATATTTGTGACTATTGAGGTATGAAAGACTGACAGGAGGGTGAGAGAGGATGATGGTCCAGACTGTAGGCCCTCCCTCGTTGTCAGTGGGACGGACGACGCTCGACTCTATAATTTACATGTGTAATGCCGTCTCTTCCATTGTATTCCCCGACCATTGTCGGACAAGTACGAGTCTTCCGTCCGTTAAATGATGACTCAATGCCGCAGCGGTGAAAACTGCCTAACTGTTTCTGTCAACTTCGAGTAATTAAAAATGAAGAAATCTTGGATAAACAATTGGAGCCAGACATTCCATAATAAAGATGATTTAATGGATACCTCCATTGGAGATTTTTTCACCAAGTAACAACAATTACCTTTATGAGGTTTATGAGGTAAATACTTTACTTAAAATATTTTGAGTGCTGTATAGTGTTAAACTACAATCGTGATACTTCAGAAAAAAGTTTATGTCCAAGAAATGTTCAAGCTTACACAGAAAGCAACACTTGGGTTTTGTTTGTATCTGTATAGTTTTAAACAATTTTTCGAAAAGGAGATGATCCAAAAAGTCTTTTACTTAACTATGTGCTGCATAAGTATATTCACGCTGTGTAGTTTTTTGTGTGTACGCAGTGTAGTTTTGATAATGCATGGTTGCATAAGTTTACAGACGCGGAAATTGTAAATCGTTAATGTTTTATTTTCTCTTTCTAATTAAAGCTATATACAGGGTGTCCTTTAAAAAGTGTAAGAATTTGTTTTAAAATACTTTGTACTGGCCACAAAATGGTGGAGATTTAAGAAGTAATACTACAGAATATCTTAAAATTATGGCATTTTAAAAATAAAATAGTCATTTTCCGTATCTTCATAAATTTAATATAAGAACAACTCAATTTGTTTGGAATATGTTATATCCCTAAACATTCTTTCGTGTTTGAAGTTTACATTTGCATTAATTAAGAAAAACCAAATGACACGTTTCAAGTTTTAGATTTACTAAAATTTAGAATCGAGATTTTTTTAAAGTTACCAAGCTATTAATAATAATAGCTTTTCTTATGGGACAAGGTATCTAAATGTAAAAGTTTTTATTTTGAGATTAAAAAGCTGGTACAGTGTAGTATCGTGTTCAATGTTTTGATCATAGAAAGTTCAGACGGCGAATCTTTTCCAGTTTTCTTACTTTCTAACTACATCGGGTATTATTCCATTTAGAATTACAATGCTTCATAACAGATAGTAGTATTATTACTTTTATAACACAAATCTAAGCACAACTTAAAAATGTCCATTTTACTAAAACAAGTCTTGTGATGATTATTATTATTATAAAATAAATGGTTGTTCTCTTATAGTTTATTAGCTCATAAACGGTGTTTTTATTATTGCAGAGGCATGTATAATGCCAGCAAAATAACCCCCAAATTACAATTTATACATTAAAAGACTACTGTCACTCTGGAATTCGTGTGTACTTCGTTAAGAGGAAAATCCGTGTATAATGAAAATAATTTTCACCACACCACTGGGTTCGTTAAAATCTGAAAGAATTTTTCAGATACGCCTCTGAAGCAGGTAATGGTATATTTTAGTTAAATTTACTTTAGGGACTACTTTTAGTTAGTCCTTTAGTTGACAAAATTAACAAAACTCTATCTCTGACCAGTTACGAGTACTAACTTCAGATCAGAGAAAACTTCAAACAAGTTCTTGAAACCTTAGTTACCGCTGTGTTGAACCTTGTAGCTATTGTGATAGTGAGGTAGGTCGTGAGTGCTTAGTGCTGATACGTCGAGAGAAAGTAGAGAGCAAAACTGGTCAGCAAGCTGTTATCATTTACCCCGGGGATACAATTACTAATGCAGAGTAATCTAGTCTCTTTTGCGCAGCGTAATCATCTCTTTGACCGCGTTTCATCTTCCTAAACAACAATCCGTAAATTTCGTTTCTAACCTACTACTAATTCCGTGGAGTAAGAGTTCAGGTAATAAGGTAAGCAAACTTTTACTTTTATTGATAGTTTTGCGATTGCACATTCATTTACAGACACTTATATACGTTTATTAGTTGTATCTGCTCTTTTATGTATGTTTTATTCCTAATCATACACAGGAGACCCGGTTATATCCAAGTACGTTGAAAGCAAACAAGAGTAGTGGGGAACCTAAAATATAGAATGGCGGTGGTAGAACACTAAATAATCTGTGGGAATCTGTGTATTGAGAATATACCCTGATCTCTGAAATGCCGACCTTACCAACGATCTTCTGCGGTCTCGCACAGTGGTAACTTCCAACAAAATGATTTGAGTTGTTCGGTAGAACAATACACAGTTCGATAGTGAGGAATTTGAAACCGAAATTCCCCGGGAAAAGCTAATACATAATGATCGTGGCTTTCTTATGCACTTTGTTAGGTTACGCAAGGTATGAATACAAATGAGAAAGGTCAAAAGTCCCGCTACAGACCTGCCTGTAGGTTAAAACAACGGAGGTTGTCTCGTGTTATTCATTTCTCATTACGTAACTCATTTCTCATTATTTACTTCTAAAAACATGACATGGAACCGGCTGTTCCCAATTCGACTCAGCTGGTCAGAGTTGGTGCTGCAATCATAAATCCAGCAGAGTTGGTGGGAACTGATCCTATGGAACGGGACCTTGGTTCTAAAATTGTCGGACCCAAAACAAAGTTTTGGACGCCGTCGAGGACATGGTAGAGCCGGATTTTTTAGGTGGTTTGCTTTTGCAACTTCAATTATCAGACAGGACATAACCTCTCCAGGATGTCCACCATCTCTTTCCGAATGAATGGAAATAAAAACGTTACAGTTTCAGGTTGGTAAAGGCTATATCAGTTTTATCATAGGTAATGCCTATTTTGCTCAGCGTGCCAAATTTATTATGGTGACATTTTAAACGCCATATTGGGACACGTTAATTATTTACCATTGAGGGTTGCAATAAATGAATGAGCCAAGGTTATATTAGTGATAAATTCCAATAAAATTGTATATTCATTTTATGCTTATGGATTGACTTGGATGGACATCTGATCTTACAAGACATGTAGAGATTACCTACTATGATTTTACCGTTTCGCCATGTCACCGCGCGCATGTCTTTCGCCACACAAAATGCGCAGTTAAAGGAAGGTGAGCGTTATCTATAGCTAATAATAAAACGCCGAGCCTCATCTTAGCTGAGAGTTGCGTGTACAGATTAGTTTGTTTTTAATTTAAGTTTCTGCCAGTTATGAGTGTTTAGATTACTGCAATCTTGTTTCCACACAGAAATGAGTTTGAGTAGTGGTTACGTGGATGTCAACGTACATGCAAAGAGGAATTATGATTTTAGTGTACGAGCTTGTGTGATTAAACTTTTGGGTTCTTTATACATTTTTATATTTTTAACTGTTATTTTTAATAAATAACTTAGATTACACATTGTTTGATTACCCACAAATGAATTATTTTAGGAATTGTTTTTAAATTTCCATATTATTGCAATCAAGTTGAAACACTCAACGGTTTATTTCTTCCAAGAAAATTAGATAATATTAAATGTGAAATTAAACAATTTGAGTAATAATCAAGCGTGATGATTAAAACGAACCTATTTCATTTTGCTCATTTGTGAGTGACCACCTCACCTCTTCCCCTCACCAAGTTTATCAGTTTTGTTGATATATTAAAAATAAGAATTGATATAATAAGTATGGATTTTCAATTTAATATATTTTAGACACGTATTTAGGGACTAAGCTATAAACAAAAAAGTACATATACACATATGTACCATTGAAATGTATTGTAAATTTGTACATATACATAGTTGTAATTTTAATTAGTTTTCTCTAATTAATATTTAATTTTTATTATTTCAACTTGGGATTGTGTGTTTTTTAAGATATTAAGAATACCTTTACTATATTTTACATACATACGCAATTCTTTTGTGTTTCATTTTTCTCCTTTGCTTTCAAAATCTGGAAATTCCATTTTCTTTTCAATACCTGGCTATTGTCAGTTTCTAATAAATGTTTACTGAATTTTTAATACCGAAACAAGTGTTTACATTAAATTAAATGTTGAACATGGGTTTCAGTTTTTTATTTTTTTACATTAATTATAAAGATAACCTGCATTGTAGAGTTAGTAATACAATAGAAATAGCAAACTGAGGGTTTTATAAGCAAGATTTATGTCAGTTTCAATCATTACATCATCTTAGTTTTGACATTTAGATACTTTGGTGAAACGGATTACTAATTCTCATATCTTATGTTGTGTTTGCTGTTACAGGTGAGTAACGCTAATGGCTGTCACGGTAATTTTCTACCACACTGTATGTATGAGTAATGTTTAAAATCTATTGATATGGTTGATTATTTAATGAAATTGCAAATGGTTAAAGATTTTAGATTTTTGTTTCTGATAGCAACATAATCAATGTAGCTTTAAAATAATCTAATTTTCAGACGCTATGTTGGTTTTACATCCACTCCTTATCACTGTCATGATTTTCTTGGATCACTATTAAAAATACCTAATACCTACACTTCGTCTATGAGAGCTCTTTGGCAGGACTGTATTTGCGTCCATTTATAAAAAGAACAGTTATATCCCCTATTATTTATCTGTTATTAGTCTGTGTCTATTAATACATTTATTTCTGTTGTCAACCCCTTAAATATGATGTTATTAACACTGATATTCATTTTTGTTAATTCATACAAATTTATTAAAAACCATTTATGAAATTGATTTATGAGTTTATTTGGATTACATAACAATCCCTTAAACGTTTACTGGTTTTAATACATAATTGTCAATTATAGTAAGAAACAGATTTTACGTAGTAATACTTATCTAAGGGCAATGACATAAGAATAAATAACTGGAGTTCACTGACATGTTGGACAGTAGCGTCGCGAAGACTAAGCATGTAGAGTGCCTTTAATCGTGCAGTGTTAGTTGGTGTGCTTCATTTATTTATTTATTGAACTAAATGCCTTTTTGTTCGTAGCAAACAACAACATCCATACTATCATTAGACGAACAAAGAGATAACTGAGTTAGAAGGAAACTTCATTAAAGAAAGTACCTAACTTTTTCTTTTAGTGCTTACCAATTCGTTAAGAGGTCCAACCTCGAAGAGGTTTGTGTTCGAAGGCGCAAAACATAACTTTTAGGGGAATCCTTACAAACGAAAACACTCCCTCAGTGTCTGATAAACATAATATTCCGTTATTCTGTCTCCCTCGAAAATCTACCATTTTGAGCCTATAAATACCTGAAGGTTTACTTTTGAGATAAAAATGTGCCATTTTAGAAAGAATATAAAATAATACTTCCACCTTGACAAAGAACCATCTTTCGATATCTCCCCTTCTCCACTATTCAACTGTCGAACTACGACTATTCTCGAGAGGAAAGCCACCTGTGCGTACGGGTGACGAAGAATTCCTTTATACGACTAACGCCGGCTCACTATGCTTCTAACAGTGTTAAGCCGCTTACCGGTCCCTTAGGATGTTATCGAACTACTGATACCTCTGTCCTACAAATATCCGCTTTCACCTTCTTCTGTGTTGGTGTCGATCGTCCTCCTGCCAGTTGGCTTTGTATTCCAAAGATTCCATCCGTAAGCTTACTTCACTTACCTTGGATCTTTCTATCGGAGATCCGCTTTGGTTCATTGTCTTCAAAATATCGGCTGTTGTTGAACACGTGACATTAATCGAAATTTGTTGGTGTTAATTATTAATTACATTTTAAGTAAACAACTTCGTGTGTGAAAAAAGTACAGTGCAGCGAAAAATAATTCAATGACTGTACGAGCTTAATTGAACATCAATGTGAATGTTGAACTCTTAGACATGTTTAATTAATACCTATTAGAAATTAGGACATTTTTCGAATAACCATCTTCGATGTTTGTATAATACTCTATAAAATAAAAAGAACCTCATATCAGCTTTTATAACTGCAATTTACTAAAAGCCCTACTCTCGTGATAAGAAAACGAGCTAATATGCATAACGCGGCACGTAACGAAAATGTAGTCATAAATTCCAAATTTAGTTTTAATTATCAGCAGGAAAATATTTGATTCAATATTACTTATGTGACACGTAATAGTATACATTTACACACCAAATTTAAGTTCAGTGTGGATTATAAAATAAAGTACTACTAATAAATTCAACTCATATTGAAGCAGTAATTTACAAAGAGCTAACGAGTAAAAACTGAGACAAGCAATGAAAACAGCGACTATATTTTCCTGTTTGCACCGCGTTGAAACGCAATTAAAATTTTGAAATTTTTTGGCATTCTGTGGAGAACCATTTTCAGTCTATAGATGTTAAACTCAAACTTACAATAATATATATTAACTTTGTAGTATGGGATCGAGATGTGTCGTGATTGGCTGAAAAGGGATCAACCGGTGATCAATATGGTTTTTTTCTATTTCCTAATTATTTCTAGGATTATATCTTGGATAATATAATGATTAAAAAACATTTGTTTTTGTCTATATTAATTGCATATTGGATTAGTAGTTAAATAATACAAGTCACTTCTCCGCATCCTTACGTGCTGTATGGCTAATTTGTTCACAGACTCGTGTAGGTCAGTTTGTTTCTCCAATGTAGATTGACCAGCTAAACATGGAATTTCATAGACTCGGGCGTACACAATGGAATCTATCCTTTACGGATTTCATACTTCTTTAATGTTTTGGCCGTCTTGAACACAATTTTAATATTACTGTCATTTTAATGGTCTATTGTTTATCAGTCGCTTCTTGGATGAATGGGAGATAGAACAGTTTTGGACGTTCTAAAAGTTAGTTTTCTTTATAGTTATCGTTCTTTAAGCTAACGAGATGTGCCGAAGAAGATCTGTAACCCAACCCGTTTGTCTACAAGTTCGGAAGCTTTCGGCCTTTAAGAGAGTCTAAGAACTGTTATCTGCATGTCTGCTGTGAATTTCAGGAGCATAATGCTGCTGTACATAGTCGGAATAACATCTGAGCACATTACATCAGCTGCACTTTAGAAATTCATTTTTAACAATTCCGTGTCTTACTAATTCGGCAATGCAATTAAACTGATTATCAGGTATCTCAAATGTTCTCTTTAGACTATTAAATATTAGTTTATATGTATGGACGCAATTTACATGTGAGAAGGGACGTAATTCCTTTCCAACTTCGTTTGTAAAAATAAAAAGCCTATTCATTCATTTAATAACAGTTTTACTGCTACTGTATATCTAAAAGCTGAAATGTTATTATAGTCAACTATAAGACGAGAAAGTGAAAGGGTTAGTCCATAATCACACTTTAGATATCCGGGCCATACCCTTTAAAGAAGTTAAAATTAGATGTTAATGTCAAAACAAATACATTTGTTAAGTATAAATACCTCTCATTAATATAGACTACATGAAAGTTGAATGTACAGTAATTAACCTCAACTCGTCCTCAGTACAGTACGGTGATGTCTGTGCTATACTCGTATAGTCAAGATATTATATTACGTTAGAAAGTCAGGATTACCGTGTATTAACCTTTGAGTTAACATAGTTTTAATTTTTTGTGTTTATACTTTTATACTTCTCTATGTAAATATGGTTCTCTATTATTGGCATTACTGCAATCTCTCCGTGGAGATGACTCGCAAAAACCACTTGACTTCTTCAGATGGGTAATGTCTTACTGCACGCGTGCGTGCGTGCGTCTGCCGAGGTCAGAGGCCGTTAATTAGACCTTAACCACTCACCTCACGCCAGATGTTGTCTTGGTGATTTAAGGTCTGCAGTTGCAATTGCAGTTCTATGCCTTCCTTGTGATTATATCTCACGTCGTGATAGTGATCGCTTTGCTGACAACGTGGATTCCGACATTCTGCAGCGTTTACATTATAAATAATCACGTTTGATCATGGCAATATTCTATTTTACATTGTGAAGTGGGACACTATCTAACCAAAATTGCAGTCTTACGCTTCTCCTGGAAATTATATCTCTTGTCGTTAAAGAGATAACAAAAGTATACATTTTTTTGTAATATTGGTTTATGCTTTAAATTTGGATTAGGTTAGAATTGAAAAAGTACAGTTCAATATATTTAGATGAATTTAGGAGTTTTGGTGATTCGAGGTTAGTTCGGTTGTTATTATTCGATCAGTAAATCGTATTTCCAGGCTGGCAGGATATTTGTCGATTGTTCTCAAGCTATGAACCACATACGAGTAAATAACTTAACTATTTTACAACACAGGGGATCGGTGATATCGGTTACATTTATGTAGAAGTAAAAAGAGTCAATTACCCAAAAAAGATGTTTCCAACCAGTAGTAAATTCCACCGATCAGTTTGTTCGATGGTCGGCCGTACTTGGGTCGACAGCTGTCGAGGAGCGAAGCGGTTGAAAACAATCAAGTCGGCAGCGGCTACCAGAGAACTCGGGCGGCTGCCAAACAAATCATAACAGATGGTAATCTCTGACCCCCGCTGCTCTCCTGTCGCTGTCAGTGGTGAGGTTCTGGAGTTGTTGTGACGAGTTCATTTCAATCCTTGCATCACCGGAATGTTGGAGTGGATGAGATTTGAATATGGTATTTCGACTTAACTGATATTTTTTAGGAATAAACTCTGGACAGGTATTCATTCATCTTTAAGTAGGAGGTTTTAGTGAGATTCTACCATATATCTTAGTAGGATTTCGTAAACAACGGAATGACCTATTTGTATACAAATGACATTAGGTTATTTTATACAAGAATTTGATCATTCAAATTATTTTAAGAAAGGTAACTTCAGTATATCTTTCTACTGTCTGTCATTTCTGACGAATGAATTCTGGAATTGAATGTTGTTGGATTTAGAGAAATTATATAATAAAACTACAGTTACTTGTATTTTGTATACCATCATGCTCCTATTTGGATATACTCGATTAACGAAATTATCAAAAACTATTTAGGAAGGACATTTTGTACCAGATCTGACAAAACTGCTTGGCGATGTGAATTTAACAATTTTCACATATAAACTAAAAACTACTGATGTAGGAGATAGGATTGACACACTAATATCCTGGTTTGAAGAAGGCTGGCGTAGTAGCTAATATTCATACGAAAAAAGAAGTTTCTCACACCCCAAAGCTTAATATTTGCATGTACTTAATACAGAATTACAATTTAAAAAATATGACAGTTTGAACCAGAGTCTGATAAAATTGGATGAAAATTTTTATTTTGAAAATATTCACACACAAACGAACAACCTACACAGACGATCTAGGGACAAGAATGATACACGAATCCTGGTTTTGGATGTGATAAGAAGGCTAACCTTAGTAGCCTTAGAAAATGATTTCTATATTGGAATAATTCTTGCACAAAACCATTGCTGTTTAATTAATGCCAAATGTGTTTGATACTGTATTGTATTCATAAGATAATTCAGTCTAGAATTCACTTCATTACACGCTCAAATCCAAGAGAAACGTGAGCTCAGCACGGGGCAGCGGCCAAACAATACGTCACCTGATGAGAGTAATCGCACCATTAAGTTATCGAGCTATTACTGCGGAGTATGTATGGTAAAGGTTCTCCAGGAGACAGATCATTAGTGCAGTATTACAGTGATTGTAGCCAAGCATGGCTCTGACCTGTGATTACCGATAGTACAGCATTATCGCGGCAAGTGACCTGTCATTACTGAGTGACGTACCGCGCTCATTACTGCATACCGTACTTTAATGTGGCTGTGCTTACTTGTAATCTTCTTCAGTGCAATCGTTGTGGTTGTACTTTTAAATATTCACAACCTGAGGTAAAAATGTTCCTTTAGTTTACAATATTTAATAATAGATTAGTGTGGTTATATTCCCAGGGCTTGAGAAGATAAACCTTTTACCGATAAAAGAATCTAGAACACGTTTAGACTGACCTAAACCAGTTCAGGCCGCATTTCGACCGGCAGTTTTCAATTTTGGAAACCACTTTCCTTTTTGTATTATCACGGAAATGTAGTACTGGTAATTATCTTGACTTTAGTCTTATAAGAATATTATTGAACCTCAAACATTTTACGTTTTTAGTAGTTGAATTGTGAAAATATCTCATTTTAAAGATATAATTAACACTCATCCAAATGTATTTAGGATTTTAATGACTTTACCACTTACCCAGAATATACATTCCTATCTTTTTTATATTTCATTGTTTAAATATTCCAAAAATTACAGGATGTACTAAAAACATGTAGTATTACTCAGAACCATTTTCTAATGGTATTGGAAGGATATAAGGATTATTAACAAAGTTTCATGTTATTAATCATTCTTCTACACCATCCTGCTATGTTAAGTCCAATGGCGAATGATATAATATACGTGTCATACATAACTTTCCTGGGGTCCGCTTCCGGTCACGAAATACACAGGGTTCCTATATTATAAATCAAAACAGAAAAAGTTTTAAAATTCATAAACGAATAAACATAATATTTTGTCAAAACATCTACGAGATTATGCATTGTTGTGTTCGTAGCACTATTATTGTAACTATTTCGTAAGGAACAAGAAACGTATTTGAGGATGAATCATTGATCTTATAGAAAAGAAGAGTATTAAACAAAACAAACTTTATCAACTCAAGAATATGATGATATGTATTAAAAAAATATTTGTTACGCAGATTAAACAATACATCATAAGTAGATTCGAAAGCTCAATTTTACGTTTGATTTATTTCATTTGCTGATTATTACTGAAGATCCTGCAGCAATCCTCCCCTCCCTCTCCCCTTCTCACCACCCCACTGCAGTATTGTAATGACTATCTCTAGGCTATACAAGACAGCTCAGTGAGCTATCGTGTGTGTAGACCCAGGCCGCTAATAAATCTTACTTTCTCCGGAACATTCGCGACCGCACAGCGAACTTTACTTGGACGTGTATTACAACATTGCCGTGTCTGTTTATTATTTTAGCGGAATAAACATCTCATCTCACTTTTAATAAGGCTGGAATATGCATGAGTACAGTTCCCTACAATGATGACGTGGTATATAGGCTTCCAAAGATTTAATTTTTTTCTTTTAGGGATTTTGTAACCCGACTGTTGAGGATAAAGGATATGAACTCCATACAGCATGTACATGCATTGTTATTCACATGAATGGCAAATTTTGTTATGAATTATTAAATAATTAACGATTAAATAAGAAATATCAAATGACATTAAGATAAGAATAATGACAATATGAATATTTTGAATGTTTTTCAATAATATGCATGATTTAACATTACCGAAATAACTACTACATAAATAATAACTATAAAAAAACGATTACATAGTTTAAAGTTTTTCGTATATTCTGTTACTGATTTATATAAAAAATATATAAATTTGAGAATTTAACTTACACGGTATTCGTAGAACACAGGCAGAGTTTAATTTATTCACGTGGATTTGATGGCTAAACAATTAAATTAGGCACAATGCCATTGATAAAAATATACCCCTCTTAGAGTATTTCTTTATCTATGATGCTACCAAAACCTGAAATATTGATAGACAAAATCAAATGCTATCATTTTCTAGTAAAGACAAACTAACATTCTAGTAGATACTTGTATAAATTTGGTGTCTTGCTAGAAGTTATTAATACCATAAAATTTATTTGGTATTCAAAATCCACCGGTGAAATAGAATGCCTTTTTTAAGTAGCCTAAACATTGCTGAAATTTTAGTTCAGGCAATAACTACTTCACACCTTGTTAATTCCTCCACTAAAACAATTTATTTTTACTCAATTGTCTCTTTATTCGTGTGTTCTTAGAAATATTAGATACAGTGCTTCTTTATGTATTATCTGGAATACGACATTTTTCAATAGTTACTACTCCAAAGTTAGGTCTAACAGCCAGTTGAAGCTAGATTCTGTAATTTGATTATCTTTAAGACGATTGCTAACGTCATAAGCCATACGTTTTCTCAATAGCGATATAAATATTAACGAAACATTTTTATCACCCATTGCCACCGTTTGTAACTGGTTTAAGCTATGAGTCCTTCAGACAGTCAATACTCTGACCTATCTTATCTCTGCGTTTATCAGTTACCTCTTATCAGATGCGATATGGTCCCGCGAGCGGTCCCGGTGTGCTGTCGCCGGTAACTGATTTCATGTTGAGATAGCCATGAGGTGCTAAGGGGTCGGAGAATTGATTCACAATGTTCGCCAACCTACCAACTCTGGGGCATATTACGCAATCATTTAGCACATAACCTCAAACTTCACCGTTATTTTCCTGTATTTCAGAAAAGTTGTTGATAATTCTGTTTGAAATCATGGTTTTAAATAGTTTTGATCATACACGTTACAATTTCCAAACAGGTGAGAGATTGAGGATAAACAAAGTTTAAGATGGAACTGGTCATAAGGGACACAATTTATTAATAACAATAAGTCTAAATTTTTGTCATAGTATTTAAATGTAGCTATATTATATATTTATTACTAATTTTGCTTTGTTAATAAGTTTTGAGAATTGTGATCGTTGTATTAGCTTACGAGATCTTACAAATAAAAATGAATTATCAAGTGTGTTGCTAATCTCTAATCTTAAGAACGGTTAAACAATTTTGCCTAATTTCTTTTTTTATATTCGTTTAAGTTCGCGGAAGGTTTATATGAAGAGAAAGATCGGAAAAGTATCCTGGAATACTTTAAAATTTGAATAAACAATGTTGATATTTATATTTCAAACTAGATTAAACGTTCACGCTTTCAACAGAAGTTCATCAGAAATACTGAAAAATATGTTTCAATAAATTTGAGAAAATATTAGGTATATAGTGGTTTATAGTAGTATAATGCAGATTGCAAAGCCAGACTATTAAATTTGAACTGCAGATTGCGTCAGTGACGAATTTAAAACTTTAAATGCATAGGGAGTACTATGTAAACACTTACGAAATCCACCTTAATGAGCATAGGTGTGAATGTTTACACACAGAGGCACACGAAACTGGTTGACTTTGTGATATAGCATTTTACAGTGGCTTAAGGAAAAACAGATGAATAAATACTAACATGTTTCAACGAGCTATTCTTACCCAGATTAGAGTCCGATAAACATCAGCCTTTTATACCGCAATACCTATTATAAACGAAATGTCGCATGAACTTAGTAAGGATTTTCCTATAGTATACCGGAAGCAGATGCATTTTTGATGAAGTAAGCTTCTTAGTTGTACGTATATACTACATCATCTTTCTCAGGTCTACTATATTTTCTTCTTTGTCTACAAGGCAAACAAAACTATGTCACTGGAAATATCTTACACCGAAAGTACAAGATCCGGAAATGGACGCTTTTTGACCGAAATACATTTCCGAGACCTGCAAATGTACATTTTCTTAATCGGAACAATAAGGCAAACTCAAATGTTACATCGTGAATACATTGGATTGGAATTGAACTTAATCGGACGGAAGTAAACACTTTAAGACTGAAGTATGTTTCTCGGTCCTATGTATTTACATAAATGCTCTTTATTGGGACAGCAAGGCAAATTATACTATGGTACTGGAAATGTCTTAGAACGGACGTCGACGCCTTTTGACTGAAGCATGTTTCCGTGACCTATTCATATATTTTCCCTCTTTATTAAGGTAACAGAGCAAAATTCACTATGGCACCGTAAAAATATTACACCGGAAGTGAATTTTAACGACTGGATGTTGATACTTTTTGACCGAAGTAGGCTTCTTAGTCCTTCGTATGTATATATGGAGGAGAACAGTCATGGAAAGGTGCCTGTAACTGTTTGTTGTAATATATACAATTTATTTTACAATTAATTCATTTTAAAACGTCATGATCCGTTAATTTCGAAATATATTGAAATAGATAATATGTAAAAACTGTTTACGACAGCATATTCATCATAAAACAATAGACCGAAATTACGACAAAAATGTATATTTGTAAAAAAATTTAGTTATATTAGTCAATTGCATCCGAACCTATCAAAATACGGGTTTATTATCTGACCAATGATTGGTTTCTGAAACAGAGTCGTGTATATTTCAATTCTTGTCACTTTCGTAAGGCGCGGAAGTGACTAAGCGCTAGCCTGATTAGGCAATTAGATGACAACACTGCCCTCAATATTCTTTATAAATGGATATATTCCGTAATCCAAGGGGAATTTGTATTGTATAATCATAAAACCTGGTATACCTTGGAATCAGTAAAGGAATTTCCTCAAAGAAATAAATCGATCGTAAGTTTTAGTGGAGACCAAAATGGAGGGTACCAAAAAAGTGCAACATTTGAAACGACATGTTTTTGCCCACGTTTATTATTACGTTATTTGCTCACTTTTATCCTAGCTTGGCACATTTTAAAACAACTTTAAGATAAGTTAATAAACGTTAAATAAACGTCACCTTATCCGTTTTCAGACCTTTAAAGTGATGAGTTTTAACCTCTTTATGTAGTTTTATGACCGTAATATAACAATTATTTATATCTAAAACGGTCGGTTTTAATTGTGTCAAGCTAGAAGGAATATCATTTGAACAAAATTATCGTTTCATAATTTAAAGATTTTCGATACCTTTCATTTCACTTTCCACAAAAACTAGCGTCTCTTACGATCGATCTCATACCTAAGAAAATTTCTCTAACGATTTCATGGACAGCCAAGGTGTCTGTTTGTGCAATACAAAGTGGCTTTCAGTTCCCAGACCATTATCACGATATTATCACCTTCAAATCGTGCAAATTATTGTCCATTGGCATCTCCCCTTCCCATCGTAACCTGTTGTTTGTTTTCTCAGTAATTCCTGTTAGTTTCTACAATACTATATATATATATATATATATGATGATTATAGAGCTTAAATGTAATATGGCCAACTTCACAGCGTGAGAAATAACTTACCAATATCAAAGGAATGATAATTAGGTTTTCTGCTTATGTGCGATTGATTTTTCGCTACTACCTGATCCCATAAAACTACCATTAGTTCAAAAAATAAACATATTAAATGTTAATTCAACGGCATGAAATATAGCTTACCCCCATTAAATACAATTATAACTACTGAATGTTGCTAGCATATGAGATATCGTTAGGTTCTTGTTAGTTTATATGGATAAAGTAACTCAATCACTAAAACTACATCCATCCCCCCCCAAAAATTAAAAAAAAAAAAAAAAAAAAAAAAAAAAAAAAAACTAGTGGAGTCATTTCTATAGGATTGTTAAACTATTTTTGCATAGCAGTCACAGACTCATTATTTTAAAAGAAAACTTCAGTAACAAAAGCACGATGTTGAACTGTTCACTGCTCCATGATTACTGAAATGGCTTCAGCTGTGTTTTTAATTATTGCAACAATCAAGATTCTCAACATAACAACACCGTGGAAACAGCTGTTTAAAAAGAATCAAGTTTTATTGGACTGCCCATTATAATTATACGAGTGCAAGGAATATAAATAAATTTAGTAATTAATCTTCAGTCAAAATAAGTGCAAAGCAATAGCGACCAATATTGTTAATTGGTGGTGGAAGGTTTATTAAAATCTGTTTCCTGAAAGAGAAGGATTGGCAATTCTTAAGACAGTAGTAGCCGCCCCTCGTAAAGAACAGTGTTTTTTATAGCTTAGCCGATTACAATAGAGCTCCGCCCCTTGAAACTTACAGACGGATGTTTACTACTAGCAAATTCTGTTTAACATATGAGTTAAATATTATTTCTCTCCCTAATATGGCCAAAATATTAAAAAAAATGTTTTGTAAAGAATATTTTGGCGCAGTATAAACCGGGAAACTTAGACGTTGTCATGCTACAGCCTCGTAAGCCTAAAACTATAATGATGTTTATTTTTGTTATTTCAATATAGCCTCTTAAGTTTTCTTGTATCATTAAATATATATGCGATTATCTTCATAGTATGAGTATTAATTAATGTGTCTTGCAACTTAGTCTAGTAAAACTAATAAGGCGAATGGATAAATACTACAACGCCTTCTGTTTATCTCTCGTGCTCAAAATTTAAAATATTTATTCAAAGTTGGATGGAAAAATCCAATCAAAGCGGTGCATTAAATATTGTGTGATAGGGAAAACCAACAGGGGGCAATATAACTAAAAATATAATCTAACTAATTTTATGAAAATAAATCGAAATGCCTCGTAAACTGACTGATTTTCGTCTTCCTTAAACGTTCATTTGTAACAAAAGTGTTCTTGATTTTCTCGTGTTGTTTGACAGTTAATTTATGATTTGGTCAAATTTACTTTACCACTTTAAAATTTAAATCTGGTCGTTGTAAGATTGGAGGGAAAATGTTCCATCACACGACACCATATATTTGTAGTTCTACATTTCTGTTTTTATGTATTCTCATAAACAACACATACAATTTTAAGAAAAGACTGGATAATTCCACATACGTTATTATCAATCCACGGGACTATCGACAAGTTATTACCTTGAAGTACGGTGTAAATACTATTCTATAAAAATTATCGAGATAACGCGAACAAGAGACAAGTGTACAGATCGAGACAGCTTATGTGGGGGCTGAGTTTATAACCTGGCAGTGGTACTACACCTGTGTAGAGTAAGTAGGTCCGTGTACAGATACTGAAGACAGCTTACACGGGGTGGCACATGGAGTAAATAGTCTTGTCAGGGCTGTACACGGCGTTCACTCTCTATACGGAAATACTTACTGATCTGTGTCGTCGCATATTAGGATAGCGATTGTGTTGTGAATGTGCAACTTCTGAAACTTACATGCGGTTAGTAATAATTTAAAATTTAGCATTTCGTGTATTACTGTACTACACATTATAAATATCAGAACCAATTTGGATAACATTTTATTCAAAGTCAAAGGCATTATTCTAGATAAACAACCACTGCGAACCGTTTATCATAAAGAAATTCAAACAAAAGTATTTTCAACATTGCTAATACATTTTGATTTTGGGATTTTCGGCCTCGCTATGGAAAATTATATCAGTCAAAAGAGGTTAAACCAAAAGTGGCATAAATCTACATACAATTAAAGCGAGTAAGAATTATCGTGGTTGGCTGGAACTCTGCCGGGTACTGATCGATCAGTTATCTATATGGCTTCTTCATTACAGGCTGCCAGCTTTTGGATAATATGATGCTAAGTGAAACTGAAAATCGAGATGGTAGTCATGACACACTTAATGGGAGTAAGAAGGTGAGTAACCAATCCAAAATTTATTACATCAGTAACCAAATTTCTTTAATCTGCGCCGTTTTTTTCGTTGACGTCATGGTTAACCCATAAAACTAGCATAAAAATGTTAGTTTTACTTTACCGCTTGCTTTTTAAATGTTGATCCCATAATCAACAGAGTTCATCCGCCAAAAGTAAAAGTTTCAATTCTCTAGGACCTTTCTAAGAATGATCAGACAGACGACAGAAAGAAAGACGGACGAAACTGATGGGTTGTTAATAACGAACTATATTAGATGTCGATCCTTTGCTTGAATAATCTTTAAGATTGCGTTTCGCAACAATCGCGTCAGCGCTCGGAGCTTCAAGACGAGTTGCCCGAGGCAACATTCACAAGACAGTGCAACGAGTCAAAACTAAGTATTGAAACAAAGTAAAGCCATAAGTTGTAGTATGTAACGGTAAATGTCACAAGAGGAGTTGTATAATACTCTGTCCTGTTCTCTACGGAGATAAGGTCACATTCTTAGTGAGGTTGTCCGGCCATAACTCAACGCTGGCGGTCGGGAGGCTGACTGGAATTAAGTTATTCATTACAACCAACGGCCGATGCGTAACCTACTTACAACCAAGAAGCAACGTTCATGGTTAACCATATGACTGACAAGAAGTACCGTAGTAAACTTTGCAACATGATGAACACACTGATCAGGCACACCGTAAAACAGAGAAGGTTTTAACCATTAACCAGTGTATAGTTTGTTATTCTTAAGAAGATCCCTGATAGAGCCGGGTCCTGGCGACACACAAATACCATGAGACTTGTATATAATAGTATAGATTGAGGTATCTATATGTGAAGTCTCTTACTATTATGAAAAGTCGAGGAAAAGGTTTTTTTTGTTCTCTTAGGACAAGAAGCTTATTGTACTTAGTCCTGTAAGAACCTTAGGGCTGCTTCCGGAGTGACAGGATATACAGGATGGGTAAGTTTAGGGGGTAAGCGCCGCCTTCTACCGAGATCCCGGAGGAAGAATTAGGGCACTAATCCCAAAGTCATGTCTCCCCGGAAGAAAAGGAGGCCAGCTCTGAACCAGCCTCTCTACTCAAAGCAGGCAGGGGGTGGCATACTCTTGTTGAGATATTTAGGGAACGAACCCCACCAACTCCAACAGTCATCTCCCGCAGTAGGGTAACCTTTCGAGTTACCCTTGACCCCAGAATCTCGACACTTGCGGTTAGTGATGTGCCGCTCCTGGACATCCATAAGGTTTAAGTGATACATCGGTTTTTGCTGTGCCCAGTGGTAGGTTCAACTGGAAGGTATAAACCAGACAGAAGTGATCCCTGGTGGATTTCCAGAAAAAGTTGTTGATGACTACATTCGACATCTGTCTGTCTGTACTCACAATAACTATGGCCCGAGGACACATAGATGGTTTTAGTTTTGTGTGAAAATAGTTTTAGCTATATTGGTGGTAAAAATGGCAAACATCGGCTCATTGGGACTCGTTCTCTGGGCCCGGATATTGTCTCTGTGGGGCGACCTCAATGTCTTTCACGCTGACCCTAGTCTGGCAAGCAAGCTTGTAGTAATTTTTACAACTACAATTACGTCACATTTGTTCTTGACTACAATAAACTGAGAGATGAGAATAAAAGAGTTGAAATATGATTTTTAAGGTTAACAAACAAATTATGTGGGAAAGACAAACTATCAATGCCCAAGCAACAAACAGCAGAGTCAATTGGAGAGCATCCTTGAGCTCTTATAATATTGTGTAAGCAATGGGAATTAGAACGGTTTCGGTGAATTAATGGATTATGATTAGCACCTTTTGTTGTATGTTTGAATCACTGTTAAACTTTTATATATATATATATATATATATATATATATATATATATATATATATATATATTATAATAAGGTACATAAGACTCGTGAATTCATAACTGCTATTGTTTAATTCCATCATATTAATATTCCTCAAAAGTCAAACCAAGCATTCTATTTTATTAAGATAAACACGTTTTAGATACAATTAATTTTGTTTAGTGAATACAGAATTGGCGAATTTATTTTTTATGTATTTTAATATTAAAAAATTCTTTGTTGTACTCATTAATTTGTTATGTATATTCAGCCAAAACATGTGAACGAAATCAAATTTATGTATTAAAATAGCTTGTTTGAAAATACGCAAAAATTTGACATTGATTTCTAACCTTAGGAAGAAATTAAAATATATAAGTTTCTGTACTTTGTGTGTTTTTTCTACATTAATACAATGCTAAATTACTAAACTATTAAATAACTATATTTTAAAGTAAAATAAATGAAGGATTAGTTTTGAGATTATGAACGTCAAGGTAGCATCTTATTGTTCTTTGGGTTGTAACAATAATCATTTAAACATAAGGTTACCAGTGATCGTTCAGTGATAGGATATCCCACCTGTAGCGCAGTGGTTGTCGCGTACAAGAGTGTTGTCTCGCCTACAGGTAGTATACTGGTGAAAGTGAAGCAAATAGTGCCGTTCAAGGACTTTTAGTATTAAAAACGATATTTACAGAGTAGGAACTGTGTAGGAAATGAAGTAAGATTGTTCAATGACGAACAACATTGTAACATGTTATCTAGAACTATTCTGAAACCTCAACTCAGATTTCCTGAATCTTTCTTCATCAAGTAGCATCCTCCGTGCGGTTATATCACTGGGAATCATTGGGCTCGCATACGTGAATTCTGAGACTACCGCAAACATATATAAAGTAAATACCAGTGATCACTGGAAAAGGTCCTTTTCTCTACTCAATATCTCGTCTCACACTTCACCGAATCAATGACCGTTAATCCTCGAGTCCTCCAGTCAAGCCCAGTCATACCCTGAGGTCGGTCGGTATATATTTAATGGCATTGCCAAAGTTATACAAAGTCGTATCTTTGAAAGAACAAATCTGCCAATGATTTGAAAAATTCGTCATTGATGAGGCTAGTAGATTTCCCGAACCTCTGTGGTTACAAAACTATAATTTCAAAATAATTTCTTTGGTAAAAACTAACATAACCTAACTGTTACCAAAGAAATTGGTAGTACTAATAAATAAAGAGACTTTGGGGTTCAAAAACTCGGTGGTTTTCGCAGGTCTGGTTAAATTGTCAATGTATAAAAGCGTGTCTTGAGGAGTTGCAAGAGAAATGCACTATCATGTTTACAAATCCATTCTGTGGTTTTGGTACAGTCGTGTTGAATGATTGAAAGTTATTTTGCGCTTCCATGTAATAGTGTACAATGTGTACTAATGTAATGAATACGTGTTTAAATAATCATAATAACAATAATACATTTTCTTTATCTTATCTTTATACTACACTGTAGGAGTGAGAACCCCACTTTATCCGATGGACCCAGTTTCTTATTGGTGAATGAAAAAGGAACGGTGAATATTAAATGAACTGAGAATAAAACGCCTCTCCTGTGACAGTCCCTTGACATGCGACAGACAGACGTTTTGATTAATGGACCTCTCTAATGAGGTGAATCTGTAAGTCAATGAGTTATTTAGATCTAAGAACCACTTTACAGGGTCACCTACATCAAAGCAGAGGATTCAATTTAATTTGGCCCGTTCATTTATCTTGTGAAAAATAATATGTAGACGCGTAGGCAAAATCTTTAATTACTCTGGTAATCATCGATTTGGCGATAATACGCAGACGTCCTGAACAAAACTGATCACGTATTATAAAGGATTTGATCGATAGATAAATTTTTGATATTTTGGAAACAAATTAACATAAAAGTTAGCGTTATATTTTCAACATTTAAAGTGAATTTTCAACTGATAATTATACATAGTTTTGTACGATTGTAACACATGACAAACCAATTTTCTGCCTTTTCGAGGCTATGTTTATGTTTAAATTATGTAATTTATGTTCCATCATCCAATGTATTCAATTGAATGTAAATTTTTTGTATGATTATGTTTTTAAATGTATGGGTTAGACTTCATTGTGAGACGTTACACACCATTAACTGCTAATAGTTTAATTAAAAATATTTATATATATTCACTGAAGAACCAAGCTATAAAATCTTGCTAAATTTCTCTCAAATCTAGAAACCACCAAAACACATTAAAGCTCCCAAAAACCATTAGAAAAGACTGTTAGTTATTCTGTCACGTTATTTTACACGTTTTATGAACACTTGATGTATCTCAGCATTTTGATTACGTGTTTTTATAGTATTTTAATTAGTACCTGTATATTTGAATTACATTCAATATTAGTTTTACCTTCGACACGACCGTAAGTTAGGTATCGGTCAATATCGATTTTAAACTATGGTAAATAGCCTTTCTATATTAGTTATAAATGTTTAACTAAAATTCACAGATAGAGAAATAGCGAACAGACGTATTTACCATATTTATATGTTAATGTGTATGTTTTAACAAAATAAATTATGGTTGCCTGTAAAGTCGGTTTTACGGGCGAAGATTTTACGTGACAACGTCTTTTTCTCGGTAGAATATTTATTGATATGAATATTATTAAATTGCACAATAGGAACAAGGAATTGAATGAAAATAAGAATTGCACAAATTTTAACTATAGAAATATATTTTGTTTACTAAAACATTGTACATAATTTGAAATTAATTAAAATCTGTTATTGTAAATGGTAAAGTTGAATAAAACATTTACTAAAATTGGAATTTGGAATTCTTGCTAAACACAGTTAAATTCTAACTCCGCGCGTGGTGATTGGTCGGTTTAATTCGTTTGTTTGGTCGCACTGTTATGACAGGTTAGAGGTTATAATTTGTTATTTTAAATGTTTGACTAGCAATACGCGCTGTTTCTTCTCAATCGACTGAATTACGATTGATTGCAGAGTGATTTAAACTAATAATTTACTTAACACTATCAACATTTGTCAATAGTATGACATAACCTATAAACTCAGTTTCTCAACTTTTGTGTCAATCTAACAATTAATCAATCAATCATAGTTTACGATAATGAAATATCAGTGTACAATTATTTACCTTTATTGTTGTACTTGTTGTAAATGACGAATCTAAGCACTCCACATTTTCACGAATAAACATAGTTATCTGCTTTATCCCGTGCGGCGGACCCACAATTATCTGCTTTATCCCGTGCGGATCCCGTGCGGCGGACCCACTGGACGGGCATCGTAACGTTACCGGGCGTTACACTTTTTCATGAGTGACTCCGAGCCGCAACCTAATTTAAGACGTTGTCACGTCAAAAAATATTTTACAAATACTCTTCATATATTCAAGATAATTCTTTATAATCTCAATAAAGCTTTAATGATACATAATATGTTTTTGATATACGGATTGTAATTCAACCTTGCTGTTCTAACCAAATATTGCCCTTTCCAAACACGCATGAAGGAAAACGGTAAACTTTACACGGAGTAATGAGCGTACGTAAACCTATGTAAGAAGAACTGGTAGAAAACCCGTATATCAACAGTGACCCGCTATGGTTAACGACCTGTTTCCGTTTGCTAGCCAGAACACAACACTAGATACAAGATACGAGTTACATGGTAAGTATGAATGGCGCAGCAGAATACTGACGTTGCTCGTTTTTTAACCTAGGACAAGAAGCTGAGAAATTTCTCATTGCAGTAACTTCTAAAACGACCTTTGCGCTTGCTGCTGGAGTGATAGGGTATGACAGGTAAGATCAGTGGTAGGGCTCGCCTCCTGTAGAGATCCCATGAGGAGGGATATGAGGCACTATATTTCAGCCATATCACCTTAGAAGAAGGTCCACCTGTACTTCAAATGTACAGCACTTCCTCACGTACAGGCTAGCAACAAGCCTTTACCTCTAAGGGAGCTTCACCTACTTCAACAGTGATCATGTGCCGCTTAGGGACATCCATAGGGTTGGCCAGGTTTAAGTGACACATCGATAGGGTTGGCCTGGTTTAAGTGACACATCTATAGGGTTGGACAGGTGACACATCAAATGGTTGGCCTAGTTTAAGTGACACAACGATAGGGTTGGGCAGGTTTAAGGGGCACAACGATAGGGTTGGAAAGGTTTCAGTGACACATCGATGGGTTGGCCTAGTTTAAGTGACACATCTTTAGGGTTGGGCAGGTTTAAGTGACACATCTATAGGGTTGGACAGGTGACACATCAAATGGTTGGCCTAGTTTAAGTAACACAACGATAGGGTTGGGCAGGTTTAAGGGGCACAACGATAGGGTTGGAAAGGTTTCAGTGACACATCGATGGGTTGGCCTAGTTTAAGTGACACATCTTTAGGGTTGGGCAGGTTTAAGTGACACATCAAATGGTTGGCCTAGTTTAAGTGACACAATGATAGGGTTGGGCAGGTTTAAGGGACACAACGATAGGGTTGGAAAGGTTTAGGTGACACATCGATGGGTTGGCCTAGTTTAAGTGACACATCTTTAGGGTTGGACAGGTTTAAGGGACATACCGATAGGGTTGGCCTGGTTTAAGTGACACACCGACACCGATATAGTTGGCCTGGTTTAAGTAACACAATGATAGGGTTGGACAGGTTTTTTTATGTCCGGTTTATATATATATATATATATATATATATATATATATAACTGAAAGGTACGCCCGAAAGAAGTGAACTTTCATTTTGTCGCTCGGTTAGATCAACATTATTCAGCAGCTCTCAATGATACATTAACAGTAACCCGCTTCTTTCCAGCTGTGGTCAACGACCTATACTTTAATACAAGGCAGGAGTACGCCACACCATACACTATGTGTCTGGTAGCAAGAATACAACACGAGTTACTGCACTGTTTCCTTGTTGGTATGTAAGAAACCTAAGGGACCAGCAGAATACCGACGTCTACGCCGCTCGGCTAGGTCAACATTCCTCAGCAGCTCCCAATGATATATCAACAGTTGCCCGCTACCTTCCAGCCGTGGCAAACTATTCATATTAAACATTACCTTGTTGCAGTCAGAACACAACGAACAGGTGCTGCAGAAGGGGTTCAAGAAGTAATAATTTTAAAACTGTTAAGTTTCTATCACTGTGCAGCAGCTCAGGATAATAATTATGACTTTTAAATTTCATCAGAAAAGGAGATAAAGCTTTAATTACTCAATTTATTATTATTGTTGGCAAAACCACCAAAATGTTTAGTGTTATTTTGACGAACAGATAGTTAGGCTTTAAATCACTTATAATATTACAAACTTATTATAGAGTTACAAATTTATACATCCTATTTACATATGATTAATAACAGATTTCAGTTTGCACAATACACGAATAAACTTTTTAAATTAAGGTTATGCAAATACGTGGCTCAATATAAATACTGCAATTATTTAACTTAACTAATCATTTTTGGAGCAGAATTAATAAAGTAATTTGACTAAAAATTAAGAGCAGTATAAGTTAGGAGGGAATTTTTTCACTTTTATTTTAATTTTATGGAAGGAAATCTCAGACAAAATCCAATAAGCTGAACAATTTTTCCAAATTATGTTGGACCGTACATGATGAACAAGATGATCTCTGTAATGTAATACTATTACATATTTATTTTAAACATTTAATTTTGTTTCAATTTTAAGAGAATTCAAATCCCGCACCACTGAGCCCTCAAAACTTAGATAGATTAAAAGAACTAACTTCTTTTTATTTTAATAGATTGATGAAGGAATTGCATTAACAAAATACTCTGTAAAAACTGCACTTTGAGATATATCTTATTTAAGCAATATGTTAGCTCCTAAAAAACTCACCCAATAAAGTTTCTGCCGAATTTGAAAATAGGTTCTTTTTAGAGTTACAATCCATCCTCTCGCGTTTATGTATTGGTGCGTACTATGAGAGCAACCACTCACTATAGGAATTGGGGCTCATACCAAGCGTCTCATGTTTTAAACGTTGATAATTCAGGAGTTGTGTGAGGGGAAGATGAACTTTCCCCGGCTCGGCGGTCGTGTGGAGTGAAGAAGTGACTACAAGGAGATGTAGATGTGGAGGACGATAAGGCGAGGAAAGAAGACGCTCTGCCCGGGGGGTCCCACCGGTCGGTGACAAGTCTATTACCGCCTTCCCTGGTAGTAAATGAGAACACGTCCAATATGACAATGACTACAAGCGAGGTGGTGAGTACACTCACTTGATAAACTGTGGAATTATAATATTATCTGTTAAAGTCAATATTAATTCACTTAGAAGTGGCGAAAGTTAACCAAACTAATCGAATCCTGTTGTGTAATAGTACGTATGTAATCGACTCAGCTCTGTGATTTATAGTAACTCGATTGGCACTTCATGGCGTTGACCAATTGCTAGATTTTTGGTGATATATATACACTGCTCACTCGTGGTGTCGTCATGTTAATGCTAGAATACCTTGAAACCAATGATATTTGTTTGAATGATTTTCTTTATAACATAACGTAAAAACCTGAAGAGTTTTAAAAATAGATGAATCTTTACTTCTGTAGAGGGTCGCTCTTTCAGTAATCGGTGTAATGTCCTGAATTTAAGAATAGCTCGAGTTAAAGCACAATGGTATAAATATGTTTGTTAAATGTCGTAAAACCAATTTAATCGTTTTGTATTAAAATTTATTCAACAACGGAACAGTTGAAGAAAGTTTATATTCAATACAATTAGTGGATAATAATAGTTTATTGCAAATTGGGGTTTCCTTAAAAAATAATTTTTATCCCCAGGTTCCCATCACCAAATTTCACTTTCTAAAATACACAATTCACAAATTAGTTTGGAACTTCAGAACTTTATTTACTCTTCTTACTAAAACCGTATTAAAAATCCATTTATTTTAAATTCATATTTTGGAATTCACATGTTCTCTTTTATTTAGAATTTCTTAAATATTCTTTCTTTAAACGTTATACTTTTGCACTAAAACCTAGATTATGGTTTGTTGAGAGTTAATCTAGGTTGAAATATCTAGAGTTATTTGGGAAAGTCAGAAAACCTAGAACATAATATGTAATTCTCCTCACAACACTGGTCTAGCTGAAGAGCACATTGTGATCTTGTATAACAACTTTCTACTCAAAATGAAACTCAGTTTGTGACACTGTGATGTAGAGAAGTTGCATCACTAGTGTGAGTGACGTGTTGGAGTGATACAGTGATACAGATCTTTTAAGATGTCAGATCATTAGTGTAATACTACAGTGATTGTAACGAACCGTGACTGTGACCTGTGATTACCGACAGTACAGCGCTATCGAGACAGCACTGCCTACAGCGTTCATTAGTAGCGTACCGTACTATATGCTTTAGCAAATTCAGTGCTATTTATAACCTATTTTTTGTAAAACTTGGAAATAGACATAATTTTCTTATATACATATTTCGTTAAAATTTTCCGTTTCAAATACAAGAGCATGGAAAAATATTTCTTTTTATGTTCATGCCTACAGGTACTAAAACTGTTCTGATGATTTTTACTTTACAAAGAGTACAAAATACAAGACAAATGCAGTTTGAACTTTTGCCTTTAAGACCCTAAAAGAATAAAACGCATTATTTAATTCACCGAAATAAGAACTCCTTGTTAACATTCACGCCTGAAGCACTAAAGATTTAAATACTCAATATAAATGCTAATGTTAACTTGAGTGGCGGTTGATACAACAAGATCGCGTATTATACTACACTTACAGTCATCCTAGTAACCGAGTTGTTAGCGTCTCAGCTTATCGCCATTAGACCTAGGTTCGAATCTTTGTTCGGACTTTAATTTTCACTGGCTTACGAATTATCACAATACTATTGACAATTCTAGACCAGAACTCCTGATATCAAACTTAAAACATACATTATCTACAAGTTCAACAACGGGTCTAGACGAATTTTACTATAGTACGTTAAAAGATAAGGGTTAATATATAAAGGTAAGTTATTTCTATAGTTTCGGGAAAATGTTTTATCACAAATCATGTTTTGACATTTATAAAAACTGTTAATAATGAGATCTAAACTAAAACGATGTAAATTGTAAGTAAAAAATATTAAAGTACATTTTTTATATTAAACTTTTGTCGATAACAATGTTTTGAACATCTCTGTTATGTTAGCATTGTTAATATTTCTTACTATTTCGGACTTCAGTGTTATTAGATCATTTTCCCTACGGAGATTCGCTATTGTGAATAATGTTAATAAGATTACAAATAAGAAGTACAAATAAGATCAAGTAAAAAATAACGTTTAGTAATTGTTTTTGACACATCTTTCTATGTGTGTATTTTTAACCTTGTTCAGTTTACGTTGCGTTTATTTATGGATTTGTATAAAACAATTATAACAAAATTGATTTAATTTTAATTGAATTAGTTGCCGATTTGTCTTTTTTGCACATTAACATGTATACAGTATTATTAGTTTGTTTAATATCACTCAAGTAAACAGGTCATAAACATCCGGATAATCTCTGTAGAAATCTGGGATCCCCATCTGTTTGTTATGTTTGTCGTAAAAGTCCAATCACCTGTAGCCAATTATCAGCCCCGTGATTGGCCGGACTGTGACAGTTTCCGGCCCCGAGGCAACGATCGTCAGCCAATTATATCAATTTATCTCTCCTTCAGATGTAACCTTACTGTTGTCGGACATCTTGTATGTTGTTACCTGGCGATGAGAAACTTCATTTTAGGCAAGTAAGATTAAGGTAGTGCAATAGATTTCCGGTTGTGAAATTTTTTCATTTGAAATTCAACCCTTTTAAAATAACATCTATGAAGGCAAAAAGTAGAAGCAATGATTTTTGATCACTCTACGAAAGATTATACCCACGTAAGCAATTTAGGAAACTTTCTAATCAGGCCCAAATGAGAACCACATGAGTTTACTTCAGGGAGCGACCAGTTAGTTTTGTTTATGACGTTTATGGCAAAATTATGTATTTTAAATTTAAATTTGTATTATTTTTAATTATGAATTAAATATTCAAGAAAACTTCATTAAAATATGTCACTTTCTCCAGTTACATTTTATGTAGGTACATTGTAAAAATTCATATTCTTATGTTCAATATATGATTCTTGGGGTCTGAATACTGTATATGATATTCCAAAATTCTGGTTCAACTCTTTGCAACTCCTCATACAATGTAATTATAATCAATTTAATTTTCTTATTTTTCCTGGCTTCAGATAAGGGTGATATTTAAGTTATTGGTTGAAGTGCTGGTATCGTAAAAGTCTTTAAAGATTGCAAAAAGATTATTCCAAAATGAAAACCGTCAACATCACCTAGAAAATATAATGTTTAATTTGCACATTAAGAGGATCTGTAGATAAAATTAAAAACTCATTTATACCTTGTATTTTATGTTACATTAAATATTCAAAAAATATTATGTACGAAATAGTTCAGACTATATGTTTCCATAAATAAGTCTACTCCCTTCTCCAATCGCACATAAGGAATGCAGTACATTTATTTTCCAGTGTCTCACAACACAAATCCACCAAAATATGAAAAACACAGGTAAAATCCACAAGGCCAGTAGAAGTACTACCAACTGTTTGGGAAATAGAGACTACAAGTACCAATCGTTGTTATTAAATGAAATTTAAAAATAAGACACCTAAAACAAATTTTACATATTCAAATCTCATGCAAAGTTACTAAGAGGCTATAAAGGTATTTGGAATAAATAAGCGTTGGAACATAATAACTTCTTTCTAAGGTTTCCGGTTTTACCTCGTCGAAACATTATCGACACAAAAATATATATGAAATGTTACAATCTTAGCTCACCAGATAGTAAATTAAA
Organism: Homalodisca vitripennis; assembly: GCF_021130785.1. NCBI lineage: Eukaryota > Metazoa > Arthropoda > Insecta > Hemiptera > Cicadellidae > Homalodisca > Homalodisca vitripennis. The sequence goes on from NC_060208.1 coordinate 110,472,289, forward strand.
ACTGAATCACATATTAAAACATTTTAAACCCCCTATGTTGTAGCAACAACATGGCCTTTTAAGCCTAAGAACTAAGATGTTCCCTCCCAACATCCGGTTACTCATCTTATAGTAGTAGTGTTCAGTGTGAATGTACTATATCGGCTTAGTGAATTTTAAAATGTTTTGTATCACTGTTATATTTCCTAGTATCTATGAAGCTGGTAAAGTAATGTCCTGTTCAAATCCCTACAAATTATCACTATCATTAACACATAAATATAGTTCACAAATTGCAAATTATTTACAATTTAAGTAATAAATAAAATATATATTAAATTATTGTAGGGCACATAAAAAACGCTAGGTTTCTTGATAAATGAATAGTTATAAACATCAGAAAAGGTTAAAATACACTCATATGACAGAACTCAGAGTGTACTGATATAACTCAGAGGTAGTGTAAATATAATTAAATGAATGATCAATTATTTATGTAAATTTAACACTGAGTCAGTTGCAAATGTACTGTGATAGATCTCATACCCATTGACACCCAGATTACCATTAGCATTTATATTGAGCTATTTAAATGTCTATTGCCCGAGGCGTGAATGTTAACAAGTGTTTTTTCCTTTGACAAACGATTTGTTTTTATTCTATCATCTCAGGTGGGTTTAGTCCGGAGGAGACTTCTAGCCAATCTCTATATGTTGTGTCATATTATTATTGGTTTAGAATAGACATTTGTTTAGAGGTGGCAGATCCACTTCTTAGCCTTATTCTGGCCGTCCTCATGGGCCACATGCCTTAGCGGGGATCTTATCACACAGAATAAGGGAGAGAGTCGATACAGTACAAGCTCGACAGTACTGATAAAAGTGCTAAGAACACAGACAGGATTTAAACAAGCGTTATCTCTACGTCAGGTGTAAAAGTCCAACGCTGTAGACCTTTCAGCCACCGGCACACCCAGTTTGTTTTTCATTAATTATCAGTTGTAACCCTTAATATAAAGGAACATTAAAGTAATTCTGATTTGCCTCCAGGTAGCCAAACATAAATGGTTTAAATACATGTACTTCACTCAAAGGATAATCACTCCCTTCAAAAGTCTGCATGAATTCAATTGATTTAATTACTCAACCTAGTTCTTATTTCTTAGCCAAAGGGCATGGCTGTTATATACATTTTCTAGTTTTCATACCGTGTCGAATGATTGCTAACACAACATTTTAGCTCCGATGTGGTCAACATCGTCACCAGTAGTCATAAGTACCTGAGTAAGTAATGTTATCGGTTTGAAAATCCTAGGATCTATAGAACCAGTTTGAACGTTGTTTCAGAACTGATATGCATACAAGAGTTTCGCGCGCGTGTGCTTATGAATGGGCGTGTATTCACTGGTCTTCCTACTGGACTGACTTCGTTCAAATCTTCTACATACAAGATAGGGGTACACCACACCACGTGTCGCGTAACAAGCGCCATTGAGGTCTATAGCACATTCCACTCTCGACGCGTCCAGCGGACAGATGGACTGTCAAATAATCATATCAAAATAAATAATGTTACATCCCTTGGCAGATATATGAGATATTGTGTCAGCCTACTGAGGGATAGGCTTCAATGGCGCTCAGATAAATTCCATACTTGTTAATGCAACATCATATAACTCATTCGTGTCTATGTAGACATTTTTCATTCAAAATAAGTCTACAGATGAAATATTTCACGAGATTTCTAGCCATATAAAATATTCACGATTTTGTTCATTAAGTTGGGTTTCATAGCAGTGTTTAAACAACAATAGTCTTCACATCCAGTCAACAAACGATGTTATATATCTTGGGTTAGTTTGCTACATGAATGTAAATATGTTGCATGTTAAAGTCTCATATGACTGTACTCAATTTGTTTACCTGTTTATTTATTCTACTACTTTCTCGTTGCAATTATGGTTACCCATAAGAGAAATGTCAGAATATTCGTTAAAGGACGGCCAAAATCCCATTGAGTAACTTGCACCATCATCGAAATCAGTGTTGCCTGTAATAAATGAAGGTCTATACAAAGTTTCATATCTACGGGTCTGTTATTGTCTCGGCATTGTGCGTATAGACAAACAGCCAGATTGAAATTTGTAATTCATCATTGCCATTATACGACTTTTGATTTCCATTGTAAGATAGTACGACTGTGAATTTGACCCACACATTGTTCGTTCAGATAAACATTTCGTTATTAACTTGTAGCCTGCGCTAAAATATACTGGATAACCTCATGATAGCTAACACACCCAGTTAATTAATGTCTATAAAAACTGGCTGGATTGTCACTTGACCTTGTTAACTAAAAATGTCGTCTTTTATTTTTTTAGTTGTATTTCAATTTGAGAGGGCCAACTTCAGTTATTTAAAACAAGCATTGTGCTTCGGTTTGGTCTGTTAGGATGTACGAGGAGTTGTAACGTTAGGATAAAATGTTTAATCAAAAGTCTACTTAACCATTTATCTACATTTACAAAATAATAAATATTCCTATAAAGACGCCAGTCTTCCCAACTTCCTCATGAAATTTCATGTAGTCGGTTTAGACCCTCCGAACTGAAATCCAAGCTACGGCACTGGACGCTTCCATCGCGGCTACGTGATCAAAGGCTCAAGAGAGATAGTGCTGCGGCGGGAGTGAGGCAAGGTTTAATCCTTCACAAACACCGCTCGGGCGAGCTGAGTGATAATCTTATTGTTGAGCTCAAGAAACCCAGCAATCATCACAGCTGGGCTTAAAATAAATATGATTCCAAACGCGGTTACTCAGCAAAGGTATTGTTCCATGAATAATCTTTGCGTCTGAAATAACAGTTCGAGATAAATGGCTACATTTCCAACAAATTTATACTTAAAATATTGATTAACCAACACCTGAAAGCAGTAGAAATATTTTCATATCATATTTCAAATTATTTATTTGTTGCTTAGAAGGTAGTTAGAATCTCGGAGCCGAGAGCCAATTTGTATTGTATAAACACACAACCTGGTTTACTTAAAATTGGATATCTATCGACAGCCACGCTAACCTCAGTGGAGATGGAGATGGTAGTGCATCAAAAGGGTTAAACATATTAAATAAAATCTTTTCTGAGATCACATTTTTTAGTTTGGCACACTTAGGACCGATCGTCAGACACATAAATAATAGTTATATCACAGCCAGACAACTAAATAGATAACATTCCAAATTTGCAGTCAACTTTTGCTTAGCTGAATTTCTTTATTAGGCGAACGAATCTAGAAATTCCTCTATGGACTTCAATAAAACCTTGGTCGTGTGCTTATATACCCTGTAAATTGGCTCTCGGCTCATGGACTAATAGAATAAGTATAATAAATAGAATACTTACCTTAGATATACCTTGTAAGTACTTATGTATTGTTTAATGTAACTGCCTAAAACGTATAAAAGTGAAAAAAATGTTGGATAAAATGGCTGATAATGACATGTGTTGTCTTTAATTTTCTTTGTAATGTATACATTTTTAATACAATAATCTTAAAGCGCCTTGGATAAAAGTTATTAATTATCTAGGACAACTTAAACCAATTGGTAAACGCTTAACAAAATATTCATAGTGTTTTTCTAGAATGTTATTTTATTTTAATTTTGAAATTATACCAAAATGTGGATATACTTGGCTGAGAGGTATATGATGTCCACCCACTGGATGCCGTGGCTGAAATATCCAGAACTAAGATGTTGGTGGAAGTTAAGAGGTTTAGTGGGGCGAGGACATGGGGGGGGGCAACTTTGTATCGTATCGGTCGTTTGGCATTGTTTTGTCTGCCAGGATATAGGTCAAGTTTTACAACAACGTATCGGCAGTTTGTATGGGTCGAATTTCTCTTTGGCAACAAAACCACACGTACCCCAGCAAATGGACCTAATATCATGGGAACACCTGCTGTGTTCTTTCATACTCTAGAGTTCTTCGATCATGTGATCAGCAACAAAACAAAGAAGCACGTTCATAAGTATAGCACATAACAAAACAATTGATTTTTTGTTTGATATTTAAACTTTACGTTATATTGTTACGTGTATTTTATATTAGAGAATGTTGTGTGTACACAGAGTACAAGGTCAACAACCTTTACTGGAAGTTGGCTATTATGTTTACACACTGTAAGAAACTGGGCAGACATTAAGAAGGTGCCCAAACTGGTGAAAGAGCTAAGAATGCCGCTGTGTTGATGTCATCAATGTCAACCAGAATTTGAATATTCAGGAGGGAAACAACTAGGTTATACTGAAGAATATGAATCAGAAAAAGTAATTGGAAACTTTCATTATTGTGATAACCTGTATCGGTCTGTCATGTTAGTACGTGTTGCAATATAATAAATGTGTCCTGATTTTATATGGTGACGTACTTTTTAATCATCCACTGCGTAGTTAGATTTACAAAATGTACTACAAAAATCAATTAAAGTTTGAAACTAGTATGAAATTTAAAATGCTGGATAATATAAACATTTTGAGCTTATATCCTGTTTCTGTACAATACCTTTACAAGACAATTAACCAGGATGTATACGAATTTATAGGAGATATTGAAAATCATCTGACCAGAGTTGATTAACAATACCAAAATATTTTGTTGAAGAATGATGCAGTGAAATTATACCTTTTTAGTCAGTTCAAAATAATTTGATAAATTATGTGTTTTATTTTGAGTGTAAAAGGCAAATATCAAACCAATAGACAATTTGACTTTTAATTTCCAGGACGTGTAAATCATAACGAAGGGATAATTTTGGAACCTACGAATTTCAAATTCAACTGAACTGTACTAATACAATTATAAGTATTGTTTGTAAAAGATCAATGTCAGCGAAAAAAACTGTTCAAATTGTACGATAAAGTATATTCCTATAAAATAAAATACTTCCGTCTTGACCAGCTAAAGATTTGGTATGTTAATGCACAAATTATATAATTTATAACGGCCGTGTTGAATTGGATATTTATAATGCACCTTGAAACGGAGAGACCAGATGTGCTCAGAGTTGTGACTGTAACAGTCTGCAGTCTGCAGCAGCATTCCTCAGCACTGACAGTGATAAATCAGCCGGTGACGGTGTACTGACCGGCTGCTATCAGCAACTGTACGTATCGATCAGGTGATCTGATACTTGCATCGCTGTCAGGTGATAGTGGCTTGTACCACTTGTCCGAACCTGCCAGCGCGATGACTGGTACAGGTTCTTATGAGATAAGGTGTCTAGAAAGGATCTGACATTCTTGTTTCCTGTGCTTGGTGTAATGGTGACCATTTCGTATATCCCATAACACAAATGCGAAACCTGATTAATCCCTCATATCCGTAGTACGGTCTTTTGAAATATGTCATTTTAAATGTGTAAGATTTACGTTACGTACAACTGATTCTTGTGCCCTCTAGAGAGTAATGGCGCAGTGTAGTGAGTACAGCGATTATCGCAAGATAACCAAGTCAAACAAATTCTAGCGTTCCTCTTTTTATTATTCTTGTTGGAGACAAGATTGATTACAAACTAGCAATAAAGAAAACTAAAATATGTTTCGTGTCATATTATTTTACATTGTAAACTTGATATTTTACCTCAAGATGAGGGCCTCAAAACACTGCTCTTTAAACTCTTTAATCTAAAATGGATCAGAAGATTGGAATACTTTTTATTATCCAACTCAGGAGTGTTTAGAATGTCATTTACAAGGAATATGCCCACGATGTCCCTATTTTTCAGAATGACATTGCGTGCAAAACAGTGGGTATATTCATGACTGACAGGTGATTAAAAACACATTTACTATCTGCTGATTAGGCCAAAAGGGAATCTGCAAGACCAGTGGGGCATAGATCGGAGGGATGTTTTAAGTAGGAATAGGTCTATATATATATCCCAGAGTCCCTAAGAATGTCCATTAAAAAACATGTCAGTACCCTAAGCTGTTCCTGATAGACATTCTGTAAAAAATTTGATTTTCTGCTGGTTTTATTTTGGCCTGTTCATGAAACTGCCTTCCATACTTTAAATGTCCGTAATTTATTGTAACAACAACAAGTATCCAGATAAATATATCTAAATGTTGTGTATTAAACCGATGGAAAATAGTTTTCAATAGCTTAACCCTAGCCAATAGCTAATGCACACACAGATTTAACCGGTGATTTTCAGTACCTTTGGCTCAATGGTTTAACGTAATCGAATAAGACACACACACAACCACACAGAAAGACATTAGATTTTTACCATCTCCGGAATTTTTGTCGGCGATGTGAAGTAATGAAAGCTAATTAACTCCAGCAAGGAGAGAACACAATACTGACTACATATTGTGACGGTAATGACTGTGAAACTAACCGGTTAGTTGTCAGTCGGAAACATATGAAACCCGATCCGTGTTCATTAGTGAAAGGGGTTGTACTCGTATTGCTGCACATTGCTGCTGACAATAACATGACGACTGCCGGTCTACATGTACCAGTGAGCCCCGGGCGGGTTGTCTTGTCTCACAGAAGAACTGAACTGCAGCATAGTCACGTGTATGGAGAGCGGCAGGTTACTCACTCTGAATACAAATCAAACTTACGTAATAATACCATTCTTTTGTTTTATTATTATATTTTACAAATTTGTTCATCGGATTACCTTAAAACGTGTAAAATTATAATTTCAGAAAATGTTTATTAAAATCATTCACAAAACGCGTTTCTTTTATATCTAAAGTTACTTACTAGTTTCAATTTAAAGTAAATTCAAACATTTCAAAAAAAATCAGCAATTAATTTGACGTGCTCATAAAAAAGTGGTAAAAATACTACAAGCAAAACACGGTATTACAATATTGTTTGAATTGTAAGGTCTTTAATTTTTCGAATAAAATTCATTTTTATGTTCTTCTTTTAGTTTTAAGTTTTAGTTCATTGGCATTTTTAAATTCCGCGTAATCTAGAAACGGCAGTGTTATTTGCCTTATCGTATATTTAAATCTACACTGATGCGTGTAGTACATGTATATGTAGGTCTACGTGGTAATTAATTAGTATGAACAGTAATCATATTTGGGACTGTTTGTTTTATTTCGTAATTTTTCACTTTAAGAGAAGCCATCAGTGGATTCTGTTTGCCTGATGGGGAGTGTCTCTAAAACATGTAACTGGTGAAGACTTCAGTTTCCTTTTAATTTAACGGGCCCATTTAAATGTTATACTTATTTTGTTCTCGTTGTTTAATGCTTTTAAAGGGCACGGTGCGAATCTATTGAGTGATGTAAATCCTCGAAACATTTGAGATTGAATGCACCGTATGGTCTTGTTATTATGGAAGATGAACTCACTTTTTTAGAGTAGTTTCTGACCAATTAACCGAAATCCTACCCTAGAGATTTTCAGTGGATTCCTGGTTATACCTGAATGGATTGAATATTTTACTGTCGATGAATCTAGTAATGGACTTACTTAAGATGTTGTAATCGGTGATCAGTTACATTTTTTTTATTTTTATAATTTTTTAGTAATTTTAAGATGCCGTTCGAAGACAGGACGGAAAATTCAATCTACGAGCGAGGAGCGACAGGTACCTTGAGTTATTCAGGGGCTTCGATAATCAGGCCAATAAAACATTTTTATATTTAAATAATGGAATGATATTTTATAGTATGTAGAGCAAAGGTGACTTGAATCGGGGAATTATATGACTTTTTTATTTGCAAGAAAGTGTTCCTGTAACTCGAAATTAAAACATGTCACTTTCTGAAGATTTTACTGATATACGTTCTGTAATAAATCATATTTGATTTACTACTGGTTTTTTGTGCCTGTTTTCGAAACTGCATTCCCTGCTTTACATTTCTGTAATTGCTAGTAACAACAACAAATTTATCCAGATAAGTTATCTTAAAGGGTTACGTAATAACTTAATTCTACCCAACGCACACACAGATTTAACCGGTGATAGTCCTTTCAGACTTCACCACCTCCGATCTCTTGAATGCCCGAACTCCGAATAGCAGGGTTACATCAGTGTGCGAGTGCCGGCCATGTTTTAATTCCGAGTTAATTCCAGTTGCCTGCTCTGGCTGCTGATTTATTGTTGACGGGTCGCTCTAGAAACTTATCTCATATACTTATCTCATATACCATTCACCGGTCAGTGTATTACACGGTGCCTCTAGCCATATTAGCCGCCGCACCGCGCCGTTGTCTGTGGTCACTTACCATAATTCATTTGGTGTATTGGCTTCCACAAACACCGTGTGAGCTTTCGGTTTGACCTCAACACTGACGATGGAACAAAATCGATCTCTTGGATCGTAACGAATAATAATAAATCAATTAATATATAAAACGCAAAATAGGAAGAAACGGCACAATACAGTGTTCTCGTTCTGTGCAGAATTGGTAAAAAAAAAGATTTGAACCTGATATTCCCAACCCACATTTACGTCCTGATCATGTGGCAAAGGATGTCCCAATTATTCATTCTGTTCCCACTGTATGCAATATATATATATATATATATATATATATATATATATATATATATATATATAAAACACACTTTATATATTTACCTGAAATATTTTGGTACTGATAAAATGCAATAATTTACATTGGTAAAATTTAAAAACTCACCATTTATTAACAAATCCTGTTCTGCAATGAAGGCAATAGTACTTATAATAAAATTGCTTTATTGCTGTTAACAGACAATGTACAATATTGTATGGCATGCGTCAAATTAAGAACATGCATATCAGATATTATATGGAAATAAGTTAAATGAACAAATAAGTAGCCTTTAAATTTGAAAAATGAAGTAATTATAATATAAGCATATAATGTGTGATTGGTATTATTATACTCCTAAAGAGCTAGACTTAACGGCACACCTGACCTATCATAGTTCAATACTCTTCATGATCTTCAAACCCGCGAACAGAGTAGCAGGTCCTTTAAACCAGTACGCACATGAGTTTTCTCTTAAAAATATTAATTTTCCTACGTTCAACACGCACATCTAATTCAAGCTTGTTGAACGAGTAATGGCTTAGATCTCAGATGATAAGATTTTCGTGAGCCTGTAGCCTGTGCTGCGCGCATAGAATATGTGTATGTAAGCTTACATGGTCATTTTTGTTAATGTGAACAGTAAACATGTTTAGAGCTGTGTATTTTATGGCACATCCGGCTCTCTGGTATTGTGGTATTGTACTCGTGAACGTGAGCCAGTAGTCTAGCTGAGCGGATAAAATATGTGTATGGTTAAGCTTACATGGTCATTTGTTAGTGTGAACAATAAACATGTTTAGAGCTGTGTGTATTTTATGGCACATCCGTCTCTCTGGTATTGTACTCGTGAAACGTGAGCCAGTAGCCTGTGCTGCGCGCATAGAATATGTGTATGTAAGCTTACATGGTCATTTGTTAGTGTTGAACAGTAAACATGTTTAGAGCTGTGTATTTTATGGCACATCCGGCTCTCATGGTATTGTGGTATTGTACTCGTGAACGTGAGCCAGTAGTCTAGCTGAGCGGATAAAATATGTGTATGTAAGCTTACATGGTCATTTGTTAGTGTGAACAATAAACATGTTTTGAGAGCTGTGTATTTTATGGCACATCCGTCTCTCTGGTATTGTGGTATTGTACTCGTGAACGTGAGCCAGTAGCCTGTGCTGCGCGCATAGAATATGTGTGTATGTAAGCTTACATGGTCATTTGTTATGTGTACAGTAAACATGTTTAGAGCTGTGTATTTTATGGCACATCCGGCTCTCTGGTATTGTGGTTATTGTACTCGTGAACGTGAGCCAGTAGTCTAGCTGAGCGGATAAAATATGTGTAATGTAAGCTTACATGGTCATTTGTTAGTCGGTGAACAATAAACATGTTTTGAGCTGTGTATTTTATGGCACATCCGTCTCTCTGGTATTGTGGTATTGTACTCGTGAAACGTGAGCCAGTAGTCTAGCTGAGCGGATAAAATATGTGTATGTAAGCTTACATGGTCATTTGTTAGTGTGAACAATAAACATGTTTAGAGCTGTGTATTTTATGGCACATCCGTCTCTCTGGTATTGTACTCGTGAACGTGAGCCAGTAGCCTGTGCTGCGCGCATAGAATATGTGTATGTAAGCTTACATGGTCATTTGTTAGTGTGAACAGTAAACATGTTTAGAGCTGTGTATTTTTATGGCACATCCGGCTCTCTGGTATTGTGGTATTGTACTCGTGAACGTGAGCCAGTAGTCTAGCTGAGCGGATAGAATATGTGTATGTAAGCTTACATGGTCATTTGTTAGTGTGAACAATAAACATGTTTTGAGCTGTGTATTTTATGGCACATCCGTCTCTCTGGTATTGTGGTATTGTACTCGTGAACGTGAGCCAGTAGTCTAGCTGAGCGGATAGAATATGTGTATGTAAGCTTACATGGTCATTTGTTAGTGTGTACAGTAAACATGTTTAGAGCTGCGTATTTTATGGCACATCCGACTCTTCTGGTATTGTGGTATTGTACTCGTGAAACGTGAGCCAGTAGTCTAGCTGAGCGGAAAGAATATGTGTATGTAAGCTTACATGGTCATTTGTTAGTGTGAACAGTAAACATGTTTTGAGCTGTGTATTTTATGGCATATCCGGCTCTCTGGGTATTGTGGTATTGTACTCGTGAAACGTGAGCCAGTAGTCTAGCTGAGCGGATAGAATATGTGTATGTAAGCTTACATGGTCATTTGTTAGTGTGAACAGTAAACATGTTTAGAGCTGTGTATTTTATGGCACATCCGGCTCTCTGGTATTGTGGTATTGAACTCGTGAACGTGAGCCAGGTGCCTGTGCTGCGCGCTAGATAGAATATGTGTTATGTAAGCTTACATGGTTATTTGTTTAGTGTGAACAGTAAACATGTTTAGAGCTGTGTATTTTATGGCACATCCGGCTCTCTGGTATTGTGGTATTGTACTCGTGAACGTGAGCCAGTAGTCTAGCTGAGCGGATAGAATATGTGTATGTAAGCTTACATGGTCATTTGTTAGTGTGAACAGTAAAACATGTTTTAGAGCTGCGTATTTTATGGCACATCCGACTCCTCTGGTATTGTGGTATTGGTACTCGTGAACGTGAGCCAGTAGTCTAGCTGAGCGGATAGAATATGTGTATGTAAGCTTACATGGTCATTTGTTAGTGGTGAACAGTAAACATGTTTAGAGCTGTGTATTTTATGGCACTTACGGCTCTCTGGTATTGTGGTATTGGTACTCGTGAACGTGAGCCAGTAGCCTGTGCTGCGCGCATAGAATATGTGTATGTCAAGATTACGTGGTCATTTGTTAGTGTGAACAGTAAAAACATGTTTTAGAGCTGTGTATATTTTATGGCACATCCGTCTTCATCTGGTATTGTGGTATTGTACTCGTGAACGTGAGCCAGTAGTCTAGCTGAGAGCGGATAGAATATGTGTATGTAAGCTTACATGGTCATTTGTTAGTGTGAACAGTAAAACATGTTTTGAGCTGTGTATTTTATGGCATATCCGGCTCATCTGGTATTGTACTCGTGAACGTGAGCCAGTAGTCTAGCTGTGCGGATAGAATATGTGTATGTAAACTTACATGGTCATTTGTTAGTGTGAACAGTAAAACATGTTTAGAGCTGTGTATTTTATGCACATCCGACTCTCTGGTATTGTGGTATTGTACTCGTGAACGTGAGCCAGTAGTCTAGCTGAGCGGATAGAATATGTGTATGTAAGCTTACATGGTCATTTGTTAGTGTGAACAGTAAACATGTTTAGAGCTGTGTATTTTATGGCACATCCGACTCTCTGGTATTGTGGTATTGTTACTCGTGAACGTGAGCCAGTAGTCTAGCTGAGCGGATAGAATATGTGTATGTAAGCTACATGGTCATTTGTTAGTGTGTGAACAGTAAACATGTTTAGAGCTGCGTATTTTATGGCACATCCGACTCTCTGGTATTGTGGTATTGTACTCGTGAACGTGAGCCAGTAGTCTAGCTGAGCGGATAGAATATGTGTATGTAAGCTTACATGGTCATTTGTTAGTGTGAACAGTAAACATGTTTAGAGCTGTGTATTTTATGGCACATCCGGCTCTCTGGTATTGTGGTATTGTACTCGTGAACGTGAGCCAGTAGTCTAGCTGAGCGGATAGAATATGTGTATGTAAGCTTACATGGTCATTTGTTAGTGTGAACAGTAAACATGTTTAGAGCTGTGTATTTTATGGCACATCCGGCTCTCTGGTATTGTGGTATTGTACTCGTGAACGTGAGCCAGTAGTCTAGCTGAGCGGATAGAATATGTGTATGTAAGCTTACATGGTCATTTGTTAGTGTGAACAGTAAACATGTTTAGAGCTGTGTATTTTATGGCACATCCGGCTCTCTGGTATTGTGGTATTGTACTCGTGAACGTGAGCCAGTAGTCTAGCTGAGCGGATAGAATATGTGTATGTAAGCTTACATGGTCATTTGTTAGTGTGAACAGTAAACATGTTTAGAGCTGTGTATTTTATGGCACATCCGGCTCTCTGGTATTGTGGTATTGTACTCGTGAACGTGAGCCAGTAGTCTAGCTGAGCGGATAGAATATGTGTATGTAAGCTTACATGGTCATTTGTTAGTGTGAACAGTAAACATGTTTAGAGCTGTGTATTTTATGGCACATCCGGCTCTCTGGTATTGTGGTATTGTACTCGTGAACGTGTCTGTCCCGCGTCACCTCACATTTGTAACGATAGTGCAGGCCGGCTCGTATGAGTAGAAGGCTGGGAGCGTTAGCAATTCAAGTCCTCTGGAATGATCCCTGTAGGATTCCCTGGTTCCTATTTTTCATAAGATTCGTCCTGCTTTCTTCTGAACATAAAACAAAACTTCTTTTTACCCTAAATATATTTACAAATCTAACGCAATTCTTAATTTAAATAATGCTCTCAGTCACACTTCAAAAACATATGAAATCTTCTAAGATCTTATAAATTATACAAAATATTCTATTATTTTTTCAAAATACAAATGAATATTCCTACATTTATAAAAAAATAATAATAAGTATGTTATAAAATTTTACAATGCAAAAATGTTTTATTTTCAAAAGTTTATAATTTTAATAACTTTACTTGCTTACAAGAACAGGCTAGAGAATTTAATCCTGCAAGAATAAATAACAAGAATAAAAAACATAATTTAGCTTAAAAATGAGTAGTGTACTGTATGCTCTTAACTGAAGCTACAAGAATAAAACAAGTTTGAGTGTTATCAGTTAATTACAAGGTAAAACTGAACGTAGGTTCCGGATCACTGTTTATTATTGTTATAATTACAATGATAATCATCTTGCAGGAGCCTCCAACCCTTACTAAAAGTCTCTATTTTATGCAATTTTTGTTTCCAATCACATTTTAAACACTAAATAACTATTTTATAAATAGATTTGCTCAATCAAAATATTATATAGACGTGGTAAACCTATCAATATGTTGGGAACCTAATTACTGAAAAAGATTCAATGGCATTAGAATTTGAAAATCTGCTCTAAAACTAGTTTGACGAAGAATGTTTACTCCGCTCTCCTGCTCACTTCACCTCTGACCTCGACATATAGTTCCAACAATCCTTGCATAAACTTAGAAAGCAACGATTATTATGAGGTTTTACGGTGAGTGTAACGTGGTACAACAGATACGCCTTTCTATTTAGCTCTATCTTTAATAAACTGTGAGACTACTCGCAGATAACTCATCAGGCTATGTAATGGGCTCTAACTTATTAAAGCCGTCATAAATATAAGCTAATTTATTAGTGCCATGGTCATAGGCTTATAAAAGGTGATTTTTTTATTGGTGCGGTTTTTAAAACTAAATAAAAAAAATGAAAAACAACCTGCATTGACATAAAAATGCATTTATTTGAACTACAGTGTCATGACATTAACGTTTAAAAATGATTTCTGGCATATGGGCTCCATTTCGTTCGCGTAGAAAGCCCAATCGAGAAGTCCAATTTTCGAATACTCTTTCTAGCAGCTGTGGTTGAATTCCGCCAATAACTCAGCGAATGTTAGCTTCCAAATCATTTAAAGTTTGTGGCTTGTCAGCGTATACTTGAGACTTAACATATCCCCACAGAAAGTAGTCTGTTGGCGTGATATCACACGACCGTGGGGGCCAGTTGACACTACCTCTAAATGAGATGATACGTTCACCAAATGTTTCTGCCAAGAGGCCAATTGTGTCGTTTGCCGTGTGGCACGTCGCGCCGTCTTGTTGGAACCAGACATTTTCTAAATCCACTTCAAGTTCGTTTAGCTGAGGAAAGAAAAAGTCCCGTAACATTGCCCGATAGCGTTGACCATTTACCGTAACAGTCTGGCCAGCATTGTATTTAAAAAATAAGGGCCAATAACACCACCTGCCCAAATGGCGCACCAAACGGTAAGTTTTTGTGGATGAAGGGGCATACCAACAAATTCTTTTGGGTTTTCATCACTCCAAATCCGACAAATCTGTTTGTTGACAAAGCCGCATAACCAGAAATGAGCCTCATCACTGAAAAAAATCTTGCCTGCGAAAGCTGGGTCACGTGTTATCTTATGTTGAGCCCATTCAACGAAATCAAGACGCTTGCGATAGTCTAATCGTTTCAGTTTTTGCACCAACTGAATCTTGTATGGATATAGGCGTAGATCCTTCCGTAAAATATTCCATAGAGTTGAGTAGCAGATCGCTAATTGCTGCGCACGATGACGAATCGACACACTTGGATCCTCTTCAACACTATGAGCAACAGCATCAACAGCCTCTTCGGTCCTTACTGTGCGGCGTCTCTGCCGATGCTTGTCAACAAGAGTAAGGGTATTACGAAAACGATTAACCAAAGCTCGAATACCTGACTCTGATGGACGATTATGAGGTCCGTAAATCGGACGAAGAGCTCGGTAAGTTGCCCGAACTGAACTGCGGTTTTCAAAATAAATTTGCACTATTCGCAAACGCTCTTCTTTTGTAAGTCTGTTCATGGTTACTATACAATAATACGCACTAGACAATAAAAATATCGAAATGACATAAGATAATAAACAAATATCAGCTGTTTTATTCAAATTTAATTGTTGTGTTTAATAGTGGTGCCAACTTAAAAACCACACCAATAAAAAATCACCCTTTATTTTTAATTCTATATATAAGAAACAATAATTTAATGATTAGTCTCTAATTTAACGTTCCCAGATCTAGGCGTATGTCTTACCGTACGGTACGTGTGAATAAGCAAATAACTTATATGATGTAATAGGTTTTATGTATTTGGCTATAATTCTCTTTTTTAAGTATGATTGTGACCTTTCACAATGAAATTTTTTGACAATTTTAGGATTTTATTTATGCATCGTAATTGTAAAAATATACATTCTACATTACTTGGTACAAATTTAAAAATCGTTTATAAACCATTTTTAGTGAAGAAAACAGACATGATTGCTATTCTATTTCTTGTTATCCTATCTTCAGAAAGAGTCTGGTGATTCGAAAAGAAAGATAATATGAACATTGTTTAGCGTATGTGGGGAGAAGCAAAATCCTTTTTGAAGTAAAAGTTTGATTGTCATTAAAAGTTGTGAATAGTATTCAGTCTACCTTTATGGATTTATTACTGGGTAGAGTTTAACTGAGGACACAAACCACATATGGAAAACCCCTTTCGCGACTGTGCTACACATTGTTATAGTAATACTGTTAGTTAAAATTCTGTAATTTCAACTGTTGTTAAATATATCAAATTTACATGAAACTTATTTTCTCCATTGTTTCTATTAATAAAATTAAGAACCAGCTGTTATAAAATTAACCGATTTAAGGCAGATCATGACTTTGATTCAGGTAGAAATGCCCAAAAGTATTTTCAAACTCAGATTACGAGTATTATCTGTCCCTGGTTCGGACAGGACCGCATGTGCATAACATCATATTTATAAAAATAATTTTAGTTTGTATAGAAAAAAATGGAATGAGTTTACATAACAAAATACTGTCGAGAAAACATTTTTTGGGATTTATTTTAGATTATAGACAACTTTTGCAGATGGTAAAAACTAGTATACTACTTAACACTGGGAATGAAATAGGAAACGATTTACTTATCGCACAGGCCGACTATGTTTTACTTAAAATTACCGTTTATAGCGGCAGTAACATCACTGGGATTTAAAACGACTCTTCAGGGTTAAATAGTAATGCTAAACATATTATAATGGACACCACTAACACAGCCTACACTTGGAAAGGTAGTTTGGGCCTTAAATCCAGCTTCTTCAACATCAGTTTGGTATTGAATGATGTGGAGGAGGGACTTTTGTGTCACATGACATCTGGACTAATCAATTTGTACAACATAAAGCCTTCCAAACCCCAATTGAGTAAAGTAGTGTAATTAGACCACTACCGTTGCCTAGGTGCAAAACTGGTTCTCTCCATCCAAAAGGGTTACATTCTCTGGTAGGTAAGTATAACGCTTACCTTTTATGGCTAAATGAAATGCCGCTATCATAATTAATTGTAGCCTTTTCCTAATCAATAATGGATCGGAATCTTTTCTTCAGCAGGCTACCAATTACAAAGAGGAACTGGAATGCCTTTGGGTTGAATTCCATGTAAAACTGAAGGTTTTTCCTCGTTAGATTCATTCACCGACTATTCTCTTCACATTTATCTATTAGTAATGTTCATGTTCATCTTAAAATATGAAACTAGTTATAGTAACCACTAAATTTTAGGAAATCATGATTAAAAATTATGTTTAATTAAATGCTCGTAATTGTTTATGTAATTTTTATAATAATGTTTTATCTAGATTTTGAATAGCATATTTAAAACATGCCAACTTTACGCAGTGACTTCAAATCGCTCATATGCCACGCCTTATTTAAATGCCTGAAATATCAATTAGTGCTTTGTATGTTATTTAACAATCTATGATGCAGTGACAGAGTATCCAGAACTTTCTGTATTTGAAACGGAGGTTTGCTACCAACAGTAATGGCGAAGGTAGGTAGGTGAATATACGGCAGCCCAAGCGTTTAAGTCTCCAAGTAAAGAAACTGGGAATGGGCTCCAGCCACCGGCTCGCAACATTCCTTAGAGAGTGTTTGGAGATAAATCAACTGTTGAATGCGGCAGACCAGTTGTTGTTTGTAGGGCTTGCACGTACACACATGATGGTCTGTAGCACTATTTAACGAGCAATAGTTTGTTATAGTTACCAACTTATAAGGGACTGGATTTCGTTCTTTAATTACTTGGATACTTTACCTGCTACATGTATATTTAACGGGAACTTCCAGGGGCACGCCTCGCTCTTACCGGAGTGACAGAACCAATTCTAAGAGGGCGGGTCTATCGAGACTGGGGTCGTGAATATATTTAAACGTTTCAGAAACTCGATTGGACACAAATAGAAGTCCCTTAACCGACAACATTATTGTTATTCCGATTAGACAAGTATTGATTGGTGTGTTTTTTATGAGTTGTGCAATGTCCCATATACTAAAAATGTATGTCTATACTATATTCTGATAATAATATATTGTATTTTATAAATATGTGTTTAATACAAACTATAGAAATTCGTAAATTTGAACAACTCTAATTTTATGCTTCTTTGTACACATAGTGCTGTAACATCCAAACATTTATAAAATTAGTAAACGAATCAACTTAGTATAAAACCCGCCTTGGTGCAAAGAGTGTTTGCACGGCATTATTTGTATTTTTATATAAACCTTTGTAGATAGACAATACTTCCTGTGGATAGGATTATCTGAATGGTTCCTGGGTTTTGAGCTATTCCCATGCTCATATAACTATCTTTAGCCTTCGTCCGTAGAAGGATCAACTATCCTTATCGAAATCTCAGTTATCCATTCATGGAAAGATAGGTTACGTTTGTTTAAAATCGTGACTAAAAGATCGTCTCTCTAGGCGAGCAGTCTTTCTTTTCTCTTTCCGCTGGTAATTAATTTAAGTCTCCCTTCACCTCTGCTCTCCTGTGGACGGACACACGTCAGAACAATCAGAGCTGGCGCCGGCACTGGAGTGTGTGGAACAGTAGAGGTCAGTGGTCTGTGACAGGTCTAAGGATTAATGAACTGACCAACGTGAAAAGAAAGGACTTGGACCTAGATCAAAATGAATCCATTGAAATAAAATAATATGACTTGTCGTTTTCAGTCATATTGATAGGTATTTGAACTTATTTATTATAATTTACAGTGCAAACTAGGTGAATCCACTTTGATCTAGGAATACAATTTCGTGCTGCTTTATCGTTTGAGATGTTGAGAGGGATATTTCATCATTATAAATATTTCCAGTGTGTAGCGGTTCTTGAAACCTTATCTAGTTATAGGATTCTCTTTCTGACAAATAATGGACATTACTAGTGAACCAGTTTGTTCTAATCATACTAGGAGCCTTGCAGTACTCATATGAGTAAAAATGATATGTAGTTTTATTCAATGTGATATTCTAGTGTCAGTTATTAACACAATTTTGATTTCAATTTAAGGAAATAAAATTCTTAAAACAATTTTAATTAGTGAACACGTTTTTATCATAATTTAACTTTCTTCATCGGTTCAATTCCCTTCAAACATATAATTCAAGCTATCTATTATCTCAATAATACAGTATATAAATCAATCATACCTAATATTCTAATATCTGTCTCTTACTTTTCAAATACGAATTTAGGACAAGATATGGTTAAAAACGTGATTTAAAAATTAAGTCCTATACAATAGAATAACGAAAAGCAGTAGCACTCGTAATTAAAAGGTTCCATCTGAATCATGAACAACTCTAGGTGGCAATTTGGTTTAAGATCGATATACCGTATTTATATAATTCAAACAGTAAAAATAGCAAGATTTATTTTTATAGCTTTATTTCTCGTATATTTGCAATAAAATTTATATTAGGATATATAAAAATATAGGAGTTATTAATTAATTTTTCAAAAAATACAAATAAGTTTATGATAATCTTATTAATATAACATTAGTGACCGCAGGAAAACGGAATTTAGTCAACAAATAGAGTTTTTTCTTTAAAAATCTCTTAGTTATTAACATTGAATAAGCGAGTGAAATATAATGTGACCAGTTAATGTTCAGAATGCTGAAGAAGTGCTCTCTTTACCGAGTAAGATGAATTTATTGTTCAACAGTGAATTGTTACGCGGTTATGGAAATGTCAAAGCGGTCATGATACAACATGTCGGCCATTAACATGACAAGAACCAACCCATATTACAACCATAACAGGGTAGTTTTTAAAGGGAAGATTACCAGAGATAACGTGTGTTTTTTTGCGTTAGAGAGCGTTTACAACTTATGAACATCCTGTGTTTTACAGTTACAATTGTTACCACTACTTTGTGTGATACTATTTACTACCCAACCAGTCTTAATTTACATATATGCATAGTGCTGCTTATAAACCTATTAAGAGTGTTTGGATACTAAATACAACAGGACTTTTTCTATTAAAATCCTCTTATTTTCTCATCCTCCAAAACCAACTTTAAACAAAGAACAAACATAACTTTGTATGAGTTTCGACGTGGACAAGAGCTTGTTTTGTGCACGCTTGTATGTTCCTTGGTGGTATAAGTTAGTTATTAGATCGTTCTTTCCCTCAAGGTTACTTAAACGGAATGACTGACCGAATGATGTTCTTCTTAAGTGAGATAATTAGTTTACGTGATGAATAATTTTGTATAAAGTAGTAATATCTTTATTTAAGTCTAAGTTATTACACTAATAAGTTATTACAAGTTAATAAAGAAATATTTTTATTAAATTGAATAATACTCTTAATTGTATGGTACATTTATGAGAATTTAACTTTTATTAAAACTGAACTAAAGAATAAAGATTGAAATGGAATAAGCAGCCATTGATTAGTCGTAGTATGTATTAAACGGTGGTCGTCAGAAGCATTATAACAGCTAATTAGGGACGGGAATGACACTTTATTATTGGTTCATTGTAAATTAATTTCTCAAAACTATAACGTGAATTTACATTGTTTTATTAGAAATCTATATTTAGTTGTATTTTAAAATTTCCTTTATAATTCGTTTTTTATAATTGGCAAACAAAGTAGCCTAATTTAAACTGATGGTTGACTGAGGGATTAGACAGCTAATTTAATGTATGAAGCATCGATTGAATTGGATTTAAATAAATGAATCTCTCAATATATTAACATGTTATGTATGTATGACAATGACTACTGACAAAGGTTTGTACTGCTTCTGAACAAATAAGTGTGATTGGCAAATTTCATGAAATAGCAAGCCATTAAAGCTTATCAGGTACACTTAACAAATATCAAAGGTCAACTATGATACAACAATCACTCAACTCACAACAGAATATAAATCAGGTGGACAATATGGGCGTAAAGGCTTAATAATTACAAGAAACATTAAAAGAAACCATATTAAATTTACAAATATCAAAATCATGAGGAATTTCCTTTAAAATTAACGATAAAAGAGCAGGGAAGACTAACAGTAAAATAGTTGTATTATTATATAAAATAAGAACAACTATTAAGAATATTAAGGTCGTTAAACTTTATCAACTATTAACAGTAACTTTATCAACTATTAACAGTAACTTTGTCAACTTTTATAGACAAATGCTTAAATAAATTTTAGTTTTAAAAGAATTCGTGTTTAATAAGGGTGTTTTGGTCGCTAAGCTTTTCTTAAAATCTATTTAATGTATTTGTCTATTTATTTATTATATTCAAAATATACTTTATTAAAAATATATGGGTTCTACACGTGTGGTGAAGTGTCGGTTTGGCGCGTTTGTTTCAATTATTAATTGGTTGTATAATATAAAATTTCAGAAATAAACTGCCACACAGTTGTGATTCCTGAATTATGACTGTCACAAAGTTTGGTATAATTGATTTATTTGAACCTGTATTGTATCATGTATTAAATTAGTCGTAAAAACATCGGTTTCAGGTTTTTCAGTTTTCAAAAGCTTCAAGATGAAAAGATGTTTTTAAGTATTATAACGCGATAATGTCAACCAAATAAGGTATTGTTATACGTGTCACCCAGTCATTCGTGCTTCTCGGTTAAAAGCCCCAGATACCAGTTTTCATTCAGATCCGCCACAAAATGACCAGGTAACGAAGAATATCCCTTGATCCCCTTCCCCCTTGTTTGACGCTGCCATCTAGGACATGAGTGAATCATTTTTTTTAACTGATATCAGATACGTATTTTTTGACCCGAAAACCCTCACAAACCAAGTTTCGTGGATATCTATTTGCAACTAGCGGGAAACACCATTTACCTACCAATATATTATAGCGGCCACCATCTACGAACGGCGAATTACAGTTCAAGCAAAAATGTTTCTTTTTCATTCCCTATTTAGTGTTTTACATGTGGGTGGGGGTCCATATGAAATGTAGCGTTGGAGTGCCCCCCAACACATTTTGATACGGCTAAAAGAAGGTCTTATTAATCTACAAAGACCAATACATTTTTATTTCAATTCGTCAAACCGTCTGGAAATGACAGGAGGGCCACTGACTTTTGAATGACCTTGTATAATTATTCTTTATATAATTCCTCTAAATAATTTATGCATATTTAATGTGATACTTCGATAAATCGAAGTATATGACAACCACAAGTTTATATGAATCTCATTTGAAGTTATCCTATCTTCTTCATGACTGAGGTATTCAAAAAAATATTTAATTAATTATTAACTAATAAATCGCAAATGAAATGGTTACGTACCTTTATACTTAAAAGTTTGTATATGGTCGTTGCTACAAATGGCTGGTTTCACAAATTTCTCGGTTGCTTAAATGTATTCCTCAGTTAACCTGTAATATATAGCAAAACATGTTTCTGGTTATTTATTAAATATCTAAAATATTAAAAAATGATGTTAAAACTATTTAAATAAATAGCTACTATAGCGTGATTTTAGATTAATTCAAAATATATTTACAAGTGGAGTAATTTAGAAGTTGGCCCTGCCAAAGTTAGTGCAGTTCAGGTTGACAAGTAACATTTACGACTACAAATGGAGACCACCTCTGAGGTAGAAAAACGAGTTGCCATTTAATCAAGATGGCGGCAGATAGCGACGCACCTGGCAACCGTAATCATAACCAGGTCTAGAACCTTACCTTGGCCACGGTCCCGCGCTGCATTTGTTGTGACTGAGGACAGGTTTGGACAATTTACATTTCAATTTGCTCACAGTTATCAGTAATGTTGTAGTCTCACAATATCAGATATCAAGGCGCGCTCTCGCGTGCTCACTTGCAACTAATCTCGTGCGCCGTCGCGCGTCGCTGAGGCATGCTGTGATCAACCTGTTTCCGCCATAGAAAGTGATTTTATTCTTAATATTCCGTTATATAATAAAATATATTTAATGAAAAAGCGCGGTTCATGTATTTAATGTGAAAATATGAATTTAAAATTTCACATTAAAAAAATCGTGAAGCTTAAAAACATTAATAAAAAATTAAAAACAAGTTACTTGTAAGCTTTTCTCTCTACTCTCTCAATACAGAAATTAAAACATGTTTAAAGTTATGCTTTTAAAATGCTGAAAATTGAATTTTATTTTTATTGTTATAGGGTGCTCAGTAAAAATCTATTTTATACATTATTTCAAATGCATAACTGGGTATCGCTCATTTACGATGTTACAATAAGCAGTTTTATTTTTACGTGAAATATATAATTTTATTACTACTATTGTATTTTGTGTAGGTATATCCACATGTCATGAAATATCCTTTAAGATAATAAAACAATGTCGCAATAGAGCTATTAAGGATAGCATTATATTTAAAATATGTATTCTTCTTATTAAATATATTTCCAGTGATTGAGTTTTTATGTGTAATTAAAAACATTATGATAGGTTTTCTTTGGTTCATGGTTTAAGCAAAGTTTTAATTTATGCAACAAGGCCAGTCTTATTGGGAGAGCTGGCGGTGATGTATAATGGAACATGTTCTCTTATTTTAACTTACCATTGCTCTCCTACCTCAACATGTATTATGACCACCTTTGATTTATTTTTGCGCGTTAAGTTATTTAGAACTATTAAGCTACAACAACATTCATTCAACTAATCAATTTTTCTGTTAGAATTAACTACACAATTTAAATTGACGGTAAATGAGATATTGCAGTTACCCGAGCAGTGTGGAATGCTTACCCTAGCTACTAGAACACGTATCGAGTCATTTGTAATGTGTACGTGCGCGCGAATATGAATCCACATGTAGAAGACACCACCTCGGACAGCTGCAATATCTCATTTCCCTGCAAGTAAAGTGTGTAGCCAATTATCACACAGTAGACGAATAACAAAATTGTAGACCACATGTTTCAACCAATTTTACAATGATCGGATGAGATAGTTGACTAGGAAATCCCACTTACGAACTTGTGACGATTAATTACTTGTAATTTTGAAAAACTCCAGGCAAAATAAGGTCAAAATAGAAATTTTTAAACAAAAAAGTTCTTCCTTGCTTAAATAGTTATTGATAAAATTGAAGACAGTCAAACGAAACTAATAAGTGTATAGTATATTTGCTATTGCATAAATTTTTGGAAATTGTCTGTTGTGTCAGCGTTTATGAAGCGAATTAATTGCAATATTCCGCAGTCCTGCAGTTGTATATGATGTTCCATACTTCTCATTACCAAAAATAATTTTCTTAAAACTTCAAGCCCAGTGTTGATCAATGTCTATTTAACCGATTTTGCAACAAGAGTTGGCTAATCTAGGACATCTTGAGTCGACTCTCAGAACCACTTGAGAGCTAATGAGTCTCTAGGACTGAGACTGAACTAACAAATCCTAACCTTGGGCGCTGCTCACTCGAGTGCCGCAGCCAATATTCCAATGCCAGCCTAGCCAGCCAATACTGGATCATCAATAGAACATTGATCCCATCAGTGTCATTTACGCAGCCGTATGGTACTAGTTAGTGTGCAAACATAACTTCAGATATTACAGCTATTGTATGTTAGGTAAAGGGTTTTAAACATCGAGGTTGTTTAAAACTTACTCAGAAACGTTAGACGGTACGAAAACTAAAACAAAATTCATTTACACATAAGTTTGTAACCATATCATAAAATACTCTTAGTATTGCCGGTGTTATTGTCAAATAAATAAACATATCCATGAACAACGTCAACAGAGCTCTCATATGTAATTTAATGCAAAGCTTTGAGTGACTTTGTGCATCAAGGGAGATAAAATCATTTCGACAATCTCGAGATTGTGGACAGACATCTGCAAACAAACGTGGGGTAACTGTTTACTCAATTCATTTACCGCATTCAAGAACCGACGAAGCGTATATATCGCCGAAGTGGAGGGAGGTAGAGAGAGAGAGAGAGAGAGAGAGAGAAGAGAGAGAGAGAGAGAGAGAGAGAGAGAGAGAGAGAGAAGAGGTAGCGACCCTCAGTCAGCCGGTGGAGCGGGGTAATGTTGCGGGGGTAAAGACAACAATTACCCTGCCAAACAGGGGTAGTGGATGGCGGGGGTGGAGCGGACAAAGCAGTTAGCCCGTCCAGGCGGAAGATATGGAGTTGAACCCTTTGAGCCTGGGGAGACCATCTGTCCGTCTCTGAGTATTGGATAACACTGGAGGGAGTGGTTGTGGTGGATATCTGCGAATATGCAAGGGAAAGAAATTCTCTATTGGAAATCTTTAAGGACGATACTTTCCACGTAGGTTTGAAAAATATCATTACTCAATATGACAGGTGATGTGGAAAACCTGCGGATGAACAATTATAAATAAAATTGTCTATGCGTATTTTAAAATTAGGTATTAAAATAAAAATAATAATTAGTTATTTTTATGGAAATGTGAAAAGACGAACCCATGATATGCTGATCTGCTAATAATGTATTCCAGCAACTAATAATCACAATTAATTATATAAATAAGATATATGTACATCAATGATTTCTACCTCGTTCTACCTCTATGTTCAAGGACTGTACTCGGCCATTAGTAATTTCAAAATTAATGCCACATGAAGTAGAAGTTAAATGATTTCATAGTAAAAATAATGAGTTTAGTTGTATATAATTAAATAATAAACGCAGCTCGTTCATTTACTTGGTCTATAATTTGCTTGTGAAAGAGGGTCATAGTGAATGGTCAATTTTCACTTTCAAACGATATTAGGACTCCATAAAAGCTATTGAAGTTTTACTGCCCGTTAGAAATAATCTCTCGTCCGTACATAGTTTCGCAAAGTTCAAGCAGGTTAATATGCAATAAGAGAGTTCGAGCCAGATCGATCAGCAGCTGAGTACAAGAGTTTAAATCTTCCCCGTCTGCGGGGACATCAATCAGCTGAACGGCCGTAGACTCCGGGGAGATTCTTGCACGTGAGGCGCGATTCCGGCCATACATCAATCGAACGGTACTGTAGAACCAGTCCTGAGTCTGTATATCCTGGGCATCTTGTGTCTCGGGGTTCTTAAGTTGACACGCTGAAAGAGAATTGAAAATTTTTTCAAAAGCCAGTTTGTAATAAAAGGTAAAGACAAATACACTCGCAAAGAAGAGCCGGTGGACAACAAATCCCAAAACGAGTACTGATATCCCGCCCATCAAATAATACTGTTTGAGTCAAGCCATTACTTTGATGGGTTTGATCCTTACATGAGCCTTAAGTCCTCGGGTACGTGTAGAATAGTGCTAAACATCCCTTCCCTGATTTATTAAGTACAAAGAGCCATTTATTAGTGATAAATGAATAAAATACGTTTAATTACTACTCTGATAATTTATAATCAATCATACAGAACACTCTTCCAGAATTTTTTGCATACATATTTTAAACTGTATGTGAACGATTATGTTTTACTTTACTATAACGATAATTATTTAATTAAAATATCTACTTTAGTTTATTTAATTATTGTTTAACAAATTCAAACATGTATTTTTAACCGTTATTTTTACACTTCTAAAATTGTCAACTTCATTATAATATCTAATAAGTATATTATCCATTGAAAAGTTTACTGCTTTTGTAGTATAAAATGTTAATGGAAAATAATTCTTCATAGACATATTTTCTTCCAATGTTTTCAATTTGGACACTACTATTGGAGTTAATATAGAAATCTTTCATATTTTTATTGCAAAATTAATTCTTTTAGTTTATTATGTGTACCAAATGTTAGGTTATCTACGAAATATTCATCCTATAGATAATTTGAAACATTTTAATAACCCGTAATCAAAATTCAAATAAAATAATGTGAGAGTAACTATCAAAAATAAATTACTCCAATAATGGTAGGATATAATCAAGTAAATAAGGTTTGTTATTAGCAGGTTCTGTTATTCAATACGTATCGTTTACATCATATACAACTAAACATATTAATAAGAAATTTGTTATATATTTATGGTACTTTATGTTAATTTAATTCCTAGTTGATTTTTTTAATGAAACTGTTATTGAATGCCATTTTGTGTACTGTCTAGTATAGTAGTCGCGGCGAAGCGTAATATTATCCTGGCTCCTACACATAATCCTACATGGATTGAATAAGAGAAAAAACTTTAATAATGAATGAATTTATTAGTTTTTATACAGGGTGAGTAAGAATTATGGTAAAGAATTATGCCCATCTGATTAGCTGGGCATTTATTATTAGATGTCATGTGTCACCTCATTGTTGAACAAAACAACAAACTGTAAAGATACTATGTGCTTGTGTTAAGTATTTTAACTAGTTATTTCCATCCATTTTATTAGTGATTTTGTGTTGTGTGTTTCATTTATTAAAAATGGAAGGTAATATTCATGTGTATTCAAACTCTGATTTAGCAGACATGCATTTTAATATATGGTTTGGAACGCTGCAATAGTACTTCTGCAAGACGTCTGTCTAGCAAAAGAACTTTCCTAACCGCAGGTGTCAAAGCGCAAGATTTTTGCCACTATTTATCAACGCCTATCTGAAACAGATTCTTTGAAATCTTCGGAGCATAGTAATGCAGGCATCGCCCGATCATATAGGACTGTTGAATTAGAGTGAGTTTGTTCTTAATAAAATTTCTGATTATCCTGAAAAGATCACTAGAGAATTGTCACTACAGGTCAATGTCAGCCAATCTAGTATTCGGAGAATACTACACGAGTACCGGTTACACCCATACCACTTCCAGCATGTCCAAGCAATTCCATGTTCCAGCAACTCTTTTGCCACAAGACTACGCTCCCCATGTTGTTTTTGTCGATGGCTTCTGTTAAAATGTGCTGATCCAAACTTTTTGAATACAATTTTGTTTACCAATGAGGCTCACTTTACAAGAACAGCTATCATTAACTTCCATAACAACCACATTTGGGCAGACAGAAATCCTCATGCTATCAAACCTGATCGCCCACAACATCAGTTTTCAGTAAATGTTCGGCTGGAATCTTAGCAGATCATTTAGTCATATTCGTGCTTCCTCCCAGGCTTAATGGCGTGGTGTACTTGAACTTTTTAAGAGACGAGCTACCTAACCTGCTTGATGATGTACCTCTGCATTTGCGCCAAAACATGTGGTTTATGCATGACGGGGCACCTGCGCACTACTCTCTGGCTGTTCATGGACACCTAAATGAGAGTTTCACAAATCAATCAATAGGCCGAGGTGGACCAGTTTTATTGCCAGAAGATCACCGGACTTAAATCCTTTGGACTTTTTTACCTTTGGGGACATTAAAAAAAATTAGTTTACTATTCCCCAATAGATACCATTGAAGAACTCCGATTAAACATTTCTAATGGAATAGAAACCATTAAGCAGACACCTGGAGTTTTTGAATGGGTCCGAAACTTGATGAGAAGACGCCTGAACGCGTGCATTTTGAACAATGGAGGTCATTTAGAGCATCCTTTTTAATCTTCCGGTGAGACTAAAAGCGATTGTATATGTTTATTGTATTTAAAAAATAAAATTGTGAATTAAAAAATATTTATTTTTCACCAGCTGTTACCAATCAGATGCTCATTCCTTACTATAAAACAGGTGACAATGAGGTGACACATGTCATCCAATAATAAATGCCCAGTTGATTATTTATTATTTAAAAATGTTTAAACAGTTGTTGTTTAAATAATTAATTATTACCAGCTGTTACCAATCAGATACTCATTCCTTATTATAAAACAGCAAAACATTGCTGTGTAGTGTGATACGCGACGAGTCAATATCATAACTTTTTTACACATTTAGTTAACTTTGTTTATTATGGTTGTTTTCAGAATTAAATTCTCTTCAATCTTTATTAGGAAAAGCAATTTGTTTATTGGTCATTTAACAATGTTATTCGACATCAAACATTTAAGACGGTATTTTTGTTATTAGATTTTTGGCAAATTTCACACTTTTTCTCAAAAACTGTTCACACTACAACCTCTAGAGTGGTTTTATTTGATTTTTTCAGGCGATTTTCTTTATACATCCATCTTATTTGAGTTAAAAATTAAGAACAAAACCTTTCAGAATCACTTAATTTCACCAGGTGAACTGAAAACAAAGCAAAATCTTTCGCCAGCCATTACTTAGTAATGGAGCGTTTCCGGACCTACCTTTATATAACATTTTTTTCTTATTTTTAGCTCTAAAATCACGTCTTAAAATATTTTACCATATTTCTGACTCACCCTGTATTATTGATTTTGTAATTGATTATCTAATTAGTTATCGTTTATATCCTCTTAAAACATTGATGAGACTTCTCGATTTTTGTGAATCACATTTAAAACCAAACATCTTTTCCAAACCTAATATTTTGGTTTACACCGCATGGAAATAGTAAATTCATTGTTTTTATTTTCCACTATAGTAATAGCAAACTGATAACATAAGTTGGTGCTTTCAAGATCTTGTGAGCTCATACTTCATCATAATATTATGATGAATTCATCATATATTATATAGCCATCATCATACATCATCATAGCCACAACATCACATATTCTAAATAATTAGAAAATATCCTTTCTAATTATTTAGAATTGTCCTTTCATTGTTTTTGAGTTCTTTACTTTAATGACGGGTTTCCTTTTGTTTGAGGTAAAGTGGAAAAGAGAACTTCATAGCCCTAAGTTATTGTCCAATAAAGCAAAATTTCGCTCAATTTTAATTTAATTTCACTGCTTGTTTTCCTCTCAATACGTTGATTGGGGCAGACTCAGTACGTGCTGGATGCTTGAGTACTCAAGTTTACTGAGGGTAAAGCCGTAGAAAAGTTTCAGTTTTTAACACGGTTCAGTATTATGAACACCAGTGAAACATTTTTATTTCTCAAAGCGAAGGAGTTCAGTTCCTACTAGAACATTTTTCAGGGTTTCCCTAAAACTATAATATATTGAATACAAATGT
This sequence comes from Homalodisca vitripennis, assembly GCF_021130785.1. NCBI lineage: Eukaryota > Metazoa > Arthropoda > Insecta > Hemiptera > Cicadellidae > Homalodisca > Homalodisca vitripennis. The sequence continues at coordinate 110,501,825 of NC_060208.1, forward strand.
GTACATTTCAAACTTTACACATATTTCGAGGTTTTTATTAGATTTATGTTATCACATTAGAATACTGTATTTTTAACAAAAATGTTTAATATTATGTTTCACGTGATTACTATAAATAACAAGGAGGATATCTACAGGTGGCTTCATCTATAAGATTCTCATCTCCGTCCTTTACTTTTTAATGTTATTTTGTCACTCGTGCGCACTTGGCTTGAACGTACTGAGAACACTTTCCTCGCATCACTACACACCATAATGAGCTTTAATTACAAAACTTGCCACTACTTAGGAATCTACTCTTCTGAAACTACTCGTAACTCAGTGAGGCTCACTAACTCAGTGAGAAGACTCGGCCGAGGACCCCGGGGTACAGGACCGGACTCAGACTCTATTATGACAAATGGTGTATAAATTGAATGCAATTAGCGGCCTGGCCGGATGTAACTTAGCGGGAAATAGCCTCGGATTTACAGACCCCTGAATACTCTCTACTCGACACCGCGCAGGCCGAGATGATGGCGGCTCGTTTTCCGATTATCGGTCCACCGTGATAGGTCCTAATAAGGATTGTCGGATAGCCATTTTTTGGGGGCTGTCACAACACATTTTGAACGCCCATTTGAGACTAATTCTATTTCGAACTCATTGGGCGCCTTATGCATCGGATATTGGAGCCTCTCTTATCTGGACTGTTAGAATAAAATCAGAACTTTACTTTTGGGAGTAGTTCACGGTAGAATGGATTTTTTAAAAATTAATCATAACTGATAATATAATAAATAATAATAACAATACAATTAATTATATTAGTTAATTAGATTTAGATTTAATTAAATAATAGTTTTATCAGTTACAAATAAATAAACAAAGCTTAACATCGTTACATAAATGTTGGGATAGTTTTGTATACGGTCACATTCTACACTTAGATTGGAGAAAATAGTTTTTAGTGGTGTTTACAATTTCAACTAGCTGTCACCGTCATTTTGGGGTTTCTGCTAACAAATTTGTATTTTACGAACCAATAAACCAATTAATATCTACTTGAGCGAATTAATTTTTCTAGCATTGTGTACTTAAAATTACTTTGTATATCATACAAATTTAGAAATTGAGTCTTTGACAGGTTTTAAAAGGAACGTAATTAAAAAAGAAAACACAGAAGAATAATAAGAAGCACTTTAGAAAAAGTCATGAAAGAAGATATCTTCAAATTGTAGAAAAGGTGGGACAAAGTAGCTATATTGGTTGAGTACTGCTGATATTAGCCGTAGGTTGGTTAAACTTTTATCAATTACAATAAAGATCCGCCCCTTTTATCGTACCTGTTCGGACTCTGATTGGTAGTTTTGGTTTAATATAATATGTCAATTGAAGATGGTACTCCACAGCGAGGCTGAGATATTTCAGGAACTTAATTGTGTAAGAAATATGAAACAGACACGTTTTCAGTAACACCAGATCTAAATTAAGACAAGATGTTTTGGCTGTAGTCTCCTTATTAGTTTCAGGTAGGTTTGAGTGGTGGTTCATACAGTAATTATACTTTAAAACCTGCGGACTCTAAACCACCTAGTTCCAAAACACATCTAGTTCCTAGTTGCAACTTATCCTCTTCTAAGCCTCCCTATACTTACAACCTACTGGTTTAGGGAACTTTGTGTAGAAACTCCAACAAGCCGTCAGCATCTAACACCACTGGTTTCTTAGTTCACCGATCATAAGAAAGTTCCGGCGTATTGTTAGACACCTTTAATAGTTTCTCATATGACATATTATCATGTTATAAAGCTTAAAAGACTACAAAGGTCTTAATCGTTCAAGGCAAAAAACAGAGCCTAACAATCTTCTTTTATTGCTGATGTTTACATATCTAAAAGAAAAGAAAACTACCACCTTAAAATAGAATATTTTATGCAATTGTGCATGAATCATAAGAATTCTTTTGTCCATAAATATTGGAATATCATTGATGAAATAGCATTTGCCTCAGCGTTGAGCTGATCATGATGATTTCTCCTTACCCTCTTGGAAATCACGACTGCTAGAATTTCTAGCCTAGGAGACACAGTGGCTTCATTACCATAACTCAAATTCATGTCAAACACCTCCTCAGCCAACAGTAACGACGTGGCGGCGACACGAACAGCCTGTCGGCTACAGTTACGGCGGGGACATTCTTGTCCTGCTACTTCCATCTCTTTGTTCTCTAAATTATCTGCTGTGTATCACCTCTGGTATCTTCTCCTCACCCTCTTGGACATCACGACTGCGGGAGTCTCTAGCCTAGGAGACACAGTGGCTTCATTACCATAACTCAAATTCATGTCAAACACCTCCTCAGCCAACAGTAACGACGTGGCGGAGACACGAACAGCCTGTCTGCTACAGTTACGGCGGGGACATTCTTGTCCTGCTACTTCCATCTCTTTGTTCTCTAAATTATCTGCCTGTGTATCACCTCTGGTATCTTCTCCTCACCCTCTTGGACATCACGACTGCGGGAGTCTCTAGCCTAGGAGACACAGTGGCTTCATTACCATAACTCAAATTCATGTCAAACACCTCCTCAGCCAACAGTAACGACGTGGCGGAGACACGAACAGCCTGTCTGTTACAGTTACGGCGGGGACATTCTTGTCCTGCTACTTCCATCTCTTTGTTCTCTAAATTATCTGCCTGTGTATCACCTCTGGTATCTTCTCCTCACCCTCTTGGACATCACGACTGCGGGAATCTCTAGCCTAGGAGTCACAGTGGCTTCATTACCATAACTCAAATTCATGTCAAACACCTCCTCAGCCAACAGTAAACGACGTGGCGGCGACACGAACAGCCTGTCGGCTACAGTTACGGCGGGGACATTCTTGTCCTGCTACTTCCATCTCTTTGTTCTCTAAATTATCTGCTGTGTATCACCTCTGGTATCTTCTCCTCACCCTCTTGGACATCACGACTGCGGGAATCTCTAGCCTAGGAGTCACAGTGGCTTCATTACCATAACTCAAATTCATGTCAAACACCTCCTCAGCCAACAGTAACGACGTGGCGGCGACACGAACAGCCTGTCGGCTACAGTTACGGCGGGGACATTCTTGTCCTGCTACTTCCATCTCTTTGTTCTCTAAATTATCTGCCTGTGTATCACATCTGGTATCTTCTCCTCACCCTCTTGGACATCACGACTGCGGGAGTCTCTAGCCTAGAAGACACAGTGGCTTCATTACCATAACTCAAATTCATGTCAAACACCTCCTCAGCCAACAGTAACGACGTGGCGGAGACACGAACAGCCTGTCTGTTACAGTTACGGCGGGGACATTCTTGTCCTGCTACTTCCATCTCTTTGTTCTCTAAATTATCTGCCTGTGTATCACCTCTGGTATCTTCTCCTCACCCTCTTGGACATCACGACTGCGGGAATCTCTAGCCTAGGAGTCACAGTGGCTTCATTACCATAACTCAAATTCATGTCAAACACCTCCTCAGCCAACAGTAACGACGTGGCGGAGACACGAACAGCCTGTCGGCTACAGTTACGGCGGGGACATTCTTGTCCTGCTACTTCCATCTCTTTGTTCTCTAAATTATCTGCTGTGTATCACCTCTGGTATCTTCTCCTCACCCTCTTGGACATCACGACTGCGGGAATCTCTAGCCTAGGAGTCACAGTGGCTTCATTACCATAACTCAAATTCATGTCAAACACCTCCTCAGCCAACAGTAACGACGTGGCGGCGACACGAACAGCCTGTCGGCTACAGTTACGGCGGGGACATTCTTGTCCTGCTACTTCCATCTCTTTGTTCTCTAAATTATCTGCTGTGTATCACCTCTGGTATCTTCTCCTCACCCTCTTGGACATCACGACTGCGGGAATCTCTAGCCTAGGAGTCACAGTGGCTTCATTACCATAACTCAAATTCATGTCAAACACCTCCTCAGCCAACAGTAACGACGTGGCGGCGACACGAACAGCCTGTCGGCTACAGTTACGGCGGGGACATTCTTGTCCTGCTACTTCCATCTCTTTGTTCTCTAAGTTATCTACCTGTGTATTACCTCTGGTATCTTCTCTTGTTATTGTCTAATCCGACCGTCGAGAATAAGTACCTATATTTCTTTTCTTGCTTCTTCATACCTGTGAAAATAAGTAGTTTTCAATATTTATATATATCATATTTTGATTCTATCTATAAAATACAATATATGCATATCATTATTTAATAGTTTAACTTCATGTATTGTAGCTATGTTTTACGTAAGAATTCATAGGCAGAATAGTAAGTCTAGATATGTTTTGACAGCAAAATAATTTCACATGAAGCCTAGACGTATTTAACTACACTTATAATATTAAATGTATTTACAAAATCCGATTCAATAACTAATCGGTAAATTATTACTCGAAATTTATTAAAATATAGGAGTATGTTATGTATAATGTAACATTGTAAACCCATATAGATCCCAGGTGATGTTTTTAAAATGTGATTATTTTGTAAAACTAGATGATAAAGTTGAGTAGGTCAAATAATGTCAAATGTATTTCTGTATACGTAAGCATCTGATTCTTATATATCAAATATATCGTGTATTTTGTATGTGATTATTTTGTAAAACTAGATGATAAAGTTGAGTAGGTCAAATAATGTCAAATGTATTTCTGTATACGTAAGCATCTGATTCTTATATATCAAATATATCGTGTATTTTGTATGTGATTATTTTGTAAAACTAGATGATAAAGTTGAGTAGGTCAAATAATGTCAAATGTATTTCTGTATACGTAAGCATCTGATTCTTATATATCAAATATATCGTGTATTTTGTATGTGATTATTTTGTAAAACTAGATGATAAAGTTGAGTAGGTCAAATAATGTCAAATGTATTTCTGTATACGTAAGCATCTGATTCTTATATATCAAATATATCGTGTATTTTGTATGTGATTATTTTGTAAAACTAGATGATAAAGTTGAGTAGGTCAAATAATGTCAAATGTATTTCTGTATACGTAAGCATCTGATTCTTATATATCAAATATATCGTGTATTTTGTATGTGATTATTTTGTAAAACTAGATGATAAAGTTGAGTAGGTCAAATAATGTCAAATGTATTTCTGTATACGTAAGCATCTGATTCTTATATATCAAATATATCGTGTATTTTGTATGTGATTATTTTGTAAAACTAGATGATAAAGTTGAGTAGGTCAAATAATGTCAAATGTATTTCTGTATACGTAAGCATCTGATTCTTATATATCAAATATATCGTGTATTTTGTATGTGATTCTTTTGATTAGTGGTAGGCTACTGCTACAATTTTTGTTTTCAAGTATGTATGGTGTTGGCATATTCATCGCCATAAATGTTTAACTGTTAGTCTTTATACGTGCTTAACTTTTTTTTAGGTTTTGTCAGCTGAAGGAGGGAGAATCATCGCAAAATCGTATTTTATTTTTATGGCGAACAGCGACGGCAAATTCCCGGATTCTTGTTGCCCTTCTAAGGAATCCATAACGAACTTTACTCGAAGAACTGTGTGATAGCTACAATTTATATTTAAGTATACATTTAAATTATTCTAATCTTAAAAACTCAAATCAAATAATGTAGTACGATGAATGTATAATTTATATAGGTGCAGCCATAACGACACGGCCCTTTATTACACATTGAAACGAAATCGGTAAGCAATGTGTAGGTTAAATAGCCATACAACATTTTTGCTTGAAATTGTTGCTTTGATGCTGTTGAAACTATGATTCTGAACTATGTTTAGAAAGTGTAAAGGCAGAATATTTTCAACCATTGATACACTTATAATTTATTCTTTATATGCTTTACAAAATTTCTATTTTCACATTAATCCATACAAACTTATAAACAATGTACTAAACTTTTTTATTGTTGATCTGTATTACTGGAACTAGTTAATATTCAGTAATCATAATCTGACGAAGGAGTTTCAAAAGAAACTAGAAGACCCGGTTGAATTTCTGAACATAAATTACAATATGCGATTCTTAGAATATGGACCGGTTTAGTGGAACACATAAAATGGGGCGGAGAACTGTTAATGGGTTCAGACTGAACCTAGTTACGATGTAGAACCTATTAACATTCAAAATTATTATAGTTATGTCATTTTATAAAGTACTTTTTTGATATACTACAATTATTGCACTATTCTTGTTGCAAATTGGTTCAGCACATTTGATTCGATTTCGTCCTAAAAAAAATATTTTATCCTTTAAAATCAATATTCTTGTCAAGTTACCGCAGATAGTGAACATACAATGTTCTACCGACCCTGATTAATGTCTCTGAGACACTTAGGGTACATTTGCGTTTGGAATGCGATTTTCGAAACAGTTTGGAAATGGAAATGCTGTATTATTACTTCTTTGACGAAACACGTTATTATTATTTTATTATTATTGTTATTGTTATCTATATATTGTAGTTTGTCTAAATTTATCATCCTGCCTTCATTTGAAACTGAGTAAAGTCTTGATCTAGTTATCACAACAGTGGAAAAACTGAATCCAAACAAATATTATAGAACAATTAAGAGTTGTACTATCTTGTGTTATATACACAGAAATGAATACAGACGTGGAACACTAAAACTGAGATTTTTTCATAGTAGTTTATAAATAAAAATTTAGATTATAATTCAACTAAACAGGCTGTGTAAAACATACGAGTTATTCTCTAACTTTTCTTGTAAAGGTACCAAATTGTGACGTAATTTGGAAAGAAGGGGATTTTTATTGTAAATAAAATTATATTTTTTTAATATACAGTCTGTAATTAATTATTTCAATCTTATAGTTTTTAACAGTTTTAATAGCCCAAACGATTTTGCATATTTGATTTAGGAATTTATTTAGCCATTAATTTAAAACTTTTACGAAAACTTATTTAATTGGACAGTTTGTTATTTCATAATTTTGGTGAGCAAAAGTTTTGAAATATAAACTCTAATATTAGAGTGTAATCTAATTTTGAGTTGCTTATTTACGTACTGACCATTTTTACGAATCGTCAAGTAATAATTAAAACATACACCATTATTATTTACTCAAGTAACAATGACATGATTAATGAACTCTAATTCCTACCATTTGTTTGGATTTGGATCGTTTCTTGTTTATATTCTTTTATAAGATTACATCTCCTCCAACTGTGCCTTTATCGGTCTAATACGACGTATAATCTTTGTGCAGATTATTACGTAAAAATGTAATTTTATTTCCTATGTTTATCCTAAAAAAATGTTTACTAAAATGTGAAACCATTCAATTTTAAACTACTTGATATGTCTTGGAACTAGACAGTAATTATGTTACATAATAGGTGTGAAAACACCTTTCTGATATTGACCTAGCTGTTTTTTTTTTTTTTTTTTTTTTTTTTACTTATCGTTTACAGTCTAAGAAATTTCATCATTCATCTGTCTCAATGTTTTTCAACAACTATAAATAGTTCCGTTTTTGTTTGCAACTAGGCGGTTTCCGAAGCCACCCAAGTCTATGTGCCCATCAATAACCTGAGCCAGGAAACGTCAAGAGGCCGTTAATCATGTCTTGGGCGCCCGATAAAGGGAATTTCGCGCCTCCGAACACCCACACTTGATTTATACTTACGGATGTCGCTTGTCAACAATAAATAACAATATTGTTGATAACATCGGCATCTTTGGAAGATAACACTTTATTTATAGAGAAGTGAAGTGTTTTACTAGCCATGATTGACTGTGCATATCTATCAAATACTAGAGAAGAAAAATCAATCGACCAATGTAGTTCTTGAGTTATTATAATGAAATTGTTGGGCTTATTCAACGTTCAAGAATACAGTCGTGGTACTATTTTATTTGTATTGATAAATATTAATAAAAAAATTTAATACTGTAAATAGCAATAAGAATTTCTAATTATTGTTTGAACATAATTCATTATTGATCGATATTCCAAACATATTCCTGTTTTGAAATTGAACCCTGCTCGCAATAATTTTTGTTCCAACAACAAATACTTTAACAAATCGGAAAATCTTAATTTAAATCATTTAAACATTGTTACTACTTTATTTGCATTCTCACAATGGACATTTGAATTATGTGTTCTATAACAATTATTTCAAATAGAGTTGTGTTCTTGAGTAGTTAAAAACACAATTACAACTTCTTATTACAGTGCATGTTCTAATTGTGATACATCTATAGTGTCAAAGGAATAAAAGATTAGTTTTCTACACTTTGAATATGAGTAAATTGTCATGTGTTTAGTAATGTGTCAATGTTGTGTACCAGTAAGAAAAACTTCCAATTTATACAACTTTGTAAGATTGAAATTGAACTACAAACTATGTTATCGGTGAACCTTTTGAATGAACTAATATTTATTTATGTTTGTTTTGCAGGTAAGTCATTGAAATAAAGTTTATACATTCTTTGTAAGTACACATTTATTTATATAACATATATTTTGTAAGTAAACCATAATGTTTATGTTATATAGTTTGGTATAGGTATTACGTTTGAGTTATTGCCACATTAGATGTCACACAGCCCTCCTGTTCAGTCTGGATACAAGTAAACAAACTTGGTGTATCCAGTTAAGGGTGGTCTTAACGTTATTCAGCCCCCTAGTGTTCAAGGTTTTTCATACATTCTATATGTTTTTTCTGAAGGGGGAGTGGCTGAATCCGACTCCTTTGTTTTCCAACTGTGCAAAATTAAGACGATAACATTTTCTACATAGTTTCTAAGTCATTTTGGTTATTTTCCAACGTATATCGTCATTGGAGAGTACTTTTCGATCCTCAGTTGAAAACAATATATACTCGTAGTTAAACTTGCACCTTTCATAACTCAGAAAATAAGCGATTATCCAAAAACAGGGATTCATTAAAAATGCTTAATGTATAAACAAACCCTCCAATAATTGAGAAATTTTTATTTTTGTGAGGTCTTTCGTCTTCAATGAACACATCATCAGACCCACATAACTGAAATAAAAGTAAAGTAATAATACAAACAATAAATTTAAACTTAAATAAAAACACATGTCATTAAAAATACAAAGAGATAAAACTACAGAAATTGACAATATAATTAACTTATTTTACCCTTTGGCTCTTATATACCTCTCTATCAATGAAAAATTATCAAAAAGAAGTAAAAAAAAATTAAAGAAATTGTATTATTTAATCACTAACACATGCCAGTATTAATGTATCCTCAAATTCCAAAATCAAACTAAATAATGTATTAGGAAATCCAAAGAATAAAACAGATGATGATGAAAAATCTGGAATCTATCAAATAATTTATGAAAACTGTAATTTAAAATACAATTGCCAAACAAAAATGAAGATAAAAAAAAGAGTCAAGGACATAAAACATGTCTGACAAGAGAAAAGATCGGCTATGGCAAAACATGCACTTCATACTGGACACTGATTTTCAAAAGTAAAATTATTAACAGAAATCAAAAACAAAAAATTCCTCGATGTTTACGAAACTATTTTTATGCAGAAGAACCAAAATGATTTAGTAAATAATGAGCCTGGACCTCTACAAAATTCACCGTTACTGCCTTTAATCTAATTAAATATTAATTTTTACATATACAGTAGATATACTTCCTGGCCATTAAAATTGTATGTCTTTATATTTTTAATGACATGCGTTTTTATTTAAGTCTAAATTGTTTGTATTATTACTTTACTTTTATTTCAGGTATGTGGCTCTGATGATGTGTTCATTGAACACGAAAAGCCTCACAAAAATAAAACATTCTCAATTATTGGAGTGTTTTTTCATAAATTAGGCATTTGGTTTCCAATAAGAAGAAGCTGTTAACATGTATTCATTACAAAGTTTAAATAAACATTTTTTTTAGATTGAACTCTTTCATTTTGCATGGACGGAGTTCCTTTTAGTTAAATACGCGCATTTTTCAAAATGTAAGAATTATACTGGAAAATGTACTTTTTAGGATTTTCCTATTTCTTGTTTCTAATCTTTCTTAATTAACTGTACGAAGTACTACTCAACGAACATTATAACTGAAAGGCAGTTTTGTTAACAAGTCACTACAATCAGATTCATATGTAGGGGTTCGAAGCCCTCGTTAAACAGTGGGTCCTGGTATAGGCCTTTCACGTAATAAATTATAATAAAGTACCAGATAATTTAAAACGGTAATTATATATTCTTCCTAGAGTTCTAAGAATTGACAGCCTTGGATAGTAGAACTACACAGGGCATCCACAACCATTCAACAGTTTCCTTTAAAATGTATTACTTAAATGCCGCCGTTTATGACAAGCAAAACATAACCATTTTGCGAATTGACAGCCATTATAGAACGAATGCTCCTAATCCTTTGACGTTTGGCAAGGTCATCCTTTATCAGCGCCATCTCGGACAGATTGATTAAGTGACCACGACCAGGTGGCAGCCTTATCTGATACTTTCACCTGGTGGCAGGCTGCAGTCAGCGCTGGTTGTGTTGCGTCATGTTCACTGTACTAGAAGGTACCCGCCTGGTCTCACCATTCTATTGAACAGTCCTCATGTCGTTATCACTTGCCTAAGCGAGAGTTCCTAAGTAGATAGCAATCCCAACCGTTAATTTACCCCGTTGGACATTTCTACTCCGCAAAATTAAAATAAAGGTTAAACCACTAACTTTTCGCAACAGGCCTTTTGTTCTCTGAAGACTTGCATTTTAAACACACGAGACTTGTCAGTATCATCAGATAAGAGCAGTAAAATGCCAACCAATACAGAAGGCAGGTTCTCATTACAGCGCTAAAGGTCGAGTCGTGCTCGGGCATTAACAGCTGATAACTATCGGTTTCACTACACAGCATTGTTGTACGTACGGCAAGTGATAGGTGACTACGTACTGTAGGTAACACCGAGCTGGCCCACCTCATCAGATTTTGTTGATTAATGACCCAACACTGATGGACGCTTGCCTGTTAATTAGCGATGGGCAGATAGCGATAAAGCACCACCTTGTTTTCAATATAAAGTTTGATACCGATGATTAATGTCTGGTGAACTCCTCAGAACCTTTTCCCTCGCACCTTCTTCTTAGTTTCTTTAAATGGAACAGAAACCAGCATTTTAACCTCTAAAGTGATTCATCGCCAAAGTAACTATTTTAATCAAAGTAACTAAAGCTACGACGAAGATGTGCCGGTGGTGGAATTCGTGTGCTGTTTTCAAATGTTCCGATTGGTAATTTTGAGAGATTTATTACCGGACATAAAATCAGCTGATGTTGGCACGTTAGAGGTGGAAATGTTATTCCAGCTGTTTGCGGATGCCTGCCAGTCCAGTCGCCCTGTGCGATGTTTGTCTAGTAAACACGTTAGCGAGATGGTGTGTTCTCAAACTGGATATTTTATTTATAACGCTTGAAACCAAATTACTTCGCAGAATACTGATTCTGTGCCTTATACGATGAGTATTATATGAAAGAATATAATAAAAGATGTTAGTGGTTTACATCATACGGTAGTATTGCTACCCGTACTGATAATGAAAGTCCTTCAGTGAATATTGAGTTAGATATCATGTGTGGTGTATTATGTGCGTCATAGATTCTTTGAACGGTACATGGCCATTAATGGAATGGTGACTCTCTAAGGACGGTTTATTACTTAATACATGTTTACTTTCAACATCTAAGATTATTATAGAAACTAGTGGAGACACATGCCCCCACTGTCTTGCTTATCTACAGGGTGATTCAAAACTAAACTGCAATCTCTCGGGAGCTTATTCTATAGCTAAAAACAAGTAAAAAAGTTCATATAACCATATGCCCGGAAACGCTTCGTTAGCGAGTTACGCCTAGCGAAAGATTTCGCCCGGATTTCAGAACCCTTGGTGAAGTCAGGCCGTATAAAAATGGTAAAGGTAGTTACAAAGATACAAATACGATTGTTTTTTATGTTTTTATATCTGAAAAATTTATTAAAATTCGTCCCAGAGCTGTAAATGCAATACTTTCAGAGATATCTTACGTAAAACACAAGAATTGGTGCAAAGAAATAACACATTTTTGTGTTTAACGTAAGATTACTTCCATAAATGTTAAATAAAGGTCATTTTTTTCTTAAACAGATTTGTAGAACATTTAATTCTGAAAAGATTCATGTGAATTACTTAGGAAAAAAATTAATAATAGGTATTGAAATTTAGCTTTATTTAAAAATAAAACAGACGCACAAAAATGCATATTCTTATCTGCATAAAATATTAACTAATGTTTAGGTTGTGAGTAACAGCTGATCATTTATTCAACACTTTTTATTGTCATATTTTCTTTGCAAAGGTTGGCAATATCAGCTGATCAACAATTAAGTTCAAGAAGTAATATTTGAATAACCTTTATGGAGGTTTTTGTATTGTGGCGTGTGAAGATTGTATTTTGTGAGATCCTGTGATTATTTGGAAATATTTTATACAAGTGTATAAAATACTTCACCAAGGGTTCTGAAATCCGGGCGAAATCTTTCGCTAGGCGTAACTCGCTAACGAAGCGTTTCCGGGCATATGGTTATATGAACTTTTTTACTTGTTTTTAGCTATAGAATAAGCTCCCGAGAGATTGCCGTTTAGTTTTGAATCACCCTATATAAAGATTTTGCTTTATCAGCAAAAAAGAAATTTAAATGTATAAACGTTTTGATAATATATCAAATTTAAAAGAAAGCTATACAAGTGCTAGTGGAAAATTGCCTTACCACTTAACAAAAGTAAATATTTTTGTACGACTGAATGTGATTAGCTCTGTCTCTTGTTCAACATTATTGATCAACCCTCTCCAACTATAGCTTATTACCACTAATTAAGTAGCTTTCCAGTAAGGATACATTAATTACATGGAGCTGTGTGTATGGGACATCTTCAAACAAATCTACAGTGTAAGCACATCAGTGTTTTACACTATGTAGTTGATTGATACATTATGCTTCCTGCAATGCATTGTGCACGCGCACATCGTTCTAATTGAATTAATGATGGTAAATATATTACTAAAGTAATTTGCGAATAAATGGTATGAGTTCAATTACTGTACCTGACTATAAAACCTTGTATACTTCTTTGTTTAAAACGATTTATTGATGAAGGATGATTTGAAAAGATAACAGCATTCGGGAAGATGTCAATTTTATGTTGTGTGGATATGATACGTGTTTATATGATACAAAAATAAAACACCACGTTTCAAGGATTGGATTCCACCCTCTTCTTCAGGTGTCTAATCTTATGCATATGATATAATTCTTTTGGCGTACAACTTATTCTATTTTCAAACTTTTGACAAGTTGATCACGTATATTGGTTTAGTTGCGTAACCTTATTTAGTATGTCTCTTTTTGGTAACTGAAGAAGGGGATAGATTCCAATCATTGAAACGTAGATTTATATGTTTGTATCATGTAACGATTGCAATCATATATATAAAGTAATACAGTGTTATGAAGTTCGGCTACAGTTAAAATTCAAATTACTTTGTTTTTTATTTAGTTTTTAATTAACACAAATAAGAACAAATATGGATGTGGGTTAGTAATTGGAGAGAACAGGAATTGTAGGAAGAGCGAGGTACAACACATAAACGCGGGATGGTTGATCGGACTACCTGATCTCGCAAAGCTCTACAGCTCTGGAGGTTATTTGCCTTTGAAAAATATGCAGCTGCTCAAGAAAACCCACATAGTGACTTCCACAAACGGCTGAACGTCGGACACCTTCGCTGCGTGCAAACCACTGTGCGCAGACACTCAGATCGCTACCTGAATGTCAGCAACACATAGTTCGTAACTTATGTTGCAGAAGTTGTATATGGCGTCCTTTATTAATGTCTTTTGTGTTTGCGCCATACTCCAACTAGCATTGAATAGTCATACCAAGCATCACCGACGATGTTCAAACGTCGGCAGCTTCTTACCACGTGTGTGTCTTTGACATACGAAATAGTACTGACAATTTAAATACCTTTTTACTTTATATTCTTGTAGGTTAATTTGATGACGAACCTGTTGAATACAATCCCCAGATTAAATCCTCACTCTTAAAAACTCCATTTGGCTGTTAAGGCATGTATATTTTGTACTCGTACCTAAACTAGAAAAATTTCACGTTGTATTAAATCGATAGACTGTTTTAAGGCAATGTTCTCAAGAAAACGCTTAAAACAGTCAAAAAGGAAAAAGTAGGTTATCAAAAATAAGTGACCATCTTCAATAAGGCTTCCCAATATAAATAAGTGAAGATATTCATAGCAATTACGTTTGTAAGTTGTACGTTAATTGTTGTTGTTTTGTGTTGTAGATTCACTAGTGGATAATAAACTGAATCCATACAATTAGTGGTACTCAAGCATACTTTTTTATTTAAAAATTTAACAATAGTTGGAATAATTTCTAATGAGAAAAAGGTGACGACATGACCAATGTATGATCGCTAAGATTTTTTATTTATAGGATACGACATATAATTCTTTGGAGAGAATGGCAACACTTGGATAAATAAAAGTGCATCACAGTGAAATAATAGTAACAGTAAGAGTGATTAAACCGTGACATGACGAGACAACGACACGGTAGTAACGGCTACAGTGATTCGGCAGTAAGGCAGCGGAGCGACCCGTGGTTTGTGATCGGTTACCGCTGTCTTAACTCACTTGGAGAGTATAACTCGAACTTCTGCGTAACAAGGAACAATTCAAATTTGTATTCGTTAATTATTCCGATGTAAATTAGTTGCAAAGATAAAATCAGCTCGACAGTTGTTTGACATAAAGGAACCGGTTTGCAAAATCAACAGCCGTCGATAGACGATAACACGTTTCTCCACGCCATTCCATCATGTTTTAGGTTACAGCCCGCTTTTGACAGCGGCTTCACGGTCCAACGACTGAGATAATAAACTGGAACATTCGAAAGTTTTTGTTCTTACATCTCAGTATTTTATTCCTTGTTGTCTTTGCATCGATAGAACTTTTCTTTTGTTGGGATTTTGACATGTACAAAAATCAATTTTAGGTAACCCTAAGGTTGTAAACAAGGGTTTTGGGCTCTATTTATGACAGAAAAACATCTGTATTGTACGAGTATCTTTTATTTGAGATCGCAACTCTTCGTATCGTAACGTATATACAGGTACCACAATTCAATTAACTGCAGGGAACACACCACACATAACTTTGTTAAACAATCACCCTTTAACAGTCTATAATTTCTGCAACACTGCTTACACTCGGCGGTAATAACTGGAACACAGTAGTTAGCTATTAACCAGAAGTAATCAACAGTGGCGGCCTCCAGAACGCCTCCACGTCACTTTATTACCGCTGTAGGGCAACGAGTTAGGAATGATAGAACTGCGGGACTTCTGTTGGAGTTGCATTGTTAAGCTTTAGACGTCGTGGAGGTTTAGTGCATTGTTATTATTACATTATTGCAATACAGCTTCAGTGTTATTTAAGTAGGATTTTTTGCTTCTAAAGAATGTGTGATGGATGGGTGTGTAGTTTAAATACATCTTAGTATATTGACTGGACTAGACTAAATTCCAGTGAGTTATAATACTCAAAATAACAAATCTAATAAGGTAACAAACCGTCTTAATAAGTTTAAATGGAAGCCATTAATGAAGTGTACTTATTGTGATCTGACGTTTAATGGAGGAGAAAATAGAAAGATGCAAACAAATATCTTTTCCATTTAAGGAACCACCAAAGAAGGTTCGTTGGCAGTAAGATGGCCCCAATAGGTCATCCGACATTAATCATCGATATCAGGCTTTCTATTCAACACGAGGCGGTGTTTTATCGCTATCTGCCCATCGCTAATTAACAGGCAAGCGTCCATCAGTGTTGGGTCATTAATCAACAACATCTGATGAGATGGGCTAGCTCGGTGTTACCTACAGTACGTAGTCACCTATCACTTGCCGTACGTACAACAATGCTGTGTAGTGAAACCGATAGTTATCAGCTGTTAATGCCCGAGCACGACTCGACCTTTAGCGCTGTAATGAGAACCAGCCTTCTGTATTGGTTGCCATTTAACTGCTCTTATCTGATGATGTTGATGGGTATGATTTGCTCTGCTAAGTGTAACCTCTAATGAACTGTTAAATCTTGTGAAACTTGGTGAATCAATCCTTCAGTCTGATTTAGCACAGTAAATTTCCAGCAGTTAAATTCCACTCTGAGATTGTTTAAGTAATCGTTATCTGAGAACTGTTTAATGGAATGATCGCACTGGCCGGGGGAACCTTCTAGTACAGTGAACATGACGCAACACAACCAGCGCTGACTGCAGGCTGCCACCAGGTGAAAGTATCAGATAAGGCTGCCACCTGGTCGTGGTCAGCTAATCAATGTCTAGATGGTTGAGATAGCATGACCTTGGCAAACGCATATGGGTGCAGCAAAATGTTTTGTTTGATTGTCCAAAATATTTAATATTAAGATTTTCTAAACGAAGTGTTATATTTTCGTATCTACTGCTTTACATATAGAGTTTGTAAATTAATGGACTTATAAAATTGACATTGTGTTCTCGGAAGTGTCCCCATACAAAGATCGGAAACACCAGAATATGGAACATTAGGATATATATTAAATTGCAACTGTATAAACGAAAGTGCTGCTTACATACAATATACTACAACAAATTGTTAAATTCATGTAATATTATTTATGTATATTATTTATTAAAACATTTCATTTTATAATTCGGATATTTTCATACTATGTGCTGAACAGCGATTGCATAAAATGCTCAAGTGTTGCTACTATCAAGCTTACTCTCCGCTTTCAAGATTATAAATGTTAACAAATTGAAAATATTGGTTAAATTAATTAAACATACGGTTGTGCTGTCATAAAACAACATTTTCAGTTGTTGATTACGTTTAACAAGATCATTCAATTATTAATAAGTTATTTGTTTGCTGTTGTGCAACTTTAGGTACCAAGATGGGACTTTTCGATCCCCAGGGCGAAGCCCGGAGAAATATTCGAAATAAGAATATACCTACATGTTAACCATGGAACCTAAATGTATCCATACAAAACCTGTGTGCAATCGGTACTGTAGTTTTTACTTGATTGAGTATTACACACACAAACACACAGACAGACACCATTATATTTTTATATAATAGTATAAATATATATCGTAGCACTCTCAGTCTTTTGTTCTCTATTGAAAAGTTGATTGTCATGCAACAATTTATGACATTTTGAGACGTTCCTTTTTTTCCAGTGCGCTTTGAAAACTAAAACTAAATATTCCGAAGAGATCATTTTGCACATCCACAATCCTTTCTTCTGTGTGGTCTCAATGTGTGTATCAGACAGTTCACTTTGATATAGAACCATATAGTGTGAATGGGAAATCAGTTTAGAATAAACAGAATTCTAAGATTATCTACGAAATTCTTAGTGAATTATTGATATTTGATTTATTTACAACGGTTTTGCCAAAGTTATACAGGTGGACATTTATAGTGGTTGAATCCCAACTACTGCAGTAGTAGATTATCTGATCCCAGTCCAGTTAATGACCAAAAACATATGCAACTGCGAATGTATTAAAACTAACATGTATTCACATGGAACGAATAAATATTGTGTTAAACGTTTCACTCGTTGGATCGTGAAGCCGCTATCAAATGCTGACTGTAACCGACATGACGGAATGACGTAGAGACACGCCTGTTATTCTTTACCGACTGCTGTTGATATTGCTAACCGGTTCCTTTCTATAAAGCAGCTGTCGGAATGATTCTTATCTGTGTAAGTAAATTACATTGCAATAATTAACGAGTACTAGTTTGAATTGACTTCTGGTCTCTGAATTATACCCCTCCATGTGAGTCAAGTTAGTGACAACCGCTTCCATATGCAGGAACGCTCGTCAATGTCACCGTTACTGCCGAGTCACTGTCACTGTGATATATCTCTCATTGTCCAGTGTCGACGTCTCAACATAAACAACAGTGCACGTGTCCATCTGATCATACTGAAGAGGTATACTCCATCCAGGTGTAAATCATTGCGTATTTATGGGCGATTATGTTCATACTACTAGACTTAGTAAGCAATGGAAATTATAAATCCATTATAGGGGATATTGAACAAAGTATGAATATACCAAACCACGTATCGCGTAACAGGATTCTTGAGGTTCAATGCAACATTGTAATAATAGATGAAATCTTTCTCGAGATATCTTGCCACTTAATACATTCATAATTTGTTGTACATTAAATTCATTTTCATGTCAGTGCTTAAATAATAAAAGTCTACACACCAAATTACCATAAAATTATATTGGTGTTAGAATAATTAGACTACTAATTTAATTACAGATTTGTTTATTCAGATTTTTTCTTGCTCCCTCCATTTTTAACCATAAGACCAATAATTAACACTCTATGGCATGTAAACATTCCTTAGGTTCACATCTTGAATAAAAATAAAAATATATGTTTACCAAAGTGGTTTGTAATAGTGATAGTGTATGATGTTAGATGTAATGAAAATATTTATTATATTCGTTACTGAACAAACAAAGGTCTAATGTATAATTGAAATACAGAAAACATAGGAGCAAAGATATAGGGAAGGGCACAATAAAGAGTAATAATTACTGGTTTTGCGTGTTATCTGTAGCTTCATCTGCTTCCACCCCTTAAAATTTGTTTAAATAAGCACTGTATGATAAATATATAAGGGTAATCCATATAATCCAGAACGACAGAACTTCATCCAGTCTTGCTGTTAGTAACATTTCCTTGGTGTTCAGAACTGTTTAAATATTATTTTCTCAATCCATGTATTATAGTATGCACTTATTTTTCAAATCGATGATAGAGCAAGATTGTTTTAGATGCAAAAGGAATGTTCAATTGACGGTAGACACAATTCCAGTTATGTTTATGTGTATATTCCACCACTTAAGTGGTAGTAGAATTCTGGTGGCTTCCTTATTTCCAAGAAAGACCAAAATATACTAACATTCCAATTCCTACTGGAACATGGTGAGATTCGCACCAGATATAGTGACACATGCGATTCATGAGTAGTGTCAACCACATTGGTCCTCAACAGGTTAATGAAGGCTAAAGCTTGATAGCAGGGTAAATACTATCAATTGAAAGGCATACACAACTACCAACCCTAATCCCCATGTTTAAAGTAAGAATCACTTAGTCCAGTTGCCCACTTTAAAATCGGAAAATCGAGCTTTTTACATCCGCAAGACTTCTCGGTGATAATGTACTGCAATCCCTGTTGAAGGCCACTTATTTTGTGTTCTGGAGCTGTGAGTCAAATTTAATAGAGTGCGTGGGCTGGGATCCGCAGGTTCTATCACTTTCCTATGGGAATTTAAAATGTTTAAGGACATTTCACTATCCAAATAAGAATAGCCTCTGAGAAAGGTATCTTGTTTTCACGTCTGATGTAACAAACCGTGATAGGATAAGGAAGTGGGGATTGCCTCTAGCGGCTATGAACAATATCAGGAATTGTGAGAGATCTGAGGTGAATTAACCGAAGAATCTCAGTGTGCGGGCCGCACGGAGAAAGATAGCGTTTATTTATTATGTTAAAGTAATAATGATTTACAGAGTTAAAAAAATATAGCACTAATAGAAATTATCCAAAAATTCCGTGACTTTAACACAATACTCTGTTTGCACTAGAGAGCTTTGGCGAGTGCAGACTGGTTTTCTCTCTCTAGCAGATTTACATTTCAATTTGTCCACAGTTATCAGTAGTCCCGCAGTATCAGATGTAAAGGCGCGCTCTCGCGTGTACACCTGCTACTACTCAAGCTAACCAACCACACGCTGCGCTGTTTGTCGCCGCTGCCGCTAGAGCGCACTCCCGCCGTTTCTTATGGCACTCCGCTTTTCTGCATAAGAACGTGGTTTTGCATACGAGACGTGCGAAATGCCATTTGGTGTTGAAAGGTTTTTTTTAGAACCCGCCCTCACAACGTCCGTGCGAGGCAGTAAATCAGGAGGTGGAGACTGGCATGTAATCCTTTCTTCTGATTCCTCGGAACTAATCTTCCTTTCAGGGTAGTGCTTAAACACATTTCTTTACATTCCACCATATATTGAGATGAAGGTGTACTGCGTTGTAGCATACAGGGTGTTCCAGCCAACCTGTCTGCTACTTATTTAAGCAGAACGATATGAGCTAGAATCACCAAATAAATTGAAATCCCTCTAAATAATACACTGAATACCTGTTAACAGTAGTAGTAGTAGTTTCAATTTACTCCTGTTTCAATGGGATTCCAGAAAGGAAGGGCAATGGGTTCTAATCCCGTAAAGTTCAAATGTAAACATAGGTCAAGTTATACATAATTTTAAGGATTGTTTTAAACCAAAGATAGTTATTAATATTTATGGTTACAACTTTGTACTCCACATTTTGAAAAATTAACAATTTTACTAACTATAACATTTCAAATACAATTTGACAAACATGTGAAACATATAGAAGTTATATACAATTTCTATTTTCATTTCTACATTTACGATGAATTTAAACTTGTATATTTGACAGCTGTTTGAGTAAACATAGCAAAAGTTCATTATACAATATAAACTAATGTTGAAAACATCCCTTCCGGCTTAGTCCGGACGAAGGTTACATTTCACATGTGGCTTGCATCTCTAAATTAAAAATAAAAATGCATTATTAATTTGAATGTTTAATTTTCAAAACACTGCTGGGACAATAACTCTCAATATTGGTTTGTTTATAGTAGCACATTTAAACATTTAGAAACACCAAAATCTTGAAACCTTACAAAACAAACATTTTTATAAGCATTAATGTTCTTTGTATAGGCGTGGACTTGATTTAGTCTGAATTAATTTGAAATTATGTTTAAAAATATTCTATTACAACGATTTAATTGTATAGTTGTATCATTTTAAGCGGCCACAAATTTTAAACCTTAGAGGTATCAAAAAATATACTAGAACAAATGTCTTGATATTGCTTGGAAATCTTTAGAAAAATGTCAATTTTGATTTATGTTATAAACTAGCAGAGATAAAAATGTTGCCCAAAAGCGAATGACCGCTATCTTTAAAGGTTTTATTGGTTAAGACTGGCTTACAAACTCGACTAAGCTATGTGTAAGATACTGTTCCATTACCAGGTTTAGACTGAATCTGTTCAGAACTACGGTAATTATCGTGTTCACAATGATTACCACAATTTTGAATAGTACTGAAAACAACTTTGTACGATCGCTATCTGGAAATCTTATGATTTATCAAAAACATATTTGTAAGCGTGTTTGTAAATTATATGACAATTCTAAAACACTTTGTGTTTTATAGCACAAAACACAGTTTTGTGCTATAATGCATAATAAAAGTTTAAATGGTCACCATCTTCAAACCTTAAAATAAATCGAACAAAATAAAGAATAAACGTTTTTCAAAACCACCATCTTGAAATGTTTTCATGGTTAAGACTAGCTAACGAATTCGTCAAAGTTATACACAAATCTTGCTTCTGTACCAAGTTTAATCTGAATCTATTAGGAACTTCGATACTTTTCGTGTTCACAATTATTTATTTAATGTTATACTACTTAAAACTTTATACACCCACTATCTGAAAATGTTATTAGATTACAAAAAATACGTAGGAACAAACATTAATCAAATTATCTCAGATTTCTAAAACACTCTTTGGTGTTAGAATAACTAATATCTAACCATCCCTTTTCCAAATTATGAAACGATGCCATCTTGAATCGTTAGGGGATATCGAAAAATTGAGACAATCCAAGATGTTTGAGATGACGTAGTGTATTAAAAAATGTATAGTTTAAATAATGTAGTGAATTATTCGAGTTAGAATTTGTACTCGGGAGTGACCTCCATCGGGAACATTTGACATAAGTTAAGTCTGACTAACGACCTCATCCCAGCAACGTGCAAGCACTGCCTTTGTACCAATTTCAGTCTGAATACTTAAAAAAAATAGTGCATTTATCGTGTTCACAATCTCGCGTTATATTGCATACGCTCTTGTACACATACATATTTAAACTTTAGTAAGCTTTGGCTAACGATAAAACAACCGTAATCGTCAAGTTAAGTAATGTTATCGATCAAATTTGAAAAATATAAATGAAATTAACATGTGAGCAAAATATAAAATTGGTAGTTTGATCTATATTTAGTTTTAACCTAAACAAAAGCCTTTGAGTTTAGCTTCAAAAATCTGTTTTTAAACGTTTTAAATTTTAATAATTTTAATATTGCTTAAACTAATTTTTACCTTTTAGGTATCGATAAAGTATTTTTATCAATTTACTATTGGTAAATCATTAAAGTTTTAAGTTTGAAATAAACACCAACTCGTTGAAATGTAGTTTCTGCTGAAAGAAAACGTTAGTAGGCTAATCTTGGTGTTGACCACTTTTCACGAACTTGTTATGCCGACGGCTTATCGGCATTGTAGGCCTGCTGGTAGATTAGCTCTTAATTAATGAAGACTGAATGTCTTGACCGCTAATTGATCTTTGCCAGTTAACTGTGCGGCCCGCCGACCGCGACTGATCGGGCGGTGAGTCATGCCCACGATGCGTCCACTCTCGCAAAGCACTAATAGAAATCTATTAGCGAATTGAGAAGATCATTTTATATTAGGCCCACACGTTTGCAAATTTGAGTGATAAGGTTTAACTATGTAGTATGTTACCAAAAACATAAACGAAAACAGCGAAGAAGGGAATGGGAATTGGAAGAGCCGTGTTGGAGCACTGGTTTTATCAACAATACCGGTTGCCTTGAGATCATCTACTACCACCATAGAGAGAGGGTGGGCTTCAGTGGGCGCATAGCTCTCTTCGTGCAACTCCTGTTATTTGGTGGTCATCTTACTCCAAAGATGTTATGGATGTCCTGGAATAGCTTACTAGTGTTGATTGTTCTAAGCAGTAGAGGCTTAAACTTACCAAGGATTCTATATTCTGTGACAGACTAAAGTGTGCGCCAAATATTGTGCTTGTGGAAAATTCAATATCACGCTGTATTTCTGATGCAGGCCAACTTGAATAGCTGGCATTTCGAATACTTAGTCACTTTCTTGTATAAAAGACTCGGTACAGAAACATTTTATTTACTACCAGAACCATCTTAAAGTACAGAATGGCAGTTCTTGTGCTGGCTAAATCTATCTTCTTGAACACCGTTCAAAAATTGATCCTATGATAAAGTATGACATGCAACACCCTGATGACTACAACGACTACCACGAAGGGTGTGCCAAAATTCGTTCTATTGTGTAAAAATTGAATTCCTTGAATCTTATATAGTATGCGTTCTTTCTGTTGATTTCAATGGGGATGATACGGGGCTAATTTTGATATAGGATTCCAGAGAAACCAAAGTTCATCCCTGCCGTTGTTCCTACGACATTTGCACTCTCGCTGATCTCCAAAAGCTACCCAGGAAATAATTTTTCTTTGCTGTGTCGCGTAAAAGCATTTTGGGCCTAAGATTTTCGCTTTTTGGAATCTACTTAGAATTAGAATATCCGTAGTAACAAAGGGAGGCAATGGCTAAGCAAGTTTTGCTTGCAATCTATACGGCATCAGATCAAGGATTATGAAATTTAGTGAAGACGCCTGACAAGATACTGTAACTTGGGAACTCTAAAGAACATCCTGTAATAAATTACTCAGCAACAAATTAAAACAAAAGAAGGGAAGAAACACTAGCACAACATTGTTAAGCCTTTCAAGGAGTTTAAAGAAGGAATCATTATACGATAAAGATACAAACTATTGCTCCCACCCATCTTCTCGAACTCGAAGTCCACATTGAAGTATTATTGATAGATTATAGTACAATATTGAATGGGTAACAATTAATTATTTTTGTGAGTGGGTCAGTAGTGTCCTCTACAGTGGCGGCTAGCAGCTTGTCACGTGATTATCCCAGTTATTGGGCCGTGGAGCAGTCGAGATTTGCCGCAACCCGGCGTCGTGATGAATGGCAAGGTGAATGTTAGTGTTACGTTCTTTACCGACCTGGTTCACCTTGAACACTTATGCGTAATAAACATTCATTTCGTTAGATTTTATCTCAGATTCATTTACATAGAGAGCTCTTAAGTTAAGGTAGGTCCATGCTGGACTAATCAAGATTTGGTGATAATATCTCAAAATAATGAAAATTTTTCCTCTGGTTGAGTTGAAATATTTCCAAAATACATTCAATTTACGTTGTGGGATTATGGAAATCTATTTAAATCTTGTATTTTAATAGTTAATTTTGCGTCCCACTAGAAATTTACATTTAAAACGAAGATATATATATATATAATTCTGTTTACAATAAACATGCTACAAGTAAAATCAGTATATATACTAAAGGTAATCTAATACATCTTGTTTAAGTTCATTAGCAACAGTTTTTGCTTTTTTATTGTCATATGGAATTTCTTTTCGATTTTGGAATTTCTCTACAAGTTAAATAACTCTCGAGTTAATTAATATATTTGACTGTAGGAAGACGACAAAAATATAAAAAATAGAATTTGTTATATTTTTTGCCCAGTCTGTTACGGTATTTACGAAAATATTAAAGGTTTCGCAGAAAATCGTTTCTACGTGGGAAATATATAAAACTCAAACCATATATAAAGTTACTCGCCATTATATATATTAGAATAAAATCAAAGTTTATACATATCTGTTCACCTTCTAGTATAACGTGTTAATGTATTGATTCTGCTTGAAACTCAGCTTTAGGTGCCCAATCTTTGTTATTACATGTAATTGTTTCAAAACATTTTTTATCATTTTGCCTTGTTAAGTAAACAATTTTTAATCGATTTCAAACAAACTTCTTGAGGACCTAGAAACCTGAAAATGTAAACGTAACTTACAACTGAATGGCAATGACAATCCTTAAACTAGTCTTACAAGTAACTATTGTGGAAACAAAAAAAAACTCTTAATAAACAAATTACTAAACCAACAGAGTATACTGTTAAAGTATACCAAGAGGATTTTTCATAAGTTAGTTGTAAGTTTATTCCTTAGAATTGATTGGTTTAGGCCTGTAAAGTAAATTACAATTTTAACGAACTCTGCAATGTCAAAGAAATACTAGTTAAACATAACCCTATGTTAAAAATTTTATTTTTTACGACGAATTGCGTACAATCCTGATGTAGGTGTCAGAATAGAAACGGATGTCTTTCTACGTCAGAGATAGCCATCCACATTTTATAACATTTTAATACTCTAGTAGGTAGTGCAAAAACGTTATCTAAATATCATGACACATATGTACGTACAGATACAAGCATTTCGCGCAGCTAAGTTAGTAGCTTCACTTACACTCAGCCAAACTAGGATTTAATCTGGAGGGTTGTGCGTGACTCTGATAACGTCTACAAATTGAAATGTAAATGTGACGCGGAGTGCATGCGCATGCGTGAGCGGTGGCTCAACCACGACTACTACCACATCCGTGACCCGGTTACATTTAGCTCCTGTTGGACGGTTATCTACCGCCATCTTGACTTAATAGCTCCACGTTCTCGTTGGTCGGCATTTTTTACTGACTTTCACTAAATGCGCTGGTCGTTTCCTGAAGTCCTGGTGGAAGTTGAAAAACCTGTAAACCCGAAGTCAGTAAATGTAGTTGAATTATATGAATGTTGTTCGATTAGTACATACAGATGGCAGTAAGACATCTTTCATCCCAACCAACCATCTGGCAACCCCCCTTGTGAATATGAAAGATAGTTCAGCCAGTGGCATCTCCGGAGGACCCGATAACAATTATTTGATTTTCACTCTAGATCCAGCGCTATTTTATAGCATGTAAGACAGATTATTTCCTAAATTACTAATCGTCCCTACTATTTTTATATATTCATAGGACGGTCCTTTACTGTTTCAGTGACACCCAGAGGAATTTTATCCTTTGGGATTGAGACCTGGAATCCCAATACTAGTACTTACCAAGTATGTCTGAAACCAAGGAATATTTTTACCAAATGAGAATATGCACCAAAATAAACAAATACAAACAAAATCTTTAGTAGGTGTATAACGTATGCCGTGTTAGGACAGATTAAAAGATAATTCCAAAAAAGGTAAGAGGTGGCTCAGAATAAACTGACAATATCGATCCTTTTTAGTTGGGCCGTAAAATTGGGAGAGAGCATGAGGCAGGGTGCTAACAGTTAAGTAAATGTACCCTATAGCCCAAATTAGGTTTCCTTGCAATAACCCCAGTATGAAAAATCAGCTGTCAAACAAAGATCCCCAGAGATCAAACAAGTTTCAAATTACGGAAGTCAAAACGTATTTCATGGCTTTTTATCTAAACTCAGTGTAATAGCTCTACATGGTTGAACATTGGTGCTGGTT
Source organism: Homalodisca vitripennis (assembly GCF_021130785.1). Lineage (NCBI taxonomy): Eukaryota > Metazoa > Arthropoda > Insecta > Hemiptera > Cicadellidae > Homalodisca > Homalodisca vitripennis. The sequence continues at coordinate 110,528,324 of NC_060208.1, forward strand.
TATTCAAGATATGCTACTATAGAAAATATTGTTTATACTTGCCAGTCTCTATCATAACTTCGGCTTGATGCATAACAGAGCTCTCATGAAGGTTTTGATTACACATAACGTGTCCGTAGAGGTGAAGAATGTTGTTATACTATACGTGATTGGTTTACAAGGGTCCAAACAGAGGGTTTCTTTCATCCTCGAGAGATCCTATGAACAGATAATCATACAGAAAAGAAACTTTCACATTCCCATGGCAGACAAAAGAGATATTGTATCAACCTACTAAATGACAGTAGGCTTCATTGATGCTCAGCCAAATTCCATGGTTGGATATGCCATCATAGAACACATTTTTGTCTATGTAAAAGTGAAGTTCCATGCAAAATTTCCAGTTTACAGATAAAATCGATATATTCACACTGTTGTTCTATAATTGGGTTTCATAGCGGTATTTAAATAAAGAAAAACTACACACCAAGCCACCACAAGATGATGTATTTTCTGTGGTAGTTGGGCTACGTGAATGCTATTATGTCACATGTTAAAATCTTTTATGTTTATATTCAGCTTGTTTACAGATTGATTTATTCTGCTGCTATCTTGGTTACCCATAAGACCAATGTGCAGTTATTCGGTAACTCTCAGCCAAGTCCCATGGAGCAACATACATTATTATCGATTATCGTTTCAAATGCGAACTGGGATCGAAGTCAGGGTCTGCCACCATTAGAAGGCGAGAAAGAGGCAGGTACGACTTCAGACATCAACAACAGAACGGCACCGTTTCAGCGATTGCCGTCTCAAATTGGCGTGAACTAATCAAAAAGCCTCCTGAGAGTATTAAACATCTTAATAATCACACACAATTAAAATCTCCATCAAAGCACTTCTTTGCGTTAAAGGCGTATTCCTCGGTTGAAGAGTTCGTCATGGGCTCCGGGTAAGAAAATACTTGAATATTGTAATACGCAAAATAAAACTCCAGTTTTGATAAAGAAAATGATATCCCAACCCTTACTGTTTGCTATATAATTAGTATTTTACTAGTATTGACGCATGGTATGCAATTGTAAGATTGTGCAGTAAAGGATATTTTTGCTTTTATTATTTTCGAACTGAATGATATGATCCATTATATTATAGTATTATATTATATATTATAGTTCTCGAAATGAAAATTAAGTATTAATAGTTTAAAAACCAACACTCCAATAATAGTTCAATTTTATTTGTGTGAGGCAATTCGTTGCCATATAATGAAAATGAAAGGACTCATACAAATAAAATTGAATAATTATTGGATTGTTTGTTTTTAAAATGTTAATATAATGTAATAAGAAGCAAGCTTTTACAATGTTATTAACAAACAAACAACTACCAAGTTATTAATAATTATCGGCAATTTTGATTGGTTTATATTTAGTGAAGTCTATCACTCGTGGGACTGGGAAAATTTCATTTCTGCCTCTCTAACTTTCTGTCTCTCTGTCTGTCTGTCTGTGTGCTTGCACGATATCTTGAAAACGAACTGACTCATGGCGTTGAAATTGTGGATGAAATTTCATTTATTTATGAGGAACACTGAGTTCGATTATGACACATGTCAGTCAGTACATGGGATTTGGCTAAGCATGAAGGAATATTTTCTCATTAGTCTTGTGGGTGGCAATGAGGACAACGAGAAAATAACACAATAAAGTTAATTTGTAAACAAACCCAATACACCCATAAAGATTCATACATGTGACATATTAACACTAAACTATCCCTGCACATATTATAGTGCCTTGGTGAGTAGACCTTTACTATTTAAACCTTGATATGAAACCAATGTAATGAAAAAATATCTGAATGTATTATGTGGCAAGATATATCGAGAAAAGTTTCATATATAGACTTTACATTATGCATGAAACTTCATTTCTACAAGAGCGAGTTCTATGGTAAGTAGTTTTTGTATTGGTTTTCTGTCTGTATATCTGTCTAAAGGACATTCCGAGAATTGAATGAACTATATATTAGACATTTTGCATGCAACCTCGGTGAAGTCTGTTACTACACGTGGTGTGTATGTGGAGTATTTTACCTTGTTCAATATATCAACGATGTTTATGTTTTGTCAAACATGTTGTATGACAATGTTGGGGTCGAATGGCTCGTCGAATATATTCGACTGTGTGTCGCATACAAACCCTCTCAACTGCTCGACGGGTTTGTTGGACAGAACGCTCGTTTGGACAGCTAGAGCTAATTTGAGAGGTTCGTCTGACACGGTCCACGTTACTTGTGGTGACTATCCGGCAGTTCTTTGGCGAGTGTGGTTAAATATGTCTTTCAACGACAATCACCTTTGGGTAGAGTTTGACTTATATAGGGAACAACTTACGTTATGGGACGTTAAAACCAAGTGTTACAAGTGTGAGATGTAGTCAAACATTAGAAGTACCAAAATATGAATGGATGCCTATGTTAGTATATGATTAAATATAAATGTGGAGTTTAACTCAGTGCACCTTCCTCTTAGTGCAGCTTCTGAAATCTAACCCTGTCACAAACTTGACTCGTGGAACCTATAGTCATATTCGTCTGAAGAGATAAAAAAAAATTGGCGACTAAGAAGTTGTGCAGCGTCTTGAAATCTACCTTCTCATCATAGCTCAAATTGTTGTATATTGTAGTACTCGTATAATAGTTGGAAATCTGTTAATACATTTTAACTTCTTTTAGCAATTTTCTTTCTACAAAAATATAAAAAACATTTTTTTATTTAATGATTTCAAGTAATAATAATATATATTAAATATGAAGTAGATTTATTTAAGTAGCTATCTTAGGAACGGTTGATTCTGTGAGGATGTTGATTTTAGCTCCATTTCATCTTCTTCTTAGTGCAGCGTATGGAATCAGTCAAGTCGTCTGTGACAGCGTTAGATTTCAGACGCTGAACTAAGAGGAAGGTGTGAACTTTGTCCATTTCCCCAAATTGGATTTGGGGGGGGGGACGGCTCAACATTTTAAAATGTAAAGACCCATTACCCATTATCAAGACCTTTCAAATAGTGTGTCACTTAATGGGTATTTACATTTAAAAATTTTGAGCCGTTCCTCAAAAGAATCCGATTTTGGTGAAATGAGCAAAGTTGTAAGTGACTAAAAAATCTGCCCTAAAAAGGTACCCCGAGTTCCACTCCTCCATATTTATCCTTAAAAAACTAAGCAGTGTATCCCTACTTTTAACTCACATTTTCCCTACATTTTCAGTTAAATATGGCTGTGTATCAAGCAAAAACCCATATTTGATATAGATAAAATTGTAATTGTTTTCCAAATTATATTATATCAGTGGTGGTTGAATTGAGGCAGAAGTGCCAAAAACCTTAAGTAGATGACAGGCTTTAAGAATTCAAAGGAAAAAAGAAAACGAGTGGACGATATTTTTTTTTATTTATGAACTGTGGACAATAAAACTACGCAGCTCATTGAGCAATCTCTTGGAAAAGGTATCAGGTATCACAAAATTCAACAATTGTATTAAAATATTAAAAAGAAATATTTGAATTTTTTTATCATTCATGGCTACGTAAACATTTCAAAAGAATTGCAACATAAAATTGCTGAGGAAGGGCCTAAACAAGATGGAATATCTGAGTTTTTGCGTGGTTGTTGGCTTTATAGTGTTCTTGCCTCCCAATTGCCTCTCATTGTGGAGGAGGACTGAAGTATCTATTGTCCTTTTCTTCAGCTACTCTTTTATTCCACTCCCTTTCCTTTCCGTAATACCTCAGACGATGCCTACATCGTAACACTCGACCATGGGCGGAAGTTGCAGCAGAACCCTCGTCACCGTAGCGGTTAGTGGCCGTAGAATCTAACTAGGAAGTCTATGCCGTAGCGAGGTCCAGACTCCAGGCGTACTGTGGCCTCCCGTTGGTACAGTCCCCCACCGGCCAGGTAGGGATGACCGTTGGAGCCATTTCTCCACATGTCCTCCACTTGGATGGCGGTCAAAAATTCCAGGGGTGACCAGGAGGGAGGATAGTGCACCGTCTCCAGGACCCCGCCCCGCCGGGCCGGCCGCTTCACCCGCTGGACGTACAGGAGCCTGAGGTCAAATAAATAAATACATCAATAAAGTAAAGGAATAAAATAAATTGTGGGAGAGGCAAGGAACGAGTGTTCCCCATAATATTGATAATGATAGTGATTTATTTCCATGTTAAAAATCATAAAATTTTTAGAGTTTGCGATTATGGAAAATCCAGTTATGAAAGCTAGCAATAAAGAACAAAAATTTAAAATCTCAATATCTATATTGGCGTCTTATTATTCACCCGATTCCCTCAATAAAGTAAAATTCCCCACTTCGACCATATGACAGAGCCTCCATTTGTAACTCAGGACATTTCCAGATTAGTTGATAAAAAGAACAAAGAGAGATCACTAATTTCGACCAGCTGAAATACAGACAGAGTGTATTTGTGGATTTTCCATAATAGTAATTGTGGTACTATTACTATTATGGAACTTTGTATCTACTTAAACGCACCTGTCATATTTCCCCGGCTTGCCGAGGGTGAGATTGTGGACAAGAGGAGCGCCGAACCCGAACCCTATGGGTCGGTCTGGACTCGCTGTGGCCCACGTTCCTATGCGGAGACCTGCCATAGCGAAGCCGCTCAAGCACAGTAGAAGTACCGGGTGTAGTGAACACATTCCTAGAACACCCATTACATGTTGTGTTACTAGCGGCACAGTGTCTTATACGGAGACCTCGGTAATAGCGAAGCCGCTCAAGCACAGCAGAAGTACCGGGTGTAGTGAACACATTCCTAGAATAACCATTACATGTTGTGTTACTAGCGGCACAGTGTCTTATACAGAGACCTCGGTAATAGCGAAGCCGCTCAAGCACAGCAGAAGTACCGGGTGTAGTGAACACATTCCTAGAACACCCATTACATGTTGTGTTACTAGCGGCACAGTGTCTTATACGGAGACCTCGGTAATAGCGAAGCCGCTCAAGCACAGCAGAAGTACCGGGTGTAGTGAACACATTCCTAGAATAACCATTACATGTTGTGTTACTAGCGGCACAGTGTCTTATACGGAGACCTCGGTAATAGCGAAGCCGCTCAAGCACAGCAGAAGTACCGGGTGTAGTGAACACATTCCTATAAAAACCATTACATGTTGTGTTACTAGCGGCACAGTGTCTTATACGGAGACCTGCCATAGCGAGACCGCTCAAGCACAGCAGAAGTACCGGGTGTAGTGAACACATTCCTAGAATAACCATTACATGTTGTGTTACTAGCGGCACAGTGTCTTATACGGAGACCTCGGTAATAGCGAAGCCGCTCAAGCACAGCAGAAGTACCTGGGTGTAGTGAACACATTCCTAGAATAACCATTACATGTTGTGTTACTAGCGGCACAGTGTCTTATACGGAGACCTCGGTAATAGCGAGACCGCTCAAGCACAGCAGAAGTACTGGGTGTAGTGAACACATTCCTAGAACAAACCATTACATGTTGTGTTACTAGCGACACAGTGTCTTATACGGAGACCTCGGTAATAGCGAGACCGCTCAAGCACAGCAGAAGTACTGGGTGTAGTGAACACATTCCTAGAACAACCATTACATGTTGTGTTACTAGCGGCACAGTGTCTTATACGGAGACTTCGGCAATAGCAAGAATTTGTAGGCCGCGGTTAAATCATGTCTGGACATCGGCGTGGCCATTGTATGTCCTAGGACAAGAAGGTTAAGGTGGACAGGGCACGTAATCAGAAGAGACGGAGAAAAATGTTAAAGGAAATATACAGAGGAAATCCAACAGGAAGAATCCTAGAAACGATGGAAGGACCAAGAAGAGGATGCTGAATATTACGAGTATAGAGATGTGTAGTTGTTGAGGCTAAATACCGCCTTGAGTATGTCTGTAGAGAGTAAGCGAAGGTGTTGTAAGTATTTGAAATACCCAATGTATTCGTACATAGATTTGTTTGTTGGCCGGTAGAGATAATACAACTGTTAATCAGATCAAAGTGACTGGAATTTAATATGGCATTGTAGAAAAAACACATTCTGTTTATATCGTAACTGTGATCGCTTGCTAACGTTAATAAAAACTGCTATATGACGTCCATTATGTGTATTATATGATGCGTATTACAGAAATGGTTTAATATAAAAGTTAAATTATATTTGACTGTATTATAACAGTACTTTACTTAAATGAGACACTATGCTCACTGTATATAAGTGACGAGAAGATACAAACGAGGTTGTGTTTGCCAAAAGCACGTTTTAAGAAATGTGTCCAAAGCTTTTACCTCAATGTTTCTTTGAGACTATTTTATACTTAAATTTGTACATGTTTTACGTAATAAATTCTATTAGGCTTATTGAACTAAACCATAACAATATCAATAATATGACGATTTCTTTCAATACAATTATAAAACTAAAAATATTCCTGGGAACGATAAAATACAAACTTAAATATTTATATTTAAATCCTAATTTAATTTTAATTTATTTTTTTGTATAATCCTGAATTATCATACCAGGAAAAGTAAACTCTATTTCTCGCTGCAACACAGATTCAATACATAAGTAATGTATTAATGGTGCTATTACTGCATTTTGGTTAAAGTTAATTAATTTTACAGGCACTGCATCACAAAAAAAAGTGTTTTATCAACGCTCCAAATCGTCGGAAATGTAATGTAGTTAAAAATGTATAATAAGAAGTTCGTAATAGTAAGTTAAGATAATATATTATTACCAGCAACACTATTAAAAACAATTGTGATTGACAAATATTTATGTTATTGTACTTTACAAACATGTAAATATGATAATGATGAGCCTGGTGGTATCATTTATTTAGTACTAAATGCGGTGCGGTGTTGTAGGCAAACATGCAGTTCCCATGCGTACAACTCTTGCCTGTTAAAAGATGAAGGCGCTTCACCATCACTCTTCTAAATGTTAAAAACTCATAATACAGCTGAACTACTGATTTTTATAATCTTTATAGGAGTTTTAAGCACTTAAAATTATATATAATAATGCGTTGAATGTTGTAAAGTATTCATAGCGAATGCATCACCATAGCAACAAATTGATATTTAAAACTTGATATATTGATATTAAAACCTATTAAAATACAAACACCTCGCTAAGTTATTAGTTTTATTGTTTCTAACGGAAATATAAAGCTAATTTCTAAACAATCGTATAAGTGTGAAATAAATCAATTTAGAAAATATTGAGTAAGTAATAAAATATTGACACAACATTATGCACAATTTAAATAAATTAAAATGTTTATATAGAGTATTCACAAGTTAGCAAAGGCCACTTTCAAGCTTTCTTGATTGATAGCGGTTTATACTTTATAATGCAATGAATACATTATCAACTAAGTAACAAGAATAGGTTTCCTCTCTGCTAGCGGAGGATTCGTCGTATGGAATATAGTGAATTATTTAGTTTTTATTATCTCAAATATTCGTATTTCTCTCTTATAAAGCATAGTTACAGAAATAAAATAACTTCACATTGCTGTTTACTATCTTTCCAGACAGTATTAAAATCCATTTAACGCTTCATTGAATGACTGATGAATTTATTTAGATCTTTATTGCATATTGATCATGATCATGATTGTCAGTATATGGGTTAGTTTTGAAGGGCCTGTATGCACACAAGCACGGTTACAAACCCTAGAAATATAAAAAATTGAAACGGCGCAAATCACGTGTTCATTGATCTAATCATTTTTAGCGTAACAGTTCGGTACATTGTGACCTTGTGCTGTTCCGCCATTACTTGGGTGTTCGCTGCCGCGTACACATTCACAGCAACAATCTTTACTGACGGTCCCGTGCTTACTTATTTGAGGTTAATAATATTAATCTGAAGTTATCTGGCTGCCTCGATAGGGTGTTACAGGTAAGGAGGTGTCTCTGTCTCATAATAGTAGTGAGTCTATGTCCAATCCAGTGAGGTTTCAGATACGGGCAGTTCAAACCTTTATAAAATCTCTGCCAGACCCTTTACATAGATTTTTGTTGAAATTATACTTATTGAATTTTGGTCTTCCATTCCTTGCAAGGTGTACAAAAGGAATGAATAGAAGCAATTCTAAAAACCCTTATTTTAATTAAGGTTTGGTAAACAAGCAAGTCATTTTTAAAGGACGCCTAAAAATGATCTACAAGGCGTCAAAAGAACCATACCTTTATACGTATGGTTTTAATCAAATTGTTAATAAATTGATTTTTAGCTTAAAAATTATTAAGAGTTTGAATATTGTTTTATAGAAATTTCAAAAGATACAAGTATTTAGAATTTTATTTCATGTAATAATTGAAGCATGGTCTCTACCATTGATTCATGTATCAGGTGAACCTATGGCCGAGCGGGTCGGGCGTCAGACTTTCAGTCCGAGAAAAACTCCATGTATCTCTTATGTTACTGTTAAATTTTGTATTAGTAGGCTACTTTGAACATTGCACTGTAATCTCCCCTTTATTTTGTAAAATGATATCCTCACAGTTGCGGGCAGAGCAAGACTACAAAGGGGATCTGCATCTCCTAAAAATGAATTTTCACACACAGCTGAAAAATGTTTGACCAAAATTTTGGATAGTTGGAGTTCAGCCTTTTAATTAACCATCCAAATAAAAATGGAAACGCACGATTTATATTAAAACTCAATTCATTAATTAATTTTAGATTTTAAAATATATGTTTTATTTAAAAACTTTGTGAGAGATGATGGATTGTAAAAAGTAATCAGTACAACTTTGAAAAACTACTTTCCCACAACTTTACAAAAAAAAAAAAAAAAAAAACAAAAAAACAATTACTTTGTAAGAACACATTCACATGACCACATGAGGCGAAAGTAAAAGATGCACGATATGATAGGCATAGACCTAACTTTTCTAAGTTGATTGGCAGCCGCTGTTGTCTCCACACGTAATGGCATTGTTTGCTTTGTTCACAGCTGCAGTTGTTAGAACACGACCTTGTACTCAGTTATCACACGAACCGCTTAACTCTTATCTCAGACAATATTATTGTGCAGTTGATGTTATCTTACCCGGCAACATAAATCACCTAGTAAATTATATTTAGTTTATCTTGAACTTGAGAAAACAACTTACGTGGAAGAATGTTAATTATGATTACACAATTCGTGTAACGGTTTCAGGGAATAGCTCTAGGAATAAAATATTAATGTCGTTTGAGTACATTTAAAAATTTGTATTATACATTTAGTAATGTATATTTAATTATTTGGACTTTATGATTAGTTCAAAAATTACTGATGTAGGTAATGGAACCATTAGATTATGCACCGTATATCACAGTTCTAATATTCATGCGTTTAACATAAAAATATGCTATGATAATTTGATATTCCTAAATTAGTAAATAGAACTAATCTAAACTCAACTAAAACAAAATTACGTTAGTAATTACTCTATCTTACTATTTAAAACATATTATATGTACTAAATTTATGTCTGAAATACCTTTAACTTATTGATTGTGAAAATACCAATGCCAATTGTTGTATACACTGTTTTACCTGAAATAAAACAAAAAAAAAATAATCAATTGCAAAATATTTTAAGTCAAGCAAGAATGTTTTGACGTGTTTTTACGCCTAAAGAAAAGGGCAGATTTTATTTCTCGAAACTTAGTGTTTTATTTTGGTAACATGTAACGATTGCAAATGTCTAAAATCTTATAGCTGTCGAACATGATACCTTAGTTGTCATTTTCGTGACAGATATTTAGTACAGTTTTGTTGCAAAACTAGCTCACTAATGTGTGTTAGACTAATTGCATGTCATTACCATTTTGCATAGTCGTTCGTTGCGATTGGCTGACAGTGACAGCAGCATTGTTTCCTCTTTGTATGTTACCTTGTCAGTCCCTGTCATCTTGCATATGCATAATATATCATACATATAAATGGTGCATGTACCGTAGTATCAAATAAATAAATAATTAAACACGAACTTTTCATTACTGTAACATAAATATGAGTAAATTTGATCCTTAAATCTATTTAGCTAGGATTTGTAGTAAAAACTACTCGTACATAACAAATAACAGTTACGTACCCAATACCCAGACTTACTGCAACCGCCGGCCTGCACAGAACTGGCTAACTCAGCTCGTGAACTTAACTAACCATTGACATGTAAATTCTTATTAGCGAGACTCTCCCTCAGGTAATGTCACTTTTTGACACTGTCCGTGTAAATAAGGTGAAGTGACAGCTGGGTTAACATTGTTTATGCAAATATTGGCAACGTTGTAAGGAGTCAACAAAAAACTTAAATGTTCTTTAAAGTTGTACGAATTAGTAGAACACTTTAAATTGCATGAACTCCCCAAAACTATGTACGTATGTCCACAAACAGTGTGTCTTGATGTAGCTCTGCTGTGGGTGTTTATTTGCCCAACGTTATTGCAGCCATGTGATGAAGTTCAAAGTGTATTAGGCTTATTGAGTGGCCACATCGTTGTAATATTAGGTTACGGTGTGTTGCCCAAGGTTGGTGATAACATGTGATAAAGTCCCAAATGTGAGGTTGATTCTTTTTTTAGTAGTAATCAAATAAATGTCCAATTTACGTTAATATGAAAGTATTGAATTATATTGTATCAAGTGATTCCAGTTTACACCCGAGCATGTGGTCACTATCATGTGTTGAAAACCAATGTCATTAAGCTTTCTTAATAATTTCTCTCGACTGCAAATTATTGTTTGTGATTTAGAAGTAATTTCAATTATGTCAAATCAATAAAAACTCCACATTTAGCAATTATATCATGTCGAGGTTAATAACTTCTCATGTTTCACTTAAACATTTTTATATTTGGAAATTAATCTGCATGGGACAAATCAATCTCACTTGCTTTAACTTGTGCTCAAATGTAACTCTAAGTGTAATCAATTAACTACCAAGTGCATGCTACAGATTGATAAAATTGAAAGAACCAGGTTGCCGCACGGTTTGTCTACAGACATTGAATCACAGTTGATATGCCGCAGGTTTAAAATATATGTCACGTTTTTAAGATCTTTTGATTTAGTAATGTATTGACTTTCATATATTCTGCTTATTAAGATTCTCGCACACCCAAGAGTATGGGCAGAATAATGCTAAGATAGAAAGGCCTCCTTAAATCTAAATTACTAAAAGGTTGGAGGTTGTGATGTTCAGGATGGTATTCCTTTCCAGTAGAAAAGCGAAACCACAATACATTTCTAACAGTCAGAAATTACTTGTTCCGAATATAATTTACATTATACAAACCAAAAACAATCCAAACTTAGACGCCCTGCTGAGACTACTCATGCCAATCCAGGCTACTACTGCTACTCTAGGCTACCCTCTGCCAATCCAGGCTACCACTTCTACTTCAGGTTACTCCTGCCAATCCAAGCTACCACTGCTACCCCTTGCTCGTACTTCAGGCTACCACTGCTACTCCAGGCTACCCTTGCCAATACAGTCTACCACTGCTACTCCAGGCTCCCCCTGCCAATAAGTCTACCACTGTTACTCTTTGCTACCACTGTCACTCCTTGCTACCACTGCTACTCCTTGCTACCACTGCTACTTTAGGCTACCCTTGCCAATACAGTCAGTCTACCACTGCTACTCCTTGCTACCACTGCTACCCCAGGCTACTCTTGTCAATAAGTCTACCACTGTTACTCCTTGCTACCACTACTACTCCAGGCTACCCCTGCCAATAAGTTTACCACTGTTACTCCAGGCTCCCACTGCTACTCCAGACTAACACTTCAATACAGTCTACAACTGTTACTCCTTGCTACGACTGTTACTCATTGATACCACTGCTACTCCAGGCTACCCCTGCCAATAAGTCTACCACTATTACTCCAGGCTCCCACTGCTACTCCAGACTACCACTTCAAATACAGTCTACCACAGTTACTCCTTGCTATCACTGCTACTCCTTGCTACCACTGTTACTCCAGGCAACCCCTGCCAATCCAGTCTACCACTGCTACCCCTTGCTAACACTACTACTTCAGTTACCACTGCTACTCCTTGCTACCACTGCTACTCCAGGCTAAGACTGCTTATAATACCGGATTATCTGTGTACGACGCTTGTACACTATATAGATCAATCTTGAATAAAACTAGTTATGGAAACATTAGAGTAGTATTCAACTTGGGCACAAAATGAAATGAGACATTGTTTTGTTTAACGAGCTTATATTTATATCACAATGACTTTAGTTGACAACTAATGTTGCAGAATATCGTATGTGTTTATATGAAGTAACCCCAGATATCGATAATGAAATTGTATCCCTTGCTCCTCTGTGTTTTGAGATGTAGGCAGAGTTTACCAGAGTTAACACCCCCTCCGGTGACGTAGGCCAGGCCTCCATCGCCCCCGGGAATCTGGTCGGTCACATTGAACGCCGTGATAGAGAACTTGCGGTTTCCAGTTCCTGCTGACGTATAGCAGACGTCGTGTGACTTCACTTTCGGGTAAGGGAACCAGGAGCCGTCCACCTTCGGTGTGTCGTGGAACAATAGCCTGCACAAACAGAACAAATTGTAGAACTAGATATACGTATAATCTTTACCAGGACACACACGACGCTGAAAATTATCCTTTTCTAAGACTAACAGATTGACTGCGACGGGCTCACATTATACTGCTATACCGTCTCTCTTAAAGTTCGTGTCACGGTGAAGCTGTTGAGCATGGAAATAAGACAGGCGAGCAGGGACTCAGATATAGAGGAAAATATCAACAATATTCAGTATAAATACCTTTTTGCTATAATAAAATTAAAGTATATCATAATTTATATGCTATATCAATAAAGCACAGAATTGTTATTATGTTTCTGTTTAATTACGAAGATAAAAACAGTAGGAGGAAGAGAAATAGAAAGTTTATGCGGGGAAGGATAAGGCTTTTGTGCCTTAAGCTACTGTAAATATGCCGTCCCACAATGTTTAAGGAATACAATTAATTTCGAGTACCCTAAAGTATACATATTCCCTATTTTATTCATTAAATAAATGTCGAGGTTGGTTCAGAATTAACTATTTAGACTTAGCTTCATCATTGCTGCCATCTATTATCAAAATTAGATAATACTACTTGTGATTGATATTTGTGTCATACAACGAAAACTTATATTTATTAATGCAAACAAAAAGTACTGAGATACTGCGTGGCACATAGCGTTCTAGACTCGGTCAGCAGTAAAAAAACCCACTATCTTTACAGTAAATATATTCTTTAAATTATTTTTAATAAAGTAATCGTAAAATGTGTGGATGGTATTTCGGAATTAAAATGCCTTTGTTTGATTCTGGTATCTAAGACATGCTACATTTCGTCAAATATTATGTCGACGGTTTTTTGTGTTATTGAATATCAAACATCCAAGATTCTTCAAAACTTTTGCATTTATAATATTCATAGGGAACGGGTGTGAATTTGGGTATTGTGGGATCAAATTTGGTAAAGTGTTGCATAAATCTTTGATGTCAGCTACCATGAGAACAATTTAAATAGGCTTATTATGTATACAAAGTATACATAAAGAATTATATGAATCATAATCTACGTATTATTTCCCCTGATTTGAAAGCAGATTTAATCAGATTATAGATCATTCATAATCCTTTGCTAACTACTTAAAACTATCGTCTTGTCAAATATAAATGCGAAAATTTGCCGGAACGCTACAGACTATTCATAATAATTATAAAACAAATTGAATTACAGAAGATAATAATTTATAAACACTTGTCTGTAAATGTTAAACAGATAGGTAGACATAATATTCAGTAATAATCCCTACTTCACTTGGTTTATAATTCTTCTATTAATTTGTGTACATAATGAAGTTATAATTTATTACTCTAATTAGGTTGCCTTGATTAGCTAAAATGCTTTTCGTTTTACATGATGACATGGTTACTATGAAGTACTTCAATTGATTGGTAATAGTTTTCATAGATAAGTGTAATTAGTTTAGATCAAAGTGCAATAAATTAACTTATTGATATTTTATCATTGAGATTGCTTTCCAACAAATATTTAATACCTATATGTAAAAAATAATAACTCATGATAAGCAACACACCTTACATGTCAGATTTAGTCCTATTCTACTTCTTTAGCATTATTACAACTGGGCAATTATAATAATTTCTATACGAGGTTTTGCATTGTCTCAAACATATCTAACAATTTATGACACATTCAAAATAATAAATTAAAACCTTTTTCCCATGAAAGTCAGAGTATTGTTTTCATTAATTATTTTGTCGTGTTGTGCAAGTTCGCTGCAGAGGCCATGAGATTCCATATAACATATAGAACATCCAGCCTTCCTTACTCGAACGCCAAGAAGTCATAAATCATCAATGAGACCGATGACATTCACTGTGAGAAGTCCCCACCGCACCCTACCATATATTGCTGCACTAGTGAAGTAGATTCGTGGTCTATGAAAGATCTGTCATCAGGCAATCTTACGTGGAAGAAGAGATGTTTTCAAGCATCTCGAGATAAGCGACGGTGATTATGAAACTCTTCACACCCTGTCTCACTGCATTGACCCCAACCTCAACAGGGATGTTATCCAACATATTGACCAGAATGACGAGAAAGTTTTCGGCATTTGTGAAATAAGTCATATAACTGGAGAAAGTCCACAGCTCCCCACACCATAAGAACAGTTTTAATCTGGATTGGGAGATTACTTGGGACTCCTGAAGCCATGGTATTGCACTCTTGGGCAGAAGTTGGTTCCTAAGCCTAGTTACAAGGGCCAAGTAAAGTTATTCTACTTAGTCATCACATGAACTAATACATTGTCACTCTAATACGTATCAGCAGCAAAGAGATTGGCCTACTAGATAGAAGGATAGACCAAAACCCATATAAATTTCGTTTTTATAATAAATAAGTTTTACTGGATGCCTACAATTTTCATCTTGGTATCTACAAACAGCGTTCCTCGGACTTGTAGAGCATCACTAGTCGGGTTAGTTTTACACATGTGTTGCTCCTCTAAGGAACCAGCGTGGTATCGGACCTTATTGTTCCAACTCATTGGCTTTACCGTCTTCGTTTACTGCCACTGAAATCTCAAAAGACGGTGGATTGCAAGTGGCTACCTTGTTGCCATCGTAGATAACACCAAGGTATTATTATAAACAGTTTCCATAATATCAACACATGGTACCTGTGGTGACAGCTCACGGAAGCATGGGTATACGTTATTTTTTAAAGGTCGAAAAGCTGTCAATTTCAGTACCGTTAACCACACGTAGAAAGGTAGGCCGAAAGCAAAATGGAAGTATTAAATTTAAAAATAAATAGAAACACATGGAAATTTATAAAATAAATACACGCCATAAAAATTGCACGGTTCATACAGCTATCTTTGTTCCTAGTTATGAGAAATCGTCAATGAGAAAATTACTAATCTTTATCATCTCAAATAAGTATAACATGTTTATTAGTTAAATCTGGCATACATCCAATAGATGTTACATACTTTTCTTAGCATAAATAAAATAATAACGTAAGTAAAACTGTGAACTTACACATCCACAGGATAGTTGGGGTAAAGTCTCCTCATACCCTGAGTGATGTTATGTCGACCATATTTCTCGTCAAACTTGTCTCCCTGCACAGCAAGGCACAGCGACAGCAGGGCGACCAGTGTCGCGAGACTAACTCTTCCGACCATGACAGACTGAGGCTGAGCTATCACTGCCAGCTTGCCATTAGTAGCTCTGCTCTACTCCAACCTGTAGCTCATAAATAATGCCGTTGATAAGTATGCAGATGACTCAGATTCTCTGCGTCATTATACCTTGAACTGACACTTCGTGTGTCTTCTGCAAACGTGTCACGAAGCCGGTGACATATTTAACAGCACTTGAAAATTTATTCCGTGTAATTAAATTATAATCTTATTTCGCGGTAAATATTATGTAGACTAGAGTTGTTTTTAGGAACATTGAGAATGGCTTATCCCAATAAGAAGAAACAACAAAGATGAATTTTGTTGTTGATTTCCTTATATGAAAATAGCCAATACACATTTCTGAAGTTCTCACTATGTCTCTCCAAAAGAAAAACCTAGAGAAATGTGTATGGTAAATTTCCAAAGTATGCTTCTTGTTTGTTTATTATTCACAGTACAATGCCCTTCTAATTTATATTCAATACTTTTTTACTAAAGACTCCACCCTTTATTTTGAATTTAAACTAATAGATGTAAATAATACTATTGCTCTAAACACTATTACAAAACCATTGTCATTGTAATCTCCACAATTTTAGCCATTCTCGTTTACCAAAAATATATGTGGAGCTGCATATACCAAAACAAATATATGCAAGTATATTTTTGCTAAATTTAAATTCTATAAGTTCTATTGTTTGGCACTGTGGACGAAAAAAGAAACGATGAATGATGATATTACCGTTTCCTACACACCTTCTGCAAGTGTTAAAGTTACGCTCAAACTCAGTAAAATTTAGCAATAATATATTTTAACAGTATGAAACTTAAAATTAATTTTTTTTTGAGAATTGCTGTTTAAAAACAGATATATTGAGTTGAAGTATAATTGCAGTATTCCTTTTGTAATAACAAAACTTTCAACTTAACAGCAAGAAACTATTATTATATGAATCTTTGGGTTCTAAATTCTGATAAAAAATTATCATTGACTGTGATTGACTACGTAAAATTCCATTGTAAAATTTTCAATTTAATTAATAATAAGAAAATAGTTTTTTGTTAGTGATGATTATAATGAAAATTGTGTCATACATGTTGTGAACCTCTTTTAAATTTATATTGGTCGGTAATACAAATAATCAGTATGACTATTTTTGAGACGTTCTCCTCTGATCTACAATCTAATTCCTTCCTCGAGGTTGATAACTGACCTAATACATACTAAGCTCTATATACATGTACACAGATCATATTAAATCGTTGTGAAGTAAGAAGTCCCAATAATATTATAATTATATTTATCTTTATGAAGTTAAATATATACGCCTTTATTCACTTAGATATATTTAAAACATATTGAGATATCAATGTACAACCTTCGCCATACTTATTAAAATACTTTTGTGAATTTTTGGAGGGTAAAAAAGTGCACGCACTTTTCAAAGGGGGGTAGAACGTGGTAACTTTAAATTTTCAAATTGCAAATTCCTATCTTGTGACTTGTCATTTTAAAGGTCTATTCAATATAAATACAATCATACGAAGACAAACTCTCTACGTCGTTCCTAGCAAATGTTATGGGCAAATAACCACTTACATTGTAATGGCACCAGATAGTTACTTCAGATAGTAATAGCACCAAAAAGATACTTCTTACCAAAACTATGCACACCACAAAAATTATACGAGTATACTACGTAAAAGGACTGGGCACCTCAAAGTCTTACTAAAAGATATTATGTATGCATTGTGTTGATATGCGCAAGTCATTTGCATTGTCTCTACAGATTATTATTGTTTGGCGTTATTTGCCCATAACTCTTGCTAGGAACGTCGTAGAGATGTTTTCTTCATGTCATTGTGTTAATATTGAATAGATATTTAAAATGATATTTTACAAGAGAGGGGTTTCAATTAGAAAATTTAAAGCTACCCCTTCTAACCCCTTGAAAAGAGGAGGAAAAACTGTCTTATCCACCAAAACATCTACAAAAGTGTTTAATGAGTATGATGAAGGTTTTATATTGATATCTCTATCAGTTTTGAATATATCCAAGCGTATAAGGACTTAATTTACACCCTGTATACACGATTATATTATAGTTTGGTTATTTAAAGTTATATGACAGAAACGGCCAAATACAAAATAATTGAATCGTAAAAATTAAGAGCTCTGTGGTTTAGTGTTAGCGCTCTTATCCAGGAATTGAGATATCCGGATTCGAGTCCCGACGGAGCAAGTACTGTTTGTGATTCAATATTTCAATATAACAATTTTTTAAAATTTTATATATATATATATATATATATAGCATTAATTTTGTATGTGTTAACAATGGCTATTCAATACATAGTTTCAATTTACGTATAATCGTAACAATCAATCTTCATAAAAGTACAACATTCAAACTATTATATAGTTAAACTAAAATCATAATGATCCAAGGCTATCAATTTTGAGTTTTCTATATTACTTTAGAAAAATTTTAAAGCTTTCCTTACCTAATCAAGAATCGAAATCGATCTCCATAACGTCCCGTCAAACCCTAATTGCACTGGTGTCCTCATAGTTAAGGGCTACATAGTTAAAGCCTGGCTTGAATGGTTGAAATTATGGTATATTAAAATGTATACTGTATGTTATTAATAAAATAATCTTTGCATAAATATCTATCAAGCGCAAAACAAACACTTACAACACAACACTTCAAGAAAAGGAGTGAAATTCGAAAGAAATATTTTATTTTAAGAATGTCTTAAATTAAACATGCTCTAATTATTTTTACGGTACCGGTATTCATTAACACTGAATAGAGATATGCACTACTGTATTTACAATGCCGTGAGTGATTGTAACTGAACACATTATACCAACCTGTTACAGGCCGCAATAAAATCTTAACGACCCATAGAAACTGTTGTGCATAAACCAGTATTTCATCACACAGTGAAACCGGTTGTTGAGGTTAATGCTCGGTAAATACGCTTCTGGGGATTTTAATTTTTTATAATACTTTAACTGTGCGTGACAATTTTTTATTGTAGTTTTTATTCAATATTAATCTGTAAAATATATCATCATTTATGATATGATCAATTACACTCTTTAAAACTCACATTTTTGACATTTCAAATCTCACTTTATAGTTACACAACAGACACATGAATTAAATTCTACGCAATTCTAAGAATTCCAAGCAAAACACAAAACATTACACAGTTTTATCATTAAAAGTTTACAACCTTAATACACTTCAATAAACTGTATCCTGTCAAAGGTTAAAATTAAAACTATACAGTTAGCCACATTTTATTCTGTAGGAGAATGTTTCAGATTTACAATTGCTACATTTTAACTGACTGCTCCCTTATAGCTCTTTTTCCTCTCTGTGTATTTATACATTAAATATACTATTTTAATGTTGAGAATACTGCTGTTATGAATTATCTTTCATTACTGATGCATGTTTTAATAGTTTTGTTATTACTGTCCTGTCATATTTAACTATTATATTTACTTATTTCATTTTAAGTTTTATTGGCTTTTAAATTGTTAGTTATTATATTTATATTGTTATTTTTTATTTTTTTTTGTTATTAATTTGAGTTATTGGCTCAGTTCATTTATAACTCATCAGATTAAGTGACGCTAGCTAGTACCCCCTTTTTTATTTATTAACAACAAACAATTTGTAGCTTGAACTCAGCAAGTGTTGTTTAGTTCTATTTATTCATTTAAATTATTAAATTATTCCAGTTAAACACATACATTTTTTTATTTATTGGAGCTTTATTAATTTTACATATTTCTTTATTAATTAAGCATGGAATGTTTTGACTGTAGGCTTTTAACTCACAAATTGACTTTGAAGTTGTCAGCATTTGTAAAATGTTTAGGACAGTACAAATAAAGATTCGAATTTATGGAGTTTTATTAATGAAAATTAAATGTGTATGTAAATATATGAATTAAAATCTAGAGTAAATTATTACCGAAACGTAATATATGTGTCATAAGGTACGTGCAGGTCTCACTGTATTGTGTACATATCACTCCAAGCGCTAGTTCTACTCATGCTTAATATACCTACTTGCACAATTTTCTGATCCATTTAGATTATTATCTGAGTCCGTTTGAAACCCTCACAGATGCCGCCATCGATCTGGTTAGTTCACTGCCGATATTGTCACACCATTGGGAAGGATTCCGCAGGCGTGACTCTTTATATAGGAAATCAGCTATTTTATAAAACAACATCCGCTTTCAAAAAGCAAATTTAAAATTTGTATACCAATTTTTTATGAGTCAAAGAACACTGAGGAATAATACTATACGACATAGTCTAAGATGAAATCGAAAACTATTTGTCATTGCTATCTCATTAAGCTCAATTTTCAATTAAAAAAAATACCCAACTACCAAAATTACTCATTACATTTTCTATTTAATGTAAAAGAGACATTTTAAAAAGCTCACTGATATTTACATCGAGGGATTTTTTTCAATGTATAATAAAACAGTTATGTTGAGAACAATATATATATATATATATATATATATATATATTGTTCTCAACACTTATTTAAGGAATTGAAAAATAATTATATACTGCTCGTGAATTTGTGTATTCTGATATCGAAATGTATTTTTTTTCGATAATTTAATGTTAATGATAAATTAATAATTAATTTTTTATGAGTCAAAGAACACTGAGGAATAATACTATACGACATAGTCTAAGATCAAATCGAAAACTGTTTGTCATTGCTGTCTCATTTAGCCCAATTTTCAACTAAAAAATACCCAAATAACAAAATTACTCATTACATTCTATTTAATGTAAAAGAGACATTTTAAAAAGCGTAAAAAAGTGGTTCTGTTAGCTCCATTTTATAATTTTAGCTATAGTTATGGTTTTCAAATGCTTTCAAAATTACATAATAACATGTACTATATTTTATCAGCAACAAAAAGATTCACATCTATAATTTCATAGATTTATTATTACACTGTTTAGTTTAAAGTAGTTTTCAGGTAATCACAAAATATCAGTTAATTATTTCTCAAGTTCAGTAACGTATAGTTTAATTATAGACATTATTTTGCATTACGATACTTTTGAAATTTTTAAGTGTTATGACCCTTTTGTTAAGCACTAAATCCTTTTGTACTAATTGGAAGCCATTTTTACCCCTTTAACATTATTATACACTTTTTTATTTGTATTTATTACTTTAGGAATAAGGATGTAATTTTGTGGAATAACAAAAATATATTTCAATTAAGCGGTAAATTTAAGTTTTACAAATTTGTTAAAACTTTTTAATTTTATGTAATCTGGTTATTTTATATTGTGCCATACATATCTCGTTACTATAATATAATAATAGCTTTAACTTATTACATGTATTAGCGTCATCATACTAAACACACAAAGCAGGTTGTCGCTAATAGTGTTAATAGTATACAATTAACTAACTAAATACCACAATTACACAACACAATTACATTTTATACATAATTTACTATATTTAAATATGTATATATACATATATATATATATACATTTTTACTTATTTAAGGTTTCAAAGGTATACAAATAACTCCTTGTGGGTTTTGTACGCTATCTCGGTGGTTCTGTCGGCTTTTTAAGGCGATTTTTGATTTCAAGATTATTGACTGTTTCTGTCTTCACCAAAGACAATGACAAGTGAAAGACGTGTTTAATGATAGCATAAGAATAGGCATTAAACTTAAAAAATTTGAGTTATTTTGTAGCTAGGTTCGAGGAGAAATATCACAAAATAAGCATTTTAGTTCTTACCAACATTTGTACGTACATTACTTCAGGAAATAACTAGGTTTTTATTAAATGTCATTGAAGAATAAAACATTTATTTATAAAACTAAATATATATATTAAATATAAAATATTTTATTTATTGACCTCATTTATCTTTCACTGTAATCGTCTCTTCATAACTTTATTCTGTTTATCTTAAGATGCTCTCGAAACTACTCTCAACTACTACAATTATTTATTAAATAATAAATTATACACTTTTATTTTTAGGGAAGATTTTTAAGGGGGTGAGGCTATTTTTATATTAAAAATTAATTCAAACGTAAACTAATTGTATGTTTATGTCTTAATAAGCAATCATACAGATTACAACAGTTACGAGCTGGTAATAATGTTATTCTCTTTTGATGTATTAACAGTTGTACTAAAAATTTATAAACAATATCACTAATTATTATTTAATGTTTGAAAGTATAAAACCGACATCACTGTTTTTCCTCAGACTCAACTGTGGCCATTATTTAATTACGTATTCTCAGGCTTTATTACGGGAGAGGGGACCCTCTAAGTTCCCTCACTTGCTACGGCCCTGACGATGCTGTTATCAATAGTTACATTGTAATTATATTCCAGGAGTGTTATAAATCAGCTGTTTCCGAACCTTTCAGTTAGATTGTAAAACCAATAACAAGTCAGTAGCTCGCCCATGCATATTCATTACTACACTGGATCCACGCCTGAGAGCTTGGGTTGACCAATTCGGATCTAGTATTGAGGGGCGTGACCCAACTCTGAGATAAGAATAAAGTGTGGATATCACAAAAGACGATTCCAAACTTTCTCCAGATTTACATATCGTAACATTATCATATAGAAGGTAGGCCTATAATAAATCAGTAATCAACATAGTGTCTTAAAGAATATTCCTATATAAGGTGTACGGAAGTTAAACAACCTATTCTTCAATTAGCAACCAAGTTCACCGTGAATAGATGATATACCACATCCAAATCCCACTTAACTTTGTATTTTGTCTATTTTCTTTTATCACGCTTTATTGCTACAAGTCTGACCTAATTTAAGGATTTATTTTTTCTTAAAGAGGACATCCGAGAATCTACGAATATCTTAAACTTAGGGAAACCTACAGTTTAAAAGTTGTTAGCATTATTTGTTTAGTCAATTTAGTCCGTTCGTTTTCGAGACAAGCAGACAGAAATAAAATGTTTCCAGGCCCTTGATTGTTAGACTTCCCCTACTCTAAGCCAATACAAATTAAATAACATACCTACACAGCAAAGCTGGTCTCTAGTTCCATCGCATGTTGAGAAAATAAAATAAAGGAAAAAAGTTTGCTGTAGTAATCAGAATTAAAAGGTAATTCGAAATTACTTTTTATATACAGCAAATTAAATACAATAAAATAAAATTAGTTCCATTCCGTCATGGTATCAACTATGTCAAAATTAAGTACCTAATACCTAGCAATAATCGACCTTGATTCTGTATTAATATCTGAAAAAAATTGAATGCTTATGTGGAGAGAGACTTTATTTATACATCGCATTCTATACGCTGTAAGTTGAACTTGTGACGTATTACTGTAAGTAGCTAATCAGATGTCAGATATTCGGGTTTATTTGAGGTTGGGATGATTGGAACCGTTTGTTATCGTTTCACTTCTGCACTGATCATCAAATGGTATGAAACTTCTGGTGAAACATTGAATTGAGCATTGTGAAATGTGGTTCAGGAAACTCCAAAATGTTCAAGAAAAGAATTAAGGACTTCGTGCAAAACTTAAGGACCGATACTGAAGATTGAGCTATTGATTAATGTTGACTTACTTAGGAATAATATTGATAACCTTATAAAGCCCCACCTCACATAAATCACCTTTTACACTCGTTCTTCGTTCATATTCGTTTTAAAATACACCGATTGACCCTGCGTCTCCAACTGATGATGATTGTCATCGTCTGGCTGAAGTTTAGAGGTTATTCAAAATGATTTCACCTGCCACGGGCTTGTCTCAATCAATCGTGAACTCTTCTAGTTAACGTGTTGACCGCTAATGACAGGCGGCGGACATTAGTTAATAGTTACTCATCATTGGCCAGATGTTCAGAGTGTTAGATGTCTTTAACGCCACTATCCATTTGAGCACATGTTGGTGTTCTTTAGGCATTAACAGCTCAGTTGGGGCTGATTACTATAAAAATCAAACAAGGTGGTCTAGGCAATAATATTGGTTTTTAGTAGGAGGGAAATTTTAAAATTTATATAAGGTTTTACATTTTAGGAAGAGCACTTCCAAAAATGTTACGTCATAAATAACAAGTTACGGTGGATGATATATACCATACAAAGGAAGTTGCGGCTGTAAGGCCCTCTTTAACAGACATAGTAGTTCAACAGCTAAGTTTTACCTGTGAACTGGCTATCAAGGCAGGTGGTAGGCTATCCACGGATCAGCTAAGTTCGGTGCTTGATTCGGTTATTATAGATTAACAGCTAAACCATTAGACCGTTATAGCCAGTGTCGAATTTATGTGAGAGAATAAAACATACTATTCAATAGATAACACCTTCACTGCAGTTCAGTAATTGTAAGAAAAACAGCAATGTTTGTAAGGTGTGCAAGTTTATGCAGTACAAAATTTCAGAACACATATTCCGTTCTACATTGTTTATATCTGAATTCTAATTCTAATTCATTTCAACAGACAGACCCCCCCTTAACATTCTGTTCAGAAACTACCCCCACTTCATCAATCCAAAGACTGAGACCATCATAGCGCTTTCCTATGAAATCTATTAATTTGGGTTTAATTTTTTTTGTATTCAAACCATTCTATCTCAAACACTGGACAATCATATTAGATTCCACAAACGTATTAACCTCCAAGGCCTAACGACATTGACTGTCTAAAATAGTGGACGCTTAGTATACAAACAAACACAAATGAAATGAAATGAAAAATGTCTTTATTGGAGGCGAAGTTAGGACTATAAAGTCCCTCTCTACCACTTAACCTCGTAAAAAATTAAACTAACATACATATACATGTATAACTAAACATAAATGTATTTAATTAACCTTATACGTTACAAGAATCTTAGCTTTAAAATAAAATAAAAAAATAAAAAATCTATAATTAATGTAACTTTCTAAATATTTACAATACTATAATAAGACATACACGCATTCATTCAACTTGCATTCAGTTGCCCTAAGTACCACATTCCAAAGCCGCCAACCGCTATACCCCCCTGAGCCCCCAGCATCAAGGCCCTGACCTCCGCCCCAAAGCGAGCGCGCCCTTCAATGGCTCTGATGTTTATAGGTAAGGCATTCCACAATCGACAGGGCAGAAAACTGTAAACGACTTACTAAAGGTAGTTTGTTCGATGAACTGGGATAGATAATAAGGATGTACCCCCTCCTTGTACTTCGTTCACTTATTTCAGACATAAATTGAAAGTTGTTTGAAAGATAACTGGGACAATTTGTATTTAAAAGAGCGTGCAACAGAATGAGTGAGTGATAGTCTCG
Source organism: Homalodisca vitripennis (assembly GCF_021130785.1). NCBI lineage: Eukaryota > Metazoa > Arthropoda > Insecta > Hemiptera > Cicadellidae > Homalodisca > Homalodisca vitripennis. The sequence goes on from NC_060208.1 coordinate 110,553,487, forward strand.
AAGATCTTGTAATTTTAAGATAGATAATTGTTTGAAGAAGGGCGTTACGTGATCATCACGTCTGAGATTGAAAATGAACCTAATGCAAAAAGTTCTGAGCACCGCTGGAGTCTATTTGAAAGCTCCACAGACATGTCATTAATGACTATGTCACAGTAGTTGAAGTGAGGCAGTACAAGAGTCTTTATCAGCATTATTTTAACTTTGTGTGGTAGGATATGAAGCCTGTGAACACCGGGCAAAGACCCTATTACATATCAAAGAAGCCTGTTCAGTCCATCTTAAGTGTTTGTCAATAATAAGTCCTAGATTCTTTTACTTTCTCAGAGTATTCTAGCTCTTGGTCATTTAGTTTTAATTTGGGAGCCGTAGTAAAGTCAATTTTACGAAACAAGCTTTGAATGACCTATCATAATACACTGAGTTTTATCTACGTTTAATTTTTGTCCATGTTTCCAAGTACAATGAGTAACAGCGTCAATATCGGGAATTCATGAGAGTCACACAAGTTTGTATGTCTCTTATAGAAAAGTGGCGGTAAGTCATCTGCATATAAGTGAAAAATTGGAATGAGTAATTTGAGTAGTAATGTCATCGATGTACAGTGAAAATAAAAATGGCCCCAGGACTGAACCCTGTGGAACTCCACGAGTGACTGGTCTCCATCTCGACTGCTTCTCACCCGACCTGACACACTGGCGTCGTCCCGAAAGATAAGACTCAAACCCACTTGACACTACCATCAGAGAAACCATCCTTCCTAAGTTTGATGAGGAGAAGGGGATAATAAACACAGTCAAAAGCCTTTGAAAAGTCGAAAAATGGTTACCTGACTCTTATCAATTCCAAGGCGTATATTATCAACTATTTTTAGAAGTGCAGTAAGTAGTAGTGCTGTGGTTGGAGCGAAAACCAGATTGAAAATTTGATAAAATTTTTATTACTTTCAATATATATTGAAAATTGCTGATGAACGATCCGCTCCAAACACTTTAATAAAGCAAGGAGTATACTTATTGGCCTGAATTGTGAAGGATTTTGTGGAGAGGAACACTTCTGAAGTGGGCGAACTAAAGCAGACTTCCATGTCAGTGGGAACATTGAAGTAGCCAGAGATTTATTGAAAATAGCAGTGATAGTTGGAAGAGAGTGACTGGAAGAGTATCTTTTATTAACCTTATAGGAATGCCATCGGCCCCCGACTGCGTTACTGGACATCCTTATAATAGCCTTTAACACATCTGTCTCTGTTATCGGAGTGAAAGAGAACTGAAAACTCAGGTTTATCAAAAGTAGCACCCTTCGAGCTCGGAGACATACTCCTGAGCCCCAGACTGATCAACAGGAATCTCAACAAAGAAGTTGTTGATATCATCGAGATTAAGGGAAACCGGGGAATAAGTGTTAGGCTTGCCGACTCCAAGATCTTTTAGTTTTGACCATAAAATTCTGCTAGATTGTTTTTTAGACAGGGTATCTACAACACAATCCCTGATGTCATTGATATATAACATGAACATGAGAGGTCCGAGAACGCAAGAAGTCTTGGAGGACTCGCGCCTTCACTGTTTCCACATCATAATAACAACTTAAAATGAAATCATCAACGAAATATCTTAACTACTTGTCGGTGTTCCTTTAAATGTGATGAAATCAATTTCTATGCAGGCTACGTACACCAATGCTCTCAATTTTATCTACAAAAAGATCATGGGAAACCATATCAAATACTTTCCGTAGACCAAAATAGACACCTGAAGCAGATGTACCTTTGTTCAGAGCATTAATTGCCTTATCTAATATAGTGTGAACATCGCACTGACAGTTGAACTATCTTTGACAAATCCAAACGTATTGTTGAACAAAACCTATTTTTGAGTAATAAAACACCACAATCTAATTACAATTTCTTTTTCAAAATCTTTAGAACACGTTGATGTAATAGACATTTTTTAAGTTGTCAAGATCCGCATTGACTTTTTTGTGAAAGTGTTTTATGATAGACAGTTTTAAATTATTTGGGAAAATTCCACTTTCAAAAAAAAAATTAAATAAGTAAAGAGGTAAATCGATTAGGAATTCCAACATGATTTTAGCAGTTTATATATTATTTTATAACAATTAAAGGTGTATTTTGTTTACGTGAGATTATATATTGTATTTATCTCTTGGAAACAGGCGATACAAATAAATCAGAAGTGTTACGACTCCCTTGTAAATACGAACTAAGTTCGAGACTTGTTTTGGATCACTAATAACAAGAACTTTTTTCATTTGTAATGGTCTGAGGACAAGAAGAAACCCATTTCTTAATCTATTTTCATTTAGTATTTCCCGCGTCGCCTTAACTTTATTAGAAGAGTTTTGTATTTCGACAAATACTTTGGGTGACACTTAGTGATCGTAATACTGGTCCTATACTGCCAACTAATGTTATCTTTTGACGAATAGGAGAAGAATCCAAATCTTTAGTCAAATAATACTACTAGGCAACTTCATCACGATGTTTCAACAGATATCACTAAAAAAACCCTACCCACGATAAGTACTCCTGCGAATCCTTATGTGTTCTCTGAATATGCGTGTTTAAAGCCAAAGGATAACAAGACAAGTTTTGTCATTCATACGATATGCCTCGTAGAAACTAGACAAGTTTCCTTATTCAGTAAATGTATGAAGATATGAAGATTGTCATTCCAAAAAGATCGTCTAAGTAAGTACTTAGGGTGATTAGCGTCACTTATTCGTAGCGTTCGTTATTGTACTGTCGTTGATTAAAATCTCAAAAAAAATAAACCAAGACAAAGAAAACATTCTACACGTAATACGAAATTCTTAAAGTTTAAATAACTTTGGCGGATAAATAACAACATTTATTATCACCTGTTTAAATGTGTATAGTAATAACACTTCCATAAGTAATAAATACTTATTATTCTTGAATTTGACTGGTATTAAAAACGCAATTACTATCCGCTGATTAAGCCTAAAGGAAGTTTCGAAAACCAGTGGGGCGTGGTCAAGAGGGATTTAAAAAATAGAAATAGGACTATATGTTAACCAGTGAAGCTAAGCATTTCTAGGTAAAATTTCAGTACAATCGGTCCAGAAGTGTTTCAGTAATTGAGTAACACAGTCCTGCGCGTTTGTACGCGTTGTACGCACGCACATAACATTATATTTCTATATAATAGTATAGATTACATTGTGCTTTGATAATTAATTTATTGTTAAGTTATAACAAATGGCTTTGCGGTAAATGAGAATATAGCTAATCAGTCTGCTTCAAATGAATTGATAATTTATGTATCTATTACGTTTAGTCTACATATATCTTTAATCTAAATGGACATTAATAAAATAGTCGTAACAATTATTTTGTGGCATCCTTTTCAAACCTTTAGACACTATCACTTTGTTTTTTAGTTTGCTTATTAATTGGTCTAGTTTCTATTTTATTTGTCCAAAAATATTGTTGGAAACGTTTTACATTTTAAGACACCAAACATTGATTATTACTGAAGAATTAAGAAAAATAATATCATGGCACATTGATATTTTACTACTAATTTAATTTTAAAATTCAGGAAATCTTGATTTTATCCTCTGCTCAGGTCATAATTTTCAATCGCTGTTGAAAGGTCCGGATGAAGCAGGAGGAATTAAAATAGGAGGGGGCGGAGGTGTTTTCCAAATCCAATCACTGGAGACAAAGAGTTAATTGTGTTAGCAGTAGATTCTTGGCGGGAAGGGAGAGAGGGGTGTTTGGGCAGGTGAGTCTAATTACCCAGGTTTAATGAAGACGTAGGCAAGGAGGAAAGATAACTCCCAGTTTAATTATGACTCGGGGCCTCACCGACCAGGCTCGCCTCCACAAGCTCGTATTTTACCAGCTGATTGGTTCTCGCTCTGGTACTGGCTGTAGACAACTGCAGGCACTAGGCTGAGAGACGTGGCGTCGTTCCCGCCATAAACATGAACATAACCTCACCTTTTGTCGGGCGGTGTCGTTTTTAAATGCGCAGTTAAACGACCGCATTACTGTCATTGGCGGATGGTTTACAACACACTGGCCTGTATCATGTACTAAGTACGTTTACTGTATTTAGATAGTGCATTTACAGTTCTATTGATATATCAGTGAATAAAGGTAATTTATTAATTGTGTTTTTGATGTTAAAAGTTGGTGGTGGAATAATTTTTATCATCTTCTGAGATAAACATAAATTGTAGTGACTGATAAATTGTCATTCAGTCATAAACATACCCGTCAGTCTATTTTCCTTATTAGTTCATGCAGAATTGGAATAGAGTACGTTTTATGCTAACGTACAAAATTATGTATGTTACTTGTTGCATTCTTTCTGTTGCTTTGATTTGCCATCACAGATCAGCCCTTGTTGTTGCAGGCACATGGGACTCTTGGAGGAGACGTCTGAGCCTCTACCATGTGGTAGGACTCCGGGCCTATCACCTGGGCAGACCAAACTGTGTCATCTCTACGAAGACCACATGCCTGGGGTCGGCCGAGGTGCCAGGGCAGGCATAGACGAGTGCCAGTGGCAGTTTCGACACCGACGATGGAACTGCTCTATCGTCAATGACGCCACCGTCTTCGGTCCTGTCGTCAAAATTGGTACGTTTATTTTTGTAAACAAGATTTTATCTCTACTGGTCACATGTTTCCTCAACAATATTTTAACTTGTTATCGTGTATCTACAGCAAGACTAGAGATGATACAGTGGGAAAGATACCTAGCGTCCCTATTCTCTCAGGCTATCTCTGGCACTTTACCTTGTCATATTGCGATTGGTTCTAGTTCATAATTTAATTTTTTTTAAGTTTGCAAAAGTACATTCAAGCTTGGTTGAAACGTCCTGGCATCTACAGTAATTTCTTCTCTAAAGCTTTATTTATCACCCTTTTATCGGCTTTGTGTTCTGTCTTGCATCACATATATTCACTTAGCCTTTAGCAGAATTTGTAAAATTATATTCTTTATTCTGCCTGATTTACAAATTTTATGGTAAACCGTACAAGAGGCCGAAGGTTTCCTCTAGAACTAAGAGGAAATGTAACACCAGTTATCAACACTGCTCTTCAATGACTGCACATTGCTGGGTTCACATTTCCCTTAAACGGCTTCAGGTCCATTCAGTCCCTGACTGGTAGTAACGTAATCTACCTCAGTAGTACTATTTAAATAGGATAAAACTACATCGAGTAGCATATAGCAATTTATATCACACGTTGATGGACGACAACAGATAGCTTAGGAGTAAAAACTGCATTGTTACTTCTCTCTCTTGCATAACCGCGTGGTGAGGGATTCGAACGTCAGGAAGTAATCCCGACTTGGTATTCCAAGGGGAACAGAAAGAATCTCTTAAGAGAAGAATTTATTTTTTTCTGACAACTACCTAGATGTTATCTTGTTGTAGCCAGCAGGGAGGCAGCATTCACCCACGCCATCGCAGCGGCTGGAGTGGTCTACTCCATCGCGAGAGCTTGCAGAGATGGCCAACTTAGCTCCTGCGGCTGCTCCAGATCAGGGAGACCACGAGATCTGCACCGAGACTGGATATGGGGAGGGTGTGGAGACAACCTCGAGTATGGATATAGGTGAGATCATTTATGATGGGAATTTCATGTGGTGTAGTCGTGAAAAATAAATGTTTACCACGTGGTTGGATTTTAAACTATACGAGTTGAACCATCTCTATCCCGTACCTCTTGGTTGTGTCTAAAATGAAGGTGTACGGTGCTTATTTCTATTTTATAATTAGCTTCCACAATTATAATTGCTAACACGTACCATTTATAGTGGTTGAACTTTTTACTCCCAAAGTCCAGCTTCACCTTAACCTAGGTCGTATCAAAATGGTCTACTACGTAATACTTAAAAGGGTAAATAATCTAAAAAGTATTTTTTTTATACTAAACATACCAAAAACTATTCCTTACAACAACCATATATTGAAATTATACTTTTATATTCTATTAGTTGTTTAGACTTTTAAATCCACTACCACTTACCAATCACTTCTAAAATTAACTTATTATATGGGCAGCAATAACGACAACTGAATAAAAAAAAGGCTTTGGCTGCTTACTTTTTAATCGTATGCCAAAACGTAAGGGTTTACAGATATTTGGTAGAATATTTTGAAAACTATAATATTTTTCAGGTTTACTCAGGGGTTTGTTGACGTCCGGGAAAGAGAGAGGACGTTCAGAAGAGGGTCTAGGGAGCAGGCACGTGCTTTAATGAACCTCCACAACAACGAAGCTGGTCGAAGGGTAAGATTTTATCATTCGGAAAGACTCCATAATCATAATGCCAAGTTTCCAAGTCTGTAAATGGGATGGATGAACATTTTCTGCAACACAGTTTGTCTCATTAACCTTTTCCATTGTAAATCATGAGTTTTTCCAACTTTATAACCATATCAAGTGGTACTGTGGCTGGAAGCATATTTGTCTAACTGAATTTAATTAATAAACGTATATTTAATTCCACCACTTACGGGAAATATTCTTTATAGTATTGTCATTTTGATTTTCAATTGTATCCGCAGGCGGTGATCAAGACGGCTCAAGTGACCTGCAAGTGTCACGGGGTTTCCGGATCCTGCAGCCTTATCACGTGCTGGCAGCAGATGCCTTCTTTTCGGCGGATCGGTGAGTCCATTTTGATGGCCTTCACTTGTTTCGTTAGTAAAGGACATTTCATAGTTGCAAATAAGTGTCCGCGGCAAAGTAAAAAGAGCTGTCCGTGTATACATATCTGTTTATTAAAATCTTTCTTCGAATGAAACAATTTCTAGTAAATTCTGTGTAATGCTATCGTTTTTGGTTTGTTCATTAAAACAATATTTTCTGAATAGTTCATGGTTGTAAAACTTAAGCTAGTTACTCAAAAGGCAAGTTTTTGTTAAACATTTTTGTATACTATGATTTTTCTCTGCGTTATCATCCATACATGCTTGTCTATGCTAATACCACTAAATAATCTTTGTAAATTGATCCGTAGAATTATGTTCGTCAATTTTTACCTTTTAAGAGTGGGATAAGGTTTATTACAATTTTGTAGGGTTTTGTTTGATCAAGATTTTGCTTACGCGTTCTGTTAGTTTTCTGTTTGAATCTAGTGAATGTGAACAATAAAAAAGCCGATAAGGAACCAATTATAATAAAGTTAATTTTCTTTCATCTACCGCGTACACAAGTGTCTGGCACTTGTCTCCACCCCTACAAAATCTTGCTTCCTTCTCCACACTCTTTAAAGGTTGCGTTCGCAAGCTTTTGGTATACAGTTAATAATATTGATATTCGTTCAGGATGTATAACCTTTTAATATTTATTTCATTTTGCTATATTTGATACAAATAAATTTATGTTATTTATGTTGCTAAATTTAATAGTATAATAGATCATTTAACCAACATTTTTACTCTTTCGCGTTTTCCATTTTTGCTACAATTTAAATGTTGCACAACTTTTTTATTTGTATGAAATTCTTTGAATACAAGTAGTAGCACGAATGATAAGCTTTCCATAAATATAAATGTATTTTTAGTTTGATATAGTGTTGAGTTTAAAACACGCATCATGCTGTACGACACCTTGTAGTCGTACCGACGCGACTCCGGCTTGACGTATCAATGCTGTATAATATAACTTTGACTCTAATATTTATCTTTTTATATTAGAACTTCAGTGTAGTGAAATGGATAGTATCAAATCCTTACGCTAACTAAAACTCAAGTCCATAGAACTTTCAGCACTATAACTAAAATTATATATTCCATTTCAAATATAAATTGTATTTTGGTTTGTTTTTATTCCGTATCCAGATACCGCGGACCCACATAAAGTTGTAATCTTGTGCATTGAAAATGTAATAATCTTATTTAATATGTGTGGTTTGTTTTTGTCTTTTATGTTAAATTTATTTACGTGTAGATTGTGTTTTGTTGTTGAGTAAAACTTATGTTTAGGTATGGTCAGAACATAATGTTAAAATATTAAAAAATGGGTAGATAATTTTATACAATTCAAGATAATTAAGTTAATTATTTCACAATTATTTTAGCTTACAGTACCGTATATCAGACATATTATATATATATATATATAATATATATATATATATATATATATATATATATAATAAAATATTAGATCTTAGGTGTCTTGCTGTCAGTGGTGATAACGGTGGGTTTTGAGGCTAAATATGTTCATAAAGAACTAAGTCAAACAAGATGGAAAAAGGAAACTTATTTACAACAGAAACAGTATCAAAAAGTATTTGATAAAGATTAATATTTATCCGTTACTTCACTAACGCTCAGCCAAAAGATGTTTATGCACAATCTTTTAACTTAGTAGAAGTTAATTTTCAGGCAACATTAAAATCGATAGCACATTTCGTTCTCTAGATATTCTGTGGAACAGACAGACAGACAGAAGAATATATTTTTTCAGCCAAATATGCAAAATTCCAAGTCTATATATTTCCGTTGTTGAGATATCCTGCGGAGAGTTAGCACTAGCACTTAGCCTAACCCTACTGAGGGATAGGCATCGTCATCGAACTCGATGTTGCATCTATGGAAATTAAGCTTCATGCCCAATTTTAAATCCATACTTTAATTAGTTTTCAAGACATACACGATAGAGAGACATACAGATAGGCAAGTGCTGTCGCTAATGCTTAGCCCATTATTGCATACCGCTTACATAACTGTACGTAGAATTATGCTTATTTATATACGTTTTTACATATCCATATCAATATATTGTCTCGTACATTACGGAAGCGTAAAATGTGTTATTGATCTAAATTATTTTATTTAAACTCGTAATCTGTTGGGTTCGTTCGTTAAAGCAAGGCCTTATATACACAAACCTCTCCTCTTCGAATACAAATAATTAATATATTACGATACGTTTTATCGTACATTTAAATTATTTTTATAAACATAACGTGAAATATTGCTTGGGTTGAATTTGTTTTGTCGTCACTATGAGTTTACATGTTGAAATTGGGATCCTTCTTTTAAACTAACAAAGATAAATTTCGTCAAATATCCTCTAAAGTGTAACATACTAATATTTAATATATACAAATGTTTTAAATACACGTGAGACAATTATTTCTAATAACATTATATTATTTTATGTTTATAAAGTCAATTATTATCGCAAGATATTTATAAAAAATTTTAACCCTGATCCGCAGCTAACTTAGTTAATTCTAACAAGTCAAATGTCAAACGAAATCATGTCCTCGTAAAAGTAAACCTAACCGTCAAAGTTTATCCGTGATGGTTTTATAGTTGTACTGATAAATTAAATTAATAAGATCTTTTATTAAATTTAATTTGATGGTACAACTTTAAAACCACCACAGATAAATACTTTATAAATGTACAGATCATCTGTACATTTGATAGAATTTTTCAGAATACGAAAAGGAGAAAAATTTCAATCCTTGTTAAAATTAATGAAGTTACAAGTCGTCATTGATTGCAGATTTCAGTGACACACTGGACCTGATTGTAATTCATGAAAATCAGATTCGAAAGGTCCTTTATTCTAAGAGGTTGAGTTCTATTTGTTTTCTGCCTTCTTATGGACGTGGAAAGTGTTTTAATTCGATTATCTGGACAAATCCATTGTTTATTGTTAGGTTTATTTTACGTGTGTATTATTTCTTGTTAAAGGTATTCATGTGTTCCTTTGAATAATTCAGATTTGACCCTGGAGGACATATCTGTTATAAAGGTCTATATATCGTCATGTACATGGCAATGTACCAACCCACGCACTCCGAGTCTTGTGAGCATGTTCTAGTGCCCAAGCTCGGCGCCTCTAGTTTATGTGGTTTTGTGAGTTGTTCTTTGTACTAGTGGACTTCAAACTACTTTAGTAGTAGCGAAAATTTGCAAGAAACATTCAATCTAAAATCTTCTTTCCAATCCCTGATGAGGTTAAGTAATAAAATGGACTTTATATTTCTAACTGCGTTTTCCATACTCATTTTGTGTTTAAAATGTCATGATTTAAAATGCACTTCTTTCAGAAATATGGAACTTAATGACTTATTAGATTACTGAGGCTAAAGCTTATATTAAAAAACAAATTTTATAAAGGTTAGCAAATCACTAAAACCATTGAAGCTGAACATTTCATCAAAAATAGATCACTTCGTTTCGATGATTGGATTCGGTCCTCTTCTTCATGTGTCAGTAAAACGTATTACATAATGCAAAACAATCGCAAATCAATTATTGTTTAACAAATTCTTGTAACTTATGTAAGTTGGTAAGTTTATTACAATTTATTGATTTTTAATTGCTTTAATCTCATATTAGAAGACTTTTGGTCTCCTGAAAAAGGGGATATATTCCAATCCTCGAAACGGGTTATATTACCGTAATATATAACAATAGCAAAATAATGTAATTATTCAAATCATTCATCGTCAATAATAAATTTTTAAACAAAAATACATTTCAGTCCTTTTGATTCCAGCAGCGTATACAGGTGTTGAAAACCCCCAGAGGCAGGCAGCTATCAGAGTCAGCTAGGCCTTGAAGGTGTAATCCCTCAAAGGCCTTCGATCTTTGAGAGGCAAAGCACTTCTTGAAGTTTCGATATCCAAATACTCCCGTTAGCCGAAAAATCCATTTTTTCCCAGAAATCAGAATATTTTACACACCATTCTAACGCTGGAATGTCACAAAGGAACTCCAGAAGCCAGGGCCTTTCCAAGGCTCGAATTTTGTGTGGAAATACTTTGGTTCTAGTATTCGGACATCTTAACTTGTGGTCATATATGGGCTTTGTTACAATAATGGTTAAGATAATGGGTTAAGCAATCACCATATTTGGATAACCACAGAGTGGTTAAAATGTTCATCGTAACCAGGTTAATTAATTCTTACAATCATTATAGTAGGATCTAAAGAATTTCGACTTGTTAAATCTAATTAAACTTTTTTGCATGCCAAAATGTACGTAGCAGTTCTAAAGAAATTTTGAAATATCAAAGCGCTGATGCCATAATAGGGAAATTAAAAGTCATAACCAAAATATACGTAATGTAATAAAACTATAATATTGCTACTCTTGATTTTTAAATTAATCCGTTGTAAAAAGAATCCAGAAATAAATTCACTAAAACTGAAATTTTCATCTATTTTGCAATAAAAAACGCAAGCTTATCTTTAGAAATGTACAAGGTTTAATAGGAACAACGGATTCATATTTGTCAGTATTAGAATTGGGTGTGAAACTATTACTGGAGTTAACATTATGTACTGAACAAGCCGCGGGGATAAACCAACTGTAGATAAAGTAGAGTCGTCTATTTGTTCACAAGACTTAGCTTAATCCGTCCCACTTGCAGAACAACTCTGAGAAACGGGATTAGCCTCATTCTAATTTCACTCTTTGATAAGTGCTGCTATAAAAGGGATACAAGCGCCATCTTGTTGTCAGTTTGGAGAGCTCGGGTTAGTCGACTCTTGTCTAAATCTCCCGGTAACGTTGACGAGTACTTCCTCTATGCGGCGAGGCACGGCGCGGCCGATATGTTTGAACTGGTTTACCGCAAGGCTTATTCCTAGGACCAACAATATTTACCGTCAACAGCCGCGCCTCACGTCAAGTGGATAGCTGAATTAACACCCAGGCTTCACTAGGGCGACACCAGCGCAAATACACTTTATCCTTTCTTCTTGGACCGTTCGTCTTCTCCTATCTTGGCTCTTGAGCTTTCAAGAGATCTTCCATTTAGGCTACAAACTTAAAAATCTTATTCGACATTAAATGCCCATCTTGAATTATAATTTGAAATTAGTTATTTACTTTTAATTTAACCAAGCAAATAACTTAAAAAAAATTAATTAAGTTGTAATTCATTTCAGATTTCGTTAATTTTTGAAGTCTTTATTAAGTAAGACAGACTCTACACTATTCTTATAATAAATATAGAAATTTGTTCTTGGACAACGATTCGGGAAGTGCTTTGAGAATATTTATTCCTTTATAGACTCTATCGTTAATATATAGTTTCTGAACTAACACATTGAAATTGAAGTTTTGCGAATCTAGTACAGTACCAATAGTCTACAGAAGTAAAATAACTTTATTTAGGTATTTATTTTACGATAGGTACTAAATAAAATCATGGTAAAACAACTGATGCGTTTTAGGTCAATCTAATAATATAATTATGTGTATGATTAACAGATGCTAGTTGACTGATTAATATGAAACTTTGCATGTTATAACGGGACTAAAATACTTCTTTTTGCGCCGATATTGAATGTACTCACAGGGTGTGGTAGAAAGTCGTAAATATAATCTAATCATTTGTTGTTATACAGTTTCATATTTATCAATTGAACTTATGTAAACATTTTTATTAACGCTTGTAAAATGTTCGTATATGACTAAATAAATCACACAATTATACATATTAGATTCATGCAGGTCATCTCATTAAATGTATCAACTATGGAGAGACAGCATGGTATTTTCGTCTGTGTACCTTTTTTAAGAGGTTTGTCTAGAATATTTGCGTATCTATGTTACGAATACTATAAGTCACATTTGGAATCGGATTTAAACAGTTTTCATATTGTAATTGACACAATAAAGATCCACAAAAGTAATTGTGTTAAGAGTGTAAAAAACCTATTGTATGGTTAAAAACTATAAAAACGTGTCTGCTCTCATTCGTTCATCACATTAAACACTGAGTTTGTGTTAAACGCTGGTTGACTGAGCCAAGGAAAATGGGATAACCTTTTTGTAATATCACATAAAACAAAAACACCAAAGCACTTGTAGGGATGGAGCAGAGTTGACTTTGTAAAGCGTTACTTGGGCTTCACGGCTTTATTGCACAGTATCACAACCTCTTATGGAAATTCAAATAACCATTCAAAACAGTATGTACCGCTTACACTGAAACATTACAGAGGAAGGTTGGAGGTGAAAGGACGGCCCAGTGCAAACCCTTGATTGAAACGCCTGGAGGTGAGACGTTGAGGTGTGGCTGTACCGTTCTAGAGGAGTTAGTGCTCTGTCTGAGCTTGTTCACCTTGTCGATTTAAATCACGTCTCTTCTTATCAACAGAGACTGCTACGATGCTGTGATACGGAGGAAATTTATCACACAATCATACATATAATATTCATGCAGGTTATCTTATTAAATGTATCAACTATGGAGAGACAGCATGGTATCATTTACACACAATATCAACCAGCTCGGAAGTTATGTGTTTTTATGGAATGTTGAAAAAGGAGAGATTATTTTTACTTCCATTTTGGGTTGCCCTTACCTGATAAAATCCGGGATATCCCTGTTGTGAAGCAACTGCGGCCTGTCAACAAAAAGTATGCTTATGCTAACATATCAATCGTATATGCACTATCGTCTCTGAAACAAGAAATCGATGTAGATTTTAATTTATATGAAGTCCTTGTCAATGTAATTATTTGTATGAGGATGAAGATGTTGGTTTGTAAAATATTTAGATATCTAGAACATATCTTCATGGTGTGTATGATTGCAATAACGCGCTTAAACCATATATTGCTTCTCAGTTCAAACAGTTTTGCAGTACAATACATTCATACTTAATAACTCGATATAATATTAATTAATTTACATGAATTCACTGAGACATTACATATGTAGCTTTCTTATTAGAAAAATTCGTTAGTGCTATGTTTCTGACTCAGAAGAATTTTTAATTGGTTCATACTTCTTATAGACTCATTATTAATTATAACAAACCACAAACATAACTTAAATTCTTTCATAAACAATTTACGCTTAATGAGTTTTTATTTCCGTTGCAAAACACATATACGAAAAATACAGAATCAAACCTTATACCTACTGAAGCTATGTAAAAGCAATAAATTTCTTCCATGTTAGGAAATCAGAATCCAAATAGGAAAACTGATTACATAAAATATGTTGCCTCAAAAATACTACGTAACCAAATATACTTAAACAAACTGAAAGCTGAAACTGGCTAATAAAATGTTCTGAATAAATCACTTCTACGTAACGCCTTGTAAGATTCAAAACTAGGCTGTATGTAGAAACAATCTATGAATAGAGTAATGAACTGTGATTAGGAAAAGAAAACATACTGTATATCAGGTAAGAGGTAAATATTGAATACTTAATTTATTTACGTTGGACAGTTGGTTACCGCACTGTCTAAAGTGTCCATCCATCTTGAGATCTGAGATAGAGATAGTTCAGGTTCAACTAATATGATGACCGTAATATTTTGTATTAGTACATTCTACCTCGTACTTTACCGACGCTCACCTTTATTCTATTTGAATGTTCTGCGTTTAGTAAAACAAACCAAAAGGAAAGGCATTCTTTCCTTGGATTGATAAAATAGATTGATTGTTATTATTGTAAGCCGATTTAAATTAAGTTATTGTAGGTTTCTTTATTTGAACCCTAAAATAACTGTTCCAGTCATTTAATAGAATCATTCATTTGTTAAACGGAACTTGATCTCCAAAGTTACGTACATCTCTTAATTTAAAATTAAGGGCCGCATAACATTGTTAAGCTATATTTCTCAATTTTTTAGTATCTGTCGCATTGCAGTAAATTAAATGTAAAATGCTATTTTTAAATCTGTTTACCCCTACCTACTCTTACAAACCCTATAACAACTAAAATAACTAGTATAAAAATTATGTTACAGGTACTATACAATAAAAAAAATTAGTCAAAATGTAAAAATTGTTTTCAATAAATGCTTTAAATAATAAAAAGATCAGTATCCTAATTTTCATGAGTAAGACTAGTACTAGTCACCTGATAGCACAAGAAACTGTTCTACTATTTCAATCTTTGAAGGTGCATTGTAAATTTACTACCAGGTAGGCTGGAGCAGTATTTTGTGTGGCTTATGAATACATAGCAAATATTACTGACTATTATTACATTACCGATACGCCTCCTTATAAATTCAAAATAGTGTAGTATAAATATTCTGGTGAAACTTCTCTACCGCTAAATACTAACGCTGGATGTTTCCTTGCTCCAGGTGACTATCTGAAAGATAAGTACGACGGTGCTACAGAGGTGAGAGCCAACAAACGCGGCAAACTCCAGATTCGAGACCGCAGGTTCAACCTGCCCACCGCCAACGACCTGGTGTACATCGAGGAGTCACCTAACTATTGCCTTCGCAACCTCACACTGGGCTCACTCGGTGGGTCTTCTCAAAACCTTCTATAGAACATTGTATATAGTATTTAAGTTCAAACATACCGTGATAATCCATCATTTCCCCTCTGTAACCAGGTACTCAGGGGCGAGTCTGCAACAGGACCTCTCACGGCATGGACGGCTGCAACTTGATGTGCTGCGGCCGCGGCTACAACACGCAGAAGGTCACTGTCAAAGAACGTTGCAACTGCAAATTCCACTGGTGCTGTTTTGTCGACTGCAAGACCTGCATCAAGACTGTGGACATCCACACCTGCAAGTAGTTCCTTCTCTTGGAGCTCTTCCATACCATCCCACCTCGACTTTACCTGCTGTCCAGAAATCGCCGTTTACAGAGCAATAACGAAATCTTTGCTGCTGTTTCTTCGAGAACAAGACTATCAAGCACAGGTGATCGGTACACATCCACACCTAATTATTTCTCCTGGGTTTCTCCCAAACTATTCCAATTGTACATCCTGATTAAAAGTATTTCCAAAGGTATGAGATCTGCTTGGTTGGCTGAAAACATTCAAGATCTTGGACATCTCCACTTGCAGTCATTTCTTACCGTATTTATCGTGGAACACTTATTTACGAATATACAATTTTATAAACTAATACACTCCTAATTCCACTACTCTAACAGCTACAAGATCTTCTTTTCGGAAGAGGGCATACCTGTAGTAATTTGTTGAATCTTTATTGCACCTCAACTTAACCATATTGATAACAGTAATGTTGATGGGATTTACTGGTGCTACTTCGTCGATTGCAAAACATTTAAGACTGGGTGTCAGTGTTACGGTTCCTTCTAATGCAAGACTCTTGTAATAAGATTGAACAGAACAGTGTTGTATATTATTTTTAAACTCTCCCTAATCATTCTACTTGACTGTATAATCCTGATATTAATATTCTCGTGGATAATAATATGCTGCTCTGTCGATAAGAAACATGCACCAAGCCAATGTCCTGGAGATATTCATCATATTTGACTCTACTACCCTTTATTTATGTACCAATATTACGTAATACGTGAAATATTACGTACTCAAGTTTGTGAGTACAAGACTGAAGATATCAATACTCATAAGCGGCTCTTATACTTTGGCATAAGATTGTACAGATGTACAATACAGTGGTATTGTATATGCGGATTGTACTTTATTTTTATAAATTAACGGATTGTACTGAATAGAATCTCAATGGGTGTCAAGTCAAATGATTCGGGACATTCACCCTTTTCAAGATTTTGTCTTGTGAGAGAAATATCTCCAATCTACCCCGTCCTATTTACAACGTAAGTCAGCATCATCTAGCACTAAACTGCCTCCAAGCATACAAGGCACGCTGCACTAATTGTATCCTTGTATCCTGCTGAGATGTCCAACTTCGTGGAAGTTTGCTGTAATTTAGACAATTTTGAAGATATCTAAGATGAATTTTCTTTGCGTAAATAATTTCAGTATTTCATAATAACATATTTATTTATATTTAATATAAACAGTTAAGTATTGTCATTATATTAGTGAAGCTTACTTTATTACTTACCCTCCTCATCAAAGGTAATCTAAATATCTTTTGCCGCTTATTTCCACGTATGCTTATTTCAGTTTTTAAAAATATTTTTACACTTTTAGAGGAATTAAATTATTAATTTTTAATATTGGGATTAAAGACTGTTATGTGTGTACTTGTGCACTACACTCAGAATAACATGTTAACCCGTATCAGCCCAGATAATAAAGTGAGAAATGAACATTCTGTGTGAGGATTGACTATATCTCTGTGTCTTTATGACTGTTACGGGATAAAAAAATAAATGTAACTGATAGAAATGTAATAAACGTTCTCACTTCTATACTTGCTCTGTCTTGTACAACCCATTGTTATAAACGTACTGCCATGCCTCCTTGTTACTATTAAACCTATTTAATTGACATTATCACTAATTGTTATCATTTAATAACAAACAAATTCTAAAGAAAAAAAATGAAGAAAACAAATAAAAGTATTGCTATTGTAAGACTATTACATTTTCTGTGTGCTCTTATATATTTTGAACGATTAGTTGGAACTAATTACCCAGAATATTGTTGTTTTATTTAATTTATTGTGTATTTATAAAGAAAATTATAGCGATACAGTGCAGAGGTTTTCAATGAGATTATTTTTTACATTATTAAAGCATACTTAAAACGGTTAGACCTTGATGACTCAACGTTAGTAACGTAAATAATTGATTATCTATATAAACATTTAAAGTATCAGATTCATTCACGTTTTAAAAATTACTAGCGTTACTTCTCATTGTAATTATAGCAAAGTTTTGTATTAAATGAATACAAAAGTTCATTCTGTATTCATTTTTAATATTGGAATCGAACGTAATTTCTACGATATTAAAGCATGATGAAATGTATCTATTAATTCCTGTTTACACTATACATCTTAAGATTATAGTTCAAATCCTGTAAATAAGTTCTATATCGTTTAAATAATTGTCAATTTTTAGTATACATTCTGTTATATACACCTAAATGTATTGTACCAGTATTATTTCCACTATTTTCTTGTACATATAGACATTATATTGTTACCTTCATTCAATTTACCATTTATAGGAGCTTATAACTTCATGTTCATTTTATGTGAATAATGTATCCCACATCATTTTCTTTTGTGTACAAATGAGGATAATAGTTTTTATATTTCACTTAATGTTAAGTAATTTAGGTTAATTTATTTTCTAAAAGAGTTTTGTACAAATAACTTTGCTGTTGTAAATAGTTATCTATACTTCTTTAACAATTTCGAGTAATAAAAGTTTCTTTGTGTAAATTCAAAGTTGGTGTGCCAAGAAGTATTTTGTGTTGTGATGAATTGTACAACTTGTACTTATTGTATTTTGATATATTTCTTTTGTATGTTCATATTTATGTGTACACATCCCAGCGCTCATCTTACTGTGCGTCAGGCTGTTATTAAATGTGAAGACATTGAAATGTTTGTGCCATTAGGAAACTTTATTTCCCCCTTTGTCTACACGACACCCTTTAAACCTATCAAAGAATTAATTCAACATCCATTTAGTTTTATTTAATTTAATTTTTTTACGTTATACAAGGCTAAATTAGATTGGTAATATTGAATTATACACACACATTCTGAAACTTGTAGTTTTAGTATGCCTTCAAAATTGTTAGGGTGCATTAGCAGGTATCGAGACCATTCAAAATGGCTCTCATGTCACTTTCAATGCAGAAACCATAGTTATTAACGAATTGTGCCTGAGAGATTATTATTAAATATTGTGCGTCCGGCGGAGGGGGGAATAGGTCACGAGGTCACCGTGGAGTTCTGTACAGCGAGAGGGTTCCGTGCCACCGCACCTTGTAAGATACTGAGGGGTGAGTGACCCAGGAGGGGGGAATAGGTCACGAGGTCACCGTGGAGTTCTGTACAGCGAGAGGGTTCCGTGCCACCGCACCTTGTAAGATACTGAGGGGTGAGTGACCCAGGAGGGGGGAATAGGTCACGAGGTCACCGTGGAGTTCTGTACAGCGAGAGGGTTTGAGGGGGGAATAGGTCACGAGGTCACCGTGGAGTTCTGTACAGCGAGAGGGTTTGAGGGGGAATAGGTCACGAGGTCACCGTGGAGTTCTGTACAGCGAGAGGGTTTGAGGGGGAATAGGTCACGAGGTCACCGTGGAGTTCTGTACAGCGAGAGGGTTTGAGGGGGGAATAGGTCACGAGGTCACCGTGGAGTTCTGTACAGCGAGAGGGTTTTGAAGCGAGGAATCACTCGGAGCAACTGCTATGAGAGAAATGAGTTAAGTAAGAGAGCGCATGAACAACGACCATAGAGACTGGGTTACTGAGTCCCAATGCGAAGATTTCAAGCCCAATCAGAGCATGAGTTCCTCTCTGTGGACAACATAGTGGAAGCTATGTTTCCGACCAACTCTGTCTGGAAATACGAAAATATTAGATACTTCGGGCAGATAACCTTCTTCACGGAGGCAAAGCAGTTCCAGGCCTTCTCCAAGATACGTTCCGTAGGCGCCCGGGCCCGATGGTAATGTTTGAACCTGTCCGTAGTTATTGTTGATTGTGAGCATCCACCGCTTGCAAGAAAACACAAGATCCTCGATTGAAGGTCAAATGCCTGGCCCTCATAAGTAAAGGTATTTGAGATCCCGAGTTTGCGCAAATTTTAGAAGCCTCCGGGAACGCCAAGTGGTCATATCGGCTACTCTGGTGTGTAGAGGCGTGTCAAATGGGAGCTTCTCAGAGAAAGGCAACAGTCTGGATAGCGACTGCTTACTGAACTCTCCTCTTAATAGGCGGGGCCATTCCAACCGACATGTTGGTTATCGAAAAGAAACAGATACGAGGTGATTGAAGTGGCATCATTCACCGTGGCCTGAGTTTATACTACGAGATGGTTGCTAGAGAGAGAGCCGAGGACGTTTGGGCTGTCAATTTGGTCGTCCGATCGGAGACCTAAGCGGATGGGTGATGCGGAAACACAGGGTGGTCAATTTCTACCTGATCCTGTCCCTCACCGGCCATGGCAACTTACGATGTAACTATTTTAGATTATTTCAGGCTTCAAAGCTCGGAGTGCCTTATGGAGACGCGGAGCACGCCAACCACATGTTCTTTTGTAGACGTTAGGAAAACGGCAGATTAGGACTCGCGATTGCCATAGGACCATGTCTCTTACAGACAGATGTGGAAGAGTATTTCTGCATTTGTAGAGGGGGTTGTGAACCAAGAGAGAGAAGATAGGTAATACTGTCCCGGTGTTGTCCAGGCTTTGGCCTGATATTGTAGGAGCCTTCTGTTGGCTTAAGTAGGCACCTTTTGAAGTTATGCGGAAAAACACCGAGAGGGATTGATACCTGGGCTTGTTATTATAGTTGGTGTTTAAATTGTTTATGGTTGAGTTTTTTAGTTGTGCGAGCTCATTCACCAGCGGAATACGCTGACAAGGGCAAAATCAACTATGGAAACATAAGTACTAAGACCGGAATAAATTAAAGTGGCCAAAAATAAACACTTTTTGACAGATATTTTTGACTGTGGAATGTGGATACTAGGCAAATTCAACATTGGCGTCGGAAATATAATTCTCTCGAACCAGAAGTAGTCATACACGTTCAAAGTCTGTGAAATTGATACGTAGCCGCGGGTAACTGCTAGTATTTACACATTGCATTCACATAGCGACTCTTGCATTCGTGTTTGAACTGGGAAATCACATTACTATTGATTGCACATATTGTCGTGCACAGTTAATCACACTTGGCTGAAACAAATAATAAAACTAAAAGGTGCAAGTAATACAATATGAATAAATGATTAAAGGACATTTATAGATGTATCATTAGAAACTCTTAGTCCCTTTTATACTATAAAATGACTATTAACACTAGTAATGCTAACAGTTGTCGCCTCCAGAAGCTCTACGACATTGTAACGAGTTCCCAAAATGTTAAGGCAATCACTCATACTGAGACCCAATTTCTGTTGAAACTGGAATAGCCACAGCAGGTCTACGAGTATATCTAATAGTTTTAATATCTGATATGGCCTTCTATTTGTACCCATTATCCTACATCATAGAGTCCTCATTGTTCATATTAGGTTCATATTGTGTGTATTAAACTATTTTTGAAAAAAACGTGTACGTTCAAAACCATCCCCTAATCCGTTAACTCATCAACATCCTTCAGACCGAAAGTTTTTATGCAAAATTTTAAGATTAAAACATATGGACACAGTCTCGCGCGCGCACAAAATTATTAACTATGCATATTAGTATACTTTAAAAAATGTGTGATTTATTCACAATGCAATACAATCTCGGATACACACTATGTTTATAAGTTTCAAAGTTTATATACAAATTATTTTAAGCACCTTTTCTAGTTAAACTGGTTGTGTAAACGTTTTTATATCTTGAATTTCAATAGTATTTTAATTTATTTTGTTACCGATTATATTTTAGAACATTATTTTAAATTAAGTATGAGTGAATATACTAGATCTATAACTTTAAATTACTTGCTGATGTCGCAATCTATGATCACGTCGCGTGGTCC
The DNA here is from genome assembly GCF_021130785.1 of Homalodisca vitripennis. Lineage (NCBI taxonomy): Eukaryota > Metazoa > Arthropoda > Insecta > Hemiptera > Cicadellidae > Homalodisca > Homalodisca vitripennis. The sequence goes on from NC_060208.1 coordinate 110,574,872, forward strand.
TGTCATTATAAAATGTAATTAACAATATTGTGATTTTGTAAATTGTTCGATTAAAAATGTACACTTAATGCAATAGAAAAAAATTAAATTACACATTATTTATATTGGCATAAGACGTGTTTGTTTGACATTTCAAAGCAGTCTGGTAGTTATTATATTTTAAACGTTTACAAATACGTTTAGTAAATTCACAATAAAATTGGTTTAGTTGTTAAATGCGTTAATTGTTCTAGTTATGGGAAGAATGACCTAACTATTAATTAGAAGAATAGAACTAGACTAGACTAGACTAAGAATGACCCTTAATTTCATAACTAGAAAGCTTCGTTTTAAGAAACAAATAACTAATAACAGTGTTATAGAACGAGAATGATATATTGCGTGTTTGATAATAAAAATAATGGTAATACAATATCTGTATCTGTAATACGCCAGAGCGATGTTTGTAAATAAAACTCTTCCGTCGTTTATGAACCTTAAGCGATTGCGGTATCAAACAATTTGCTTCTATCTGTAGTTATGCAAAGTGGGTTAATTTATTAAAATTCTGGGCCTTCAAAGTTTTGTTTTACACCATAAGAATAACATGGGTGTAATATGGGTTTAATTGTATTTTAAATAGCCGTTCATTCATTCATTAGAAGTAAATAATTACACACAGTAATAAAATTATGAAGTAGACTGTGGCAAAATGTCTACCAAAACTTGACATTATATTAGACCAGATTAATCTATATATTTAATCATCTAATTTATATCTATATACCATATACATGTTGTTTCAATAAGTTTATTTATCATCGAAGACACTTGATCTGCAATCCCTTATTATTCTAAGTAAATTTGTAAATATTGCAAAAATTTAAACATATGATTAATTTCAGCTGTATTGCCACATGTGAATTGTAATTTAGATTTTTATGTTTCAGTTTTCTCATAAATTGAGTAATGAAACTAATGATTCAAAAGCAGAAATGTCCATTGTAAAAAGAATGCAACAGGAATAAGTTTTATCATGTTGTATATTCGTGGAAATAAGCAGTATAGTTTTTATCGTTATTATTATTATTACAATGAGCGATGAAATAAATAATAATAATAAATAATATAATATATACTTATAGAAACAGGAGAAATAACATGCGCGCTACCTAGCATGTAAAATCTGAACTAAATGTGGCCAGGAGACTGGTGGCCAAGTGCAGAACTATATCTACTGCTCTCTGGTGGCATAGTATGAAAGTATTTCTTCAGTTAGTCAGCTATTCATACAATCTCTTTCTTTTATAATCTCTTTTCGATTTATGATAAAGTAAGATAAATTAAATCAAAAATCGTTTGCTTTACAAAACGAAAAATCTATCACATAAATATTAAATTAACATATAAATACTTTGTAGTTAAAAGAAAAAAAATGTTTTTTAGAAATTAATTATTAACTTTTTTGTTTACTAAATTGGTTTTCGCGTAAAGGTTTTAATTGTACAAGTATACACACTAAGTCTATAAAATTATGTTCTATAATAAATGTTGGAATAGTTAAGCTAATTGTGTTAATAACATGTCACATGTTTGAATCTCTTATGGGTGCATTTGAGTTTGTTAACATATTAATTAATTTTACTATGTTCTGTTGCCATGGTTACCCATAAGACCAATGTAAAAAATATTCGATAACGATCAGTCAAATCCCCTGGAGTTACACCGAAATCAGTGTTGCCTATATAGAAATGAGGCTTCTTTAACGTTTAAAGTAATGATTCTGCATGAATTAATCTACTTGTTTCACAATAGTGACGTACAGTCAATTTAAAGTTAATAAAAAACAATTTTATGAACTTATTATGTAATTTAAATAGTACAGTTTTTAATCTGTAGCACTGTATTGAATTGGCAATTACTCAAGGTGCATTTGATTAATGTTTCTGTATATGGAGTTTTGATTTGAAATTAAACAATATAATTTGTATGTGATATAAGAAACCACATTTACGTTCAAAATGCAATAAGTATAGATTATTTTCAAATTTATATAAGAAATTACAGAAGATCTTCGAAACTTTAATCGTAGACTTCCAAAAAATTGTTTCATTTTATTATCAACGAGATACTTTGTCTCTCCTAAAAATAAAACAGATCAAAATTTGTCCCAATGACTGGTCTCAAAAACACTTGGGATGTTCCATCGTTTCGACATCAATGTTTGAATGAGCGTCTGAGCAGAATTAAGATCAGCACTTCGTCCTTAGGCGTCAAATATGGGTCGCCCTTAAACGCCCATCACTGCATGTGATAATTACAGTTGGAAACTATATTGTATTAGCTACAGACGTAATTTTATGTTCGGTTGTGGGGTGATTTATACATAATCATATTATAATACTAACATATATAATACATAATAATATAATGTATACATAATAATATTTATAATAACAAGTTACGTATTAATTAAAGTGTCATTCTTATTAAACTCGGCCTTAGCTGTAAAAAAGTACACCCTACGTTTTACAAACCCATTTTTAAACAGGACGATTTTTTTAATATGACCTAAACATCAAGATACAAAAAGCAATGAACATTTAGTTCCATAGATTTTTCTAGAATATAATTGAGTGAATTAAACTCTGGCACCTGCAATTTTGAAATCGTGATAACGATTGTACGGTACCGTGATGCTTAATGTATCTCTTACTTACAGGAGCACGCCATATCAAGTAATTCATTTGCAATGCATTTATTCGGTAAATATTATTTCAAACATTTGTGGCATTACAGATTATGTAAAATCCAAAGAAAACAACAAATTTTATAAGGAATTGTCACTTTTCTAAGGAATTGTGCTATGTTCCCTTTATGTGTTATCGTTGTATTATCTGTATTGTGTACACGTTTAAAACACAAATAGAAATGTATATAGGAACATATATGGGAAACGTATCTAAGTGATTAACTTTCATTAATTCTTATAACCCTTATTTAAATTCTTTATGTGTAATCACGCAATGAGCGAAATAAAAATTGTTTGAAGACCTGTTTGTATACAACCGGTCTATTATTTGAATGCAATCCTTTGTGTTATTCGTATCTTATTAGGTAATCTTAGGTATATTTTTTTAAACAAAATATAACATCAAAACTGTATTAAAGCTGGTTCAAAGAGGAGCTAAAGTACTATTTCTAACAAGAAAATTTCAGGAGGATAATAGATTTGTTTTATTGATGGTTAAAGGGAGATATTATGTAGGATAACTCTATACATAAAAGCTAAGACCCTCACTCAACCTCTCATCACTAATTTTACAACATCCCGTTAGCCCAGAAAGTTGAAATTTGTAAATATGCCTCATAACGTAAATAGAAAAATAACGCATTTTCACAAACATCAAACATCAACAGGGGATGCAATGGTGTTGGAAGCCCTAAAAGAACTATATATTGCTTTTCACCTTCCAAATGTCCTTGAAAGGTGAAAATTGACACAATTAAGTAGAAAAACAAAACTATTTCATGAATATCAACCGTCCTTAGGGATTGAAACAGGGTTGCAATCCTAAGAGAGTTATAGTTTTGTTTCCAACTTCCTTCTGCCTTATAATAATGAAATTTGAAATACACTTTCCTTATGTTCGCAACAGATGAAGTAAATATTTGTAAAGGATTTCAAATACCTCTAGGAGCTGAAATAGATTTGCCCCTAGAAGAACTATATATTTTCCTTTCAAATTCCCGCTGGTCTAGAAAGCTGAAATTTTTCACACATGTGTAATATCCCTCAATAAACTAACTGCACCAAAAATAACCTAGATCGGAAGTAGATTATTTTGAATAGTATATATTTTTAATTGTTTTTATATATTTCTTGGACGGGGCATCAATACACACGTTACTATAACGTATGCAATATAACTTACTTGAACAAGACATGCTTTCACATGATAAACCTCAATTAACAGTCAGAAACAATTTTGGTTTGCTTTTGAACCCCTTAACAATGAATCCTGATATTCGTAACATAAACATGTATATTCTTGCTTTCAAAGGTGAAATATTTGAAGTGTTATTGAAATCTTTTAGCTATTCACTCCGATGTTATAGACTGTTGCAGATATATTTGTGTATTTTGTTGTTTGTTATATGTTACTAAAATATATGATTTACCTCAGCACCCCCAAAACATTGCTCTTTTAATTTAAAGTCTAATTATTCTGAAGTGGACTAGGAAATTGGAATATCTTCAATTGAGTATCACTTATTTTTTAGCCCTTTAAAAAGGAAATGTCTATAACATACATGTTATAAAATAGGATATCACGTGCAAAGTCGCGAGTAACTGCCAGTGTGAGATAAAGTCTTATTAACACAAATTATGTAATAGTGATCTCGATACATTCTTTATAAACTAAGTGGTTTCATAAGAAAATCTAGAAAATAAATGCATGATTCGAATTGGCTCAAATTGCGCTATTCTAAAGAAATGGAGTAGTTTGAATAAATAAATGTATATATATATATATATTATATATATATATATATATATATATATATATATATATGGTATAATAAATATAATTCAGCGCATAATTATTTGTAGAAAGCAAAATAATTACTAAGGAATGCTTCAGGGGTCGGTGTAAATTTTTATGCACTGAACAAAAAGCAACAATAGTTTTATTTTATTTTTTTATTTTTTGACACTGTCACAGTATTGCTTAAACACAACCTGAGTGCTCTCTTGATAACGTAGTATACCGTATATATAATCAGTGCTACAGATAAAATCAAAACCAATACTACATCCAGCATTAAGACTTCGTACCACCTAAGATACACTGATGCAGGCTTGAGATGAGGAGCTCCTCCATGTCTCAACACGTACTCTACCCAGTACACGGCCGTGTCAGCTGGAGACATCGGCTGGTCTCTCACTATACTGGACACTCTCTTGGCGTTCTCCTTGTACCTGCAAGAACCTTTCCGTTAACAAAAGTTTGTACCACCTAAGATACACTGATGCAGGCTTGAGATGAGGAGCTCCTTCATGTCTCAACACGTACTCAACCCAGTACACGGCTGTGTCAGCTGGAGACATCGGCTGGTCTCTCACTATACTGGACGTCCTTCTGGCGTTCTCCTTGTACCTGCAAGAACCCTTCTGTTAACAAAAGTTTGTACCACCTAAGATACACTGATGCAGGCTTGAGATGAGGAGCTCCTTCATGTCTCAACACGTACTCAACCCAGTACACGGCTGTGTCAGCTGGAGACATCGGCTGGTCTCTCACTATACTGGACATTCTTCTGGCGTTCTCCTTGTACCTGCAAGAACCTTTCCGTTAACAAAAGTTTGTACCACCTAAAATACACTGATGCAGGCTTGAGATGAGGAGCTCCTTCATGTCTCAACACGTACTCAACCCAGTACACGGCTGCTGTCAGCTGGAGACATCGGCTGGTCTCTCACTATACTGGACACTCTCTTGGCGTTCTCCTTGTACCAGCAAGAACCCTTCTGTTAACAAAAGTTTGTACCACCTAAGATACACTGATGCAGGCTTGAGATGAGGAGTTCCTTCATGTCTCAACACGTACTCTACCCAGTACACGACCGTGTCAGCTGGAGACATCGGCTGGTCTCTTACTATACTAGACACTCTCTTGGCGTTCTCCTTGTACCTGCAAGACAAGATCCATCAAAAACAGTTTGTTCCATATAAGGTACAATAATACAGGCTTGAGATGAGGAACTCCAGCATATCTCAACACGTACTCTACCCAGTTCACAGACGTTTCAGCTCTGACACTCTTGTGGCATTTTCCTTGTATTTACAAAACAACATCCATATATTTTGCTTTTTTACAGAATACGGTATTCGTACACTGAGCCTGATATGAAATGATAAGCCCCCCTTACCGACAAAATCACAAAAGAACTCTCTCCAAAAAGACTTGTCTCTCACAATACTTTTTTTATTATATTTAGTTTTTATTCTTAGTAACTTACAGCTTGTATTCTCCACTGTAATTATGAAACGAGATTAAAAATGTTCATGGGCTGCTACCTAGCATTGAGTGCCACCGATATGTTGGTTTTGACGGTGTTGGTGTCACTGTTACATCAGCCGTTGGCTTGCTGCCTAAAACTCGAATGAGTCAACTGGAGATTACTACTTGTCTCTTGCAGTAATTTATTTCAAAATACGTTACGTCTATTCACTCTGTTACATGCTTCAAAAGTGGCATATTGAAGGTCGTCTGTGTGATTTATCTCTGTCGGGTATGTTCCGCGCAATTTTATATGTGATGATTCTAAAACGATTTACTGATCATTTTCTAATGCTATCCTTACAAAATTAAAATAGGCTTAAGAGGGCTTGTCATTAAAAAAATAATAATAAATACAGTTCTGGTACTTTATTTTTTTGAAGTTTGTTTCTGACAATGGAATGATAGTGAGGAAAATACGACTTTTCTGGACATCTGCCATCGTTTAGTGATGCAATACAATCAGTAACACTACGTTTCGAGATCTGGAATCCGACCTGTTTCTCAGGTAAATTACTAAACTAATGCATGATAATTATGTTAGAAGTTGAGTGCAGACCTATTGTGACCTGTATTCTATAGTTCGGTTTTAATAATTAGAGTTTCTTAAAAATGTCTGGAAAAACATAAAAAAAGAGGCATGGCTGAAACTTCCTCCTCTTTTTAAGTACGTTAAAATCAATTTAAAACAACATAAATAATTAATAACTGTAAATAATTAACCATTATGTAAGTATTCAGAAGTAAGTATTACCTTTGGTCATGTATCACTGTATTTATTGCATTGTGAACACTTTCCTCTGTAATCGCATTCAGTTCCAGAGTAATCCCAGCGCCGAGTTGTTCATAGTACTTCATGTTGTACCTGTCAACACGGTTATAAAATAGAGACATCAGTACTTGCACGTCATTAGAGACGATGTTACATTTACCCTTATGGGGAGCGCTTATTTTCAGGGAATATAACAAATTGTACTATTAATAATTACCAGATAACATGGTAGTGTTAACATGGAAATATAGAGACTGTAAACGTTATTGGCTACAAAAAATACAAATAAATGATATCCTGGCCAACAATTATTACTAAAATTCAGTTCAATTTTAAACAATATATTCTAGTTTACAACTGTGCATTATCTTTAATCAAAGAGATTCGGTAGATCTTGTACACGCTATATTGCAACGGTAATTATACCCTAGATGAAGTCCTTGTAGGATGGATCAATCATTTTCATCTATGACATATAATTACTATTTTACCACAAGGTAGGAGTCCGCTACACCACGCGTCGTTAGGGTCGCATGGAAGATTTCGGATAGATAGATTTCGGGAGATATCCTGTGGACATATATTCTGCTGACTGATAATCATACAGAAAAGAAATTGTTAAATCCCCTCTGAAGACGAAAGAGAAACTTTACCATCCTACTGAGTGATTTAAATTATGCTCATCCAAACCAGATAGACGTACACCATCGTGAACTTATTCTTGGCTATTTCTTATCATTATTATATTATTTCTAAATTCAATTTCTTGTAAAATTTAAAGTTTACGGATGACATAATTTCGAGTCATCTGACGTACGGTTAGGCTACAATGACTCGTGTTAAAATGTCACATTTGTTCTGCCTGTTTACAGAATTATGAATTAAAATGTATTATGCAATTTTCTCATTGCCTATGTTCTCGTAACACCACACCGTAAGTTGAACGCTTAACTGTCTATCGTGGACTTGTCGGTGCACATCTTGAAGAGGCTATGTCAAAATACAAATTTAAACTTTTTAACAATATTAATAAATATATTATCATTATATGTGTAACATACTTCATATTTCTTATTCTTGAAAGTAGCGAAACGTTTTAGCTTATTTTATCATTATTTAACAAAACTTGAACTTTGGAGGGGTTATCATACCCGACAGTTGTATTTTAAAAACTAATACAACTTGGGGAGTTTAAAAAACTAACCGACAGAATACTGGAGGTTCTAGAGGATGGAATCACTAAGAAGTCATGACCTTAACGAGGCCGAAAGCACCTAGGTACAGCAACCGAAATCTCTCAGATGCCAGAACCTTCTAGAGGCTAGAACCTTTGGGAAATAATTCTTCTAGCTCCCGACATTCAACACTAACCGGAAGTTGCCAGTGACCAAACCCTTCCAGATGACATAAGTTTTTCAAAAGTCCATGTCTTATAAATTAAGGAGGGAATGTATTTTAAACTTATAACTGCTTAACAAAACTGTCTTGATTAGATTTATCTTATAGAAGATAATGCCTGAGTTTGTTCTTAGTTTTTTATGTCTAATATTAACGATGCAAAAGTTCCGGAATATTCTTATTAATCTATCATATCATTTATATAGCCTCTAAAAAGATATGGAGACTGTAGTATATACGTATTTACGTCTATGAAGAATCCAGAGTGTTCAGCTCTGTACTATCAAACTTTTATTCTAACCATAAAATTCCTACGCAGGCATTTTAAATGTCCAAACCTGTGAAGTGGCAACAATCACGGTTTTTGGCGTGATTTTTTTTTCAAAATAAAATAGCAATTTAAAGGTTACTAATGTGTTTTATATTAATATGTGTAAAATAATCATCATACAACACAATTTCTACGGGAAATTCATGGTTTTAGCTTCCATATGATAAGTTACCTTTGTTCATTGAAGAATGGTATACCAATCACTGGAACTCCTGCATAGAAAGCCTCGTGTTGACTAAACAGTCCTCCATGAGTCATAAAGAGAACACAGTTTGGATGACCTGTACAACACAACAATAGCCGACAATTTACTTTGTAATGTTTCACAGAAAACACCCATTGACGTCCTATTAAATACGAGTAGATATGGGAAACAAAATGTTGTGACGTACAATTGCCAAACAGAAAGTGTACGAGGTATGGCTATTAAATAACGGGACTGATATTGTAAAAACAAATATTTTCATTTTAAACATAATTACTTATTATCACCTTCAATATACACCCCTTCTCTATCCCTGCAACGCTCCATGCGAATTTTCCATTGTTGGAAACAATGCTGAAAGTCGTCTTATGTCAACTCTTCAAACAGCTTCTACGGATTCAAATCTCGTACCTTTCAATGCAGATTTCACCTTAGGGAAAAGATAAAAGTCGCATGGTGCTAGGTCTGGCGAGTAAGGTGGATGTTCTAACACTGGGATGCTGTACTTGGTCAGGAACCGCTTGACAGATAACGCGGAATGAGCTGGCGCATTGTCTTGGTGCAAAATCCATGATTTGTCCTTCCATATTTCGGGTCGTTTTTTTCTTACTCTTTCACGTAGTTTATTAAGTACCTCAATATAGTAATGTTGATTAATTGTTTGACCTTCAGGAACCCAGTGAAGGTACACAATCCCACGAATGTCGAAAAAAACAATCATCATTGCTTTAAATTTTGACTTGCTCATTCTTGCTTTTTTGGCTCTCGTTGAAGTTGAGGTCTTCCAATGCATGGATTGGCGCTTCGTTTCCGGATCATAAGTAAAAAAACCACGATTCATCACATGTTATTATTCTTTCCAATAAATTTGGGTCATTTTCAATGGCATTCAAAGTGTCAGTACAAACATTTTTACGAGCTGCTTGTTGATCAATCGTAAGAATTTTTGGTACCATTTTTGCACACACTTTTCGCATGTTCAAATTGTCATGTAAAATTTGCCGTACACATTCTTTATCAATGCCTACAGATTCAGCAACTGCACGAATGCTTAATCGTCCCGCGGTCAGACCGAATCAAATTAGCAACTTTTTCGACATTGTCTTCCGTTTTTTATGTTGAAGGACGACCTGGCCGCGAATCATCTTCCACGTCTTGTCGACCATCTTGAAAACGCTTAAACCATTCAAAAACACGAGTCCGCGATAAACATTCACTGACATACACTTCTTTTAGTAAATTATAGGTTTCGGTAGCGGTTTTTCCAAGTTTAACGTGAAATTTAATAACAATTCGTTGCTCTATTATTACGCTAACCATTTTTCCGGCAAAACAAAATAACAACACTTACATAAATGAAGGTTATGACACAACGATGTTGTTTACAGAAACGAGACTAACTGCATTCTGAAGAGGAAGTCTCAAACTACACAGCTGTTGGTCATTGTTGGTTGGCGCATGCGCACTCGTTCCACTGCAGCGTCAGTCCCGTTATTTAATAGCCATACCTCGTATGTTTACTTATTAGAATGATCTTAAAGGAATAGTTATAAAGGAATTCAAGTAAATGAAATAAAAGGATGATAAAGTTGAAAATAATACGAAATAAGGTTTTCGTAGAGAATCCTGAAAAGCAGCGTTTAAATAAAGTCCTATTGTTAAACAGTATTTTTATTTCTAACCAGACATAGATATTATTTTTATCGCTAGATTTACATTCACCATCTAGACAAAAACTATAAATAATACATTCGATCTTCATTGTGTATACTATTCTCCGCTTACCTAGTACTGTAGGTTGAGGCACCCATTTCGTCAACATTACATTTTTAGAAAGTCCAGGTATACTTTCAAGCTCAATCTTCCACAAGACTTTCTGATGCAATTTTTTGAACGCAGTGACAAATGCCTGGATATATACTTTGGGCAAAATGTGTGCGGGAACAAGTGTCCCCAAACTAAAGAATATCACTCCGTCTTTGGCATTGTCCATAAAGTGTTTTATATTCTGTAAGGAAAACAAATTAACTGAGTTCTTGGAATATTTAAAGATCTGAATCATTGACAGTAATGAAAGTTGTGTTATAATAGTATTAATAAGTATTAATCATGTTTTAAATTTATTCAACACCGAATAAATAATAATTTGACAAAGTGCACTATTTTAAGGGTTTTAGTAGCAATCTAAGTTGTATATTACCTGCGGTAGAGGAGTCATGTGAGATGACATATGTGCTCCTGCTATTGGTATAACGTTGGGAGTGTATGGTCTAGGATATTCCAAGGTTCTCTGAGAATTTGCCAGAGTTATTGCGATGTTGTTCAACATGTCACTTACATGTGGTATGTTTGGATCTTTTAAGTATTTTTTAATTATATTCTGATGCCTGGGAAGATGGTCAAAATGATAAAACAAAAACGTTAAAACAGTCGAAACAAAATTCTGTAGCCTTTCCTTAAATGACATTTTATTTGTAAACGGAAAAGAAATTACTTCAGGAACATGAGAAATAGACAAGGAGTTTCCGGTGACCCAATCAATGAGACTCCAAGTTGTAAATCCTTGGAAATTTACAATCGGAGCTTTAAATTTGTGACCAAAAACCGCCAGAGATTCTTGACCTAATGTAACCTCAAGGAAAATTAAATCGAACCTTTGCTTTGATTCGAAGAGGGCTTTTATATTGTCATCATTGAAAACGTCTTCACATGCCAAACTTGCAATGTCCCAAATCGCCTTTACACCGAACCCATAACAATTATTCACATCAACCATCTCTTTGAACTGCTCAAACGTCCATGAACCTGTAAAAAAACATTTTATTCACTTTAATTTTTTATATAAAACACTTACACTTACAGTTATTCATTTTTCATGGCCACGTACTAACAAGTTACAGTAACATTTTTTAAATAATTATTACTGAATGAAAACAAACATACTCTCTATCTCCGAGAAGAATGTTGGCAGCAGAGTGTGTGTGAGGTTGGCTACACTGTATGGGGGAGGATAGACACTATACACTGTCACCTCATGACCTCTCTGCGCCAACAGACGGAGGATGGCGTACTGCATGATACTATGGCTCTTACTAGAGATTGGTAGCACTGCGAGGATCCGAGCGCAATGAGCGAGCCCTCCGAAGCCCAATAATAGCAACAATACCTTCATTATTGGCATTCTGGAACAAGATTATAGAAGGAGTAAAATGCACACATTTGAGTATATCTGTTGATTGGTGATACCATTTACCAAATACCTCAGCATAATAAACCACAGGGACGCCTGGCTTTAGTAAACAGCGGGTGTGTTCCGAGACAAAGCCTTAATTTGAATAGCAACCACAATAAAAAAATTATTAGATTTGAAACTGAATACAAAATCAATGTAATTTGAGTAGTTTCAAGAAGATAAGCGTACTTCTGTACTGCTGCTAGAGTACACTGAAATGTCTGTTACAGAAATAAATTATATAATAAAATGTATAAATATAACTACACATTTGAATCAAAAATATCATGACCTACAAAGGCTTTCACTATGTTTATCGAACAGAGTCAAACGCTTGAAGGATCTATAACAAATACAAGCTAGATTAAATTTTAGCGAAATAATATAAGGGCAGTACTTTTTATACTTTCAAAATACATATTAAATTAAAAATTTAATATCAATATCAGGGACATGACAGGTCCTTCTTAAACCCGTGTCGCCTTTTCTTCCTCTGCTGGCAGTCCGTCTATGCGATGAGTTTTGATGCGGTCCTAGACACTTAAAACGTGGTACACGTGGTTTCTCTTGCTCGGAAGAAAACTCGAATTGCATTTGAGGTAAAAAGGTGAAGGGTAGCAAATTTTTTACAAAAAAGCAAAGGGCAATGCGTCTAGTCTGCAATGCACGCAGTACAGTATACAAGATGCTGAGAATGCCGGAAGGCGCTTGTAATACTCGGGACGAGTTACAGTCAGTTCGGTAATGACTCCTAACGTTCTGTCTAGGGCTTCGTAACTCCGTTCAAGATAAGCCAAGTCCAAAGGTCTCCGTTTATATAAATTCATATTACTAAGGAAAATATTGATTTATCACATTATAGTAAATTAAATTCATATAATTGTTCTATAATTCCAAACAAACTAAAACTTATTGAACTCTTTTGTATTTTATGCTTTTAAAATTATTGAACTTCGTTCAAGATAAGCCAAGTCCAAAAGGACTCCGTTTATATAAATTCATATTACTAAGGAAAATATTGATTTATCATTATAGTAAATTAAATTCATATAATTGTTCTATAATTCCAAACAAACTAAAACGTATTGAACTCTTTTGTATTTTATGCTTTTAAAATTGTTTACAAAATATTCAATCCATTTCATAGTAATCCTAGTAAACGATTAGGTATATGGGGAATGAATGCATTTCTTTACTCCTGGCCGAACATTGTGGTCTCACAGTTCATAGATGAAGTTGGTTAAAAAGTATACTTGCATATCCTAGTAAAGTAAAATAATCATATTGATAGAGACACCAGTAAATGCAATTTAAACCTGGAATTGAACACAATGTGCAGCACAGAAACTAGTTATAATGGCAGGAGAACGAAATTTGAACTCTCCTCATGTGTTTATTCATGTGCTTTGTTTATGTATTAGGGTTAATGCAATATTGAGCTTGTATCTAACGTAAACCTCATCGGACTCTATAAAATCTTAATAGTCTTTTGTAGCAAATATTTTTAAATTAGTACTAAATATGAAGCTTTTAATTAAACTTTATTTTATTATAATACTAATATTATAATAAAATAATAATTAATATTATTATAAAATAACTTTATTTTACATTAAATTTAAATGTTTAATTGCCGCAATATTTAAATTACAAGACATAAATTTATGTTTGTATTGGTAACTAACCAACGATAAATTTACAACATTTGGACACTGTAGAAGCATTTGACGACTAAAACAAATGTTTCTAAAAAACGTCACCAAAAGTTCAACGTCACCTGAAATATGTGGCGACCGTTACGGAACAGTCTGTATATGCAACATTTTACACTGATTTTGGGCTTTACTCATCATTTGGAGGAAAGAATGTATGTTCAAACTAAAGTAACCCATTTCATTATATTAATCATAATAGCAATAAGAAATAAACAAATTCTGCATCTTAATTTTTCTGTTGGAGCATACTTTTAATGAGGGTATTAACTTTTAAGCTGAAGCCCTGTCCAGAGTTGGTGGTGAACTGTAAATGCAGTCTGAGCCTGCTCGTTTAAACACAAACATCACCAAGCTACCGAGGCAACTCCGTCCTGGGCAGTAAAAATAAGCAACAAAAATATCTTTTACAGTACAAAATTGTCTCTTTATCCGGTCAAGATGACACGAGATTCAAATTTTATACTTCCGTCTTCTAATTAATAGCAATTCTAGCAGAAAAATCTTGCTAGTAATTTTAATTGTAAAATATCAACCTGATGATGTTTCAAAAAATTTAAAATATTTTTTAAACATTAATAATAAAAGAGTGAAATGTTAATAAAGTATTTATTAAATTGTTTGTTTCTTGAAATTTTTAACCTTAACTATAAATATGTTTAAATATGAAATATTTTATAGCTAAAATAAATAAAAAAAAACGGGCAGGATAGGATGTCCAAGTTCAAGCTAGGATGCCTTAAACACTAAGTCTGAATGCACATTGGAGGAGCAAACTGTCGGAAGCAAGAGTCGCGAGTTAATTACTATTTTGTCAGACATCTATTTCTCCATGCATTCGAATAGGCTGCCGCACACGCAGAACACTTGTGAGCCACCTGTAACAATGTCGGACACCTAACTGAAATTTTACCTATGTCCCATGTCAATCATCGTAGCAAAAGGTGCACCCATGCGCAACCAATGGCTTTTTCCCGCGACCACGCCTCGCTCAGCGTTTTGTTTGGATACGCTACTGCTCTCAAATAAACGAAATCGATTTAAAGGGCTTAAAGATCAGACAGGGTACAGACATTGGCAGAAACAGAGCAAAGATATTGTCTTATACTTGTCTAGAAGATTACAAAAGAGGAACTGGTCAAAGGAGTACAAGTAGAAGATTTATAAAGGCAAGGCCTTGAAATAGATAACAATTAAAAACATGTTACAACTCAGTCAACTTTAAAATTATTATTTATGAGCAACACTTGAGGAAGGCTTCCTTAACATTTCAACATAACTTCAAGTCGATAACAGTTAAGAAAATGTTATAAATCAGTTAAATTTAAAATTATTATTTTTTTAGTAACGCTTGACGAAGGCTTCAAAAACATCTCAATATAACTTCAAGTAGATAATAATTTAAAAAAATGTCATAACTCAGTTAACTTTAAAATTATTATTTTTGAGTAACGCTTGACGAATGCTTCCCAAACATCGCATTATAATCTCAAATATTCTTTACTCTTCCAGTTTTTATCATTTCGGTAGAGAGCAAGCTAAAATTAATTTTAAATTATCGAAGCACTACAAACTCATTAATTAATTTTAGTACCGTATCAGCTGAACACAAAACATACAAATCTAATTTGACGTAATCAATATGTTTTAAATAAAAAATCCGCAAAAATTTAATTGTATTAATTTATAATATAACATTTATTTTATTTTTTATTTTCAGAGTTGTGTCTTCGTTTCGTTTATAAACATAACTAGTGGATTGCCTAAATTTGTTACAAATTCGTTCTGTTTGTTGTGCCTTTGTGAGCAATTTGAAAATAGTAATTAGTAAATATTATTTTCCTAATATATAATTATGGTAACATTAACATTTTTTTAATTTAACCGCAGAGATAAACCGTTACGTATGTCCTCGATAACTTTGTTATCGTTTGTCCTCCCATCCTTCAATAATCAAGTTATAAACCTCAGTTTTATCTTATGTACAAAATAACACGAATATAATAATAATTACTAATTGCTCCTGGATTATGTAGAAGCAGCATAAATTACATTTTTAAACTGACTGAATTGATTCGTAGAAAAGGGAGAATATGTATCTGCGGCTCTGCTCGTACTTTTTCTTAAATTAGTAATTAATTTGTAAGGTCAAACAAAAATTATACATTATTTTGCACACTGTGAAACATGTACTAGTGTATTGAATGACAGGGAGCGATGATACTCACATGCACACCGACAGAGGAATGGTGTTGATTGTCTGACAAGGTCTCAGATCCCCTCTCACGTTTAGACAATTCTGCAAGTCATCGCTTGTTTTCTACTAACTATTTTAAACTAGAGGCATGTTAAACTAATAATAACGTTAGTCCAGTCGAATAATAAGGAAGACTGTAATACGAATTACGTGCGACTGTAATATTAATTGAGAATAAATTAACAATCCCAGGAGTAGTACAAGTTGAAGGAATTATTTATAACGACGTTATTTATTATTAATCAGTTGACGTTTATTTGCCCATTTTAAATATCTGAATTCATTTATTACATTTATTGCTACCTTCTCATTTATTACAAATTTCACCTACCCACGGCTTGGCGCACAATTTCCTGTCGAATACCAAAAACTTATAAAATATAAGCGATAAGTTTATACAAAGAAATAAACATTTTAAACAGGCGAGTTCTTTCCTTTAGATCGACTGGTTGCCTAGATTTTAAAACGAGCTGATGTGAACCTTTCAAACTGTCCTGATTACTGATAATATCTACGATTAGTTTTATTTCCTAAAGAAAAATGTATGCCTACCTTGTAGGACACTAGGTATGGTATATATCCTCGGCATTCGGTTTGCTAAGCTATGAATATAACCTAATGCATTACACCAGTTGTATATGCTCTTACTTCCCAATCTCTGTTCCCAATATTACTCTACTTCCTTGGTTCAATCCAGGAATTATATCAATATTTACACATTTAGTCGGTATTGTATCCACAGTCAGTGACGATCATAGGCATTATAGTCTCGACGATGTTTTAGTAGAAAAATTGTATTTAATTTCTATTTTTTTTGCTTCATGATTCCATTTTCTACGTACACGGGCTAATGCACTCGATTTTCCTCCAGTGGTAGTCAAGAAGTAAACAATTTGTTTACCATGTTAGTGTCCGGCCCCTCCGTTTTTGTTTTCAGCTACTGTAAATATGCCGTCCCACAATGTCAAAGGAAACCAATTTCGAGTAGCCAAGATGTAGACATTCACATTTCCTATACAGGGTGTCCAGCAACCATTCGAACAAACTTTGTCACATTGTTCAGCAGGCCAAAACTAACAAATAATGCAATATAACAGGTGCCCTATTTCACTTCGTTTAGCGTCTGTCTGTCTGTATGTGTTTTTTGGGAAAAAAATTACTACTCAAAAACCACTTAAGATACAGAATTCAAACTTAACAGTTATGTTAACCTAGTGTTGGTCCTTTTCAGTGAAAAAAATAAAACAAATATCTCATTGCATTTCAAAATGGCGGCCGTTCAAAATTTTCAAATTGTATTAGCTTTGAAACGGCTACTTTGATAACAAATTCACCAGGATAACTTTTTTTAGCATATTTTATTGCCAATTCAACAATTTTTGTTTCAAAAAGATTGAATAACAAATAACTGAGTTACAGCTCCAAACGTAAAAACAGGTTAAATCCATGCATTGCAAGTACATACAACAATGTAGTAGATTTTTACGAATAAACTTTTTAAGGTTCTTTATTAAAATACTGAACAATTATTATAACCTAAAAAAATATTACTATCATTTCTGTTCCATTTACAGTAATCAATGTGTTACACACACACAAATGAAAAAGAAACAAACTATTCACAATGCTCTTAAAAAAACAATAGCATAATATTACATGAAACCTAAAATAAACGTAAAGTTAATTTCCTTTTTAATGTTCTTATCTAGTGAAACTTTGTCACGATTATTATATGTTGCTTTTATTAACTACTGGGTACAATTTTAGGGTGAAACTGTTAAATAGAATATACGTCAATTTATTATTTAAGTGTTATTTCAAAGATGTATAAAGAGAAAGTTCTTTTCCTTTATGCTATGTTAATTTAACGCAATACAAGATTGGATTTGTCAGTATAAAATGTGTTGAACTGTCCGCTTCCAATTGAAAAAGCTGGAAAGAACTTTTAATAATCTAACACACACCAAAAACAGTTTTATTTAATCTCAAAAAGATAAACAAATTAAGAAATCTAGTTGTATTTGTTTTTTGTCAAGGAATAAATACGGTGTCTAAGTTCATCTGTGCAACTTAATTTTGAAGGTCATAAAATAAGGATTTTTTATAGAACATTCGGCTTGTTCCTATAGACTCGTATACATTACAAATTTTAAAGATATAACAAAATATAAGATTTCTTTGAGAAATCGAACAATTTTTAAACACCCAATATATTAGTTATAATAAATTAGTTTTAACGTTTTAATTACGTTAGCTGATACAATTCTTGAAATACTAAAAATTATTGCATATAGGTTAAAAGAAGATCAATAAAAATGGGGAGAAATGAACTTCCTATTTTCGTAATATAATTGAATTGTTATTATTATGAGCTCAATGTAACTATTTCGAACTAGATAATAATATTCAACGTCAAGTTAAGGGAGTGTAATTTGTGACCACTATCGCCCATTTTTGCCAATATTTTTATGGAAGAATTTAAATAAAGATCCCTGGATTCAATTTAGTTCAAACTGATCTGGAAGAGATAGGCTATATATGGATGATACTTTCGTTGTTACTTCATGGATACACCGAATTTAATATTTTTTGCTTTCGTCTTAAAGAGCTTATGCTCAGACATAGATGGACTAAAAGAGGAAATCAAAAACGTTAAATCGTACCATATACAAAATGTATACCCCAGCCTATCATAAATAAGTGAAAACTATATTACACAAAATATACTGTCGTAAAAGTAAGACGTAAACTAATTGAGGCTTCATACATAAAATTAACCTGAACTTCTCTTGAAGTCAGGCCACTTAAGCTACCAATACTAAAAAAATTAAGTAGACTACAAACCCTAAACCAATTTTAGTATCCTAAGAAATATGAACCAATAACATTTTAACACACGCTATGACCTGGATAAAAATACTCTCTCATCGTTATTGCGTTATTTTGTTTTTCATTTGACGTACCGCAGGAAAGTCGATATTTATTTTCCCCAGTCTCTCAACTTACGTTGTGCGTGCAGCATGTATAGATGTAGTACTCCTGTTTTGCTCTGTGTTATGGTTTGTCCTCATGCTGACTGTCCTGGATATGTATACATAATGTATACATATGTATATACATATATTTACTTGATATACCTTTTTTTGTTGTTAGTTAAACTTTGGTGAGTTCGTAGCTATACTTATTTATATTAGGTTTTTATTTTGTACTGTCTTAACCTCATCTGTATATAAATCTTACATTCGGGTATATATAAACCTGAAAAAGAGGGTGGATTGCAATACTCAAAACTTAGTGTTCTATTATATATGTGTTCTATCTTGTATATGTATACAATATTTATAATTTGTTATCCCATTACAAATATTTTAATACCAAATATTACTTATATACGTTTCAAAATTATGCTGGATTTTAACAGATATTTTGAGTTTGACATATTATTTTAAGAATAAAAGAAAATGTTATTGAATAATATTATATACACAATCTCAGTATATAAAAGGCTAAGCCCTTTGTCATTCTTCAACTTCCCAATTCCTTAAAAAGTTAAGCTTCATAACTTAATTAGAAAAAAAAAACAATATTATAAAGGTCAAACATCTACAGGGATTTAAATTATGATTAAACCCCTAAAGTAGATATATTTTTGTTTTCAAATACCGAATGTCCTATAAAGATGAAATTTTACTAACATGTGCCATATGAGCTTTAAACAATAAAAGCACTTTTAAGAGGATGAAACATCTATATGGGTCGAAATGGGGTTTCAATCCACAGAAGAGTCATATTTTTCTTTGCAACTTCCTGATATGTAGTCTCTAATATGTTTTATCCTCCGTACCTCTTGATTAGGATTTTTCCTTAGAAGAACACCCTCCTTACCAACCTCTCCCTAACCAATCATTTTAGCCAATCAACCAATCATACATATATTTTTCAAACTTAATATTAATGTAGAGTCAAAAATTACAAAAGACCCTCAACATATTATATAAGAAATATGACTTTTAATTAACTGAAAAATCTCGATATAAATTTCCATACACACAGCATACAGGAAAAATTAATAACTTTTATTATTAATATACCACCAAGGTTTGAGGTATTTGTTAAAAACATTACTATTTTGAACAAGTTCTAATAATTTCGTCCAAAGAGATCCTTAAGATTCTTTGCCAGAAATCAGCTTTATAAAGAATTGATCAGATGATGACAGGATACAATAAATAATTCATACCAATGTATACTGTATTGGGGTTCAATAACAATTTCTTTTACTCTATTTCTGTCTGACTGTCTCCCAGCACGATATCTCGAAAACTAATGACTTGAAAGTTTGCATGAAACCTCATTTACAGATAAGCGATGCAAAGCTCGTTGACGGTGCACGTCAAAATGGGATTTAGTTCAAGGTTTGCGACAGTTAAACTTATTACGAATGTGACTGTTTATTGAGTTCTTGGTTGTGAAGGGCTATTTGGGAATGAAGAGCTGATGCCTAACCAACGTTAGTTAGCTCAGCGTTTAACATGACGAGGTCTCAGCGGTTCTGTGGAATTCCTAGGTAACTTATTTAGCCATCTCGAAGTGGAATCAATATGCCGAACATGAGAGAAGGTGGAAACTAAATCCTGGTCTGAGGATGAGGATGCTGGTGCTTTAGACAACTTCTCCCAGGATATAAAGATCGGATGTAGATCGGTGTCCTCTTGGGTTTATGGATCTGATTGCGGAACACACGAGGAAGCGTCTTCAGAGTCGTCATTTTCCGAGAGCATCTGCTATGTAGAAAGTGTGACGAGCAGGAGGAAAATGCTGAACATCTTCTCTTTCATTGCACATCATTTGTTTGTATACTTAGGGAACTGTTAACTAGCTATCCTCGTGGTATAATTCCGAGGTGCACAAAAGGACTTGATGCTTAAGTGAATAGCAATAAGGCTCCCCTTAAAAGAATAAGACTGTCACTCAGTAGGCTAACTCAATTTCAATTTTGTTTGCCGGGGAACACACACATTTCTTTTTTTTATGATTGTCTGTCCACAGGACATCTCAAGAATGAAGTGAGCCACGGATTTTAATGTTAGCGAAGCCTGTTAGGATCGTAACATGTACTCGATCCTTGGTGGTTATGTTATTTGCAATTTATTTTTTCTTCAGTTTTACCTTAGATAACACATTACAGATCATAAATCCCATTTAAATCCCTTAGGTTATAACCAAACATAATTTCATGCATTACAATAAAATGTAATGTATCAAAATGCAATTTAATATACTAAAGTACTAACTATATACATACATTTTTTAGCTTCATGTTGTACCTCAATTAGATTAAACAAAGATTTTTGGTGTGGTAACATACGAGTTAAAAGGCAACCTTAATATAATTAAAGAACATAATTTGATCTACCAGTTAAAACTGAAACTGACAGATGACAATAACTGGTTAATCCAATAAACATTAAAATTACAAAATACACTGAATATCATTACTTAAATTAAAATGTTGGTAGGTTTTCCAGGTTATAATTAAAGGTTATTTGATATTGATAATTGAATTGATATTGACTATTTCCAGAATATTTATAAATTTGTTAACTGCTTCTTACCGATTAGATAGCAATAGGTATAGTAAAACCAAAAGAAATACAAAGAGAATATCAGACAATAATTTATTTTTGGTAAAACATTTTTACTTACAATATAAATCTTTAATAAAACAGTACAAAAAACTACTTTTAATCGTAAGTACTTGTACGTTTTTAAAAATATAATTAAATCTGGTTTATTTTTATAAGCTTTTATAATTTTATAGTTTTATTATTTGGTTTAACAAGCTAAATAGTGAGCTCATTAAAGTTATAACTTAATGAGAAGCAAGGGAAGAGAAAGGTAAAAATTTGCTTGCCACTGTGCAGTAAATAAAACTTGTGCCCTGTATTTAAATTATACTTCTTTCTCACAAACCAACTATTTATATTTTGCAAATTAGTTTATTCTTGCGGTTTCAATTTAGAAGAGTGGATATGTCTGAATGTTTATGAAATAACAATATACATTATGGCAGTATATATCGACAGTGCCATAGGTTTTCCAGATATTTCTGTCCTGACGATATGCTACGTAGGAGTACTGCTTTTCTCATTCTTTGGGAAAAAGTCAAACTCCATCTTGGTGGTTGAGGTTCAGAAGTACCAAATTTTTTGTTGAGGTCGGTCTGATAGGATTGTTTGTGGCATGTAACTAGGAATATTCTTTCCCCTGCCTTTTCTATTGTGTCGTGATTATGATTGGGATCAGAAGCAAAATCTAATAGATTGCGGATGGTTTTTCGTATAGTTTGATGATTCCTGTATTCTATTGTTCCGGGTGAATAGAGACCGGTTATCGACAGACAGGAGTTGTGGTGGTGATCATAAACAGACGCTCGCCAGCTGTTCAGCTGATAAAGAATTTGTTGATTGTGTCTGACCTTGACTGCCTTGACCTCTAGTTGTCACTGCCATTCAGTACTGTCTGTATAAATATTTGGTATATCCCTGCTGGACATGGTTTCTTGTGTCTAATATGACTATGACAATTTATTTGAAAAACTAAATGGTCATAAATTATATAATAATGAGATTTGGATATTCTTTGGAATAGTAATAACACAATTGTATTTTTATTGACAAATCCACAGCCGCCTAATAGCTTTCAATGCCGATAAGCCCGTTCATACCTTCAAAAGTGAAGAAAACAATAAGAGAGCTAATACTAAAATATCTTCCGGTTTGCGACCTATTTAGGGTGTTACGAGAGTTCCTTATAAAATAAGTGATATTCCTACCTATAATGCTTAGTGTCTTTCTAAGACTTGAGTACATTCCACCTCAATGGAAGGTAACCAATATAGTTGATTTCCCGAAACCTGGCAACCACCTCATCGGGTTTCTTCATACAGACCGATAAGCCAATTTCTTCCTGCTTTTAGAACATTGTTTTTAAAATTGTTGCAGCCATTGATTACTGAGCTAAATTTGATTCCAATCTTTAATTTAGATTCAGATTTCAACAATCAATAATTGAACAGTTGAATAGGATGGTTAATAAAATCAAGCAAAGTGAAAAAGCACGAAAATGGTCAATTGTGTTCTACACCAGGATTTAGTTCTGCCGTCAGTGTTTTACAACAGATTTTCTGTTATTTTGAAGATATTTTTCATCAATCATGTTCTGATTAAAGAATTTGTATTGATTTAACGAAAATTCGCATTGGTTTTGCGAGAATTCTCAATACTTTTTCAAGCAATTTTAATTGATTTTCGACAGATTTTTCTTTAATTTTTCACGATATATCAAGATTTTTTGAATGCTAAGCTTAGAAGCTCACACCTAAGTTTTCCGATCTATGGTACTTTCGACACAGAATTTATACTGCAGAGATTTATGGTCCTTTAAACAGTATTTTACATAGATTTTCGGTCTTTCCCAAAAGTACACTAAGACCTCCATATTACTATCTGCTATTAGGTATCAACACAAAATTATTTGTGACTAAAGAATCTTGGAGCAACTGGAAAATGTTTAAATAGTAGTAAATGTTATTGAAACACTTTTCCAATATAATTTATATTTTGGACAAGTCTTTTCAAGTCCAAAGATTTTTATCTTTTGGTGACTCTACAAAACCAATTCTCGTCTAAAAATGTCTCGTGTAAAAGTGTTCTTTTACATTTACTACTATTTGTGACTTGTTTCTAATTTCTGGGCGTCCCAGTAAGTTTTTTCAGCATATTTTTGTTGCTCATACTAAGATGCATTATTTAATAAATAGTATTTTTGAACTGTTTTTTTATAATTACATATTACCTGTTTTAAAACCATGTAAATTAAATAAGCATCGTTGTGAAATTTCTATGAAAACAATATTATCTAGGAGAGATTTATACTGTTGTTTTTAGGTCAACGATATTTAATGCTTCATATTTAATGAAATTTACATGGAGATTTTTCGAGAATGACTTTTTGGCCCATGAACCAACCAGCAGGTTTCTTTCTGTGTTTATTCTTGTTTTAAGCACAAAATAGATGTCTCCTTCAAACCTTTATTTCTTTACGAATACCGAAAAAACATCAATACAAGTTTAAAATATATGGCATGTCTCAGATGAATTTATAGATCTATGATAACATAATTACATAATTAGTTAGCAAAGAATAAATAACACACTTGTTCTTCTACATTCCACGTCTCATAAACCAGTATAAAGAAGGAACGAAAAAATTAATTGGACGATTCAAATACGACGAAGAGTTAAAAGAAGAAACACATGAGAAACATTTATAGATGAAGAATGTGATGCCAAAAAGGGAAGCCAAAGAAAAGACATTTTTCAAAATCATTTATAAAAACCACCATCCCTAAGGGAGTGTAATATTGTATGAAAGAAAAACCCTTTATTACAATAAATAAAACTCGATAGCACAAAAGTCATGAGTGGCGTATCATGTAAAAACAAAATAAGGACAAAGAAATATATTATATTATATTATCATTGTAATTTGTAGAGAAAGGTACTTGAACATGCAGCTTGAAGTATATGTGTACACAATGTATGTGAAAGAAAGTACATTTCTTAGTTACAGTGTAATGTTACGTATTGTATAAATGTGTTATTCTATTGCTTAACGAAACTGAAAACTAACCAACTAGTGTATCTTTACTTAATAAATAATTAATTAAAAATGATTCTCAACAAAGGTCCAAAAATTTTTATTGTAATATTAATTGGAATTTGAATGTACTAATTTACTATCGGAGTTATACACGGCTTCACTCACAATTTCATTTTGAAAAAAATAAACGCATTAACCAGAGATCCTAAGAATGTCCATGTAAAATTTCAGTGCAATCGGGTCAGTAGTTTTTACATGATTGAGTAACCCACACATGAACACCAATACCATTTACCTAAATACTAAATACCATTATATTTGTATTTAATAGTATAGATGCCAGTAGTTATTGTTATATTTAAATACAGTTTTATACAACAATTCATAATTCTAGAAAAATGTCATGCATTGTGTTTAAATAAAAAAATGTCTATTAGTTATATTATACGCACCTAATATTTGCTTTAGCTTAACCTTGTAATACATTAAAGATCGTATGTCCCACTTAACCCCTTTATGTTTTGAGAAAGATAATTGAGAGATTACGACTACTTTGCAATACAATTTTTGAGTTGAAAGTGAAATTTCATATAACAAATGTAAAGTAACATTTATAATACATGAGTTAAGCTTTGTATTATATTCCGATTATACAAAAGTATAATTTTAGGGGAAGTAAACTAATTTAAAATCCAACTTTAATCTAATTAAAGAACGTACATAATGGGACATATATGATAATACTATTACATATGACTATTACATACTTACAGATAACAATAATTGGTTAATTAAAACTAACAGTCTAATTAACAATCACAGTAAATATGATTATTTCAGTTAGAGTATTTGGTTGGTTTCAGGTATTTAGTTATTAAAGCGCAGTAAATAAAACCGTCCGGTTCGTAAGTATTCCATTTATTTACTTACTAGCTGTTACCCGCGGCTTCGCACGCAATCTTAGAACCAAAGTCCTTATATTACTTAGTAAAAGCAATTATGATGTAATATGATGGAAGTCCTATAAAAATTTTAAAACGTAAGTAGGCATAGATCAGGTAGATGTTACTTAAGTTCGTGATAAATAGTATCAGAGTTTAACTAAATTATTATATCATGTTTGGCACGTGTAGGAGCATTTCTGGTTCTAATTAATAATTATATATATATATATATATATATATATATATATATATATATAATATATATATATATATATATATATATATATATATATATATATATATATATATAACGTCACAGCTGAATCTGCCTTGTCATCCCGATCAAGAAAACACAAATCTTAGATCACACAGGTCTCGGAAACTTACTTCGGTCAAAAAGCGTATATTTCCAGTACTGTAGTAGAGTTTGCCTTGTTGTTCTGACGAAGGAAAAAAAATATATATTTATATTATATTTTTCCTTCATCAGAAGGAACAATATATATATATATATATATATATATATAATATTATTCCTTCATTTCCTTATATATATATATATATATATATATATATATATATATATATATATATATATATATATATATATATATATATATATATATATTATATTTTTCCTTCATTTCCTTATATATATACTTACGTAGGACCGAGATGCCTACTTCGGTTAAATAGTGCCTACTTAAGACCATTTAAATTCACTTACCTACTATGTTACAGTTTAGCTTGCCATATTGCCTCGATCAAATTTTATATACGTTAGATTATCTAGTTCTCGGAAATCTACTTTGGTCAAAGTCGTGTTGACATAGTTGAGTTTACCTTGTCCTGATGAAGAAAATACACACATAAGTAGGACTGAAAAGCCTATTACGACCTAGGGGAGAGTTCTACCTACTTACTATGTACTTTCGGTATAAGAGGAAAATTCTTATTAAGGTATTGGT
Source organism: Homalodisca vitripennis (assembly GCF_021130785.1). Lineage (NCBI taxonomy): Eukaryota > Metazoa > Arthropoda > Insecta > Hemiptera > Cicadellidae > Homalodisca > Homalodisca vitripennis. The sequence continues at coordinate 110,601,400 of NC_060208.1, forward strand.
TATAGTTACACTTGTTAAACAGTTAGACTCATTAAACAGTTTTGCGTTACACTTGTTTTTTGGACTGTAGTCAGGGAAAGAATGAATTGTTGAGGCATGTTGGTATTCATTCCTCTATTTTTCCATAAACCATTGTTAAAATGTAATATCATAATGTCAAGGAAGCCCGCCAGTTTAAAGTAACTTATGTGAAAACATTCATAACTTTGTTCATTAAGGTTAGTTTTATAACAGTATTTAATGCATTAGATGATTTTAATTAGTCACTGGCGCAATCTGGAGTAAAATTTATGTATTAATGTTTTATTTACTATCTGCATTACATTACCGATCAAGCACTGTTCACTTATAATTGATAAAATTTAAATGTAAACAGATGTTTCAGAAAGTTTGTCGAACTATAGCTGTCAACAGCTGTCAAAATAAGTTTCGTTCTTATCATAACATTCGAATGTAAACAAACTAATTTTTCAATTTGAATTCGACTTTATTTGGTGAAATAAATGTGTTATGGGTGGTAAAAAGCACTCTAAATGTTAATTCAGCCCAAAAGCTATACCTGTTCCAAATTTCAGCACAATCCGTGTATAGCAGTTTCAGCGTGATTCGAGGACAAACCTCCAAACATCCAAATATCCAAACATTCAAACTTTCGCATTTATAATATTAGTGGGATTGTAGTGCACATGCATAAACACAGCACATGCCAACACTTCTCTTACTCATTTAATGGTCCACTAAGTTAACCATTGTGGTTCCATTATAAGTAAGTTGAATAAACATTCTTTATGGATTATTATTTTAAGGTATAAATAGAGATTGCATTTCATAAGAATTTCATAAATCGAATTCCAATAGTTTTTCTGTTTAATAAATTCAAAGCAATTTACAATATGAACAACATCATTCTCTTCTCCTATTATTTATATTTCACTATTAGTAAATGTATAAACGATTAAAAATACAACATGCAGTACAGTAATTAAGACTTATAAAGATCGGATCAAATATAGGTTATCCACAGTTGAGAACTGATAGAACCAAAAATAACTATAGGTTTCAAAATTGGATGAGTACTTTTAAAATTCGTGTTATGTATGGTGTGAAATAATATAGCCCTACTTCTTGACATTTTCGTTTTTAACGACCTGACCCGAAATTTCTTAAGTAAGTAAGAACTTCAGAGATTGCTTTATCATGATATTAAGGACAGTTTAAAAGTAGTTAACCTTCAACCAAGGTACATATTTCCTATCCAGATATTTTTAAACTGGTCATTGGTTTTACCGGTAACGTGGCAAACTCGTAATGAATTCAAAACAATACGAAGACAATTGCAGCTTATACTGTTGTCTTATTTGTGCATTTGTAATCTCTTCTCTCACACACATAAAATGTCTACCTTCTTCATTTCTATTGACACGTTTATATCTTAAGTACCACTCGTATCCAAAAAGAGATAATCAGCAAGGTGCATTTCTGTTGACATAGAAATATTGTAAGTAATATTCATCATCCAACAAGGATTACGGCACTGGTAACCACGTAGATCAGGTAACTATTATTCATACTAATCTGAAAAATCAGTGGTTTCACTGGTACTTAGTTTTACCAAGCAAAGTAATACTAATACGGTTTTAAATTGAACTGGAATTTTTTTCTCCACTTATGGTTTGTTTTCATTTTGAGTAAATGAACGGAAGAAAATATCTGTATTTCTTGGTAGCTACACTTAGAATTAAGGGAGTTTAATATAATTACGTAATTTGATCATACGTATATAAATAATTTTGTTTCAAGAACTTGAAGTAAATAAAGATTGCTGATAAATAATTTCTAAGGCGTGATCTATTTTATCATAATGGTTTTGTACACCTGGTAAACGTCATGGTATACTGCTATGATGTGCTATTTAACTTGTAACTGGTCCTTGCCAGGTCCTTAATAAATAAGGAAACGAGTTTATGGAACTACCATTACTTTTCTCATTTATCAATCAATATAACCAACTAATACATATATTTAGAACTGAAAAGTATGGGCCAATGTTCACTTCCACAATGGCATCCACAAAAAGGTAGAACACAGCATTCTCGCTGGAACGCTGTTTCACAGCGCTATTCACGGCCAGACCTAGTAGCTAACATTAGCAAATATCTTTTGGATACATCGAAGAACTATTTGACCTCGCCAACTTTTGTACTCTATTTAATACTGGACATTAAAGGAGTCGTTCATGTAGTTCCCTTGAGCAGGCAGAGAATTAGCAGTCCCGAGATGTCAGATCTGAATTAACCAAGAGCTCCGTGTTCTGAGACTTCTGGGAAAAAATGCAATGAAATCCCAAACACCTTAAAATGGCGTTATATCTTGGCAGTTATTTTTGGACTCATTAATATACGATAATTGTAAACCTTATTTGATTATTGTTATTAAAAGAAAGATACTCAAAGAAGATCAAGGGTAGATTCAAGGGCAAAGCACTTACACCCAATTACTCACGTTCATCTCTATCTTATCTAAATGGCTTAGATTGACTCACAAACTTGAAAATTACAGATAACCTTGACATCATTGACTTATTGCATAAAACGGCTCTTCCTTCCTGGACAGTCTTTACCGCTTAGACAATATAACAAAGTCTCCGGAGATGTACACGGGTCTAGAGTATATTTTAATATTTTTAGATGTTCGATCTGTTTACAACGTAAGATAAACCGGTACATTTCGGTAAGGCTAAACCACATTAGAATATTTAGGAACGCGCTTGTATTTTTCATTTTTGATAATTTCAAAATAAAAGTAGACAAAGTAACATATGACATTTATTATATGTTATATGTTAAGTACCGTACCTATATGAAGATCCTATTTGTACCAAAAGCCGAACAGGTTCACAGTTTTAAATCCACCGTTAGTGCCGTCTGATGAGATTAAAATTATATTTCATACACTTTATTTATTTAGATCGTTAATCTGGTTTTGATTGAGGTTTTTACACTTTAGGCCTGTCGTAGTAACAGCCTAAAATTAACTTAGTAATAACAAATTTTCAAGTTGAAAAGTGTTGAAAAACCCTGTCATTTTAAAATGGGTAAAATGTGGTTAAATATAGATTAAATGGGTAAATTTACTTTTCAATAAGGCACACCTGAAATTAATATAATCACCCAGGTTTCATACCTGCAATGTAAAACCAACTTGAGAAATATCTCAAGAAATAAGTATTTATATTTAATCTAAAACATATAGGACATACAAACGGAAACTTAGGTTTTGGGACATTGTGGGTGTCAATTTCAAATTTATCAACATTATGTTTTGATCTACTAAAAACTTATGTTCTACTTTATTTGGTTTATAGATATTTATTTCACTACAATTTTGGTCAACTGTTTTTTTTATTGCTCTTTTATCAAATGGCATATAACATGAATAGTGTCTGTTAGATAAGAGGATTGGGACGAACAATTAGTGTAGCATAAACACGTGGTTTACAATAACTCATATACAATTTTGAATAATAATTATGGTAATATTTGAATTATTAAAACTCTAAAGAACATGAATAATCATTAATTGTAATAATGTACTATAATACGTGCAATAGGTTGATAGGTATTTCGACCATCAGTCCTGTCGTTGACCCAAGTAGCTCCCATTAATTTTGTTCGGTTCATCATATGTGAGTTAACAGGTCCTGGAATGCAGTGCCCACTGCCCATACAAGGTGACCAAATCTACTACATTTTGCGGCTTGACTAAAATCACTAAGAATAAAATGGGGTTTCCACATATAACAGCTGTAAATATTATCAATAAATACTCTAAGAAACGTAATAAGTACATAGAATTTTTATTAGTCTGGTAATTAAGATCCAGGGATCTCTTAGGAAGAAATCATGGGTTCGAATCTCGAGGAGGTGGAAATACTACAAGTCTAAAATTTTTTAACGCCTAGTCTTAAAAATAGATTTTTAAAGATACAACCTGAAAACTTTGTAACGCGTATTGTAAACCAAATTAAAATTAATTGCATTGCTTCTTTTTAGAACCAATTATTTTATTTTTTAAAATGAAAAATAATTTTAGAAATGTTGTATAGAAACGGTTATTCGGAATTCTTAAAGTACAATATCCTGTTACAGTGTCATACCACATTTAGTATATTAAAAGAAGATTAACTTGATGTATAGAACTTGATGTAAGATTAAAAGAAGATGTAACTTAACTTTATTTCAAATTAGATGTTTTAAGCAATAATACTTAATTATATCTTGAATTTTTAATATTCACTAGCAACATCGGCCAATATTGGTGAAGTTACTTTTTACCACACACATTGATTGACATTATGATTCGTACACTCAGTTTCAATTATAGAAGTATCAACTTTATTGTTGCTATACATTTTCATAACAATTAAATTACTAATTACAGAAAGTTCTAGTAAAGAAGTCCTTTGAGGGGAGGAGCCTCTCAGTTACGTATTCTTTAACTAGCCAATAATAATGTTAAGCATGCAATAAGCGGTGTTGCCAAGTTGTTTCCTCAGTGTCCGAGTATAGCGGCCCAATAACATGCTTATATTTGGAAGTTAGACAGAAGTCGTTGTAGATAGAACACGATTAACACTTTTAACAACTTTAGAATGTTATCAATAAATGTTTTGAAACAGTCAATTAGCTTCCTCCATAGGTTAGTTATTATAAGTCCACAGCTCTCTTATGGAAAAGGTCGTGGTTTCTAATCAGGGGAAGGCGCTTGCTTACATTATTGTTATTTACAGTAAAAATAGAACATTTTACAAATAACATATTTGGTACTGAATCTTCTTAAGAAGTATTAAAAAAATATTAATTCTGTATAAATGTCAACTTGTAATACGTACTAAGTAATGATAATATTTTACTATTTAATTTTATGACCTAATTACTTTATCCTTTGTTAAATAAACAGGATGGTTATTTTGGAACAACACTGATTAAATCAATACACAATTAAAATACCTCAAGATTTAGTTACATGTTAACCATGTGTGAGCCGGAAAAATGTAGATGGTAGTCGGTAGCTATTTGTGCAGATGGAAATATAAAGATGTGCAACACACTGATCCCTATGTGCCGCCAATACACTGCTTAAATTTAGCTGAGTTGAATATTGAGGCCTTTGGAATAATGAAAATAACTAACGAATACCTTAGTTATGACTAAGTATTATATCAACCACGTTATCAGTTTGCAACTAATTAATAAGATTATTTAACGATTTCGTGAAATTTGCCTGAGTGTTTATAAAATTATAGGGTTTAATTAATAATATTCTACTTTACTATTTATCTTAAAATAACAGTTCTATTACAATGGCATTTTTAATTGCATAAATAAATAGTTAAAACTCACCACTATTGTTACGATAAAAATATCATGATCACGACGCTCTAGAATATTTTGCTCTGTAAGTGGATTGTTGGAAGGTGGTGGAGGAACAGTGATAAGATAACAACTTATAGTACAATTTAGTAAGCGAAAAAAACCTCCTTCTTAAACTGATAAACTGAGTAGATACATTTCTTGCGATAACACATGTGATAACCATTGAATGTACACTGATTTTTGTAATATTAGTCTTATCCAAAACCTTTGTACGGAATTAATCGCCATACAATAAAGAAATGTTAGTTTACACCATATACATTTTCATTCAAACTACTAATATTGTCTGAACAGCCAACAGATAACAGATGGAAGAAGGGACCGAGCAGTTTTCGCTGTGAGGGTACACAGGATTATTCATCCTATCTCGTATTTAGGAGTTTGTGTCACTCAAAAAGGATATCATTGTAAACAACAGAGCGTTTGAGACAAATTTTTCGTCATATTCTCAGTGATGCATAGCAATATATTAAATTGCAGATGGTAAACATATTCTGCTTTTGGTAATATATATATATTCTTAGAAATGTATTAGTTTTAAGAAACAAAATTAAAGCATGGTGGGTTAACTTTTACATTGCAGAAGACAATGAGAGTTTTACTGGTTTTGATAAGCCTGTGCGGACTTGCTCATTGCGCACGGATCCTCGCAGTGTTGCCATTCCCCAGCAAGAGCCATAGTATCCTGCAGTACGCCATATTCCGTCTTCTGGCTCAGAGAGGGCACGAGGTGGTGGTCTACAGTCCATATCCTCCACCATACAGTATAGCCAACCTTACGTACATCGACCTACCAACAGTTCTGAATGACATATACAGTTAAGTAAAGTTTTAACACAACAGTATACAAATGATAAAGTGGATCTCGAAGTAAAACCCTTATGCAAATTGTTAAGGCGTTACTGGACACTGATGTAAATGTGTTAGTAATATTAATATTATTATTTAAAATAGTTATATGAAATAATTAGAATAGTATAATGATAATTAAACTTTTCTTTGCAGGTACTTGGTCATTTGAACAATTTAACGAAAAAGTCCTTGAGCAAAACTTTTATGGATTCCCGATTAAGGGGCTTTGGGATGTGATAGCATTAGCTTGTGAAGACGTCTTTAAAAATCAAAATGTCGCAGACTTACTTGAATCAGATGAACATTTTGACCTGGTTTTCCTCGAAGTTTCGTTGGGTCAAGCTTCTCTTACCGCTTTTAGTCACAAATTTCAAGCCCCAATCATAAATTTCCAAGGATTTTCAACCTGGGGTCTTACAGATTGGATAGTTGGAAACTCTCTATCCATTTCCTACATTCCTGATATCGCTTCCTTCCCTTTCACACACAACATGTCCTTTAAGGAAAGATTACAAAACTTTCTGTCAACAGTTATCACTATACTGTTTTATCATTTGGATCATCTTCCGAGACACCAACAGATAGTTCAACAGTACTACAAAGACCCTAGCATGCCACATGTGAAGGAAATGATAAAAGAGATTTCCATAACCCTTACAAATTCACTCAACATCATGGATTATCCCAGACCGTACACTCCAAATATGATACCGATTGGAGGAACACATATGAGTGCCCACGATACTCCTCTGCCGCAGGTAATATTCATACACTAATTGTATATACTATCTTGATAATTTAAAATAATCTTACAAACGATACCTTATCATTGCGATGAATGAAACAAAATAACTGCTATGTCCATAATACACAAGCACACGATCTAAATTCATTATATAAACTTTTAAATGGTTCCAAAATCATTTAGTGCAGAGTCTTAATAAAAGCATTATCTCTAATCATTTATGGTTGAATGATCGTGAAAGCCAAATGCAATTTTCTAAAACCTGAATACCACAAGAACGTACTTAAGAACTTAAGAACGTACTTAAGAACGTACTTAACTTCTTAAGAAATTAATGTAGCATTTATTTCACCTCAAATTGAACCGAATGATATTTGTATAGTAATCGTATATAATAATGTTCTTATTTATCTTAAACTAGCGACCCATTCCAGCTTCGTACGGGTTCAATACATGTTTTTCCAATACATATATATTTCTAAATTAAATCATAAAACAATCATTAATTTTTATTTTCAAAACTCTGATATTTATAAGAATCTTCCTATAATACCTCTAACAATATAATGTACCAGATTAAGCTAATAATAACCAATCGCTAAACCAAATCAAATGATTTTATGAAATTAGATCAATTCATGATCACTTATCTAACATTATATATTATTACTACTAATAACTACAAAGTATATGTATAAGCAATATTTAAAATAGTATTTTCACTGGACAACACAAATTTCTTGGAAGGTTATTTTTGTGACCTTGCTATCAAAATTGTGTAATTTTTTATTACTACATAAATTACTATACCTACAAAAGCAGCTCTGGTCAAGAATAAAAATGGTTGAAAAATAAAATGTTTTTCTTTACTATGCCTCAACAATATAATAACAATAACTGCTAAATTTCAGAATCTAAAAATATACTAAGGTAGTAACTCTACTAATCGGGTTTACTTACCTTTAGTTAAATGTTAGTTATTCTTGGATTTCATTACTATACTTCGCAATGAAGTGTGGTGTGATGCCCGCTCGACCAATCAGAGCACAGTTGCCGTTCTTTAAGCATAAGTCGCGCAACCAAAACAAGCGGGTTTTTAACGTAATACCTATCTACCAAAATATGGATTGAAATTATTTGCTTGGAGAGTAATTTAACCTACTCGTAATGTACCTTAATGCATTGATATGAAAACTTTATTTATATAAACAGCTTCGGAAATGCTAATAAAATTGTAAACTTTAAAAGACAAATTTGATTACTGTACTTTATTCTTTGAAGATATAAGTTATATGCCACCGCGGTCTTTTTTAAGGCCTTTTTGGAATGTAAAATTTCGTAGTACATTATTTTGTTTTAAATCGTAAGGTTTCACTATTAACAAAGGAAGCACTAAAACATAAATTTTCGCATTATACAAATGTTTCTGTAGTTTCTATGATTAAAATATGTATCATACCTAGGAACATGCCCTGGTTCACATAGAAGCCGACAGTGAAAACCGTATCAAAATCTGTTAACTAGTTTATAAAATATTGATGTACAAACAGACAAACACAAAAAGCAACTTTAATTTATAATATTTATACTATTTATTGATTCAACAGTAATTTTCATTTAGATAGATTATTTTAAATGTTACAACATAATTATACTGATGTCTTAGATAAACTGAGATAATCTAACTGGTTTTGGACTTTAGTTGGCTTACGTATTTACAGGATATTGATAGTTTCATGGACAATGCTAAAGAAGGAGTGATTTTCTTCAGTTTAGGAACATTTGTTCCATCTCATATCATGCCTAGTAAATATATTCAGGCATTTGTCACTGCATTCAAGAAGATGCCATATATGGTTTTATGGAAGACACAACTTGAAAGTATACCCGGACTTCCTAAGAATATAATGCTTACGAAATGGGTGCCACAGCCAACGGTGATAGGTAGGTAAACGTTTCGCTAGTAATAACAAGATCTTAGATTTTGCCTTATAGAATATATGATAGAATTAGTATAAGGTATAGTAAAATAAAACCCTTTTTTTAAAGTTATTGTATTGCTATACATGTGTTTCTGTATTCAACCATCATCAGTGTACATTAACGTCTAAGTAAAACAATAAACAACTAATTGTACACATTTGGACCATTCAAACAGATGTTATTTTTATATGACTCAGTTGTTAATAAAATTAGAATTTAATAATTTTTTCCAAAACGTTTTAGCTTATTTTTATGTTGCTATTTAAAATTTTATGAGGATGTTTATTATAATTTACATAGATACGTAATATTTTTTTCCTTTCGTTTGAATATCTAAAAATGTTCACGTTTTTTTCAAAATTTGTGCAGTTATGGTCAGTTTCTAATACATTTTCAGTGAAATTTGGTTTTTTTCTAGACATGTTATTTGTTTTTAAAGCTTGTATATGTTCTTTAAACCTTTTATTAACATTTCTGCGAGTTTGTCCAATATAATAACTTCACAGTCACTGCAGTTAATTTTGTATATTTCAAATTGAATACATAGATATATTATATCTATACATAGATATATTATACATAGGTATATTATACATACGAGTAGATGATATAATTAATATAACTTAAAGAGAGATATATTTAACTTTTCTATTTCGAATATTATAGGTTTAAAGAGCTTTCAAACTCTCATCATTTGAAAGTTCCGTGCTTATAAGAAACCCCAATCTCAATAAACTTTCAACCTTTGCAGTATATCCTGCCAATGCGAGCTCCCGGAGCTAAAGGCCTTTTGAAACTCCAAACCTTCTTAGAAGCTTCCGTCTGTGATTTAGGAAACTTTGCATTTTAGAACTTCGACTTCTGGGAGCTTTCAACCTCAGAGAGATATCTTTCTTTGGGTGCTTTTCTGTCTTTGAAATATCCACTTGGAATATATCCTAATAAATCCCTTTAAAACTGCATAAAGCCTTCAGCATCAGACCCATTATGATGCGCAACTCTTTTTGTGATTATCAGTTATCACTGGAGCTCTGGTTTCCATCAACTCTCACCTTCTGAGTACACCAGGGTTTTGATGTAATAATCCTGGATTTGAGTTGTAAAATTGTAATTATGATGCGCAACTCTTTTTGTGATTATCAGTTATCACTGGAGCTCTGGTTTCCATCAACTCTCACCTTCTGAGTACACCAGGGTTTTGATGTAATAATCCTGGATTTGAGTTGTAAAATTGTAATTATGATGCGCAACTCTTTTTGTGATTATCAGTTATCACTGGAGCTCTGGTTTCCATCAACTCTCACCTTCTGAGTACACCAGGGTTTTGATGTAATAATCCTGGATTTGAGTTGTAAAATTGTAATTATGATGCGCAACTCTTTTTGTGATTATCAGTTATCACTGGAGCTCTGGTTTCCATCAACTCTCACCTTCTGAGTACACCAGGGTTTTGATGTAATAATCCTGGATTTGAGTTGTAAAATTGTAATTATGATGCGCAACTCTTTTTGTGATTATCAGTTATCACTGGAGCTCTGGTTTCCATCAACTCTCTCACCTTCTGAGTACACCAGGGTTTTGATGTAATAATCCTGGATTTGAGTTGTAAAATTGTAATTATGATGCGCAACTCTTTTTGTGATTATCAGTTATCACTGGAGCTCTGGTTTCCATCAACTCTCACCTTCTGAGTACACCAGGGTTTTGATGTAATAATCCTGGATTTGAGTTGTAAAATTGTAATTATGATGCGCAACTCTTTTTGTGATTATCAGTTATCACTGGAGCTCTGGTTTCCATCAACTCTCACCTTCTGAGTACACCAGGGTTTTGATGTAATAATCCTGGATTTGAGTTGTAAAATTGTAATTATGATGCGCAACTCTTTTTGTGATTATCAGTTATCACTGGAGCTCTGGTTTCCATCAACTCTCACCTTCTGAGTACACCAGGGTTTTGATGTAATAATCCTGGATTTGAGTTGTAAAATAGTAATTATGATGCGCAACTCTTTTTGTGATCATCAGTTATCACTGGAGCTCTGGTTTCCATCAACTCTCACCTTCTGAGTACACCAGGGTTTTGATGTAATAATCCTGGATTTGAGTTGTAAAATTGTAATTATGATGCGCAACTCTTTTTGTGATTATCAGTTATCACTGGAGCTCTGGTTTCCATCAACTCAACTCTCACCTTCTGAGTACACCAGGGTTTTGATGTAATAATCCTGGATTTTGAGTTGTAAAATTGTAATTATGATGCGCAACTCTTTTTGTGATTATCAGTTATCACTGGAGCTCTGGTTTCCATCAACTCTCACCTTCTGAGTACACCAGGGTTTTGATGTAATAATCCTGGATTTGAGTTGTAAAATTGTAATTATGATGCGCAACTCTTTTTGTGATTATCAGTTATCACTGGAGCTCTGGTTTCCATCAACTCTCACCTTCTGAGTACACCAGGGTTTTGATGTAATAATCCTGGATTTGAGTTGTAAAATTGTAATTATGATGCGCAACTCTTTTTGTGATTATCAGTTATCACTGGAGCTCTGGTTTCCATCAACTCTCACCTTCTGAGTACACCAGGGTTTTGATGTAATAATCCTGGATTTGAGTTGTAAAATTGTAATTATGATGCGCAACTCTTTTTGTGATTATCAGTTATCACTGGAGCTCTGGTTTCCATCAACTCTCACCTTCTGAGTACACCAGGGTTTTGATGTAATAATCCTGGATTTGAGTTGTAAAATTGTAATAATAAGTTTGGTTAAATTCGGTTTCATAATGCCTTTGGTTACAACTCGATGCCAGTTTTATTAAATACTATTTTTATTCATAAGCTTCATCCAATAAGCGTCCACAAGCTCACCTTAAAATCCATTAATACAGCCTGCGTTGTGTAGAACGCAATATAAGGTCATGGGGTTTCGATTTCCTGGATCTGATTGGATTTATCATTCATCAATAGAATGCCCATGACTATTTTCGTTATGAATAATTATTGTGATGACTCATAGATCATTGAGAATTATTTACATAAACATAGCACAATTGCCAAATCACAAATTTACGTAAAAATGTTTGCAATGAGAACGTTCATAAAACACGTTTTGCCAAGCCTTCTCAATTAACAAATGGACACAAAGGGCGTTGAACATTATTCCCGGCGGAAATTTGTTACTTGGAACGTCCATATAAATTTTGTTCAAAGAGGAAGTTTACTCAAACTGTAGTATGTTTTAACTAGCGAGGAAAAAATTATATATTGACTTATATATTGATGACAACGTTGACAACCATTGTTATGTCAAGCAGGTCATCCTAACTGCGTTCTCTTCCTGACTCATGGAGGACTGTTCAGCCAACACGAAGCTTTCTATGCAGGAGTTCCAGTCGTTGGCATACCTTTTACCGGCGAGCAAAGGTAGTTATTTCACATGACATTGATTGGCGATAGCTATTATAACAGATTTGATGAGGGAGGTATTTTAAGGCAACGAAATGGCAGTGATCGCTACTAGAATTATATTTATGCTAACTATCCACGATACTGCTATGGAAGTGTCTAAGGTATATTTCCATGAGCTAATGTCTATATTTTATTTGGCAGCAGCCACTACACTTCGTACATTGTGCTTTATAAAGTACCATAACAGTGGAAAGGCATATTAATATTAACCGGTTGGTAAGGTATTATTTTGGAACAAGAATAGCCGCTTGAAATTAAAAAAATCGTACTATAAATGTGAAGCTTAAAAGCAACGTTTACTATGCAATGAAATTGTTGCCCGGGACCCAGAGCAACTATCTTACTAGCTAAAGTACTGGGAACCAAATCCAAATTCGGATAAAAGTAAAACAAATTTTAAAATATTAAATGTTATATAAACAAAACTCTAAAGTCACATTCCCTTAAGCTATAAATCCCAAATTACAATTTAACTTTAAGATAATGTATTTTTATTGTGTAAAAAAGGTGAGGCCAATTTTCCTTTTTTACCTTATTCTGCCCATACTCGTAGGTAACTAGGCTCTACAAGGATCAAATAGAATAAAGAAGAAACTCGATACAGTGCAGACTGCTTGCTTTTTCATATTTAATTTTGAACCTGCTCTAAACTGAAACTCAAATTCCGACGCCTTATTAAACCACTCGGCCATCGGCTCTTTACATCACATGCAACCTACACCAGTTCGTCGTCAGAGCCTAGAGGATTCGACTAACCCCGTTAACAAAGAAATTGTTAGATGGCTCAGAAAGAAGTGAGTCACTTTGGTTAATTATTAAAATATTCACTTAGTAGAAGAGTAGAGGGTAAGATTGCTCCCAATGTAACCCTCCCGCGCTAAGGGTTAGGTTGTTAAAGTGACCTCCGAAACGGCTTATTTGTCATATTTCTTACGACCTTTTATCGACTTTAGAGCTATCAAATACTGTCACTACGTCTGCTTGGATATCCAGCAGTACTCAGTACTGCTGGATACTACTTTTGCTGAACTGTTGTATATTGATATTATTAATAAAGGGTACATTTATATATGGGTTTATTCGTATATTTGCATTATTCTGAATATTCGTTTGAATCTTTTAAATGTACAATCCTTAAAAAATACACAACTTGCATTTTACACATAATTTTATAGACTTAATAAAATGTGATAGTATAAAAAAGGCTCATATTTGTTCTATGCTGCACACAGTTATTTTTAAACTGCTTGTTATTTAATAATATTTAACAGAATTTACCAAATACAATAGGCTTTAGCAGATTACTATGTAAGCTAGCTATGTAAAATATTTTTTTTTTTTTTCAGGTACAACATGAGGTTTTACGAGCATCTCGGTGTTGGACTCAAATTGGAACTGGATGAAGTCACGGAGGAGACTGTGTACGAGAAGATATATACGGTTATAAGTAATCCAAGGTAATAATACATGGTAAATCATGAATATTGAAAGATATAAACACTAATACAGATTACATTAATACTTCTTGTAGGAGCACTATCTTCTATATCTGCTAGACCTTTTACTCAATAAATTATTAGTCTCTTGAGGTACCATATGTATATATAAGTCCTTTTTAATTTTTTTTTCGTAGTCATATCCATTTTCGGTTAATCTTTGTAAGGTGGTGGTAACGTTTAAATTGATCTCTTGCAGACGTACAAGATCGCCAGAGCAATGCCCAGGTAAGTTAAAACTTCATTATGTTACAAATTTGTAATTATATTTTACACAATTTAAAGACATTTTAACCGTATCACTCATCACTACAGAGGCAAGAAAATTTTTATTTTTGTCCATCTTTCTGTCTATACGCCTTTCTGTCGAGAACAAACGGATCTATGAACTTGAAATTCTGAATGAAGATTCATTTCATTAGGCAACATCGAGTTCGATTATAGTGCATGTCACTCCAAGGGATTTGGCTGAACGTTAGCGATCATTCTTATATTCGTCTTATAAGTAATCATTATGGCAATAACAAAATTATAGAGTAAAAAAAATGTGTAAACAAACTGGGTACAGTCATTTAGTATTTTAACAAGTGCCATAGTAACACATGTAATTAGGTTACTTTTTTCAGTATTAAGATTTAAGTTCAAGGTCCTCCCATGATATATAAGTTTTTTTGTATATAGATGTGTTGAGATATACTGGAACTCTTCATCTCAAGCCTGCCTATATAGGTGGTACGAACTATTATTTATTGGATGTTGCTTGCAGGTACAAGGAGAACGCCAGAAGAGTGTCCAGTATAGTGAGAGACCAGTCGATGTCTCCAACTGACACGGTCGTGTACTAGCTAGAGTACGTGATAGGATATGCTGGAGCTCCTCATCTGAAGCCTGTCTCATTCTATCTTTGGATGTAAGAACTGTTATTGACGGATGTTGTCTTGCAGGTACAAGGAGAACGCCAAGAGAGTGTCCAGTATAGTGAGAGACCAGTCGATGTCTCCAACTGACACGGTCGTGTACTGGCTAGAGTACGTGATAGGATATGCTGGAGCTCCTCATCTGAAGCCTGTCTCATTCTATCTTTGGATGTAAGAACTGTTATTGACGGATGTTGTCTTGCAGGTACAAGGAGAACGCCAAGAGAGTGTCCAGTATAGTGAGAGACCAGTCGATGTCTCCAACTGACACGGTCGTGTACTGGCTAGAGTACGTGATAGGATATGCTGGAGCTCCTCATCTGAAGCCTGTCTCATTCTATCTTTGGATGTAAGAACTGTTATTGACGGATGTTGTCTTGCAGGTACAAGGAGAACGCCAAGAGAGTGTCCAGTATAGTAAGAGACCAGCCGATGTCTCCAGCTGACACAGCCGTGTACTGGATAGAGTACGTGTTGAGACATGGAGGAGCGCCTCATCTGAAGCCTGCATCAGTTTATCTTAAGTGGTATGAACTGTTATTGTTGGATGTTGTAATTATTCTGATGCTTATTGTTTCGGTGACAGTCGTATTCTTTTACTACTCTGTTAAGAGATTAATAAATTTTATGTTTGGTAATGTCCGATATGTTTCTATTACAAAGAAAAGAAGTTGATCTGTGATTGTGTGTTTTATTGATTTTTGTTTAACTCTTCAAATAACAATTGACAAATAAACGATTTGATTTCTAAATTGAATATCAGCACGGAATATATTATTTCCTATTCCAGTTCACTGCTAGTTCCGTCCTAATGGGATTTAAAAAAGGATTAAAAATCAATTGATTGCATCTCTTCTAGCTAACCAAGCCGTAATTTAATCCTGGAAGAAAATTAATCTGTGTTTTGATTATAATTATAAACTTTACTCAACTACATTGGGCCTTACCTTACATTCGCTTAAAAAATAAATTACGTAAACACACATTTTAATACAAATTTTGCTAAAGAAACGTCAAAACCATTCAATGACTTTTTATAAGAAAATATTAATTTTAAAATGTCAAACGATAAAACACAAGTACAGCGAGATGTAGAAAAACAATAGATGATGTGTTTACAAGATATTTAGCAAGATTTATTCTCAAATTTTTATTTCATATTATATCAGTTCATACACCCATAATTTTATTTTTAGAATAAAGGACAATAAAAATGAAATAATTATTTCAGAAATACAAGATTGTAATGACAATGATGACCAACATAATTACAGTTAAAACACACAAAAATAAATTTTAAGTATTGTTTTTGTGTGTTTTAAATGTATTGAAGTTAAAAGTAGCCAGTAAAAGCTCCATCTTCAACAAGACTGACAAAATTATAGATAATAATTTACGCGGTAATAATGAACATCTATAAATATTTATTACTTCAATATTTAGAAGTCAGTGATCCTCTAATATATTAAATGAAAACATATATATATATATATATTGAATATATATATATATATATATATATATATATCGGATTGTAACATCAAGGACGTCAGCGCCCCTCCACTCTGCTGCTGCTAGTTACTGCCACTGCTTGTTGACTAATTAGTTGTTGGTAATAGCTGGGTTACAGTTGTTTGACCCGGAAACATATGTACTTGAAGTTCGGCAGTTTTCTTAATTAAACTGATAAAATACATTTAACAGTCACAACAAGTAACGTGTTATATATATTGATAATTTATGCAATATTACCTTAAGCAGAAAATTACTTATTTAACATGACAATTAATATTACGCTGATTTCTGATTCAGTGATGCCGCATCCATCAATTTAACTCACTGATATAAACTACTTAAATAATTATTAGTTACCAGATTTTTCTGGATTGTTCTCGTACGTACCACGGCAAGTTACCTATTACACACGGCGCCAGCGTGGATTCATTATCTTAACTTGAGAGCTATACGGAACCACCGAGGCCTTGAGTGTGATATTAAATTCAAGTACACAACCGAAGCTCTTCTCTAATCGAGTCAAGAATCATATGCAATGCGTGATTACATTAAACTAAACTTTGACACTTTTATGTAAATATGATATAAATTAAAAATAATTAAGGGAAAGTTAATAATAATATACCGCATCACCATTATTATCTAAATATAAAATGTTTAAAATATTCACAAAAATAATGCAATCATTAAACTCGTACCGTTATTTAATTTTATTTTGTATGATACATATTTTTGCAACCCTGTTACTCGTTACTGGTTAATATAAGTGGCATCCGATCTTCTTGGAACTAAATTCTTGGCAGATTAATAACCTAATTGGCACGTGTATTATTTTTTCTCTCGTGACCTATGCAGCTGCCATTCCTTCTGCCAAGCAACACCTCGCGCGCCATGTCCGTAAGTAGAATTTATTTTTTCATAATATAAATTAGCCCTTTCAAGCGAGACATAAAATGTGTAATGCAATAAAAGTAAAGTAACGTAATTTGGTTGATGTTTTATTCGGCAGATTGATATAAATAATAGTGTGGTGATGTCTTTCTGACGAGACTACGTTGTCATGAATTTGTATCGATAATTGGCTAATACCGTCGTGATTATGTTTTATGCGAGTTTAATTTCTAGTTTCTGAGTTTAATTTTAACTATGAGCACAACTTCGAGTGCTTGTAACATTCATATTTTAGATTTTTAGTTTACTAATTTTCACTGTTTCCGACTACAACTGCAATGACGAGCCAAGATGCTGACACTCGCGCTTGTGAGCAGACATAAACATGAAGGGAAGTCAATTTTAAAGTTTTAATAATTATTAAGTTCGTATGCAGCATTTCCCTAGAACATTGGAACCATTAGTCCCACCCCCATGATATCATTTAGTTCATTATCACTCTATTTGGCAGCAACGTGGCAATAAGTTATTTTATTTTTAACATCTAGAAGCGGTGCTTTTATGTTTATTTGCCACAATTAAACATATAAGTAAACTTTGCAAATCGAGTATTCATTACTACGCCCTCAGTGGTACGAACCCTGCACTGTTACCACTAGAGAGTACACTACACAACTCTGAGGGCTGCGCTGGCCCATTACTGTACTAAGTTGGGTCTTATGACAGTCTTTAAACCTATAAAAAAGTAGGATAGGAATTGTTTTTTTTTTTTTTTTTTTTTTTTTTTTTTTAATATTTTACATTACACAACTGATTTATTACAAGCACTGCTTAATAATTATTCGCTAAAATTTACAGTTAAAAGTAAATTTTAACTACAACTTCCTATTTTATTATCTGCATAAGCTGTATGCTCAACAGTGATTACAGAAAATATTGAAGTAGGAAGTTTTGTTATTTTCAAGCTTACTCTATGCTTCCAAGCTATTAATGTAATGATATTTCAAATAATAAAAAGTTATTAAACAAACATTTGTATTGTAATATTATAATGATTACAAAGAACATTTGATTACATTTTAACAGGCTATTTCAATCAATAACATGAGGTTACTGTAATGCCTTTCTTATGGGAATTTTTCAATTTTAGAGGCTAGTTGGTCGGATTCTGAGGACGAAGAGAAAAAGCTTCTCTTAGTGCTCCTCTAGGCATTCAACTCTTGTATACATTGTATTCCTTACTTTTTGTTATCAACTGAAAAGATAAAGGAGGCCTGGATTCTATATCTTAAAACCTATTTATGCCCAAGGAGTCGTTTTTGACCCACGCCACGATATATTTTTTAAAAGATTCAATTGATGTAGTTTTGACTCGAGCAGTCAGTGGCCCTGTTCTCTAGTTCCCTCTAAACACATGCCAGGCACAGCAGTCGCGGTTATTTGAGGTTATGTTTGTTTCAGTTAACTTTCTGTAAATGATGAACCAACGACCTTGAACATGACTGAAAATATTGCTAGGTAAGTGTAAATCTAAACCTTTTGTTTAGAAGTTGTGCATGCCACAGTGTTCTTAGATGATGTGAAAAACAAGTTTTCAGTTTAGATGTGTCAAATTATTGACAGATATGTTATAAAATTAGAACAAACTCCGATGGGTCGTTTTTGACCCCTTGGGCATTTCCACTGCTATTGGTCACTTTCGTTGCAAACATGGTTTAATTCGTTTTCCAACAACTACGAATTCATTTTTGTGCATTTCATATCGGTTTATAATGTAATCACAATAACAAAAATTGTACAAATATATTAAATTTCTTGTCTAGTATACCTAACCTAAATTACCTAAAACAAATGTATCTATCTTACCCAAACAGTCCTAACCTATTTTACTCTAACCTTACTGTAATTATCTAATTTGTTTTTTTTTCTTGTTTCAGATCATACTTGACAGTGGCAGAAATACTTGAAGTATTGGAGGAAGAAGGCGAAGTAGGTGGAAACTCAACAATATTTATTACTCCACCTGAAGACGCAAATAGTGCTGATACAGACTGTGACTCGGGAAACGAGAATTGTAATGATCCTAATAAACTGAGCGGTTCACAGCTTCGAGCGCATGCAGAACTGGTCATTGAGGGAAACGACGTTAGTAATACTAGCACTGACGTTGTAGCCAACATTGATTTGCCGTCTACCAGCCAGATTGGCCCACTCCCTCCAAAAGTTCGCAAGGTAGGAAAGGCCAAGAAACCCGATTGGAAGTGGAAGAAATGTGACTTAGACAGTCCAAAAGTTCTTATTACAAAACATTCTGAAACACTGCCCATGACATTCTCAGATGAATCCCATCCCGTTCATTTTTTTACATCTGTATTGACAGAGGAAATTGTTGATTCCATTGCACGGCAGTCTGTTCTTTATGCAGCTTCCAAAGGTATATTTAACTTATGCATTTCAGTTGATGAATTATACAGTTTTTTTTGGTATTTTGTATTTGAGCGGCTATGTACCATTACCACGTCGGAGGATGTTTTGGGAGGAAAGTGATGATTCCCACAACATTCTTGTTTCAAAATCCATGAGAAGAAACCGATTTGAAGAAATATTTCGATTTCTTCATGTAGCAGACAATAGCAATCTTCAAGAAGGCAACGAAATGGCCAAACTTCGACCCCTTATTGAATTACTCAATGAGTAGTTCATAAAACTTGCACCCATGGAAATTAATTTATCAATTGATGAATCTATGATTCCTTACTTTGGTCGGCACGGGTGTAAGCAGTTCATTCGTGGGAAACCTATACGATTTGGTTTTAAGGCCTGGGTTCTTGCTCAAAAACTAGGTTATTGTATGAGTTTTGATGTTTATCAGGGCCGAGACCAAAGAAAGTGTGAATTAGGCTTAGGTGAATCAGTAGTTTGTGGATCTGTTGAAAAGTGAGTTTTCTGGAACAACATTTTCTTTGTACTTTGACAACTTTTTCACCAGTGCATCTTTGGTTTCTCGCCTCGGTAAGTTGAATTTTGGAGCTACAGGTACTGTACGTGACAACAGAACAAATAAATGCCCTTTGATTGAGAGCAAGGAAATGAAAAAGACATGCAAGAGAGATGACTTTGACAATTACGTGTGTGAAGAAGAAAGCGTAATTGCAGTGCGGTGGAATGACAATTCAGTTGTCACTGTTATGTCAAATGTAACTGGGGTTCACCCCATTTCTCAGCCAGATGTGATACACAATTACAACTGTAACATGGGAGGCGTAGATCAGCTGGACAACAATGTCTCCAACTACCGAATTGCAATGAGGAGTAAAAAATGGTACATGCCAATATTTTACTCTGGATACTTGACATTGCAATGAACGATGCTCTCGGATGGTATCAAGGAATCAGGGCCTCCAGTTGGATAATTTGGGTTTCAGAAGACAAGTTGTACAAGGCTTAATTCAAAAATATGGGGCACCTCCTGCTGTTCCTGGACCATCCCCTCAGAGGAAACTTCGAACTTCAGTGAGTGAAACTTCACGTAGTCACCCAAAAAATCACTTGATTGTTCCCAACCAGCCTCGTCCCCGTTGTGCTGTTTGTAAGAGCAAAACGACGAAGTTCTGTCAGCGGTGTCCTGCTCCAATTCATGACAAATGCTTTGTTAGCTACCACAGCTGACTTGTTTTGCAGCCCTCAAGTTCAACTATAAATTGCGTGTTGTATTTAATTTTAAACTAAGAAATCAAACATGAAAATAATGTAATGTTATCTTACTGTACTAAACCAAGCTCTTGTCAGTGTCCAAACTATATCAGTATGTACAACTTATAATTTTGAATAAAACATGTTGCTTTCTCAAAATTATGTGTTTTAGATGTCCATGTGCCCACGGGATCTTTTTGACCCATGCTATAATTAAACAAATATTGAGTATAAAAATTATTTAAACTTATTTTTGTGACTAAACTTATGTAATTAACAACATATTACAATGCAAACAAATTTTGAGAAAAAAATAGTTCTGGGCATTAATGGGTTAACGCGAGAGCTATACGGAACCACCTAGACCTTGAGTGTAATATTTAATTCAAGTATACAACCTTAGCTCCTCTCATTTACAATGTGTTAACACTTGGTGTTTGGGAGGTCTTAACACGTTCCAGACAATTTCAAATGCTGGAACAACAATTTTATTGAGCTCTCCACTCTCCGGTCGACCTCAATCAGCGGAGGTTTCAGTGCAGGTAAAATATTCATATCTCGTATGTTACCAAACCGTCATTTTTAACAATATTTTGAGAAATGCGGAGTATTTTTATTTTTTTTAAATTTTACCTCAAATTTATAAATAACAAAAATTATATTTAATGTAACAGCGTTTATTGAGTGTTTCTACCGGGATTCTGTAGCATCTATAAATAGTCACTTATATTTCTGATGATAAGGAGGAAGTGATTAGTGTGATTCGGAGGCTTGTGTCTGGCTTTCAAGTGAGTTGTAATATAACAGGCTGTGACATAATACAACGAAAGTAACCAGTTCTAAACTGAGGGTTACCGCCTTATTCAGTTGTTCCCGTTTTAGAATTGCAGAAGGGAAGATGCTTTTAGAAAGATCGTTAAACTTTCTGAAGAGATTCGTCTAGAGCTGACGGCTAATGATGAGTTGTGATTAAAGTTTTAAGGCATTTGGACTGTGAGTGCTAGCAAAATGTTATTGGTTCTTCAAACACGAAACAGATTTCATGACAATCCACAAATTCCCCATCCATCAATGAACTCAGCGATGACACTTTAAGTGAACCAACTTGATAACACATTAGTTACACATTTAGTATCCACATCGTGATAAGTATATGCTCAGTCATTTATTTGGAAATGATTGAGGTATCAAATATTGAACTACATTCCACTCTTGTAAATATTAATATCATCATGCTTTGTTATCACCCAAGTATGACAACGAAGACGTGGATTAATTATCTTAATCTTGAGTGCTACATGTAATCTACCAGGTTTTCCGTGTAATTCTTATATATATTTACACAGCCGAAACTGTTACGTAAGGAAGCAAACAATGACTTGCTAAACGTGAACTCAAAGGGGTGGGGGGAGGAATCAGTGAAAGCAATTTTAGGTCTTTGGACAACAATTGAACTCGCCATTCATCCTCTGGGCGACTTCAACATCACTACCGGTTTGTTTCAGCTAAGGTAAATGCCCATATCTTAAGTATAGCTACACTAATACCAGCTTATTTTAACGATATGTTTTGTTTTACCCACGGTTAACAATATTTCTCGTGCTGGGTGTAAAGCACGTGGGTCCAACGTTGGGATGACTTTACAATATTATACAATTGCATCTACAACTCTGTTAATTACGTATACTATTAATGTGATTTACCTATATGGTTCATTTTGAACCTCTTTCATAGATGAAATTTTTATGAAATGTTGAATTTAAAGTCTTAACCTAATCCGAAATTAAATATAAATGTCAAATAAATTGGTTATAAAGTTTATTAAATCTAAATACAATAGAAAAGTTACTTAACAGTTTATCACATAATTATAAATAATTACTAGCCATTAATTAATTATTTTAATGAATAATATTATGTAACAAGTAAAACAGAATAGACACCCGAATTTGATTATTTTCAATTATTATTACAATACGAAAACGTTCTTAGTAGTATAGTGATATCAACGAAAGAACATCTGTCACAAACAAATGTTTTTATTTGTAGCCGATAGAGCTTATATTTATATATTTAAAAAAGGTTAAACCTAGTATAAATTGAAACTGTTTCTAATATGAAACCTGTCTGAGTGTAATCACACAGTGGGTGTCTTAGATATTTTCATATATGTATTTGAAACTAAACATAAATGTATACTATAAGTACAGTATGAGCTTATGTATAAATATTTCAATACTATAGTGACATGGGTTTTAAGTTGTGACACTGACCGGAACACCACGTGGACACAACCGGCTCTAAAATAGCCTTGTCTCATCATCTTAACTTTCCAAATACCTCACCTCCGAGTAGCTTGTTGCAAACTCATCCATAAGTAAACTTATGGATGAGTTTACTTATGAACAACAAACAATAACAGTCCAAAAATAGGTTTTTATTTAACCGTTGGTTTCGTTCGCTTTTGTTATTATTCCATTTAGAAAGCATTAACTCTGCAAAAAATGTATTAGTGTTAACATCAGGTAAACAATAGGTAAATACTTATACCTTAGAGCCCTTATACCCTCAACATATATCAAAATCACTCAACCTGCAACTAATTTTGCCACCAGTGTGTTTTTTTTTTAATTTTAATATAGACATGCAAATATACATATATTGGAAACAGCCCTACTCGCCTTGTAATGAATGAATTTATAAATGAGGTTTCAAAAATGAATTGGAAGGAGTACCGCTCTTCAGGTACTTATTTGTGGTCATGTTTATAAAAGTGAATTAAAAGAAGAGAATAGGGTACTCAAATGCTAAAGGCTTCTTTACGTTGTATTTCTTGAGAGTTCTCTTAGATTTCCTGAAAATAAAAATACCTGTACCAACAGTTGCAGTGATTGGAAATATTTAAATATGAACAAGAAAAATTGCAGAGAGTAATACTAAAATATTTCTTATGGATGGACCAAATTATTGAAAAATATGTGATCTGCCTACCTAGAGAATCGTCAGGGAAATAGATCACTAGCATGGACTGCTCAGACGGGTAGAGAATTAATAAAATTCTATAGGTACCCTTAAACTATACTAATATTTCTTGTAGCTTTAAAAATTCAAACATAAATGATAAAAATACTATGATATTATTACATACAAAATGCGTTTTAAAATGGTATCTTATTTACTTACTTACAACTTATTTACAAAAAGGAAGTAAACTTGAAGTAAATACGTCAGAAAATACACCGACGAGTTTTGTTGTAAACATTGTGTTTATTTATAAACTTCTTTAAGGGAAAATCCATTGTAATTATCGAACCTCTTAGAACGCCCTAAGAAACGCACATCAAGGATCAGTACAGGGTTTCTTTGGACTTTACTTGAACGATGTAACCTGCCCACTGACAATAATATTTCTTTCTCTGTTAAAATTATTGATATACAATTTTTAGTTTACCAACTTTAAAAGCAAATATTAATATATTTGGTTATGATGGTAAAGTAAATTATTATAATTTGATTTTGTTGTAGGAGGTGAACTATGAAGGTACTGCTGATTTTGATGAGCCTGGGATGTCTCGCTCATTGTGCCCGGATCCTCGCAGTGTTGCCAATCCCTAGTAAGAGCCATAGTATCCTGCACTATTCCATATTTCGTCTATTGGCTCAGAGAGGTCACGAGATTGTGGTATTCAGTGCCTATCCTCCTCCGTACAGTATAGCCAACCTTACGCACACCGATTTGCCTACCAGCTTCTCAGAATTGACGAGTAAGTCATGAATAATGTCAATAAATATCATTACATTTTTATAATGTGTTTCCAATTTATTTTACTTCAAATGTTAGTATAATAAAAAGTCAACTAAACCCCTTTTAAAAATGTTTTTATTGCCATACACGTAATTTGTTATTCAACCATCATCAGTGTACAATAACCTCTAAATAAATAATAAACAATAAAGGTATTCAAAATGGACAATAAATATTATTTATGTAAATTAAATAATTACTTTATACCTGGCGTATATTTATAAATTATATATAGCTTAATTAGATAATGAAATACAAGTCTGTAAATACCTTGAAGATTGTTTAGGATCATAATTAGCCACCACCAGTTAAAAATAGGCCTATAACAATGTACCATAGCCTGAGTCGTTAAAAAATCATAAACAAAAACACAATGATACAATACACTTCTTAGGGAAGTTTCGCAGCTTTAGAGGCCAGTGTTCCTTAGCCCCAATGGCCAAGAGAAAAATCCTTGCTTGGTGCACTTCTAGGGCATAAGATAAACCTGTATACCAAGTTTCATGTCTATTCTTCATGGTTTTTTCTGAGCGTTGTTGATATTCAAAGTAGCGCAATACAGATACTTTCAGATAGTGATTAACTCGTTTCGGTAAGAAATGGTTTTTAAACATCGCAATCTAATCACGCAAATCCAAGATAAACCGCGATACATTTAATGACATCTATCCATATCAACGCCAAATCCACTGGCTGACTCATCACGAAATCTCTGAAAGCACAGATCGGGTATTAGTGGAACTCTGTACACAAGTTCATCTGACTTCTTAAGTGCTCACTAAGAAACGGGTTTGAAAATATCGCACCATAACCATAGAAATTGATTCCATTTGACTATTACTTTCAACTACGTTCAAACAAACAGCTGGAACTACCTACAAAATACAGGTTACTTCGCTATGACAATGAATAATTCCCAAGGCCAATCTTTCAAAGTGGCAGGAGTTAATTGGCATTTTCTCCCATGGGCCATTTTATATAAGGTGTATCCAGTGGTAAGCTGCCCTGACGGCCTAGTAGTATTGTAGTCGGGGGGGGGGGGGAACGAAAACATTGTTTATCAGGAGATTTGATGAAAATTAGTGTGTTTTTTCACTATCGGAAACTTCCTGCTGGTGTAAATAAAAGTGTTGCTGTATCTTAACAAACCAAAAGCTATCGCCACACACGTAATTTGTGCGATAATATACCATAGCGGAGTACAGATACTTTCAGATAGTGATTAATAAAGGCATTTACGTATATAATTAATATTATTTAATTTCGATTTTACAGATACATGGACGTTTGACCAGTTCCAAGAGATGGTGGACGAGACTCATTTTTATGGATTTTCAGTAAAGAACTTTTTTGACATGTCAACATTGTCTTGCGAGGACGTTCTTAAGAAGGAAAATATAAAAGAGCTGCTTGAGTCGGATCAGCAGTTCGATCTAATTTTCCTTGAAATTACATTAGGACAAGAATCTCTATCTGTGTTTAGCCACAAGTTTAAAGCTCCCATCATAAATATCCAAGGATTTGTTTCCTGGAGTCTTGTCGATTGGATTGCTGGAAATTCATTATCCATTTCACACATTCCAGAAGTTGCTTCTTTTCCATTCACAAACAGAATGTCCTTTAAGGAAAGGCTACAGAACTTTGTGTCAACAGTTCTTACTTTTTTATACTACCATTTTGAACACCTTCCCAATCAGCAAAGGTTAGTGGAACAATATTACAAAGATCCCAGCATTCCTCATGTCTCAGAAATGCTGAATGAGATCTCAATAACTCTTATAAATTCACAAAAAACCCTAGAATATCCTAGGCCGTACACTCCCAATATGATCCCAATTGGGGGTGCCCATATGACTACTCACATGACTCCTCTACCTGAGGTACGTCAAAAATGTCAATTTACTTAGATTAATATTAAAATATTTTATTTATAAAAAGCGTATTAAAATGAGTTATTTTTTAATGGTCATATATACTTTATTACTAAGGTAAATATTATTTTGATTAAAACAATGATTTTACATTGAAATATTTGTGGGTTTTCAGGACATAAAAACATTTATTGACAATGCTAAAGAAGGAGTAATTTTCTTCAGTTTGGGTACATTTGTTCCTGCACATATTATGCCCAGTAAATATATTCAGGCATTCGTCAATGTATTTAAAAGATTGCCTCAGAAGATCCTGTGGAAAATTGAACTAGACAATATACCTGGACTTCCTGAAAATGTGAAGCTCACGAAATGGGTGCCTCAGCCAACAGTGTTGGGTGAGTAAGCAGAAGTATATATTTAACAGTCGTTGGTACTAGCGGTTACCATAATTGTAACCCTATAAGGACACTTTTAAACTTCTTGCACTTTAGTCGTAAAATAGGGGGAGACTTATTAACTTCGATATTTGTATTTTTTATTCAGAGAAGATCTCAAAATTATTTGAAATTTATCGTTGAAATACTAGAAAAATATAAACTTAAAAAGAACAGAAAAGTGTTTGGATGTATTAGTCATATCGTTAAAACAAGACAAATCCAATGACGCTAGGATGAAAGAAATAAGGTCGTAAAGTGCATGAGATTTGACAATGTTCGTATGAGGGATTCCTCAAGATCATTTTCCCTACAGCCAACTCTTAATTTATAAGAACAATAACCGTTTGCATCTCTACAGCTCCCAAATAAAAGCGAAAGCCTAAAAATTTGCTAATATGTTTTGCAATGATATTTATATCGTGGTATAAATACATTAGTGAATTATTAGACTGTCAATTATTGGGAAGACTTTACAATTAAATATAAAGGCACAATTTTTTAATGCCAAAATTTATTACGAATAATTTATTTCATTTGAACTTTATTTCTTATTTTATTAAAACTATTATAGTTAAAACACCAATTTTATCTCTTTGTTGATGACAAATCATTTTAACCAACCTGTTATGTCATGCAGGTCATCCTAACTGTGTTCTCTTCCTGACTCATGGAGGACTGTTCAGCCAACACGAGGCTTTCTATGCAGGAGTTCCAGTCGTTGGCATACCATTCTTTAGTGAGCAAAGGTAAACCTTTTAAAGTGTTAAGATACAATTACAAAATAGTCCTGAAACACTACAGTATCTCAAGATCTGCTCTATTCTTCATGTGACAAAACCTGGGGTTAAGCATGCACATACTATCCATGAACACACAAATAAAACACAAGTGATAAAATACTTCAAAGTACACTTGAGATCAAATAGTTCTTCAAAATACTGTTCCACATTCCTGAGATTAATTATCGACTTCCCAAAAGTCGTTGAGTGTACGCGATTGGTGTCAGCATCTAAAAGTAATAACTGGGAATGTGACATACAATACTTCTCCTCCCCGTCAAAAGTTAAGTAGGTATCCAATGATTTTAAACTCCATCTCAGTCAGTATGTGTATAATTGAGTTGGGATTTAGTTAGGTTCTTTGTTCAGTTTAGCTTTTGAATAATATTGTGCTGTTCATTGTGTATTATGCGTAGAATAAGGCAACCTTGTGTTGCAGTTAAGTTTAATTCACCAATATAATATGCATGGTTTTTCTTTAACCGTGGTCATGGTAATTTAAAATTATACTCAAATGGTAGTATTAGATTGGGTGGGTTAGCAAATTGAGAACATGTTGATTATTTTAATCAAATCCACAATCCAAGACTAGAACGGAGGGTGATATCTAGGATTATTATATTTGCTGATTATAACTAAATAGGAGATTATTTGACTAGACTCAACACCATTTTCATCGCCTCAGATGCCAATTAAATTAATGTAATTTGTTTATCTGTGAAAGAAGGGACAGATGCATCTCTTACTATCTTCCATCCAACATAGAAAGAGATGGAAGATTTTGTACTTAATAAAATAAAGAATGTGCAACAAAAATGATTCTGACAGGAGACTTAATTTTAAATAACCTACTCATATAACGTTAAAACGATAGGAAAAATACACTAGTTTTCAAAATAGCGAGAAAACCAATCGTAACGATCGATACATTCTCTTTGAAGTCCAAGACTTAATAAACAACAATAATGAAGTAAAACAAACAATACTAACATTCACAAAAAATAGCAAAAACAACACCATTATTGATTCATCTAGATATATTAACAATGAATATACATTATAACAAGTACCACACAAACTAATTATTACTTTACGGCATAAGTAATAGTTGTATTATATTAACATTTAATTTCATTTAGCCGGTTAAGTAACTTGATCAAGACTATGAAGACATATCTACAACTTACTGTACATAATTAGGTAGAAGTGTCCTGACGCTTAAATCACGAGAGTTCTATGGAGGCATAGACGATAGGAACAGACATAAAGGGTGACATGTGTACGAACGAGTACGTGTACTCTAAATCTCTATAGTATAATTTGTGGTTTAGTGGATTAATAATTTGTGAGCTGATATACCACAATTCAAAATCTAACCAGACACTTCTACACATATACAAAAAAACCTAAACATCTTCTTTGCGATGATGATTTAAGACTGATTTTAGATTAAATACAATTCAAATGTATTATAGCGCTATTCGTAACGTTACTTTCAATATATGCATGAAGTCGTGATCACATTAATTGCTCACAATGTTCAAACTTGCTAACAGATATAACTTGAAGTTCTACGAAAGTCTTGGAGTCGGAATCAAGTTGGAACTCAATGAAGTCTCAGAGGAAACTGTATACAAAGCAATAACAACAATAATAAATGATCCAAGGTAAGGTGGTTACACTACTATCCATATTGTATTACCATTGTTAACTTTTTCTATAATTATTAAAAAATATTAGAATTTTTCTTACAATATTTCAATTTAAAATTAAATTAGACTAATTTTTGGTATTAAAAAGTAAAGGAATGTCTAAAATTTAAATTGTCAAGCTAGACACAATAGATTATAAATAAAAATAGAGTTTCAAAACTTAAAATACAAATAACCTTAACGATGATTACAAAACTTTATTTTAGTTGCATTACTAGTTTAGATTATGTATCATTCTTAGTCACATTAAATAAATACTACAAATAAAAATATGTCATAGCGTAAATATATTAGTAGGTATAATGAAATAACACAGCGGTTTGAATTATTGGAGGAGTGACGTGGTTGATAAATGTTAACAGGTTACCGTTACTGTCAGGTTAATACTTATAAAGCTGCTTATATATATTGTCAATAATCGTTGCTGGAGCCTTCATTTGTTCTTGTACAACCCCCCGGATGGAAACAGGTCTGGCCTTCCTTGATCGTGTTCGCTGTATACCAGAGACCAAACCTGAGCAACGTTCTAGATAAGAGGGTTGGAGATTCCTGTAACTCTTCGCTTTTTCATTTTCTAGGCTAGTAGTCAAAGGATTAGGTACTTGTGTAAGTAGGTACCGTAAGTGAAACCCTTCTTAAACTCATAATAAACATTTTAACTTGTATATTAAAATTAATATAGGAAATGATATGTTGATTTCAATTATATGGATTTTGGATATTAAATTCATTCTTATTTGGCATCCCCACTCTCTGTCGAAAAGAAAACTCTATCCCCCATAATAAAGACCCAGTGCCCATAATAATAAAGACGATTCAACATTTTATGTGAGGTACTAATTAATACCACATAGCGGAAAGGGTACAGTTGTCTTGTTTTAAATACGTATTCTATAGTAAAAAGTCCTATCCTTCCTCCATACAAAACATTTAAGCTGAAAATCTGTGAGGTTCAGAATACAAGATTAAACATGAAGATACACGGACTCTTCACTTGTAGCGTACCTCATTGTATCTTCAGTGAGGTATCAACAGTATCAACAGTTATAGACGGATGCTTTCTTAC
Organism: Homalodisca vitripennis; assembly: GCF_021130785.1. Classification (NCBI taxonomy): domain Eukaryota; kingdom Metazoa; phylum Arthropoda; class Insecta; order Hemiptera; family Cicadellidae; genus Homalodisca; species Homalodisca vitripennis. The sequence goes on from NC_060208.1 coordinate 110,632,071, forward strand.
ATATCCAAGGATATTAATGAACGTTGTCTTACAGGTATAATGAAAACGCCAGCAGAGTGTCCATTACAGTGTGGGACCAGCCGATGTCTTTAGCTGATACGTGTTGAGACATGGAGGAACTCCTTATCTCAAGCCTGTATCAGTGTATCTTAGATGCTACAAAATTTTGTTAACGGATGTTGTCTTGCAGGTACAAGGAGAACGCCAAGAAAGTGTCCAGTATAGTGAGAGACCAGCCGATGTCTCCAGCTGACACGGTCGTGTACTGGGTAGAGTACGTGTTGAGACATGCTGGAGCTCCTCATCTTAAGCCTGCCTCGGCGTATCTTAAGTGGTACAAACTGTTACTAGTAGATGTTGTTATAACTCTGCTTGCCATTGTGTTACTTATCATCTTCTTCTCATATTTTATTATCAGGAGAGTTTTATGTCCTTGTTTTAGCAATGTTAAAGATGTTTCTCCTACAAAGAAAAGAAGCTAATTTTTCTATGACTTGTTGTTTGTTTTGACCTATTTTTTCTAGTTTATTCTAATCTCAACACATGGGTTATTGGTAATAATAAAATAGTAACAAAATTTAGTGTGAACGGTATGATTTTGGTAGTTTCTGGAAGTAGATTCTCTTCTAATGTTAGCAGACCTCTCAGTGTGCCCATTACTCTAACAAACGTATGAGACACCTGGCTCAAAATCACAGCTCACCACCTTTTTTACCACAAGAGCCCACCATATTTATAACCACAACGAAGTTCTCAACTCTAGGTTTAACACGTACAACTATTTATTAACTGAGGAACTCTAAGAGATTCTATCTGCAGTTCTGATGAACTTTTCTGATGAACTAGGTTTAACACGTACAACCATTGTCTCTGAGGGCCTGTTCAACCTCCTCATTATATTCATGCATGACAATGCACTTCCTCATAATCAGTCTGAGGCCGTATTACCAGACCAGAATGCGGACTGATGTTTTTATATTATCTACAGCAGAAGCTATAGGGTCGGACTTGTAAGTCAAGCGCAGCTGAAAATCAATTGCGTATTAGGAAACTTAACAATAATGTAAGATCAATAAGTGCACTAGTTTAATGAGGAATTACCTAAGGAACGACCCTGAGGAACTCTAAGAGATTCTATGTGCAGTTGTGATGTCTCACTACCGTCTTAGTATTCTCGTGTTTTTTACTGAAGCATGAGGCCTTACTCAATCCGTTATAGTATTTAAAGTTTATAGGGGCAGAAATGTGTTTTACCTGTCTATTCCTGATGGTGATGCCTAAGAGTGATCAAGCGTTACAAGAGGGCCTGATCTTTTGCAGTGGTTCAATAAAAATAAGAAATTTAATTTTTTCACACTTTGTCAATATATACTTATTAATAAGTATTGTGAGTTTCCGGATTCCAGAAGGAGCATAGGCAGTAATCCTTTATTTATGTATTTTACTAATTACCAAAACTACTAAATAAATTTTCTTTCACATAGCAGCGTAATAGTAATCGGCCTACCTAAATTTAGAACAAAATTATGGTTCTTTGAGCGGTACGTGGGTTATTTCCAACTTTGCGGAAACTTCTCTTTAGTCTTATATTTAATGATGCGTAAAATTTAATATAGTTTATGAAATAATATTCATATTGAATTGTACCTCACTGTATGTGACTGTCACTCTGCCCACAACAACCCTTTACTTTATGAGACCCTAGAAAAACCAGCACAAATTACGATCCCATCCATGAACATTATTGCAGAAACAAAAAAAACTATTGATCTTTCTCGTATTGAAGCAGCTCAATTTCTTTCCTAACAATTAATTTCGTCTATTTTAATTTCATATGGGAGTGTTCTACTGCATTTATTTGCTTGTATTTCTGTATTCTTTTGGTATTGATCAAAATTGTTTTTTTTTTCACATAAGATTATTTAACAATAGCTTTTATCCAATTTACATATATGGTTACTTATTTTTATGGGAAATTTTATGGGTCTTCACTTGTTCTGTTCTGGCTTTACACTTCGTAAGGTTCGTGCTTTATCCATGAAGTTACTTTTATATCGTCATCTATCAATGTATAGTTCCTTTTAGTTATTCTCTAAAATACTACAGCAACAAACTAAAAGTATCACTATTATTTCGGACATAAATTGTATCACTACATTTCTAAATCTGCAATCTGGTCCCTTCATCAGTTTTATAATAAACAGTACATAACGTAACAATAAACTTATTGTGTCAACTCCATACATACTACTTCTAAATCGAAAACTTAAAAAACTTCCTCCGTGGAGTTCGCATTTCCCACATAAAAATTAATATATTTACAGAGTGTTTAGAAAAGCGGTAAGAGGCTTGTATCTTGAATGTATATTATGCATTATGTAGTGACTAAAGATACCAATCGTGAAAAATCGAATTTTTATATTTTTCGCTTGGAGATGGATGGATAGACAGACAGACTGTCCTTTGGCTTTTTAACCCAAAATCAATAGAGCTCTCCATTAGTCTATGGGACCTTTATATCAAGAGTTATCACATATACGGAGGAAGGACAGACACATGGACAGACAGAAGACAGACGGACGGACGGACAATGACACGATTTCGTGAAGGCCCTGTCGGGTTCTTAGTGATAATAAAACTGTAACTAATTACTAAACTAAATATTAAACGTATAATGGCAATATAGACCAGGCATAAGTGTAGAGGAAAACATAATTTAATGTAAAAAATGACAGAAAGCAATAAATAGGTCGTATCATTAAAATTACACATAACACACAAAACAGAAACAAAGACCGTATAGAAAAAAGCGGCAATCAAGAACAATATAAACACTAATAAAGTATAGTAATTATTAATAAGGAACAAATGAATTAATGACGACATTAACATATCGAAGTTTCAATATATCGAGTTTTGAAACAGTATCCACAGCAATTCCAGGTGCACACTAAAAGTGAATTATTTGGGCGATTGGGCAAGCAGGAGAATCATCACCATGCACTGTGGGTATACAGTTGTCGCTGTTGTGCAGGCACAGCTTCCGATTGTTACATCAAGGACGTCAGCGCCCCTCCACTCTGCTGCTGCTTCTTACTGCCACTGCTTGTTGACTCAGGTAATAGCTGGGTTACAGTTGTTTGGCCCGTACACATCTGTACTTGAAGTTCGGCAGTTTTCTTAATTAAACTGATAATGCATCTAACAGTCATAACAAGTAGGCTAACGTATTATATATTAATAATTTACGTAATATTAACTTTAACAGTGTTTATTAAACAGAAAATTACTTAATAAATAATACGATTATCGCGCATTAAATCGCGCTGGCTTCTGATATCAGTCAGTGCTGCCGCATCGATCAATTTAACTGCACAAATACAATACTGTATAAGATACTTCAATTATCAGTTACTTGATTTTTCTGGATTGTTCTTGTACATACCATGGCAAGAATTACCCATAGCGTGGATTCATTACCTTAACTTGAGAGCTATACGAGAAGAATAGCTCTCAATGAAAGAATAGCTATAGAACCAACCACCCAGACGTTGAGTGTGACATTAAATTCAAGTACACAACCTAAGCTCTTCTCATATACAAAGTTTTAATACTTGAAATTTGGGAGGAAAATATCTCAGACAATTTCCATGTCCTTTGACCGAGATTTTTACTCTCTTTGATCGACCTCAATCAGCGGAGGTTTCATTGCAGGTAAATATTCATAACTTATGTTACCAAACCGAATTGTTTTAACAACATTTTGTGAAATGCGAAGTATTTTTTTCAATTTTACCTCGAATGTATAATATAATAGAAGTATTATTTGACGCAACAGCTTTCATTGAGTGTATCTACCTGGATTCGGTAGAATCTATAAATAGTCACGTATATTTCTGATGATAAGGAGGAAGTGATTAGTGTGATCCATAAGGCTAAACAGTCACAAACAAAAATGGATAGGGGAATGACCGACAGAAGTGACTTCTTTTAACAGGCAGTGAATGTAAATCTTGAGAAAGTGCGTTTGCTAATTATTAAATGGTTACTTTTTGTATTCTATAATAATATGACACACTCAATTCTTAAAATACAATTTTTCATATTTTTATTAAGTTTTACGTATTTTTGTAATATTTTTTACATGTCAAATATTAAAATGATCACGGACTTCTAAATACTAAAGTAATAAATATTTATACATTGCATTATTATCGTTTATATTAGTTTCTATAGTTTGGTCAGTATCCTTTTCACTATAATCATGTATTTCCGAAATAATTTTTTTCATTTTCATTATTATTTTATATTTAAAAATGAAACTCTGGGTTTATAATAACTGAAATAATAAATATAAATTCTGGAATAGAATCCAGAATTTATATTTATTATTTCAGTAAAAACAGCATTTATTGTTGTTCTATATCTCGTTATTCTAAAATTTTTGTCGTTTGACATTATTAAATTTAAATTATATGTGTTAAAAAGTCTAATTAATGGGTTTGACGTTCTTCAGCAAATTTATATTAAAATCTGTTTTACGTAATTTATTTTTTTAAATGAATTTAAGGTTAGGCCCAATGTAATTGAGTAAAGGTTATAGTTATAATCAACAGACAGATTGGTTTTCTTCCAGGTTTAAATTACACTACGGCTTTGTTAACTAAAAAGGTTCTGATCAATTTATTTTTATTTCTTTTTTAAATCTTGTCAGGACAAAACTATTAGTGAACTAGAATAGGAATTATTAAAAAGCCGTGCTGAAATTCAATTTAGAATCCAATGAGCGTTAAATACTGCCATTATATGAAGTTAATCAATTTGACGCGATGAATTTCTAGGATTGAAATCCATCCTTGTCTTCAGATGTCACACATGAGGACATAAGGTTAAGAAAACACAAAAAACACATGTAGTGACATGCTAGCCGAATTTAAATTTAAAAATTCTAGCATATAAAATTGAGGTTTCGAAGCAGTCGGAAGAAGCGCAAACCTAAGGACTGCACAATTCTTGTTGTCAATATTGTGAAAATTGAGATCCTGAGACTTTAGCATATTCCGATGCAAACAGCAGATTTTTTGAATTTTTTATTTATTTAACAACCGGCAATGCATTTTTACATAAACACGTATTACACATATAGAGAAACAATAAAATTGTATCTAAACTAAGGACTAGACTAAAAAAAATGCAAAAAAACTTGAGATATCTTACATTTATCAACCATGGATAATTTGTAAAGAATAAAAAAAATAAATAAACTTCGGATAAATAGTAATAAATAGCTAACAATACTAAATAGGATAGTAAAGGTAGATTGCATAACAACAATAAAAAGTGTAACTACAAATAAATGTGACTGTAACATTAAACATAACTTGAAATTAGGTAACAATCCACAATAAATTGAACAGCAATAACGAAATAAATAAATGGTAATTATTAGAGAAAGAGCGCGTTGTAGAGGATATTTCCATCGAAAAGGATCTTGACTCGGGTCTCTATTTTTTTAATCTACTTCGATTTAAACTTTTAATAAAAAAAAAAATCGCTTTTCCTTGAATTTACATTAGTATAAAACAACAATCAAAACTTATCGCAACATTACTGAGGATTGATCAAAATTATTCAAAAAACTATTACTGTATTTGGAATTAAAAATATATAATTATTTACCTGTTTCAACTGTTCTGAACTATACTCTTTAATCCATGTTAGGATAATTTCGTACAACTTTTGATTTTATAAATTATCAGGATTTCTCAACCTTTGCTCATGAAGTATCTCATCATTTTTTTGTGTTATATAAAGGGGGTTTTCGAGAAAAAGTATATCTATACATTTTCACAATCTTCGCAACATTGTTTATATTTTAACAAATAAAATATTTTATTGTATTCTAGATTTTGGTCCTAGAGCTTCAACTAAAAACAAATACTTATTTTTATCAATAAATCTCTATATAAAAGGCAAAACCCTCACAAACTTCCACTAATTCTGCAACTTCTCAATATCACAACAAGTTGAAAACTGCTACTCGTATGACTTATGGCTTTAATAGAGACTTTAAAAGAAAAACTGAAGAATTTTTTTAAATATGAACATCCATTTGGGTTGAAATTGGGTTGCAACTCCTTGATGAACTACATTTCTGTATTTCCAACTTCCTGATGTCCAAGAAAGATGAAATTTAACATACACGCCTCATGACTTACAAAAAAAAAACAAAATCAATTTCATGGAGTTCAACCATCCATAACGGTTTACAAAGAATTTTAACTACTGGAGAAACTATACTTTTCAACTTCTTAAAGAGTAGAACGATGAAATTTTAAAATACGCGTGGCTTCAAACTCTCTACAGATAAAGTAAATATTCTTTAAGTAAATCAATTTTCCAATAGAGCTATTTTTATTTGCAAAACTTATCTGGTCAAAACCATAGGTCAACCATCTTATGGTAATATAAAGCAAGTTTAGTTTGATGAAATTCCTAACCTTAAACGAAAATCCTGGAATTGTTTCCATGTAGAAGCTGGAAATTAAAGCGAGCTTCAGTTCAATTTTGGGAAATAAATTTAGACAGTAGGTTATCATGGTTCAATGATGTATCTAGCTTTGTTGTAGAGTGAGTCGAGATAACTAAGCGCTTAAAATGTTAATTCTGATTTTATTGTGATGTTTTACTCATAAGGGTTTCCTCTCTCTCAATATCCTTACTTTACTCTTATTTTCATCTTCAGGGTAATAGTGTGAACCATCAATAGTCAATAGCTTGAAGGATCTTCCACCTGTTAGTGGATGTCACAAATGGATATCAAGGATAACAGTTGGATAACAAGATACGTTGGTGACTAAACTCCTTGCTCAACACGCTCTGAACGTAAGACATATTTCACAGGAACACATTCTCTCAATAATATTCTGGTGGACAATAAACAGTGCAACATCAGTCTACAAGTGGAAATATACATTCTGAACCCCATATCCGACATTTGTGACGATTAACAGCACCCCTTGTTTCAAATCTATTACTTTTTTTGGCTGTCCAGTTGAATGGCATTTCAACACACTTCCTGTGTCACGAAGGTGATTAAACCAGAGACGAATTGCTTTACCATCTGGAGAATTTTGACTTCGATACGTAACACGAAACCGGTGCTGCACACTAACAATCGATTTCAATTCTGCGCATCACAGAACACATTGTGCCTTCCACTGCGCCGTAAACGTACTCGCGACTGGATCCAACCGTATCAGTCACAATAGCGGACTGCCAAGGCGCAGCTGTTCTGCGCATCCAATGTCAACTTTTCCTCCCATGCTACACGGAAAACAAAACTTAGTTATTTAAATTAAATTTAATTTAAATTTGACGTTTTAATCGTTTAGACATCTTGAAAAGTAACGGCCTTTCAAATCTCGGCATTCTTTTTCGGAGACTGCATAATTCACATGAACCAGAAGACCTCATACACGAGCAAGGCGTTCGAAATTGAGTGCGCAGACGCGTGTAATTGCTAGTTTATTATATAAAACGTTCATGGCACTTTTGATTTAAATCCATCCAATTGCAAGGCGTATAGCGTAATTGCTCATAAAATGGTTTTGACATTAGAGCTGCGCCTCCTTATCTGAATAAAACCGCAACGACACCTATACCTGGATTAACATTTATAACACGATATGGCCATTGTTATTTTGATTAAAACTCATCAAACCAGTAGGTGTTTATAGTAGTTATGTAAGATAAGGTTTTGACTTGGGGCTCAGGTCTCTTCAGTTTGAATGGCCCAATCAACGAACTTGACATTACTATTTAAATGTGGAGCGTCCATACCAAGTTTCGTAAAGATGAGTTTTGAATTGCGACCGTTGTCATGATTAAATTTTTAAATTATATTAAAATAATTTAAATAATACCTGTATTAAATGTATTTATTACAATTAGGTAGAATATCATCAAACCTAGATTTAATAAAAATCTGAATACTGCCGACCGATTGTAATAATTAATTACAACAATGGATTTGTTTCAAAACCTCAAATTTTCCATCCAAGTACAAATCTGTATATTCGATATAATTATTTAAACTTTAATGTCATAGGTTTTTGGGTAATTTACTACTTACTTTATAAAATTAATCTTTCTACAATCTTTCAAATGTGATTTTATATGTAATATATTATTTATTTATTCGTTTATCTCTGTAGCAGGTTAGTTTAATTGATTTTTGAATACGGATACTAAACTATATTATTCATTTTGCAATATTTCAACGTAAAAAATACACGAAGTACTGAAGGTGAAGAAATATTATATTACATTAAATGTTAATAAAATTGTATGTTTTGAAAACTTTCACTGTAATAAAAATTAATGTTATATTATATTTAATGACAATCTACAAGTTACTCACCCCTCAAGAACCCAGTCATGGCATTTGCTAAGTAAACCAATTTAATAACACATTAAATTGGTACACGAGCAATTTATAGAACACACATATTATTCTCATCGTGATAAGTATATGCTCAGTCATTTTTTTAAACTATTCTGGAAATGATTTAGATATCAAATACGGAACTACGTTTGACTCTTGTAAACATTTATATCATCACAGTTTGTTATCAAATAGTTATAACGAAGGCGTGGATTAATTATCTTAATCTTGAGTGTTACTTGGAATCTACCAGCCTTTCCGTGTATTCTTATGTATATTTACACAACGGAAACTGTTATGCAAGGATACAAGCAATGACTTGCAAAGCTTAAACTCAAAGGGGGGAGGAATCATTGAAAGCAATTTTAGGTCCTTGGACAACAATTGAACTCTCCGTTTATCTTCCAGTCATTCTCTGCGCGTCCTCAACACCAGTAGTGTCTGGTTTCAGCTCAGGTAAATGTCCATACCTTATGTATAACAACTATACCAATACCAGCTTATTTTAACAATATTTTTTGTTTTACCACAGAACAATATTTCTCGTGCTGGGTTTCTCGTGCAAACAATACCTTTGGAATACCATGGAATTGCATTTACAAGTCCGTTTATTACGTCTGTTATTAATGTGTTTACCTATTGTTGATATTACATCTCTTCCATAGATGAAATTAATATGGATATATTGAGTTTAAAACTTTACCTTGACCAAAAATTACCTGTAAATGTTAGCTAAATCAGATAAACGCTTATTAAATCTAAATAAATTTGAGCAGTTATCACTATACTTACAGCTATCGGAAAATATAAATAATTATAAGCAATTAATTAATTATTTTAATGAGTATATTATATAACCAGTCAGAAAGAATAGACACCCGAATTTTCAATTTATAAATAATTATTGTGATACGAAAACATTTTTTTAGTAGTATAGTGTGACAACAAACAAATATTTCTATTTTTAGCCGATAGAGGTTATATTTATATATTTTAAAACTGTTAAATCTAATATAAACTTAAACTGATTCTAACATAAATAAACCTGCCTGAGTGTAATCACGTAGTGGGTGTCTTAGATATATTCACATATATATCTGATACGAAACCTACATGTATACTATAAGTACAGTATGAGCTTAACATAATTATGACTATACAAACAAATATGTATAAAAATTTCAATACTAATTTTTCCACCATTGTTTTTTTTATTTTACTCAAAAATATATATTTTTTTAAAGATAGACATACAAATAAATATATATATATATATATATATATATATATATATATTGAACAATATCCTACTTGCATTTTAATGAATGAATTCACAAATGAGGTTACAAAATATTTGTGGTGACGTTAATATAAGTTTATTGTCTTCTTCCGTTATTTTCTTAATTTCATGCCTTTCACAATGACATGTTCTTACCTATTATTACTAAACACAAAAATAAATTTTCACTAACTTAAATAGCCGGCCTAACATCGACTCCCCCTGTCTAATCATTGTAACTACTGTCTTTACCTCCTGATCTCAATCAAGCGTAATTACGGACCCTACACTGTGAAGGTTATAGCACCTTTGTTTTTATTTGAAAGTAAGTTTTTATTTTAAAATTAGTAACTGTCAGGAAATTGTGTGCGTTTTTATTTTTTTAACGTGAAATAAAATACATTATTTCAGATTAAAGAAAAATAATTAAAATATTCATATACAAAAGAACATTCCATCAACAAAGTAGAGCCTTCAAACGTAAGTCAAAATAAGTAGAATCTAGTTTGGAAAAAACCCCAAAAATCTTTTTCTTAGTTCACTTTCATATAGTAGCAATAGTCCTATTATTATTAACAAGTTGATGAGAAACTAATTTCGCAAGTGCTTATGATTCTGCCACTGGAGCACTATAGACTCAAAAATTAATGTGGATAAATCCATTATAATTTTAAAATATCAACATTGAATAGCGGGAAAATTAATGAGAGTTTGCACTTTTAATAATGATTGGTTTGCTTGATCATTGTTAATCAGTTGACCATGAGACAGTGTTACTGTATATTTGATTGACAATATTATTATAAACCTAACTAAACATTTACAAAAATCAAGGATTGATAATTTAAAAATCTCAATGTTGTTATGAGATGCATGCAAACAAAATAAGAGTAACAAAGTAACACATATTTCATATTCGTATATCATAGGGAAGAAGAGAGTGGTTCAGGGCACTCAAATTCTAAGGCTTGTTTTACGTTGTTTCTTGAAAGATTTCCTTCATCTTCCAAAAATAAAATCACATTTTCCAACGGTTTTAGTTATTTGAAATACTTAAATATGGACACGAAAAAGTGCAGAGTGCAATAATGAAATATTTCTTATTGATGTACCCGTAGTTGAGAATTACCTAACATGAGAATTGTTAAGGAAATGGATTACTGGCATAGGCTGCTTAAACGGGTATTGAATTAATAAGTTTATGGGTACCCTTAAACCCTTAATAATAACAATAATTATTATTTCGTATTGATCCACAATTAAAAAATTTTAATAAACCATATTATTAGATATAAAAATACATTTTAAAATGGTATCTCGATCAGAATTTCTTAAGAAAAAACAAAATGAAAATTATTTACAGAAGATAGATGCAGAATAAAAATAAAGGCACGATTTTTGTTATAAACATTGTTTTATTTTAAATGCCATAAATAGTAATTTATTTCTGCATAAACAGTTGTCTATTTAATTTGTAAATTAGTCGTTTACTGACGATCTCTCATTTAATGCAATTCAAAACTCTTCCTTTCTTTGATATTTTCAAAACATGATTTGATATTTTGCATCTACAAACTTCTTCTCCCCAAAACCTAATCCAAAGTTTATTAAATACAGAAACTACAAAAACATTGATCTTGACCTTCTGATTTTCGATACCTCCAATATTTCTTGGCATGAAATACTATTTTCTGATGACGTGAATGATATGATTTTTCAATTTAATTCCCTAATTCTTCAATTGTTTGATAAACATGCTCCAATAGTCTTCAAACGTGTAACAAAAAAGCCTGCTCCCTGGATTACTGACTTTATTCGCCATCTTCAAAGACAGAGAGACTCCGCTTTCCGCAAGGCTAAGCGAACAAAGAATCAGCACGATTGGAGCTTATATAAAAGACTGAGAAATCAGACACAGCAGCAAATTAGAAATTCTAAAATTAGATTTTACTACAATTCCCTTCTCAGAAACAATCAACTAAAACCCTGTGGACGAAACTTGAAAGAGCTGGGAGTGGGCAAACCTGATGGTGACCAACAAACCCATTTAAAATCCAAATATAATCAATAACTTTTTGCTAACGTCCCCATTGATCTGTCCCGTGCTCGTGATTATGTCATAGAGCTAGAGGCTTCTCTCCGCTTGACAGACCTGTTCATCAGTTTTTCTTTCACTCCGGTGACTGAGGCTGAGGTGTTCAGGGCGGTCATGAGGACGTCTAGCAATGCAGTCGGGGCCGACAACATTCCAATCAAGTTCATTAAGAGCACTCTGCCAGTCACCCTCCCAGTTATTACTGCAATATTTAATAAGTCTTTAATGTCCTCAACTTTTCCAGATATATGGAAGCGTGCTCAAATCCGTCCCTTAAATAAGTGTTCTTCCCCTAAAGCTCCATCTGATTTAAGACCTATTAGTATACTGCCGGCACTATCCAAGTGTTTAGAAAGAATAGTCCACCAACAATTCTCCCGTTTTATTGACAGTGGAAATATTTTGTCGGTATTTCAATCTGGGTTTCGCCCTCACCACAGTACTGCCACACCCTTTTAAAAATCACTGAAGATATAAGACTTGCTATGGACAAGAAAGCGACAAGCTACAATTTTGACTCTATTCGATTTTTTCCAAGGCCTTCGACTGCGTGTTTCACCCTCTTTTACTGATCAAATTGAAGAGTATGGTTTCTCTGATGGTTGTGTCAGGTGGGTGGGGTCATATCTCTCCGAGCGACAGCAGCGTGTCAAGACTGACAATGGGTGCTCCGAGTGGAAACCTGTCATCCGAGGGGTGCCTCAGGGTTCTGTACTTGGACCACTTCTTTTTTACACTCTACATTAATGACATAACTACTAGTATCCGACACTCAAAGTTCCATCTTTACGCTGACGATTTACAAATTTACCGCCACTTTTCACCTAATGAGATGGACACTTGTGGTACAAGTAATGGAACTTTGATATTGATTCAATAGCTTACTGGACTTGCAGACATGGACTGAAACTTAATGAAACCAAGACTAACTGTATTTTAATAGGCCTATCAAAGGCTTATTACTAAAATCGACATTAATACTGCTCAAGACTGATACTGAACAACAAAGAAATAGTTTACAATGAAAAAGTAAAAAACTGGGAATAACTATCAACAAAAGCCTGGATGGGCTGATCAGGTGTCACTAATGTGTAATAGGGTTTTTGACTGTATACATGGCCTCAAGCGATTTGCACAGTACTTGCCGTTGGATGTTAGAGTGATGTTGGTGAAAACTCTAGTTTTACCTCACTTCAATTACTGTGACGTGGTGATCAATGACATGAACTGTTGACCTTTCTAATAAAATTCAGCGTGCACAGAATTATTGTATTCGGTTCATTTTCAACTTACGACGTGATGAACACGTATCTCCTTATTTTGAGCAATTAATCCCTATTAAAATCCAAAGAAACTTAGAGATCTTCATGTACTTAGTCTGTTGCACGCACTAATCCACAATGGTTGTCCAAGTTATCTGGCCCAAAGTTTCGTTTTTTATGTCTGATATTAGTGCACGTAGAACTCGTAGGGGTGCATCTTTATTATCAATTTCCAATTCATAGGACAGCCTTATATAATAAATCTTTCACTGTTTTCCGCATGTCGATTGTGGAACGCTCTCCCAGACAACATCAGAAGTATTGACAAGAGCGATCGCTTTGGGGCGGAGGTTAGGGCCTTTCTGCTGCGGGCTCGGCGGGAGTGACGGTTGGTGGTTCTTGTGGTCACACTTGGGGTAACTGTATGTAAGTTGCGTGGATGGGGAATGAATGCTGTTAGGATAGGATAGTTTTATTAGTTGCATGTTGCATTAAGAGAGATTTTTGTTAGAGTTTAATCGACATGGTTTATTTTAATTATAATTGGTATATATATACATTATTATGTTAAATCCAATATGTAAGTAACTATTAAAGTGATTTAGTTTACGTGTCACTTACAATGTATGATGATGTGTGTGTATAGGTATGATTATATTTTACTTTGTTTGTTTTGTTTTGGAGGTTAAGTGGTAGAGAGGACTTTTAAGTCCTAACTTCGCCTCTGTAAATAAAGTCATTTTTCATTTCATTTCATTTTCATTTCATTTAATTTCATTTCATTTCTTGTTTAAATGCAAACTGCTGTAGTACATAGCTTTTGGTCAATTTCTTATCTCGTACGAATTGATTCTTAATTTTCGATACTCTTGCCATGTAAGTGTGTAATTGCCTGCTTATTCCATTTTTATCAACTTTTTGGTATCGAAACTTTAAGAACGCCCAGAGAAACGCAATCCAATGATCAGTGCAGGGTTTCTTTAAACTTATTTGAATTATGTAACCTGGCGGCTGACAAAAATATTTCTTCCACCGCTATAATAATGAATAAACCATTTTTAATTTACCAACATTTAAAGTTAAAAGTATTAATATATTTGGTTATGATTATGAAATGAAGGATTATACTTTGTATCCATTGTAGGAGGTGAACTATGAAGGTACTGCTGATTTTGATGAGCCTGGGATGTCTCGCGCATTGTGCTCGAATCCTCGCAGTGTTGCCAATCCCTAGTAAGAGCCATAGTATCCTGCAGTACGCCATATTTCGTCTGTTGGCTCAGAGAGGGCACGAGGTAGTAGTATACAGTGCCTATCCTCCCCCGTACAGTGTAGCCAACCTCACGTACATCGATTTACCTACCAGTATCGCAGAATTAGCGAGTAAGTCATGCACCGTTTTAATAAATATCAATAAATATCAATAATCTATCATCTTGCGATTTCCATCGATCGTGTGTGTGCGTGCGTGCGTGCGTGCGTGCGTGCTTGCGTGCGTGCGTGCGTGCGGGTGTGTGTGTGTGTGTGTGTGTGTGTGTGTGTGTGTGTGTGTGTGTGTGTGTGTGTGTGTGTGTGTGTGTGTGTGTGTGTGTGTGTGTGTTTTAAATTGTATAAATGGCAATTGCCTTATTTAATTTCAATAAACATTGAATCGCTATATATATATATATATATATATATATATATATATATATATATATATATATATACATACATACATGTATGTACCACCAATTCTATCTATTTTCACATTAATGTTTATTGTGGATGTTTGTAAATTTGTGTGTCACTGTTTTAAAGTTGTTACCCGCGCCATAGCAAGCAAATTTCTGCTGAATTACATGGACGCAAATTTATCTAAATGACATAGAACTCATGAGATAAGTGATAAGTGGGCATTCATTGGAAGATAGTCTCACTTGAATTTCTGTGCAATATTTCATCTTTTATTGAATAGTTTAAAAGATATCAGTATCACTTAAAAAAATCTTGAGCGAAGGGAGAGGAATTCTGAAGTCTGTTAGCTTTGTTAGTGAGAGGACTTGTGAAGTAACATGAAGAAGCCCCATAACAATTTTTAAATTAAAGTAAGCATATTTGAGGAACAAATTATTTTAGCGTTTTTGATAAATTTAAACAAATTCGTACGTAGTAACTATTACGTGACAGGGGCAAAAACCTAAACAATCATATCCATAATATGTCCGATTAAATAATATATCAAAAGTGATATTTGCTTTTTTGCAAGCCAACCAGCTCATTTGTATCCTCGATTTCCATTCCTGGAAAATAACAACACCTGTAACCTAATGCTTGCATTGTAATTCCTTGTTCTCTGATCTCTCCCCGCTACACAACCTTCTTTCCCTTGCTGAATCTAGTTATAATATAAGCTTTTATAAGCTTAAATGTCGTATCCCCCTATCAATGCAAAACATTCTCGCTGCCCCTCAACGCTTTCTCATCCCTAAAATTTTCACTTTCAGTTTGGTACATTACTTTATGATTCCATTCGCAATGAACAGACGCTCGCTGCGCTCGGTATGTTAGTCCAAATAGTATGGATTTGCAGTGTTTGTTATAGTGCGTCATCTCCTTAAGTGTTCTTGTAGAGTTCAAAAATACTTATGAAGTTCTGAATTAACAAAAAAACCTCACTACGTGCGTCAACAGCACTATGCAGGCCAATTAACTGGTGCATCCCAACCTATCCTTCTGCCTGGAAAAGGATAGTCTATCTGTTAGTGTTCTCTAACATTTTGTAAATAATTTAGAATATAATGTGATGTCTTCTTTTAAGTGGTACATTTTCAAATAGAACTGGCAGTTGATTCACTAAAAATTTCTCTAAAACTTGTTCCCAAATATACCACACCATACATTTATCAAAAATCAAATTGAAAATGTCGACTCTGCAACTGCTTTTGCATTTTCAGATGACCACAGGTGACTATTTTTCAAATTTAGAATTCCATATCTTGTAAACAATGATTCTTCCATGAATAAAAGACACTTTATATTATTTCTACTACTTATTATTTACTTCTATTATTTCTATTTTTTACGTCAGGCGTGTCACAACGCTTTGGTATGATTTGTTTATTTAGCCTAGTTTGTATATTTACCTGGAGAAGAGATCGGATAACAGTCTCGAAACGTAGTGTTACTGATTTTTTGATTCACTAAACGATGGCAAATGTCGGGAAAATTTCTGTTCCCTTCACAATCCTGCAATCGTCAAAAATAAACTTCAAACAAAGAATCAGTTTCCATTTATTTTCGTCCTTTCCTAGAAACTCGAGCGAAATCTTTCGCTAGCAGTAACTCGCTAATAAAGCTTTTCCAGACATACAGTTATACGAATTTTTTAATTATTTTTATGAGAGAAAACCACCTGAGAAGTTTGTCAGGTTACTCGTGGGACACCTATATATGGATGGTCCTTCCAACATCCAGAGATTAGCTGTTTTCCATTCCCAAACAAAATATTATTTGAGGAAAGGCTTCAGACTTTGTATTAATAGTCTTACTTTTTTGTACTACCACTTTGAACGCCTTCCCAATTGGGAATATTGGGTATTGGCTATAGTCGAATAGATATAACTTCTGTATCGGCGTGGTGGGGCGTTCTGACGTTGGAGTGAGAGGGAGAACTGCCTGGTTGGCTACCTGACCAATAGGAGCGAGGAGCGTCTGACGCGGTTGCCATAGCAACAGGCACTGTTGCCACATCGGCAAAGGCATATTGGCAAAATCGGTAGGCTTATTTTACTGCACGCTGGTACATCTGGAGGGTTTGTTCCTAATTATTGCTTGTTATTTGCTTCAAAGCAAACCACAGACTACCATGAAGAAATGAACCATGACACTTTTTCAAAATGGTTCAGAGAATCACTTCTACCTAACCTTTCTGCTCCATCGGTTATTGTTATGGACAACGCCCCATACCACTCCAAGATTTTAGATAAGGCCCCAACGCAACGTAACAAAAAAGCGGAAATTCAGGCGTGGCTTCGCGAGCATAACATACAATTTGCAGAAGATTTTACAAAAGCCGAGTTGTTAGAAATATGTGAAATGAATAAACCACCGGTCCCCAAGTATATTATAGATGAGATGGCTAAAGCCCAAGGACATAAAATTGTCAGACTGCCACCTTACCATTGCCATTTCAATGCAATAGAGATGATTTGGGCACAAGTTAAGGGATACGTTGCTCGGAACAATAAAACATTTAACATGACTGAAGTTAGGAGGTTAACCGAAGAAGGACTTCAACAAGTTACAACCCTAGAATGGACGGATATCGTAAAGCACACAAAAAATCTATTTTAGAAGCGTGGGTCACAAGAAGGTCTCATTGAAACAGCAGTAGAGGAAATGATAATTCACGTGAATGGAGATGACAGTGACAGTGAAACTAGTGACCTTGAAGATTTTGCTGACGAATATAGAGTGCAAACTGACCAAGGAACACAGGAAATATACGTCAACAGAATGTATGCTGACGGTGTTTGAAGTATTTTGACAGCCCCCGCAATAAACATATTCGTGCTATGAATGCAATATTGCATGCAATATTAGGTTTTCAGAGTACCCAAATTATTTTGTCCTTCACGATATCCGAATTATTTAGTAGTTGTAGATTATTATATAGTATAATGGTAACATATTAATATCGCACATATTTGTGTTAAATTAGAGAAATTTCGTTTCTGATTACTAGTGTAAACAATCAAAAGACAACACACACTGACGCGTTGTTTGTTGGTAAGTACGCTGGCGCGCACCGTCTGATGTTCTCTTCTCAGTGTTCGGTAAGAAAGTGACGCTCACGGCAGTGCCCGCACCAACGCGGCAACACCGTGGCATCAGTCTCCCCACTGCTCGCTGCCCCTCCACACGCTTCCAATACGGAAGTTACATCTATTCAACTATAATTAGCAAAAGCCTCTTTTACAGAGAGTACATAGACATACAGCTAAAATATCTTCTGTTCTATCTATAATTTATTAAATTGAGTTAATGTATTAATAACACATTTATCATGTCATTATAGGTTCATGGACGTTTGAACAGTTCCAAGAGATAATGGACAAATCAAAATTTTATGGATTTTCAATGAAGACCTTTTATGAAATGACAACATTGGCTAGCAAAGAAGTCCTTGAAAATGAAAACATAAAGGAGCTGCTAAAATCAGACCAGCGGTTTGACCTAATTTTCCTTGAAATTGTGGGTCAAGAATCTCTCTCAGTGCTGAGCCACAAGTTTAATGCTCCTATCATAAATTTCCAAGGATTTGTTACCTGGAGTCTTGTAGATTGGATTGCCGGAAACTCCTTATCCATTTCACACATCCCAGAAGTAGTTTCCTTTCCATTCACGAACAACATGTCATTTAAGGAAAGACTACAGAACTTCTTGTCTACAGTTCTTACTTTTATATACTATCACTTTGAACACCTTCCTAATCACCAAAGGTTAGTTGAACAATATTATAAAGATCCCACAATGCCCGATGTCTCAGAAATGCTGAATGAAATCTCTATAACTCTTATAAATTCACATAAAACCCTAGAATATCCCAGACCGTACACTCCCAATATGATACCCATTGGGGGAGCCCATATGTCTTCTCACATGACTCCTCTACCTCAGGTACGTATAACACTTCAATTAATTGTCTTTGATTTATATTTAAATACTTTCGTATTTGATATTTGTTTCTTAAAATTAGATACTTTATAATGATCAATATTGGTTTATCACCAGAGTAAATACCTACCGATCGAGGAACACAGTTATTTTAAATAAAATTTTTTGTGTTTTTCAGGACATAAAATCATTTATTGACAATGCTAAAGAAGGAGTAATTTTCTTCAGTTTGGGTACATTTGTACCTGCTCATGTTATGCCAAGTAAATATTTTCAAGCATTCGTCAATGCATTTAAGAGATTGCCTCAGAAGATCCTGTGGAAAATTGAACTTGACAATATACCTGGACTTCCTGTAAATGTGAAGCTCACGAAATGGGTGCCTCAGCCAACAGTGTTGGGTAAGTTTACAGAAGTATATATTTAATAATCCGTTGTACTGGTGACCATTTTAATTGTTGCTTTATAAGATATGTACTTTTATAACCTTTTTTGAAGTGGTAAAATAGGGAATATCTTATTATTTTGATATTTTACTTGTTATTTAGAAATCTCAAACTTTACATTACTGACAATGTAATGTGTGCATACCATTAATAGTCGTTGAAATACTAAAATAATATATACACCTCACAAAAATTTAAAAGTTTTTGCATGGCTATTAGCTATTTCTTGAAAACAAGGTGCTATGATAAAAACAATTTGGGCATTTATAGTGCCTATTAATTTTGTAAGATGGCAACAGTTTGCATTTAATCTCTACCGTTTCCAAATAAAAACGGAAGCCCACAAATCTTTAAACTTACTACTATGTTTAATATTTTATCGTGGAATATATATACTAGTGAATTATTTGACTGTCGATTATTGGGAACGCATTTCCAATTAAATATACATATTTAATTGAAAGTAGGTTTTTTAACGCCGAGACATCCAATACTAATGGACCAAAATGTATGCTTCCACTAGGAATTCAATATTGAAGTGATTTGACAGAGATCAATGATGAAGATAGCAAGAATGGCAAAAATCGCCTTCCTATCTAACCATCCATTATTTTCAATTTTATTAAAACCACTTTTTTAAAACATTAACATTTTCTCTTTGTTAATGACCAAATTATTTTATTTTATTTTAGTCTTTCAGTTCCTGCAATATATTTATTGTTCATCAAATAAAAATAGGTGTGTAAATTAATGTATTCCGTCTACAGAACCAAGAATAAATGTTATGTTTTACAGGTCATCCTAACTGTGTTCTCTTCCTGACTCATGGAGGACTGTTCAGCCAACACGAGGCATTCTATGCAGGAGTTCCAGTCGTTGGCATACCATTCTTTAGTGAACAAAGGTAAACCTTTTAAAGTGTTAAGATACAATAACAAGATAGTCCTGAAACACTACAGTATCTCAAGATCTGCTCTATTCTTCATGTGACAAAACCTGGGGTTAGGCATGCATATACTATCCATGAACACACAAATAGAACACAAGTGGTAAAATACTTAAAAATACACTTGAGATCAAATATATCAAAATACTCCACCACATACCTGAGATTAACTATCAAATGTCAGATTATAACAAAAAAAGAGACAATCATGATACATGCACCATAGCTCATGTGATGAATGGTCAATGTCAAATCCTGTTATCTGAGACGTATGAAGGTCTTGTTGGGGAGTGTGCTA